>NC_138109.1:67592038-68284538 GCF_964146895.1 Miniopterus schreibersii
CCAATAAACTGTTCTCTTGGTTACCTGAAATAATACTTGTAAGAATTTTCTGTCTTTATTCTCAAAGTTAAACTTTAAGAAAATGAGAGGTTTTGCTAATTGGATGTTAGATAAATTCACATAAATGCTTGACTTGCAACCTCCAAATCACTAAAATGTTGTAGCAACTGCCAGTTACAAAACATTTCCTCTCTGCTGTGGAGAGGGAGTGCTAATGGATGGTTGGTTCGACTTCTCTGACTTTTGTTGGAAAGGATATAACTTTAAGCTTCACACCCATTACTCAGGAACCCTCTCCCACAATCTTTGCTCTCCTTCAAGTCTTTTTGAATTTTATCTTTTCATTGAAGCTCCCCATTTAATGCTGCAAACTGCCCTTCCTCTCTCCCCTGCCCTGTTTATGCTGCTTTGCCTTTTATTTATAATACTTACCCCCTTCGAACCTATTAAAACATTCACTTAATATTCATTGTGCTCATTGTCAAGTTCCTCTATCACCCCTGAGAAACATAAACTCTGCGAGGGTGAGAATCTTTGTCTATTTTATTTACAGGCATATATCAAGTGCGTAGGATGGTGAGTGCCTGGCACATAGTAGGTGCTCAATAAATATTTTGTTGAATAAATTTAATCAATAAATGCAGCAAATCATAATTGCTAATATTTATTTCAGTACTTCCTTACACTTCAAGTGCTGCACTAAATACTTTTCAATATATTACCTATTTGATTCTTCCAACAACCTTATGATATTGGTACAATCATCATCAAGGTCATCACATTACATGTGGTAAAGCTAAGGTTTAGAGAAGTTAAGTCATTTGCGAAAATTACTCAGCTCGTAAACAGGGATTGAGGCCAGACAAACTTACTCTGCCTGTGGGTTCTTAATCACTCTTCTATGATGGCCTATAGCAGGACCAGCTACATAATTTGCAGAGCTCAGTGCAAAAGGAAAATTCAAGGTCCCTTGTTCAAGAACTGCTAGAATTTCAGGATGGTGGCTGCAGAGCATTGAACCAATTGCAGGGGCCATGTGGCCGCACAGGCCGTGTACTCATGAAGCCAGCCCTGGACTAGTGAGTACATGCTTCACCATGGCAACAAAGGGGCGAGGACTGCTTTTAGCCCCTTTGGCCCCATTTCAGGATGGGTGACATTCACTCCAGTTTTGAATTTAGAGCTGGAAGGAGCATGACAGATGAGTTCATTCCACTCCTTTGACACATGAGGAAACTGAGTCTCAGAGAGGTGCTATTTACAAGGAAGACACGTTAGAGCTAACGCATGTCCCACATCCAGCCCCCTTGGTATTGAAAGAAACCAGAGTGACCAAAAGGTATTTTTTACTATAATCAAGAGAGTCAGTCATTGGTAATATTTCAAATACTGATGTTTGTCAGGGACTTATTTTTTAAAAAACTAAAGAAAATTCAAGGGTATCCTCAATATGATGTTGCTCTCATTTGCATTCACATACATTTTCTTAAGAAAAAGGTTGGAAGGCATCCACTTACAAATATCATTTGTTTAGTGTATTTTGTAGCAAAACACACACACAAAAACAAAACGTTGGGCCTACAGATTCAGGTGTTGTCCTAGGTTGAAATACCCTCCCCTTTACTCCTCCCTACCTGCGTCCCCTTTCAGATTTCAGGGTCTAATTGAAATTATATCTCTTCTTTTGGGCCTTTATTTCTACTTAACCTAAATCAACATAGATAATTTGTTATATGGCTTATATTGATATTTATTTGGGGGAAATTAAGACTCAGAACATTTTAAAACACAGCACTGGACAAGCACACATTTCCTTAGCTATCAGAGAAATGATGGCATTAGCTATCACATGATGCCTGGAAAATGCCACTGTACACACAGAAGAGAATGAGAGTGACAGAGGCAAATGATATCTTAGTATTATTATAAAATATTAGTTTATATTTTTATTATATAAATACACATGACAAAAATTTCCATTTTTACTATTTTTTAAGTATACGGTTCAGTGCCATTAATTATATTCAGTGTGTTTTACAACCATCATCACTATCTATTTCCAAAACTTTTTCATTACTGCCAACAGAAACTCTGTAACCATCAAGCAATAATTGCTATTCCCCATCCCCCAGCTCCTAGTAACCTCTAATCTACTTCCTGTCTATATAAATTTGCCTTTTCTAGATATTTCATACAATATTTGGTGGAATCATACAATATTTGACCTTTCATGACTGGCATACTTCACTTAGCATAAGGTGCTTCCACGAATTTCATTCCTTTTCATGGCAGAATAATATCCCATTGAATAGATATACCACATTTAGTTTACCCACTTATCTGTGGATGAATACTTAGGTTGTTTTAACCTTTTGGTTATTGTGAATAATGTTGCTATGAACATTGGTAACAAGTATTTGTTTGAGCTCTTCTTTTCAGTTCTTTGGAGTTTGTGCCTAGGAGTGAAATTGCTGGATCATATGGTAGTTGTATGTTTAACTTTTCAAGAAATCACCCAGCTTTTTCCATAGCAACTGCATCCCCTACATTCTCATTAACAATGGATGAAGTTTCCCATTTCTGCACATCCTCACCACACTTATTATTTTTCATTTTTTGGATAGTGGCCATTCTAGTGGGTATGAGGTGGCATCTCATTGTGGTTTGGACTTAATATTTCTCTAGTGACAATGATATTAATCATCTTTGCATGTGAAAAATATTTTTGACCTCACATATTCTTACTGTAGACAGTGCCAAGTCTACACTATACTTACTCTTTTCCAAACTCCCATAGTGTTTATATGAATATAAATGTCTTACCCCTTTGTATTTTATAAAGCACCTTATATTACTTCCTTTATGTGTAAATTGTACCCAAAGTATTCTTGATTAATTGTTTACCCAAATGCATTCCTTCTTTTTTAGAAAGAGAAATGCAAATTTGTTTAGGGTAATGATGTGTCTAGTTAAAAATACTTACCTATCCTTAGGCTCTCTTGCAGCTAGGAGTAGCCATGTGACCCAGATTTGGTGGCATAATTGTAGTCCACCGGGAAGCTCCGGAAAAGCTATTGTTTATCTGATATAAGGACCAGTCTTAGCTGGCATATGCCCTTTCTTGTCTTCTTTCCCCTTCTTCCTGCTTGGAATGTAGACAATATTTCTGTATATGAAATACTCATCCTGCAAGCTCCAGGACAAAAGCACACAGAACAGTGGAATAAGAAACTAGAAGGAGCCTGGACCCTTGATGACTTCCTCAAGTCTTTGCTGTGGTCTGCTGACATTAAAAAAATTTTTTTAATCCTCCTCTGAGGATATGTTTTTATTGATTTTTAGAAAGAAAGAAAAACATCGATCAGTTGCCCCCTGTATATGAATCGAACCCGCAACCTAGATATGTGCCCTGATCAGGAATGGAATCTGAAACCATTTGGTGTATGGGCCAATGCTCCAACCAACTGAGCCACCCAGCCAGGGTGACATTTACATTTTGTATTCAGCTAGCAAAGCCTGATTTAGTTAAGCCTCTGTAGCTGGCTTTTTTAAACATATGAGCCAAAGGGATCCTAACTGACACATGTAGAAGCCATTAAACGCCTTGACAGATGGGAATCTAGAGCCAACTGAACCTAAGGAAAGAAAAGAAGGCAGGGAAGAGGAATTGGATGTGTCACAGAGTCAGCTGCATGGCAAAATATTCCCATAGGTAAAATGCAGGGCAAAGGCTACCTCTCACATCTTGTCTCATTTACCATCTGCTTGTGGTCATGCAGCCTCCCCCCGGATCAGTAGGCACCTCTAAGCCTCTTCTCTTTCCTTAGGGGCTTGGAGCCTCTTGCTGGGATAATTAGGCTCCCTTGGAGAATAGTTTAAAACGTGTATTTGAAGCTAGTTGACAAAGAGATACTCTCTGAATCATTAGCTTAAGTGTCTGTGCACACAGAGTGGAGCTGTTTTAACAGTGAGAAATGACCTTGACTCTCCTTGAAGGGTAATGGAGAAAATTGGAAATTAAGAAACTTTTTTGATTTATTTTTGAACAATGATATTTTCAAAATAACTCCTTTAAGTCTCTTGATTTATTGCAGAATAAAATAAATAAGAAACAACAGGACTTTACTTTCATGAAAAATCTATTCTTAAAAATATTTAGTTAGACCCTTGTAGCAAACTTCAGCTGCTTTGCTCATTAATTCTATGATGTGCATGAGTGTTGACACGTATTTGCTTTCTTTTTGGGTCATTTAAAATTATTGATTCCTCTTCTCTAGTGTGGAACTCAATTCTCTAAGGACTGGTTAGCAAAATGTTTCCTAGCTCACACAGTGCCATTTGAAAATGATGATGTTCAGTGTCTTCAGCTTAAAGCTTTCCTTTTTGGCTTCCATATACTAACAGTTTGCACACCTCTCTTTTATGTCATTGGAGACCTCCCCTTCTTTTCCCTTCCATCTCACCCCACTGGTCTTTCTTGTAATAAACAACCTACATGGGTAAGACAGCTACCTGGAGGGAGGAGGGAGAACTACTGTCTTACACGTGGGGCCAATACAAAGCTAACTAGTCCTCAGGAGGATTGAACCCCAGGCAGTCGTCATTAGCACATAATTGCAACTGACTTTGCTCAACTACCCTGACCTGAGGGAGAGAATTGAAAAACATTATTGTGGTCAGACTGTGGCTCATATTAAAGCAATTTCAGAAGAGCCAGGTAATGATATGTCATAGAGAGAGAAAAATTATTGGTTTAAGAGTAGGCAGCAGAATTTTTTCTTGAAGGAGAAACATTTCTATATTTAAAAATCCATTGACAGGCTATTCTAGTTGAGAGGTTGCTCTCCAGGCGTGGTTGGGGTGGGTGTGGATGACATAAAGAAATAGCTCATCTGCTCTGCAGGAACAATGCCCAGGAAGTTGAGAGTCTCAGAGGGTGAAGGTGGAGCCAGAGCCACATGGTAGGAGGTTCGGCCTGAACAGAAGAGGAGGTGGGAGGGGATTGACTGAAAGAGTTTTAAGAACAAGGTTGTTCAATATTCAGCTTTAAGCAATCAGTTGTATAGTTATCCTGCTCATTGCTCTTCAATAAAAATTGATTACCAAATCACCTTTAGTGAATAGTGTTTTGGGGAAATCATATGGATGTGAAAATATTCATATGTTTATTCCTATATTTTTTCTGCCCTCTATTTAAGCAGGTAGAAGCTGCTGCAATGATTGTACTCTGAGATTTGGGGAGGGCAGAACATTATAAAGTCAGTGGCTCTTCTCATCTTTAGGTAAGTATAAGTCATTAGAAATGAGCAAGGGAGAAAAAGGATAGCAGATTCCAGCAATGGGGGGAGGTGGGTGAGCTTACAATTCTAGGGAACCTGCACCAAGCTTCTGGCAGTGTCATAGAAGGGGCCAGGATCACAACGAGCATGTAGGAAAAGACACATTACATTTGGGGGTGGGTGCGTAAGAGTGTGATGAATGTAAGGTGACAAGATTTGTCCAAGTGAATCAGGCAGTTGATATTTTAGGCCTTGAGTGGGGAGAAAGATCTGGGCTGGAGACTGTGAGAACCATTACTGTATTATTTGGAGTTTCTCAAATTGTAATTCAAGGGCCATTTGTGTACAACTGCACTCTCTCCTCCCCCAAGTCCTCTGGTAATGGGGCCTCAAATTATGGTTTTAATTCTTGCTTCCAAGATGATTCTTTTTTTAAAAAAAAAATATTTATTGATTTCAGAGAGAGGAAAGGAGGTGGACAGAGAGAGATAGAAACATCAATGATAAGAGAGTCATTGATCAAGCCCGCAACCAGGCATGTGCCCTGACCGGGATTCGAACCCTGATTGCCTGGATCCTAGGTCGATGCTCAACCGCTGAGCCACGCCCGGCAGGGCTCCAAGATGACTCTTAGCACCAGACCTAGATGCTAATTGATGCAATGGGAGAGAGCAGTAAAATCCTGAGGCCAAAGAAAAGGGGCTAAGGAAAGATCAAGTAGGAAAATGAATGACGTTATCCATTAGATTGGCAATGAGGTTGTCCTTGAGGGCCTGAGTAAGGACAGTTCCAATAAGGTAGATATGGATACAACAGCATGAAGTTTATGAGGATAACTTGCAGGCAGACGTGTGTGTGTGTGTGTGTGTGTGTGTGTGTGTGTGTGTGTGTGTAGATTAGCCAAGCCATCCTACTACATTGAGACACCTGGTTTTCAGTCTTATGATTCATGTGACCTTCAGCAAAATATTGCATGCCTGCCCCATTCTGACTTCTTAACCCAACCTGGAATATGTTTGTAGGCCTTTAATGGAGCCTCAGAAAAGAAGCAGCTGGCCCTAGCATTCTACTCTGG
Source organism: Miniopterus schreibersii (assembly GCF_964146895.1). Classification (NCBI taxonomy): domain Eukaryota; kingdom Metazoa; phylum Chordata; class Mammalia; order Chiroptera; family Miniopteridae; genus Miniopterus; species Miniopterus schreibersii. The sequence continues at coordinate 67,598,393 of NC_138109.1, forward strand.
CTTCTGGCCCTTCAAGGTGACAATGTGATTTTAACCTTTAGCTTTGCCCTCTCACAGTGGATTTCCTTCTCTACCTTCAACTTCATGCCTTAAATGGTGATAAGAGGCACCTGCGTGATATCACAGGTCCTCCTCTTATCTGAACATTGGTTATAGGGCAGAAGGATCAGCCCATTCCCTCTGGAGGGCTCTTCATCTGGAAAGTAATGGGTTAGACTAGGTCAACTGATTTCAAATAGATCTCCATAGAGTTCAAACATCCTGCTGGAGGGTTTGGTTTCAAATAAAGCACTTCACGTTTGCTTGTTATTGATATTAGGATTTCATCTATGTTTTCAATTAAAAATGATAGGGGCTCGCTTTATTGCTAAAATCATGTATAAAATCAAGCTAAGTGTTCAGAGCTTAGTTTTACTTCCAGGATTCTGAGATCAAGTCTACACTAAATATTTTAGGAATACATTTCTTCTCCTCTAACCTTGGGCCTAGTTCTTAAGGTGTTTCCTTCTTTACACTATGTTAGAAAAAAAATTCTAGAGTTGTAGAATAATGACACTAGCTTTTTTAAAACTTTAACCAGAATACATTCATTAGTTATTTCATTTTCTTATTGTATTAGTATTCTAGTTAAAATAACATTAACTTTATAAATGATGCAAGTAATTGCAAAAATTTTGGAAAAATAAGAGAAAGAAAAAAAATATTATAATTTGTTGTTTTACCACCTTTAGCAGTTTAGATGTTTCCTTTCAGTATATGTGTATACTCATGTATATACAGTATATGTGTGTATACACATGCCCACACACATGAATTGAAAAATATATACAGCCTTATACACCCCTTTTTCACTTTGTGATATAATCAGCATTTCCTCATACCATTAAATAATCTTTGCAAACACGAATTTTGTTGACTACAAAGGTTCATATTTGGTAGGTCTCTGCTTTGTGGGGTCATGTGTATCCTCTTACACTTACTTTTTGGCTATAAAAGGGCAATTTTTACAAAAGGACATGTTCTATACCCCTTCAGATTCAGTAAGCTTCTTTGTACACCCTACACACATTCCTAAACCATTCATCTACCTTGTTTACTCATGAACATAAACTCAGTCTTTTCTCCAAATTCACAGAAAATGTTTTTTCTCTCTTTGTGAGGGTCTGATCTGTTGAGCTTGGCATCCATTCCCAGACTCTTTCTGAATCACAGAAGTTTAAAAACTAAAAATAACTTTTCCAAGACTCCCTTGCAGCTAGTGTTCTATATATGAAACTGGCTCTGACAATGAGGCAGGACATAAAGGTGGGGGTGCTGACATTGAAATGGGATTCACAATTGCAGTGGGGATGGTAAGATCCCAGAATGACCAGAGGCCAAGTTAACCATGAGGGCCAAGTTGGGTGTGGTCAATGAAACAGGTGGTGGGGCCAGAGCAGTGACCAAAATGGTTTTACCTTCAGGGATCTTTTGTGATGAGTAATTGATCATGTGTCTCTAGCACTAAAATAGATGGCAACCTGCAAAGGTCTAATTCGGTTTGTATAACTGATGGAAACTTTAGGTTAGGTGACTGTTTACCAGAAACACTCAGAGTTCCCAACCTAATTTCTTTATCTGAGCTCATTCACAGGCTCTAAACCCCTAAGTAAACAAGAAGCTTCATTCCTTTAAAAAAGGACATGCAACATTCCCACATATATGTATTACACATCTTCTTAGCCTTTCCTAAAGAGTTTTATTGCCACTTACCAGGATACCTGTACACCAGGGAAAGAAGGATACTGGATTTGGGGCAGTTCTGGGTACCATCTTTGTGTGGAATTGCATACCTGTGAGCTCATTACTTTTCTTTTTGCAATAAAAGGAGTCCTTCAGTCAGAAGCAATGTAGTATGGACACCACAAGCATCTTGGGAGTTGAATTCTCTGAGGCCTTAGGGACAGTTCTGCTGGTCAGACTGGGAGTTATGGCCTTCCAGTGATAGAGTTTTGATCAGTTTGTCTCACAGTGGGCCCAGTGGTTCTATGTACACATCCTGAATTTATTTCCCCAGTTCCTGAATGCATAATTGGGCAATTGAAAGATTTCACATTTATTCTCTGACTCATGGAATGAGGGAAGAATGGTTACATGGAAGTCTCTCCTGAAATTGTGAAACAAAACAATACCACATCCTAGGGGGAATTGCAGGATTATTGCCCACATCAAGGACCTGGAAAATATGTGGGAATGGATTCCAATCATTTCCTTATTTAACCTCATCTCTTTGGTCTGCACAAAAGTGCTGGAGGTCTAGGAAAAAATAGTTGGATTTTTAGAAAACTTAACTGGGTAGTGGCTCCAGGGGCTGATGCTGTTACAGATGTCATCTGTTTTTATGGAGCAAATTGACACAATTCCTGGAGTCTGATATGCAGACATCAATCAGGCAAATCCTTTTTTTCTTAACCAATAAGGGGACACTCAATGTGGTTTGCTTTTATCCAGCATTAACATGCCTCCGTTGATAGCTGGTTGGCTGACTTAATCTAGTTTGTAGGGGTCTTGATCACTTCACCATCCCATAGGACATCACTGTTCCAGTATATTGATTAGGTCATGCTGATTGTGCAAAAGGTATTAAGTACCCTGGATGACGTTGTAGAACATATATGTGCCAGAGGATGGGTGATAAATCCCCAGAAAATTCAGAGACCTCAGTGTATCTCAATGAAGAATCTGGGGGCTTAGTTATCTGAAATATTCAAAATATACCCTCCAAAGTGAAAGACAATTGTATCACAATTAAGAAAGAGGCATAATGCTCCAACCTATCACCAAGTAACCATTAAAGCAGATGGTCATGAGTGTGGCCCAAAGCTAGAGTCTGTTTATAACTGGTTCAAGTTAAAATTTAAGCAACTCATGACCCAAATGATCCAAAGGTGCTTGGGAATCATTACAGTATTGCTTCTGAACAAGGAACTTATTTTCCTGTCAAAGATAGGAGGCAATGAACTCATGCATGTGGGATTCACTGGTCTTACCAGCAATTTCATCACTCAGGAAAAGCTGACCTTAAAAATGATAGAATGGGCTTTGGAAGATTCAGTTATGATGGAAGCTGTGAGACTATAGGTTTTACAATTTGGAGGGCTTGACATACAAGATGTTCCATGTGCTTTGAACAAGCAACCAACATATGGTACTATTCTTCCCATAACCAGAGTTCATGAGTGCAGAACTGAGGGGTGAAAGTGGGAGAATAGTCTTTCACTGTTTCTCCTAACGACACACACACATGATTGACTTCTCATATTTATCAGATGCCTTGGTGTCCCCTCATATCCCCTTGGCTACTGTGGAGGTTGTCTACAATAGTCAGAAGTGCCAGAGGTTAGTGCCCCAAGAGTTCTAGATGAATAACGTGGCCTTCTCATTGCTTGGTGGGACAATTCTGGTGTGTTTCACAGCCCCTCAGCTGGTTTCTAGTGGGGTTTGGGTTTTGTGTTAAACCTAAAGTCTTGCCCCATTTTGAAATCATTTTTAAAACATATCTCCATATTTTGTTCACATGCTATCATTATTTAATTTTACTTTTACATTTTTGACAGATGTAAAAATTTTTTTCGTCTAGGTTGTAGAAATACAATAAAACTTTAAGATGACTATCTAGTTATCATAGCATCATTTATTGAGTAATCCATCATCTCCTCACTGATTTGATTTGCCACCTTTATCACACTCTAAATTCCTATTTGGATTCTATCTACTTTCCCCTTTCTTTGCAGCTTACTCTGTAAAGTGTCTAACTATTAAATTTAATATGCTTATTTAGCAATTTAACGTATTTCAAATTGTTTCTGTACTGTATCTTGTCTTTTTAATAACAAAAACATTTCTGTAGTCTACTGGTTGTTAGCATTTCATTTGGGTCTCTGAGGGGATATAAGAAACAGGAGACAGAATCCTCCCTTAGATAACACAAATCCGAAACACATAAACTAATTTCAGTGATATGGGTAAATATAAGAATGTTGGAAGGAAACTGGGGAATTCAAAGCGCTGGTATCAAGTAGGTTTAGTCTGTGATATTTTAAACATGGTATTAAGACTTTCCTATGGAAAAAGTCAAATGATAGAATAAATAACCAATCTATTTGTTTCACTTTTTTTTTTTATCCTCACCTGAGGATATTTTTTCCATTGCTTTTCAGAGAGAGTGGAAGGGAAAGAGAGAGAGAGGGAGAGAGAGAGAGAGAGAAACACCGATGTGAGAGAGACACATTGATTGGTTGCCTCCCAACTGGGGCAGGGGATTGAGCCTGCAACCGAGCTATGTGCCCTTGGCCGAAAATCGAACCCAGGACCCTTCAGTCCGCAGGCCAATGCTCTAGCCACTGAGCAAACTGGCCAGGGCTGTTTCACTTCTAATGTGGCCTCACAGCTAATGTTTGGGCTGTGACATGGGCATGGGACAGATGAGTGCTGTACCTGGACACTTTCCACCTCTTCCTTGGGCAGACAGTTCCATGGGCATTTACCTCAAGCTGCAGACAGGGCTACAGAGATGAGTTTAGAGGTATTTATAATGTTGTGTCTTGAGAGGATTGAATGGGTGGAAACAGTACAGTAACATCTGCTTTAACTCTGCTCTCCTTCCATTTAGGACTCTAGAAGCTCTCAATTTTGTTTTTTCACCTAAGTCAAAGAAAAGGCCACCCAGTTATTACTTTGTACCCAATTTACAGAGATGAATGGAGCTGACCCTGAACACAGGCTGTCGGGTCCATCGGCATGGAGAGGGAAGATCAGGCCCTGACCCTCCTCCCACAGCTGCTGATTTAGAGCTGGCGCTGGTTTCTGGGCTGACCTTTAACTGCGTGGCATGAGTTACGGCTCCCTAATGAATGCATGCTCGGGGCTCTCCGCCATCTATTATTTCCAAGCAGAGCATGTTCATAAGCAAAAGCAAAATCATCATGCCCGCAGTAATGCCAAGTGGCTCAGTGGTCATTTGAAGAAAGGGGAGATCAAAAATTCCTCTTCTGCCCTCGCTGCCGTTGCTCAGGAGTTAGAGCGGGGCCCATGCACGGAGGGTTGTGGGATGGATTCCTGGTCAAGGGCAAGCACTTGGGTTGCAGGTTCGATCCCCTCCCTGGAGGCAACCAATCCATGTGTCTTTCTCACATCGATGTTTCTCTCTCTTTCTCTCTCCCCCCTCCTTCCCTCCGCCCTCCCTTCCACTCTTTCTAAAAAGCAATGAAAAAAATATCCTCGCATGAGGATTAACAGCAACAAAAACAAAACTCCTCTTCTCCCCAGCAGCCAACTTTGCCCCTTGTTTTCTGACTCAGACACTTTGATTTTTTTCCATTCATCTCTGTTATAGTCTATACGGTTCAACTTTATGTTCTGGAAAAATTAAAGCAGGTCTGGCCTGAAGTATGAGGAGAACAGGCAGCTTCTGAGCTGGAGTGATTGAAGAACTGACTGAAAAGGCTGCATCTCCTTTCATCAGTTCTTTTTGTTTTTTAAAGGAGATCAACTTTTTAATTTTTTTTTAAAATATATTTTTATTGGTTTCAGAGAGAGGAAGGGAGAGGGAGAGAGAGAGAGAGAAACATCAATGATGAGAGAGTCATTGATCGGCTGCCTCCTTCATGCCCCTTGCTGGGGATCCAGCCCACAACCCGGGCATGTGCCCTGAGTGGGAATCAAACCACAATCTCCTGGCTCCTAGGTTGATGCTCAACCACTGAGCCACGCCTACTGGGCTCAGTCAGTTCTTGACTGAAGGGGCTCTGCATACCCAGAGCCTGGATTTCATATACTCAAGAAGCAGTTGTTCTGGAAGGAGCCTTAAGATAATCTCTTCTGGATAGTTTCAAATGACTTTTGCTCAGAAATAAGACAGGAGATTAGGTGAATATATAAATAAATATCGCTGAGAGAAAACAGAACTGCTCTGACTGAGAAGCAAGGTGATGGGTGGTGGTAGGCGGGTGTGGAGAAGAGACCTTGGGCCTGCAGGAAGCAGAGTTAGAAAATAGGAAATTTTGCCCAACTTTTGTTTATTAGAGATTCAGAGAAGTAAAATGACTGGTCTGCAAACTGGTAACTAGAACTCACTTTATTCTTACTTTGGGTGCAGTGTGTTTTCTAGAATTTTAAATAACCAGTGGGAAATTTGGGTCAATGGACGTTTTCACTGGGGGCATTTGAAGAGATACATGAATTCCTCCAGACCATAGCACTATTATGTTATATTTGAGCACTGCTACATTATGGAAGAATTCATGTATAGCAGATAACTGCATTATTTTATATTATAACAGCATCCAAATACACATGAATTCTTCTAGAACATAACAGTCTGTGTATGTCGGTACACAATTTTGTAAGAAAATTCTAGAATTTTTCTTTTATTTTTTTCAGGTATGTTAATAAACAAAATAATTCTTTAAATGCAACTTATAAATTATTTTTTTAAAAATACTTCCTTGCCTCAATCTCAAGCTTCTCCCTAGAGGTCACTGCTAACAGTTTGAATCATCTAGACCTTTTTTATGAACATACATCACACTTATACTCACACATATGATTACAGTGTTTATTGTTATTTACAAAAATGTAAATAGTGTATATATTGCTCTGGAACTTTAAAAAATATAGAAGGTGATATCCTTCCATGTGAGTACACTCTCAGTCAATTTTTAACTGCTTTGTCCATGTGGCATGGATGTACCTAATGCATTTATCCATAACTCTGTTGGCCAACCTTCATTATTACAGGGATACACTTAAGATTTTTGAACATATATTTTTTTCTACTTTTGCAAATATATATGCTAGCTAGATCCTTGGAAGTAAAAAAGACACATTTTTTATCAATGCTGTCGAATTGCTCTAAAGAGAAGTGAGGCCAGTCAACTCTCTCACTCTATACTGACGATCGACAGTGCTGTTTGCCAGCAATGACACTCAGTATTCATCTTACTAACCTTGCCAATCTGATAAGCAGGAAGCTCGAATGTCTTTTATTAGTTAGGTTAAGCTTCTTCTCCTGTGCTTATTAATCATTTGTGTTTTTCTCTCAGTGGTCTTTATTTTCCCCCCATGTAAATTAGGTTGTTGGTACTTTATTGAGTGCTAGGAGCTTTTCGTGAAGTCTTAATGCCAACTCTTTGATTACATATGTTGCAAGTATTTCCTCTGGGGCTGTTGTTTGTCACGTTATTTCGTATATAGAATCTTTTTTCATACAGAAATTTTAAACTATGAAGTCAATTCTGCCAATTTTCCCTTTATAAGGAAGCTCACATTTCTAATATTCTTTCAATATAAATCTTGAGTTCCCTAGTCACTGCTAGACCAACTGCCACAGTGATATACTTTTCATTGAAAATAAGTCATTCTAAATTTAAAATGCAAATTTAAACTTGCTGCTGCTGATGCCTTGACTAACAAAATCTAATCTTTATGGAGGAAATAAAATTCTCTTCTGAAACTACAGCAGGTCAGGGAAGGCTCCAGAAAGCCCAGATAAGTAGTATTTCAAATTGGAAATTGTGATGTGATTAGAAATCTCATGTTAAAAAGCAGATAATTTTACAAATTCCAGCTTCTTGCCAATATGTCCATGTCTTTCAAAATGTGTTTGTCAGTGTTGCTCAAAGTCTTGCTCCTAGGAGTCAAGATATTACAGGTGATTGTTAACATATAAATGGTTGTGTAGCCTTTATTAGACATCAACATCTTTAGATAAGACTACCAGTCATTTAAGGAAGTAGGACACAAGAAGATTGAGATCTGCTGTGTGAAATAAAGCTGGGACAAGTCAAGAACTTTGCTGCTGTGGAAAAATTGAGGTCTTTGGGAGAAATCACACTGGGTGGTCCAGGAAAGCCAGTGGTGAGTCGAAAGATACAGGGGCATAAAGGTGATATAAGGGGGGGAGGTTGTAAGGGGAAAGGGAAGAAAAAAAGAGGAAAGGACTGAGAACAATTCTTGAGAACTTTTGCACTTAGAGCTGGTGTTACCTAGTTATTGTCTGATTACTGCAATGTAGGGGATCCGTTTTCCATCCATATTTCCATCCCTAGTGATCGACACATAACAGACATTCAGAGACTACTTGCTGTCTATCTTCACATCCTGTTTGTTCTGCGCTCCCTGCATTACCTACAGTAACACTTGTGAGCTTGGTTCTTTGTAACTGGACCAATGACACTGAGGTGATCAAAGTGAGGAATAAAGTTTAGATTTGGGCATTACTACGTCTTGGTACTATGCAATCATTTGGTCTAAAAATGGAATTGGAAGGAAGATTTGCTGTTTGCACTTGGAACCCAGTGCCCTTTTTAAAGCCTAATTCAGAGGCTGGAGATGCTAGCAAGGACTTTCTATCCCAGTGGAGCTTATCAGTTATGACAGGGATCAGCGGGGGGAGTCTCTCTCTCCCCATCTTGATGCCTCAAGACAGATGGAAATGAAGACTATATCAGAGCTAAAAATACTGTCTAAAATCAGGGGCAATAAAAAGGCAAACAAATAAGCAGCACATGTCACCATTCCCTTACAATGCATTCTAGAAGGCTATAAAGATAGGTATATGGCATATATTTTATATCTAATATAAAAATACAGAAATATATTTCTATAGATATAGATAGATGATAGATAGATGATAGATGAGATTATAGATAGATGATGATAGATAGATAGATAGATAGATAGATAGATAGATAGATAGATAGATGATAGATAGATGGATGCTAGGTAGATAGATAGAGTTATAGAGATGTACACAGGTATCTACATAATCAGCAAGCCAAGGCATTGGGGCCTTATGTGGAAAGGACCCAGAAAGCTGAAAAGGGTTTCCATAGAAAGTAACAGCTCAGTGCTAAGCTGAAACTGATGTGACATCTCCAGTGAGGTTATCATATTTTGGAGCACTGACTCTGGAACCAGAGCCCCTGGGTTAAAATCCCAGCTTTGCCACTTGGGAGCTGACTGTGGGCAAGTAGTGCAACCTCGGAGACCCTCAGTTTCCTCATCTAGAACAGTGAGAGAGCAGTAACATCTGCCTACAGTGATGCCCTGTGGACTGAGGGAGGGAATGCGAGTCACACACTTAGCATGGTGCTGGCTCACTCACTGGAATTCTTCCCTGCTCGCTTTGAAGGGCTCAAGCTGTGCAGGGTTTGAGTTTGCATTTGTGTGCCCTGTTCTGGGTTTTCTGCAGAGTCGATATAATGATCAAATATGTACTTTAGAGCCAAAGGCATCTTGGCTGTCAGAGTCTATATTTCCCAGTGGAGCTCCCAGTGAGGAAGCGATCTTGGGCACCCTACCCTGCAGCTTTGAAGTAAGCACACAGTAAGTGATGTGTCGAGCAGGACACAGGGGTTAATGATTCATGCCTGCCTGGCGGGGGCACCTAACTGCTTTCCACACTTCAAAGCTCTGGATGTGAACGCTCATTTGGCTTTTGATTTGTGCCTTACCTGTGAAGGGAACTGCTGTGGTATAATTGAGCCCCATACTGTTGTAGCTAGGTACAAAAAAAATTCTGTGATTGTAGTTATCCAGGTCTATCAGCACAGCTTAGATATCCCAGAAAAGATGGACGAAGGGATAACAACCACAACCAAAAACTCAACATTTTTTACCTAACAATATACTTAGTGTACACAACTTTCAGAAAAATTATAAAACAATTCAAAATGCAGAGAAATTCATGGGATATTTTCTTGTAGTAAAAAATATTTATCATAGAATTTCTTTAAAAATAAGTTATTCTAGCACATCAAAATAATATTGGCTTACCCAAATTTGTTATTCATAACTTTCCTTAGTATTTCTGCGTTTATTTGAAAATTTGTTTTATTACTATCAAGTAACTCACATGACAAGGTTTATATATAGTATATATTTATAATGTCTTATGCCCTCCTTTTCAAGCCTGTGGACCAACTTCCAAATAAATAATGTGAAATAAAGACAAGGCTCTGGCTACCTCTTTGACCCAGCCCATTTGTGCTCTCTGCGTGACCAACAGATTCGTTGCCAAGTATCTCCTGCCCCTTGCAGACCTGTCAAGAGAGATGACTGTGATCACCTAATTAGAGTAGAACCAAAGGGACAAAGCCCAGGCTGGTTTTCCAGGATTCCTGTGATCAACTATTATCAGCATCCCCAGGCTTCTCTTCTGATGAAAATGTCAACCTGCCACAGTTTCTTGCAACACAGAGGGCGGAGTAATTTGGAGAAAAGTTTTTAAATTTTCTAAATCAAGACCATTTATTATGAGCATCAGTAAGGATCTTGCAACAGACTTGAGCTTCTACGACATTTGCTCTCCTCCTCTCACCTCTTCATTCCCAAAGCTCATGCCAATTGAACAATCACCGGCTCCATTTCCACTCCCGCCACATCCTCCCTATCAAAAGTGTGAACAGTATGAACAGAATCCAGGAAATAGTTGCAAAGATTCAAAAGTGTGGCTACCTTGCCTTTTCCCTCTATTAGTGACATGAGCTTTCATTAGTAGACACTCAAACTAATTTCCATCCTTTCTTATGTAAACCATTCCCCACCATCTGCGCATGTAGTCAAGTAACTTACATGGTGGCATATGTCTGACTTGCCTTATGATAAAGGATGTGGCATAAAACTGCAGCATTCTTTTTTCCTGGACAGAAAAGTGTTCTGGATATACCACGCCAGGTGAGTAAAACAGGCAATGGGGAAGTCGGGCTGCTTGGCAAACAATTTGATGAGAATTTGTTTTCAAGAAATATCCCTGGAGCTAAGTAAGTAAAGAGGTATCCAAGATACTAAATACTCAGGCACTCATTAAATTCTATTCTAATCATATATGTTCGATATTTCTCCAAGCAGAGCCCATTTTTGCTAGAGTGGGTTTTATAATTTACAGGAAATGCATCTCAATACAGATTCATCCATTCTGCATTGGAAAATAGACAACACATGTCTTATGGCCATTTAATTTCATTGCTCATTGCATTCAATTAATTCACATATTAATTTATTAAAAATCGCATACTCGGGTCTACTACAGCAACGATAAGAGCAAAAGTAGCAGGAGAAAGGTTTGCATCAATGGAGTTCAGAGAACCAGGCACAGGCTTCTGTGTCATTTCCCTTCTGGGACTTCACAAGTATGCTTTCTCTAGCAGTGAAATATAGGAATATGTGTGGTCTGTCTGCCCAGGAAAGCTCCTGTGAGTCTGGGGGGCTGGTCATGTAGGCATCTTTTGCTATGCATGCAGCCATGGCAAGAGAAGCTCAGGACCCCAACAGTAACACCAGGTACTCACCATCAATTTGATGTTTGTGCAAAGCAACCTGATAAATTGGTATGATATGATTTACTACTCTAGGTGTATATACCAAAATTACCAATCGCTAACATAAAGAGTATTCTGAGGGTTACATTCTCAGGGACTGGCCAAGACTCAATCATGGTTCTAGACTCCGTTGGAGACAGCAGGACTGTGAAACAAGGCCTGCTCTGTTAACTCTTTCCTATATTCTCCCTGCCTCCAATTGATCTGAGGAACTTAACAAATTTGTTGCTGCTGCTGCTGTTGTTATTGTGCTCATCCATTCTTTCATTCAAGAAATACTCACTGAACTAACAACATGTGTAAAGCCTTGTGCCATGAGGGAATGGTTAAGAATTGTGTTGAGGAGAAGAGTCATACACATAGGCAAAAATAAATATGAATACAATAGCATATTCAAATACAATCATAAGTACATAATACAATCATAAACTTTATCATATATTTGTACTTGAAAACGTTTATATTTAGGAAGCAAGGTGCCAGGAAGTCAGAAGGGAAGGTCATGGCAGGCTAGAGGCTCTGAGTGGAGTTGGACATTAGTGAAGGACTTGGAGAGCAGGCAGACAGAGCAGGCAGGAGAGGGGAGCATTCTAGGGGGTATTCTGTCATGACCCATAGCTCAGAAGTGAGCTCCATGAGGTGCATGCAAGGCCACTTGAATGTTATGAGATGTGTGAGGACCAGATTCTGGAGGATTCTGAATAACAGACTGAGCGGTTTGAATTCCATCATGGAGGTCAATAGTTCTCAACCCTGTTGCATGTTAAAATAACCTGAAGAGATATGAAAAAATACTGAGATGCTGACTGTCTTACTCAATTCAGGCTACTATAGCAAAAATACCATATCCTGGTGACTTCAACAATAACCATTTATTTCTCATAGTTCCGGAGGCTGTGAGAAGTCTGAAGTCAAGGCACTGACTGATTAGATGTCTGGTGAGAACTTCCTGGGTCATAGATGGGGGTCTCCTCTCTGTGTCCTCACATGGCAGAGGGGCAAGAGAGCTTTCTGGGGTCTCCTTTTTAAGGGCGTTAATCCTGATCATTAGGGTTCCACCCTCATGACCTAATCACCTCCCTGAAGCTCCACTTCCTAATGCCATTCCATTGGTGGTTCAACATGTAAATTTGGTTGGGGACACAAACATTCAGTCTATAGTACTGATTCAAGTGGTCTGGGGACTTATATAAAATTTCTCTCCAGGTGACTCTAACATGCAATTAGAGCTGAGACCCACTATTAGAGGTGCTGAGGAGCCTTTGGTAGTTTTTGAGCAGTGGAAAAACATGAAAGAATGGATTTTCTAGGAAGCAGATGCCCAGGAGTGGGATGGCTTGGAGGGAGGACACCAGTGGGACAGTCATGAGGATGTGATGAAGGTCTGTCCTGAAGTCTGTGTTTGATTTAAGCCTAAATTGTGTTGAAGAACACAGTTCTCTGACTTTGTGCCCATTATGTGCCCCAGGGGTTGTCCTGCACTCTGCTTCCTAAACAGTGACCTGCCTCCCAAACCTTCATGGCACAAAAGACAGGGAGGCTGGGAAACAAGCCTCACAAACAGCCCTGTCTCTACTCAGCAATGCTGATGTGTTATTTTTAGCAACTGCTAGTGATGTTTCAGGAAGAACAACTTGACCAATGTCCTGAACTTTTCCAGTACAGACCCAGCCTAATCATTAGTTTCCTCCCTCCAAATTCACCCTAAACCTCAGTGCACATGAAGAAAATTCTCAGCTAGTGAAACGTTTACCCCAAACCATGTCACCACTGCCCCATTCATTCTTTGTGCTGCCCCTCAGCTCAGAGGGGACAATCCGATGCTCCAAACTCTAAAGTTCATCCAGCAGCTTTCTAATGACAGCCCCAGAGAGCTCAGTGGGATTGAAATGGAATCATCACCCACATAGAGAACTCATCAAACTAATCCTTAAGATTCTGTGCCTCCGAAGTAGCTTTCAGCACCAGAGATAGTAGGTGCGCACATACCAAAAACATTCTAATGGCTTTCTATCACAGATGACCAAGCCCAAAGTTTTTAAGTTCTGTGTACAGGGTCCTTCAAAACCTGGCTCCTCAGGTCCTGCATACTCTCTGGCCTCACCCTGGCACAGTGCCCTCCCCCCACCCTCCCCGAGATCCGCCCTCTAGCCGAAGTACCTAATATCCTCTCTTTGGTTCATTCTTTCGCCTGCCTAATTTCTACTCATTGGTATGTCTCTGTTTAGCTTTTGCTTCTTTTGGGAAACCTCTGGGTCCCTAAGATTGGATGAAGTGAACCTCCTGGTGCTCCAGTAGTTCCCTGCACCTTTTATACTTGGGACATTACAGTGAACTTTTCTGTGGCTGACCTGAGCTCGTGTCGCCTATGTGAGCAGGGACCATGTCTATCTTTTTACACTGTACCCTTGTACTTAGCCTGCGCCTGGCTACTGGTGGGCAACGATACCTATTTGTAGAATAAATGAATGGAATATGCCCTTACTAGTATGTTAAAACACCCCTAAGCACTCTGCGGGGATCACTGACTGGATTTAGGAGAAAGATACTTAAAAATGTTGAAATTGGTGCCCATTGGTGATATTACTTTTCTTCTAAATAAATGGGCTAAGTATTGAGAAGACCTTCCTCTCACATGAATAAGGCCGGTGGCGGCCAGTGTGAGAGGTGTGGGCAGTGCCAAACAGTTCCCCGTTGGAAATTCAAGAGCAAAAGAACATTAGGCAAAATTTCATCATTACTTTTACTATAGCAACAGCCTAGAATTTTTGAGGAAAAATAAGAAGGCACACATAATAACATGAAAAGGCAATGGGCTGATTTTTTAAAAAAAGAATGACAGAAAAATAATAGAGATGAAAAATGAAGCTGCTATACCAAATCCTTGGAGAACGGACTTTGCCATTCATTACACTGCTGTGGGACTTGTGCACTTTTAAAACCTGACTGAAATATTTAGCTTTCCAGGGAGAAAGATTCTTTCCATTTTCTCCCTATACTATGCCAAAAAGAGCTTGTCAACTGAAAAATGGGTTACAATGAAACATCAAACAATGAGTTACACCAACCTGGCACACCATGGTCATTTGTCATTTATAAAAACAACAGCATTAACTATTTCAGAATTTTAAAACACGTGTTTGGTAATAAGTCATTCTATTGGGCAGAGGAAGTGCATTTTGATACAGAAAAATAAAAGGATGCCTTTTTGATTTATAGTAACATATAAAGATTTCCAATAAAGTGAACTGAAAAGTGATATGCAGTATTTAAGGTGATTTATACAGGCGTTTATTATCGCATGCGCATTTTTAGACGACATTATTGCTTATATTCCCTCTTCTTGACCATTCTAGAACGTTTTAAATAATAGCATTAGACTATATACTTAATGATCACTAAAGTATACATTCAACCACTGGAAACGGGAATTAATCTCCAAAATGCTCCAGCAATGTGACTTGACTGGTGAATACATCCCATAACTAAAATAGTTTGTTTTCTTTTAAACTTGTGAGCTAATAGGTTTAAAGGACATATAGCGGAGACCAAGATGTGTAACCCATGAGACCAGAATACTCGCATCCTGATGTGATCCCCAAGTGATGCTAGGACCTGCACGTCTAAAGTGTCTCTGCAGTTCAAACTTCCCAGCCCAGGGGCACAGTTTCTGCACCTCTCTTGGGCGGGTGGTGTTAACCTTCCCCCCTGAGCTGGGGAGCAACAGCAGGGCCCACTGGCAGGGGTGTCACTAGAAAGAGGCCTCAGACCAAGGGCTGGGTAAACAGTTCAACGCCATTGCCCGTCCCGGGGGCCAGGGAGAAAATAAACCAAGTAGGAGGCCAACACGGGCAGAGAGAATCCAAGAGAGGCGGCAGTGAGCAGCAGGCGGAGAAGAGGAGGCCGGCCTGGGGGAATTCTGCAGCCAGCGGGCGGAGGAGGCAGGGCGGCGTTCAAAGGGTGGCTCTCGGTCTGTAAGTTACCTTAAAACACTTCACTGCGGAAGGGCAAATGCATGTCACTGATGTGGTGTTGATGTTTAACAACAACAACAGGACACATAAAAAGCACCTGACCCAGCTGGCCTGCAGTGGGGTGCTGCACAGGTTCGTGCGGCCTGGCTGACTCACGAAGGGGACTCTGACAGCAGCTTCGGCCAAGCTGCTGGAGAGGGCAGTCTAGACGGGCGGGCAGTTCCGTGGGTTTTCACGAAGCACACGCCCCCGCAACCCCCACGGGGGTCCTGGCGCAGAGCTCCCCGCCCCCAGGCTCTCGCCTCATGACCAGCAAAGCCATCCACAGGCCCGACTTCACGGTAAGCCCTTCCTTCCTTCCCTTTACGGTTCTACCACTTAGGATGACACCCCTACCAAACTGAAATCTGCGGGGTTTTCCTTAGACGGCTTTATTAAGGTGTAATTGATATAAAAAGGCCTGCACGTATCTAATGTTACCATTAGGTGAATTTGAACATGGCCAACACTGTGATGCCATCAAGGTAACAGAGACACCCAACACCACCCAGGGTTTCCACGTGTCCCTTTGTTTTGCCTGTTCGCTTTTCTGGCGATAAGAACACTTCAGGTGACAGCTGCCCTCTTAACAAAGTACAAATGCATGAGACGGGTGGTCAACCACAGCCGGCACCTGCACACCAGGCCCTAGGGCGCGTTCGCTTAGCGTGAGTGAAGCTTCAGCCTTGAACGGCACCGCGTTCCCCTCCCTCCCTGCCCTTGGCCACCGCCCTGTGTTCTCTGCTCCTGTGAGTCCCTCTCAGACACCCCACGGAAGTGGGGTCATGCAGTATGTGTCCTCCTGGACTGCCTATGTCACTCAGCATAATGTCCCCAGGATCACCCATGTTGGCACAAGTGGCAGGATTTCCTTTCATTCTGTGGCTAATATTCCATGGTATGTATATACCCCATTTCCTTCATCCATTCATAAAACTGGAGTTTAAATTTGCCTCTTTTTCTTGAACTTCATGTAAATGGGATCATGAAGTATGCATTATTTTGTGTCTATCTTTTGGATTCTTTTGTTCAATGTATTGTTTCTTGATTTATATACTGTGGATGAGTTAGTGGTCAATTATATGTATTTCAAATACTTCTTTCACTCTTATTTCTTACTCTGTTAACAGCGATTTTTGGTAAGCACATATTCTTAATTTTAAAGTATTAAAATTCATTTATATTCTTTTATGTTCCATTAAAAATTGGGGGGATTTTGATTTGACTTTATAATAAATGTTTTGGAAATTAATCATAGTCTTTCAATCTTTCAACAGAATATATATCCCTCCACTTATCTACATGTTTACGATCTCTCAATAACGTTTTATAGTTTTTTGACGGGAGGTCTTGTACATCTTTGGAATCCAAGGCAGTGGGAATACGTAGAGTATTTGGACAACACCTACAACACATTCTCTAGGACATAGTTTCAGAAGGAATTACATAATTATAGGTAATAATAATTTTCCTTGTTTGATCTTTAGTTTTTAAAAAACTAACAGTTAAAAATAATAAACTTAAAATTTAAAAAATTACTCAAATTCAATAAAATAGTTCATGTATGAGGTAAAATTTGCATGTAGCAAACAAAATTACACTTTGCAGCTGGCACTCTGTTTTGTTGTTTTAAATTTTAAAATCAAGTGAAAACTGTAAGTGGTTACTTAGAATAATAGATTTGAAGCAACTCAAGTTGTAGTTCTTTGTCTTTACTATTACACTCTTTATTTTACATCTACTGCTTAAATGCATGACAGGTAGGACCTAGGGGTAGGAAGCACAAATTGTACCCTAAGAGAGTGCAGATAATTCCAAGCAGGAGTGGACTTAGTCTCAAATGAAATGCGTCTCGCTGAATACACGTGCATAGTTGTTTAAGCTTTTCCTTGCTGAGTTGTAGAAATTCTGTCTATGTTCTAAATATAGCACATCTCCCAGTTTTTCCTCAATGGTATCTTTTGATAAACATATGCTTCTATTTTTAATGTAGTTTTCTTACAGTTGTATTGTTTGCCTTCCACTTAAGGAATCTCTGTCTACAGCATCTTCTAAAAACTTGACCACTGTGCTTTCACTTTAGTTAATAATCTGTCTGGAACGGGTTTTAGTCTGTGACAGGGAATGGGGGCCCATCAACAGACCCAGCAGCATTTACTGAGAAGATCATCCCTTTTCCACCTTTTTGGGGTGTCAGCTTTGTCAAAAATCAAGTGACCACAAACATGTGACCTGTCTCAGGACTCTGTTCTCTTCCATGGGGTCTATTACTGTAAGGACACGCTGTCCTTGTCATTTTACATTAAGTTTTGATGTCAGTGGTGCAAGTCCTTCCACTTTGTTCTTAGGCTTTTCCTGACTGCTCGTGGCCTTCAACATTTACAAATAAATATTAGAGTCAGGGTGTTTGTTTTTTTAAAACCAAAAAGGAAACCAAACAAACCCTGTTAGGCTTTTGATTGGGATTATTTTGACTCTTTCTTTTCATGAATTTTGTGTCACGAAAACAGCAGATGAAATTTTATCTCCGAATTTCAGAAGAAAGACATGTATTTTATTTTTCCAGAATCCTGGGAACGGTACAACAATGATAAATGAAAATTCAATGACCTCTTATTTTAAATATTTATTTTGTAGCAAAATAGTTTATTCACACAGATAATATTTCCGTTTTGAAAAGGTTTCAAGTAAGCTCTTAAATAAATTGTTTTCTTAAAACAAAGAAGATGCATTATTAGTCTAAGCAGCAGGACATTTCCTATTGCTTTGAACCTGGGGGGAAACCAACAACTCAGAATCCATGACATCAAGCCTGAGTCCTGGGCAGAGAAAACAGGCTTTGTGTGTAACACATTTTTCAGTTTTTATCCTTGTCAAAGTATATAAGACAAATCATATAATTTAATAAGTATTAATTATAATAAGTTTGCTTATATTTATTAAAAATAATGTTTATATAATCAATTCTTATGTGATATAATTATGGTGCACTGAAATTACTGAATTGTCAGGAGAACTGGGGGTGATTCTGGTAAGTCACAAATGCTCCCCAGACCTCAATATTTCACCTGGAAAGTTGGAGGGTTGAGATGGTCTCTGAAGTCCCTTCTAGAACCAACATCCTGAGCTACTACTTACCTTACATCTCCCTTCATAGTGCAAAGAAAACTGCATCATTATTACACCATGGTAGCTATTTTTTCCAACTGAGAAACATCAGGTATATTTAATGAAACCCAGCCCAGCCATGGCAGGTGTGGCTCAGTTGGCTGAAGCATCATCCTATGCACACAAAGTTGGTAGGTTCAATTCCAGGCCAGGACACATACCCTGGTTGTGGGTTTGTTTCTCTCTCTCATCAATGTTTCTCTTACTCTCTCTCCCTTCCTCTCTCTAAAATCAATTTTTAAAAGAAGGAAAAAAGCATGTCCTCAAGTGAGGATTAAAAAACAAAGGACCCAGCCCATCTCCCCAAATTATTTTTAATTCTAACTTTTTCTAGGTACCTGGACATGGATCCTATATTCTTTTAGCTTTTCATGCTTTTCCCTTACGTCTACCAATATATTAGTTATAAATATGAAAAGGGCTATATTCTCAGCTAAAATAACCCTCCATTACTCAGGTCTCTGAGTATAAGGTTAAGAACAAGACTACCGATTCCATTGAAATGAAATGCTGGGTTACAGCTCTGCACTTGACATAGAGAGACGGAATAAGGCCAGCTCTCCACCGTCAATGTAGTGAAGACCAGCTTTTGTTACAACCAAGGAACTCTGACTTCATGTCAACGTTACTTACCCATCAAAAGACACCCCCTCACCCCACATCGGTCTTCCACACATGTGTCCTACAAAAAAGTCACAGCTCATACCTTAGCTGGCCAGGGACCTCGGGCTCCTAGGAAAGCGTAGGGGCCTCAACAAAGGAAGGTGTGGGTGAGGTCAACAAGAGTGGAGCGACTGAGCATCCAGTTTTCTCCTTCCACCTAATTTGAAAGCCAAATCACCAATTCTGAGTTTAGATGTTTTCTCCTAGAACACTAATTAAATATTTATAATGACTCCTGGCTATTGGGGTCCAATATTTTTAGAACTGAGAAAGGAAATATATGCCTTGTCTATCAGACTATAACAAAGGCCAGAGGTGGCAGAAAGGTTAACTTTACATCACTTTGATTTTATTTCCACGGGATACTCAAAAGGAAAAAACAAAAACAAAAGAAAAGAAATGTTACTGTTCACCCTTAAACTTCAGAGAAAAAAATTACCTATGATTAAATGAAGTTCAAGTAATAATCTGGTTACCCAAACCAAGAACAAAGGTATGCTAATCTATTTACAATCTTTAATTTATTCAGATTACATTTATTTTAATATAATCTGTTAATTGACCTGATTGTAAGAGCTTTGGGGAGCAAGAAGCACTTTTAGTTGCAGAATTTTTCTAGTTGCATTAATTTAAGTTTTTTTGTTTTTTAGGAAGGGTTTTAATATATTTAAGCATTCATAGCAGCATATCCCCCAATCTCTTCTTTAGGACCATTTAGATCTGTTATAAAAAGCAAAATTTTACTTGAAATAAAATGGGGTATTTATTTTGTGCCTTACAAAGTACGAACAATTATGAGACTGTGGACTTAGAACCTTAGAGAAATTATACATATATATATGTATATACATATATACATATACATATGACTATTTATATAATCATATTTATATAAAACTAATTTATTTATATAAAACTAATTTTCAAAAACTGTATAAGTATAGCATCTTAGAAATAAAAAAAAGGACATTCCTGAATAATATATCCTCTGTGTCAGGCAACATTCAAGAACGTGAAGAACTTTCAGAAATATTATTTTATTTTTTCCTTACAAAAACCCTGTAAGTAGGTATTTTCCCTTTTTGCTGGATGAGTAAACTGAGGCTCAGAGAGATTAAGCAAATTTTCCAAATCCCCCAGCCAGTACCTGGCAGATCTGGATCTCAAACTCAAGGCTTTGAATTGAGTGGCATAACTTACATGAGATAAACTGCACTTTCTTTTTAATTTTCTTCTGCCCTTCTTCTGTGGGTATGATTGAGGAACTTGGGACTAATTATCTGTAGACAGATAATAATGTTTTCTCTGCTCAATATCAGAGCAAAACAGAAGCCAGGAGAAGGCGAAGGGGCAGGGAGAGCAGCGATGTGGAAGGGAGGCCGCCTGGAGCGCAACGGTATTCCCAGTGCACTCAGAGTCCCTTCCAGCGCGCAGCTAGCTTTTTTAAGTAAGCACATTTGTTTTATGTCTGATCATGAGATTGACTTCTTTAAGTCTGATGCGAAATTTGGAAATTGGAATTTGAAACCTGGAGAAAACTACATTACTGTTATTTATGAGCTTTCTGTAACATTATGTTCCAATTTCCATGCTTAACTTGTAAGAGGAAAATGAAGGTGAACTGCGCTGATGGAAGGCAATTCTCTGCGTGTCTGTGTGCATGTG
The DNA here is from genome assembly GCF_964146895.1 of Miniopterus schreibersii. NCBI lineage: Eukaryota > Metazoa > Chordata > Mammalia > Chiroptera > Miniopteridae > Miniopterus > Miniopterus schreibersii. The sequence goes on from NC_138109.1 coordinate 67,619,262, forward strand.
TGTGTCTGTGTGGGAGTGTGGTGTGTGTGCATATGTGTCTGTGTGGGAGGTGTGGTATGAGTGTGCATGTATGTATTATGTGAGTGTGGTATGTACATGTGTGTATCAATGTGGTATGGGTGTGGGTGTGGTGTGTACATGCATGTGCCTGTGTGTGTGGTATATGTGCATGTGTATCTGTGTGTGTGTGGTATAAATGTGCAGGTATGTATTGTGTGAGTGTGCATGTGTGTATCGATGTGGTATGTGTGTGTGTGGTGTGGTGTGTACATGCATGTGCCTGTCTCTGTTGTGTGAATGTGTTGTGTATATGGTGGTGTGTGTGTCTGCTGTGTTGGGGGTACTTGGGCCAGAGGAAGGAGTTGATCAGATGACACTGTTAGAAAGTGGATGGTGGAAGTCCCAGATTCCAAAACCAGGCAATCAAATTAGGGAGGACAGGTGACATGCAGGGAAAAGATACAGCAAGGTCAGAAGGGACAGCCTGGGCGAGTCCTTTGTTGCCTTCTTGTCCCAGGTAGGAATGACCTCATGGAGGCATGAGAGGGAAGCCAATGGAAAGGCCCCATTAATCCTGGTGATCATTGCAGGAGACAGACACACTCAGATTGTCTCCCAGCTTATTTCCGCCAGGCCATCAGAAATTCACCTGCTCTTGAGAGCAAATGGGCCCTGGGGCAGCTTCCTGGCATCTAAGCCATTAAAAATGTAAACAGGGTAAAAAGCATGCCCACAGCAGCTAGATAACATGCCCACTCTGCGCCAGGTCCTTTAGTTACCCACTCCCACCCACAAGGTAGGGATCACTATTCTTTTATGATAGATGAGACAGTCAGTCTCAAAGGAGTTAAGCGACTCGGCCATGGCCACAGAGCTGCTTAGAGCTAACTTGTTCTCTCTCCCAGCTTAATCTGCACCATTGCACAGCTTTGCAGATGAAAAACCAGATCCAAATTTGGTTTCCCTCAGAGCAGAGTTTGTGAGACTGCTTATTGTCGGTGTAGACAGAAGGAAGACTTAAATGTCCCATTTCTAGAATGGCATTTTGCTGGACCAGAGATTGTGCTTCATCTGGTTTTTCTACGGCCTGCAGGGAAGATCAGTAAGTAGGTGGTAGACTTAATGGAGGGAAGGAGAGGAGCGGGTCAAGGGATTCCCCTTAAAATTATACTGTGCCAGTGGTTGGTTCTGAAGGGAAATCTGCTTTGCCCAATTTCGGCTGACTGGACGGGCCTAGGTCAAAATGATGCAGCCATTTGCTGGTTCTCAAGAAGGCTCTGTCTACCCTCACGCAGATGAGGCAGGGCTGCATATACTGAGGGCTATGAGCTGGGGCAACCCATCCAAGCTGGACTATGTTCTGTTCAAGAGCCAAGTTATAAGGGAAACCATTAACCCACTACCCCTATTTAGGCTCGTCCTGAAAATATCAGCTATGACTCCAGCTGGCCTCCCAGGTATGTGTATTCAGGTATCTACTCTAAACATTAACTGGGGTGTCGTGGAGAATTTTCCAAAGGAAAAAGCAAGGAGCAGTAGACAACCCTGAAGATGCACAGTGCCCCTTTGAGACAAGGGAACATCTGTTATTCTGACTCAGTTGCATTTCCAGGTTGAAGTTGCATGTAAGCCTTTTGCTGGCATGTCTTCCAGGAGCAGCACTGACCAAACTGTATTCAACTGCTCGCTATTCAAACTGTGGTCCTCAGACCAGTAACATCAGCAGCATCTGGGAGCTTGCTGAAGTGCGTAATCTCAGCCCTATCTCAGATCCAATGAACCAGAATCTTTATTTTAACAAGCTCCCAGGTCTTACTCTGCATCTTCAAGTTTGAGAAGCATGGGTCTGCTGGTCACTGGTACTCTGCACCGTGTTTGTAAGGGTTCAGGAAGAAAAACAACCATGGTTTCAGTTATTACACACTTATACAACAGTAGCTGTCAGAAAAGAAATATTTCCAACTTTGTTTAACCCAATGCTTTCCAAATGTATTTAATGCAGAATTTTTTTAATGAAAGATATATCGACATCTTATGGGAAATTACTATTGGTTCCTGATAGAGATCTACTGCTAGAAGTTGATGGGGGTGGGAGTGGATGGTGAAGAATTTTATTGAGCACAACCCTAATGAACAGAAATAAGGGAAGAAATTTATTGGAGCTTCCAGATGCCATTTCAGAAGTGAATTGGAAGAAAGACTAAAAGCAGAAAAGCATTACAGTTTGAAGGCTAAACAACTCAACTGTGGATCTGCCACTGACCAGCTGTGTCATGTTAGGCAAGGATTTCAATTCGTATGAACCTCAGTGTTCTCATCTGCAAAATGGGTATAGTCATAGGTTCTACTTCAACTGTGATGTTTAATTAATTAATTTATTTTTATTTATTTATTTTTTACACATATATCTTTATTGATTTCAGAGAGAGGAAAGGAGAGGGAGAGAGAGAGACAGAAACATCAATGCGGAGAGAGTCATTGATCGAGCCCGCAACCCGGGCATGTGCCCTGACCGGGAATCGAACCCTGATCGCCTGCATCCCAGGTCGATGCTCAACCGCTGAGCCACGCCCTGCTGGGCTGTGATGTTTAATTTAGATAATGATTATGAAAAATTAGCACACAATAAGTGACCAATATATCTCAGTTAGTATTATCACTATTCTTATTATCTAGGGAGTAAAATGGTAAGACCATTGTAAGAGTCTATAACTTTGAACTTTCTTATTTTTTTAGTTTTTGCTTCCCTAGGTTGGTTTCCAAAAAGATTAGTAACAGAACTCTTAAAATGTACATGGTCTGTCTGTTAGTCCTCAGTTACAGCAAGAACTTGGAATATTTGTGGAAACTATTTCCCTTTGGGCAGTTCTGGCTGCTTTCACCCACCATAAATATCTTTGTTATAGACATTTGTGCCTCAACCATTTTTGTGGCATTTTTGCCACATAACTAACTGGCCATAAAGCAATTTTACCATAAAAATTATAAAATTATGACAAATAAAAGAGGCACATTTAAAAAGACATAATGAAACATGAAAAAATGAATAAGAAAATTAAAAGATTTTATAGCAAAATATAAAATATTTGAACACACTTAAAATGTGTGTAGACTCATGACAATACTGTGCAAATAACTGATTTTACTTTGTGGATTTTACCCAAGCTTTTGTTCTTGTTCTCTGGGAAACGTGGGTTTAACTCTGCACCCACAAAGAGGGCCCTTGGCTTCTCTTTCTCCTCCCAATGTAGTTGGTTTCAAAGTAAGAGACCAACACTTGGGGCAAATTATCATCATCTGGAAAAAATGCTACTTTAAAACCAGTACCAGACTATGGCTACTCGTCACTGTATAGCCCATTATGTAAGATGTATATAAAAATGGGGTAACTGTGAGAACTTCATCAATGGATAAATGAAACCAAACGGACAACTAGCGTAAATACATAGTCTGCCAAAGGTGGTTGATTCATCAATGGAGAAATAAGTCCCACCAACGAACAACAAAAACAAAAACCTATTGACCAGATATTTTATCTTTTTTTTTAAATAGTAAAATTGCCTTATGGCCAATTAGTTATGTGGCAAAAGTTTGTAGCATAAAGGCTTATGGCAAAGGTGTCTACAGCAAAGATGCTAATGCAAAAATACAGTACATCCTTTTGGCAGTCAGCCTTGGGAGAAACAAAACACGAAGGGATGGCGTGGCTGCTTGCCACCCCCAGGAGGAGAGGAAAGCTGGCTGAGTCCATGGACCCACTGCAAGGAAGACAGAGGTCCAGAAAGTGGAAATTTGAGTGTGAGAGGTGCCCTGGTGTCATAGCAATAAAAGCTCTTAGAAACCCCCTGCTGCCATTTAAAAATTTTAGTGCATCTTAATAACACTTCAATTAAGAGAGCTGAATCTACGCTGTGGCATGAATTCTCTCTAATATAGTTTGTAGATAGTGGGAGTTGCGGCTTCGGCTTCAGCTTTACAGAATCACTTGGGCTGAGAAATGCCTGAGCATTTACAATGGATTGGTGGGGAGGCCCCATTAGAAGTCCATTTGCAAATGGGACTAAGGAAAGAACTCATGAAATCAACTCAACTTAATAAACTTAACCCACTCATAAAGCCTCAATGTAAGAGAGATCTCCTCAGGCTGCCTCTAGTGGAGATGGTCTGAATCTTAGGGAGGAAGGGATGTGGGGTAAAAACTGAAAATTCTCTAATATATCATGGTCAGGGCTTTGGTAGCTCTCAAACAGCGCATTCCCCCTTCACCCGGCTCGGGCCCCTCCAGGGCTTCAGCTCTCCAGTGGCGGGGGGCCCAGCCAGCGTGGGCGGCAGGACGCCAGCACAGTGGAGTCTAACAGAAGTGACAACCACCCTCCACGGAGGCAGCGCTCCCGAGAAAAAGCGGCTCTACCGGGAGAGGCCGTGAGGTCTCACACAGGCCACATGGTAACGGTTTGGGAGCACATGTCCAACTCCCTTGGGAAACTCCCCCAAACAGTTTCAGGGCAAACACTGCGGGGCTCGGGTACTGCAGCAGCAGAGGGTAGTGAGAGTCAGCAAAATATGCGCTCTTATGACCAAACTATCATTTTTAAATGAGGTCAAGTTACCCTCAGAAAATTCAAAAGATAAGTCAGTTGTGCTTCATAATGACATAAAATAGCACACAATAGGCAATGCCTTTCTACAAGGGGCTGATTACAAGTAAACTCAAAGTGCAGAGAGTGGTAAAAAAAATGCAGTTTTATCCCAGATCACCTCTCTGTGCATTTAGAGCCAAGCCTCAGTGTGCTCCAGGGAGGCCCTTCACATCCCTTTGCCTCGATTTCTCCTTTTCTACCTGACTTCTCTCCTCCCAGTGTCCTGGCTCCATCCTGCAGGTGCCCCGTGCCATGAAGGTTGCGAAGACTTCATTCCTGGCTCCATCCTGGAGGATGTCAGTGGCTTCTTAGAGTCACAGGAGGTGCTTCAGATTCTTAGAGTGGCTCATCCACAGCGTAGGAATTGCCTGATTTCTTGTAAAACACAGATTTTGATTCAGTAGGTCTGGGATGGAGCTTGAGATTCTGCATTTCTGACAAGCACCTAAGTGATTCAGTGTTGCTGATCTGTAATCCATACTTTGAGCAAAAGTGATCAAGAAGACAAGAAGAAATTTGTCTTGCTGACATTGGTTACCATTCAGAGCACAACTTCAAGCCACTGGGGGGTAAAAAAATCAAAAGAGATGAAGAAGATTGAGGACACCATCCTGCCATATGCAGGGAGACACGTAGCAAACTTCAAATAATGTTCAGATATAATTAAAATTGTGCTGTTCTACTGCTAACAGTGCATCCCACTCTCCCCTCCCACCAGGAAGATAGTAACGAAACCTGTAACACAGGTGGGAGAGGTGGGAGAAAGCCTGTCCTGGTTCTGGCCTGGGCCAGAACCACATAAGCCTTCCTGATTTTCTGCATCAAGATGGTCTCTGGCCTTTGCTTAGAAGCCTTTCACTCTGTGATTGTTATTTTTATGTCTCACTATAAAAATGCCCCTCCCCAAAGTAGTTATAGTTTCAAAATCTACCTACCTGCTGCCTTATTAGGCCACTGCTGTTTAAATCCTACAATACTTCACTTGTTTGATTCACTGACATCTAAGTTATTTCAACATGGAGCATGTGGAGTGATAGGAGGAACTCTAGATCCTGGGAAAAAAGATATTAGATTTTTGTCTTTTAATTTGCATATAATCACTTGATCATGAGGTGAGGAACAATTGGTGACATTTCATTGATAATAGGTATTTAGGAGCTAACACAGTGAGAAAAGAAAATTCACTTACCTTTGTAAAAGTACTATTGATTATAGTTATTTAAGCACAATTACCACGCAGCTCAATAGTAAATTGGCCTACATTTGGATATGCTTGCACACATCATTAAATGTTAAGTTCTAATGTATATTGCATTTGATCAATGCAGCCAACTCTGTACAAGTGCAGGTCATGCGCCTAAAGTAGTGAGAGTCATGCCACAAACCACACGAGACACATTTTGTATGCGCGGTGTCCCAGTTCTTTTCGGGGTCTTTTCAATTATTTATACTACTTGGATGAATGGTTATTGTTCTGTTGCCCTAAGGAATATGGCTTGAAAGCCCACATCAACTTCCCATTCACAGTGTGACTCCGCCATTGCTTTTGCCTCTTCCAGCCTTTGCACAGTTACAGTGGTTCCTTCCCTCTCTCTGGAATGTTCCTGCCCCCGCTTCAGCTTCCTGCTAACCCATCCTTCAGGTCATTGCTTTAGATGCCCTTCTCTTCGCTCCCTAAGACTGGATTAGATGGTCCTTACACTTGATAATTCCTCCATTATAAAAATTTCACACTCTATCAACATTCCTTGTCTACATATCCATGCTCCCTTCTAGACATGAGCTCCTTGGGAGAAGGGACTTGGTGTGTTTGTTGTTCTATTAAGGGCCTAGCACTTAATAAAACCCCACTAAGTATTTGTTGAATGAATAAATAAATGAACAAGTCATCTCCTGTTCTGCTCCGAGCACACTGCTTCTTTCTGCCTCAGAGGAGAATGACAGGTGGTTTGGAATAAGTTATTTTCAAGATTATTGTGGTGAATGTCCAAGACTGTGTTAACATTTGGCCAATCAGTTTTTTCTTTATAAATCAATATCCGTCTGGCTAGGCCCACAGTCTATGTTTCACTGACGTAATGAAATTCTTCACTATTGTTTTAAAATTTAAGAGCAAACTAAAATGCCTTTGCTTTATTTTAAACTGTCAGGGTAGACTGGAATACTATGAAGACATATTAGAAATGAATTTCTTAATTAAAGAAATTTGGTTCAGAATTTCAGTTTATTTCCCTGATGTTTTGGTAATGCATCAGCATAGTATTTGGTCTACAGAAAGTTCCCAGTAAATGTGAGTTACTAATCTTCTTTCCAACCCACTCTGTCCCTTTTAAGCACCGACCTTAAGGAAATATACTCCAAATTCTAAAGAGAAGACAGAGCACTGAGATTTGATTCATTTCTGAAAAAGGGTTAGAGGCTCCTCCCCTCTTATACGCACTAAGCTTTGGTCCTTCTTAAGTTTCAGCTCAATTCAACTAGTGAGTTGCTGTTGAACCTCCTATGTATCCAGGTTAGGTTGATCTAATGCAGTTACATGGAAAATTATAAAAATCTCTGATGCTGCCAGTTCTTAAGCAGTTTCAAAGTCTCTCTGTAACGACTCCCCGAGGGACTGGTACTTAATGTTCCTATAAACTCAGATTCTTACCACTGGTTCCCATGCCTTTAAATATGCATACACTCCCTCTCTGATCAAATTTTTCTCTCTTTGGTTCCAGAATAGAAAACATGTTCTGCTAGGAATAGACATTCACAGGCTATGGAGTAATCTCCACAATGGAGTGAAAAAGACTCTCCAATGTACAAATAATACACATATACACTATTAAAGAAAATTTGAAAAATGTAACCCAGCCTCACAAGTCCACAAAAATCACAGCAGCCTCTGAGAAGCCTGAGCTGCCCTGTCACATTCTTCTGCAGCCTCTTTTGAAAATCAAATATATATTAAAAGTTAAGGCTTAAACTCACACAGCAAATAAATCATAAGGCATGCCTGGAATTCATTTCTCTAATGTCTCCTGCTGTGGTGGTGGAGGTGGCCAGATGGGAATTAACATCACCAAATATTTTGCGATATTTTTGCACAGTGAGGTGAACTAAGGACATGACTTTAATTTGGGTCTTAGATTTCTTTGTGGACTTTATAAGCCCTTTAAAGTTATATAAATATCAGTATTCATTTGCATGGGTACAAAATAGGATCAGCTATAGAGGGGAAAAGAACATTAGGCTTCTACTTAGTGGGCTTTATAAGAACTTACTGAGTTTATGCGTGTTGCAGCTCCTGGTTTATAAGCACTGCAGGGCTAATGGGGCGAGATGAGATGGTGCACACACAAATTGGCCGCCTGCATGAGTCCTTTGTACGTCCGGAACTGCCTCTTCTGTGCTTGTGGACACATAGCTTATCTTTTGCATGTTGATGAAAATGTGAGTTTGGTGGGTACTCCTTTATAATAGATGAGATGGTGACTGACAAAAATAAAACAATGTGGATTATGGTTCTCAGGAGAGAAGACAATTGATTGGGAAACCAGGAAATGTGAACCTATTTAGTTAAAGATAAAATTCTGGAACCTGATGCTGTTTGGGGACTTAAAAGTGAGAAGAATGGGGAGGTTGTCACAAAAGCTTTCAGGAAAGAATTAAAGAATTAATGCAAGGGGAAGGTCCTTAGTTTTGGATAAATCCTCTCAAAAAATCATCTAACTAGCACTTTCATACTTTTGTGCTTTCCACTTGAAATTGTGGAATAAAAGGCCTCTTGTAATTTAAAGAGGTTTTGGCCATCTGCAGATGGATAGGAAAGGTTGGGGAAAGTATGAAAGTATCAGGTGGACCTTCATGATATCTTTAAAATCGTACCCTTGGTTATCAGGTAATATTCAATGTACCTGCTTTCTTGTTGGCACAGCTCCTGGTTTGGTTTGGAATCTATTCTTCCCTCCTGTGGATCAGGGGAGGTTGATCCCAACCCCAGCCCAGGGCCAGGGGCAAATCCTAAACCATCTAAGCCAACCAGGATGGTGTTATTCCTCTTGCCCATGGATTGTTTAAGACTGAGCTTGTGGTTTATGTGACCAATGAGCTAGGAAGGAGATCTTCTGGGGGGCTTCTGGGAAGGTTTCCGCACTCCTGAAAAAGACACTGTGAAGCCAGGGTCTTCCTCTGGGAGTGGCTGGGTCTGCGGGCTGCAGAAAGAGGCAGACACCGGGCTCAGCCGTGCGGGGAGCGGCCTGAGGACACGGTGGCTACAGGCAGCTTGGAAGAATAGAGCCTGGATCCTTAATGGCTACCCTTTAAACCAATGCATTTAGCAATATCAGATGCTTTCTTTTGTAAATACTAACTTTTCTTACAATTTAAGCCATTTTGGGGACTGATTTTGTTATTGTTTCTTGGAACCAAAGGCATTTTGGCTAAGATACATGCTATTGTCTAGAAATATCTGTGAAGATTATCCCACGTTAGTGACACGGGTGTCTGGTGACGTAGGTTTGGTAGGAGATTATGTAGGAGGAATGCTTGTTTTCTCTTCTTTCCACTCGAGGTTATTCCTCTAGTTCCCGGGGGAGGTTGAAGACTTATTTTTACAGCTGCGGATCCATGTCAACGATTGTTGCTCCGGCTTTGCTGATGGCACCTGGAAATGAGAGCCACCTTGTGAGAATGCTGTCCTCTCATTGCCCTACTTATCACTGAGACCAGGTTTTTATTGTCCATCCCCCTGGACCCCTAGATGCTGGAGAGGCGGGCTCATTCCCACTGTGCGCTCTATTCTGTCCAGGGCACCTCGGCCAGGGGCCCTCTCTCCAGCCTGCCGCAACATGGTACCGTAGTCCCCCCACCCCGCCATCCACGGCTCCACTTTCCTTGGTTTCAGTTCCCTGCAGTCAGCCATGTTCCAAAAATATTAAATGGAAAATTCCAGAAATGAACTATTCATAAGTTTTAAATTGCATGCTGTTCTGAATAGTGCGAGGAAATCTGCCCTCCCCCTCCATCCCACCCAGGACATGAGTCACCCCTTTGTTCAGTGTCCGCTGTGTGCACCACCTGCCCATTAGCTACTCAGTGGGCATCTGGATTACCAGATAGACTGTCATGGTATTGAAGAGCTTGTGTTCCAGGGACCCTTATTTTGCTTAATGATGGCCCCAAAACACAAGAGGAGTGGTGCTAGCAATTCAAATATGTCATAAAGAAGCTGTAAAGTACTTCCTTTAAGTGAAGAGCTATGAATGTATAAAAAACCAAAAACATTGTACAGATAGAGTTCAGACTATTCATGGTTTCAGACATCCATGAGGGTCTTGGAAAGCGTCCCCCGCGGGTAAGGAGGGACTCCTGTAGTAAGGCTGTGCCCCCTCCACAGACGGAGCCCATCAGCAGCCAGAATGCTCAGGAAAAGGCAAGGGGGAATATATGTATATGCTTTCAGACTCCATGGGAAAGTGCGAGGGGGAGAATGGAAGTATGTGAGAGTCTGGAAATTTCTAACCAAGGGAAGCCCATATTACATGGGATACAATTTGGGCCTTTCATCCTTAAACAGAGGTGGTTGTGATGATTAAATTATATTAAGAAAAATGGCCAATGTCTTTCTAGTTTTAGGTAGGAAGATTAACAAAGTGAGAAGAACAAACAATGTACGAAAGAAAAACTTTTATTTGGTTGTATAAAGGTAATACGAATTACAGGAATTTATGCGAACAGCATGTTATTTGTGCCAAATTGCCCTGCTACACTGTAACTAGCACACATTAAATATGGTGTAGGTCTTATTTGATAGCTCTTGTCCCCAGCTTCCCAGGGTTACTCTGAACCACTGTCATCAGCTAATGCAGTACATGGCGCTGACTCACAACTTTACGATGTGGGGAGGCCACGGCCTGTAATTTACCTGCAGGCTTCCCAGCATGTCTGGTGTTCCTTCATAATCCACTGTGGGACTTATTTAAATTTTCAACCAGTTTACCTTTAGAGACATAGAATTTCAGCAATTTCCTTTTTGTTATGCCTAATAGTCTTCCCTACTGTTTCAAAAGATGCCACTCTTTATTTACAATCACTTAAATGGCACTTAGCAAATGCCAGGGATTTTTTCCTAAGTACTTCTCAAATATTAATTCACTTCACCTTTATAGTGACCCCAGGAAGCAGTATGGCAGACACTACCATCCATTCATGAACCCTCGGCCCTCCCCATGGCCCCTGCAGTCGCAGTGGGCAGTTCCATGGGGACTGGCAGTGAGGACCAGCTGTTGATGGTAAACATCTGGTTTCCCCATCCTGCACTATACCCTTCTTGCTCTCAGGAATGACCCAACCTCTAATGACCTTTCATGACCTTCTCTCCTTCACTGTTTCTCTCTTGCCCTTACTCCTCTACTTATAGTTCCTCTCAAAAAAATCCCTCACGCCTAAGTCTTTTTCTGACGCACAGTCTGCTTTGGGGCATATCCAAAGGACAACACTACGTTTTGTTACTATCCTCACTTTATAGGTGAACAAAATGAGGCATAGAGCAGTTTAATAGTTTGCTCCAGGTCATCTGGTGCTCTGAATTCAAGCTTTGGGGGCTGTGTTCTTAACGACTACCCTATGCTGCCTCTTAAAATTGTACTCTCTAATTAGGTGAACACATCCGTCTTCCACTTAGTCACATCATTCTCAATAATATATATGAATGGGGGAAGAAGGGACTGGCAACTACTGCCCTCAGCCAAACCTGCTGGGTGGACTATTTATTTAAAGAGAGTCTTATTGGGACACAACCACATCCATTTGTTTTCATGTAGTCTATGGCTGCTTTCTCACTACAACGGCAGGACTAAGTAGTTGTGATAGAGACCGTCTGGCCTGCAAAGTCTAAAATGTTTACTATTCAGCCCTTTACCAAAAAGGTTGTTGATTCATAGCATTTCTCCCTAAGGTATGATCTTGCCCAGCTGGCATTTTTGAGCAGCTATCAGTGGGACTCCCAGAAGGTGGCTTCACTTTGGGTTGGGTAGATTTGGGGATTCTGAATATCTAATCCAGTGATTTTTCAACCTTTTCATCTCATGGCACACATAAACTAATTACTAAAATTCTGTGGCATACCAAAAAATATATATTTTGACTATCTGACAAAAAATAGGTATAGTTTTGATTGATTTACAAATAATAATATTAATACTAGTAATTACCTAACCTTTTTGCTCCAAAGTGACTTTTTTAAAAATCGGGTACCTGTACTTGTATATAAGGATTTCTAGGACCAAGAATTAACCAATCAGAGGCAACCTTGTTATGCAACATGACCAAAAAGATACAACCTATTATGTGGCCTATATATTTATGGTTCAAGACAGGACATTCACACCAGATGACTATTGTTGTGTTGGCTGCTGTCATTTTTTCATTTGACAATCTAAGGGAAAAGAGCTCAGTGCCCTTGACTAATAAGTCAGGTATTGCGTGTTTTACAAATTCTTGCGTCAAGCATACCTGTTGAAAATCGCTGGTCTAGTCAATGAGTAAGCTCTTGCTGTGCTCTTTTAATGACCCCAGGGGTCAGTCACATACCCAAAAGCTGTGCCTGTGGCTCATTCTTCTCCCAGCTGCCAATCAAATGGCTTGTGACTTTTCTCCTTTTCGCAAACTTGTCCCTTTTTTAAGAGAGTCAAGGTATTGCTTTCCCGTTAGTGAATATACAGCATTGGCCAGGCTTCAACAAGTGGGTTAGGCCCAAAGGAAGCTCCTGCCAGAGATGCAATCAAGCAGAAGAGGAGCTAGACTAATTCTGCGCAGGCAAGGAGATCTCATCTTATTTTAGATGATTCAATGGGAACAGTATGATTAGATTGGTAGGGTTGTTGTGCTAAATGTTTGTTTGGGAATTTCTGTGTCTTGGGCAATTTCAGCTGGGCTTGGCATCACAATATTTGCTTTATGCATTTGTGCACAGGTGTCAAAAGAACATTTACAGACATTCACATCAAAGTCACCCATTTGCTATCCTAGGCAATCAAAAGGATATTTCATTATGCATCATTTATGTCAATCTGCCAATTTGGGACTTTTTTTTTATTCTTTCAAGAAACCATAGCAACACTGTAAACCATTGTGTGATATCCGTTAAGCCACATTTTGATAATAATATCTGTCTTTCCAGTTAATGCTTTGAGAATATTCTGAATATACTTGCCTTAGTTCAAGATGTTATAACAAAGTACCATAGATTGGGGATCTTATAAACTACAGAAATTTCTTTCTCACAGTTCTGGAGCCTGGAAGCCTCAAAGATCAGGGTGTCAGCATAGTTGGGTTCTGGTGAGAGCCCTCTTTTGGGGTGGAGAAAGCCAACGTCTTGTCTCCTCAGATGGTGGAGAGAGAGAATCTCTTTCATGTATCTTCTTAAAAGAGCACTGATCCCACTCATGAGGACCTCATGACCTCGTCTCATCCTAATTACCTCCATAAGGCCCTGCTTCCTAATACCATCCCATGTGGGGGCAGAGTTTCAACATAAGAATTTGAGGGGACAACACCAACATTCAGTCCACAATACTAACATTTTATAAAGCAGGGAAAGATGCCATTTGAAAGTGAATGGAAGTATACTAAGTATGCCAAGCTGTCCTCCTCAGCCAGGTTCATGTAGTAACTGTTTATGTATGCTAGACTTACAGACAGGTCTTTAGTCAGTGTAATGAGTACTTCTTACTCTAAATTCCTCTGCCTTCTCAAGAAGGTTTCTGTAGGTCAATAGGTTGAAGTAGGGAACCATGCATAACTCTTACAATACCTGAGAACAAAGTTCATCCAGAAATGCACCTAACTGTCTTGCCCCAGCTCATCTACAGTTTCATAGAGGTCATAATTGTCCCCAAACACCTGGCAATCTCACGTACCTTCTCAACTTTCAACTATAATTTATGATGAAGAGTCATCAGTTCAAACAAATGAATCTTTCATCGTAAGCTCCTCTCTTCAGCAGACTGTGTCTAAGAGAGGCTGTATTATCCTGTAAACATAAAGCAAGTAAATGATTACCACTTGATAAAATATCTCAAGTTTACAAAACCTTTATTCATAGCCTCACCTTGCTGGGAATCCATCAGAAGCAAATCTCAGAGAATTTATCACTTGTTAACCAAAGGACATTGATGCTCCTCTCTTTAATTGGTTTTGGTGGTAACCGTGACTAAAACTGAAGTCAGTCATAGAGTGACAATAATTGGAAACCATTTCCTGCCACCCTTACCAGCTTGTTCATTCAGGTACTTGCCTGGAAAGTGCAAACAACGTGCTAATCGCAAAGGTTCTGATTGTTTGGGGCTTTCAGGAGAGCAGGCTACATAGCTGAGCCTTTGTGTGGACAGTGATTTGCAGTGGAAGGGTGGAGGAGAGCAAGGGAAGGGGGAGGGGAGGAGTGTGTCTGAATCACCAGAGCTTTTCAAACTGAACAAGGGCCCTCTTCTCCCCTCCATCCCCTGTGGATTCTGGTATGCTTTTCCCAAACCCAACCTCCAAGCTGAGTGAGCCTGAGGGTAATGTTACTGCATTTCTAGTGTTATTACAGCTTCCCTGTCAGTCCTGGACACTCTTAAAAGACCCGGGCTTTGACTGTCCTTCCTGGGAGGCCCCGGCAGCCTGTGGCTGGAGCTTGGCGGTCATTTGTAAGAGCTGCTGTCCCTCAGGTATCCAAGGTACTTACTGCTCCAAAGGTTCAAAACGACAGGATTGCGCACTAGCTTTCCTTCTCTCGTTTGTATGCAGGCGCACAGAGCCTTCCCAAGTGACCCTCTTATTACATTTTCCTGGCTTTCTTTCTGCCCTAGTTCTTCCAGCTCTTCCCCTTTGTGCATAATTCATGGCTTTTATTTCTCACTTAGTAATTTATTTTAAATTTTATTCATGCTTTTATACCCACTTAGCCCAGGCCCTTATCTTGAAAAACGACTGCTCTAGAGTGACAAGAGAAGGAAGAAATGGCAAATTATCAGTACTTCTTTTCTTAAAGAAAAAGTTCCTAAATTATTGTATTTTTATTTTCAACAGTTATAACCATGCTTACCAGGAGACAGTGGTTCTCAGCCTTGGTTGCACATTGGCACCATCTGACATGCTTTAAAAATCACCGATGCCTGGGCTCGCCTCCAGAGACTCCATTTTTATTGGCCTGGGGTAGGACTTGGGCATCAGGGATTTGAAAAATTCCCAGGTTATTCTAATGCGCAGCCAAGGTGGAGAGTCACTGCCACGGGCAATGCTGTGAGGCAAGGCTGTCTTGGGAAGTGTAGAGCCCCTCCGCCTCCTCTTTGAGCATAACAACCTTTCCTCACAATTCCCTCGTAAGTCAGAAAAACTGAGCTCAAGTCCTTGCACCCCTACCGAGTAACCCTGGGCGAGTCCCTCCTTTTGCCTGAGCCTCAGTTTCTTCATCAATAAAGGCAAGAGCTCCACCTAAATGAGGGTGTGGGGAGGCACTGCCCACCGATGCTGCAGACCAGCTGATTAGAGCCCTGGTCTGCAGTGCGATGCATGAGTCAGGGGTTCTGGGGAAACCAATGACACCGCTTCAGTTAATGTTTCCTGTGGCTATACAGGGATCCCCTGTCTGTCACCAATATGCCCCTGTGAAGGAGAAGACACCTCTTAGGACCCTCGATTTGTCCCTTCCAGCTTCCATCTCTCAGAACCTCTGTGTCTCCCACTGGGTACAGGGCAACTGTCCAGAAAGCCTTCCCTGACCACCACATGCACATCTGCAAAGCTTTTGACTTCATGGCACAGGCCTTGAGATGCTCCACCGGGATTCTTTGCGCTGCTGGTCACTCCATGCAGCCACGGAATTAGAAAGGAGGCAGAATGTGTGGAGGAAGCCAGCCAGGGAGGGGGCAAAACTCGCCTTCCTTCTCTGCTTAAGAGCATCCCAGGTGGAGCCTCTTCCATCATGAAGCACAGGGTTGATGGATGCGAACAAGCGAGACTGTAATGTATTTGTTTTGTAGGTGAGAAAACAGGCAGGTCTTCTCACTACGCCCCGCTGGTCTCTCTCTGTGATGTTGTGCTTTCTCCCCACCTGCAGGAAGATGGTGCCTTGGTTGATGCAGGTCCTGAGAAGTAGAGTGTGTTTAAAAGAAGAGAAGGGAAAGAACAGAGGAGAGGAGAGAAAAGGCATCATCACCCATGAACTTACTGTCCCGTGGCACTCAGAGCTCTCCCTCTCAGGGTATTTTTCTTCGCTTTGCTCTAGAACAATCGTTATCCATCAGCTATTGGTTCATCCCCTCTCTGTCCAATCATCGCGTCACCACCCCATCACTTCTTATCCCCTCGCCCATCTACTTCCCTCCACCACTATGATCACTGCTCACAGTTATATTACCTCTATAGCTGTTTCTTGGTTACTAGGCCATGAGCTTCCCAAGGAATGGATTTTGCTTGCCTTTTCTATAGCTTCACTCCAGAGCCTAGAACAGTTTCTGGCAAAAAAAAAAAAAAAAGGCAAAGTGAATGAATGAGTGAGTGAGTGAGTGAGTGAGTGAGTGAAACCTTGGGAGCAGAGCTGTCTGCTTTGGCAGGTGTGAGGCAAAGTGGTCCCCTGCATGGACTCTACCCCACACGCACTCCCTGGCCCGACAGTCCTTCTCCCTAGTATCTACCACCTTCTGGTTTACTTTGTTATTTGTTTCATTTCTATCTTCCCCACTAGAAAGCACACTCCATGAAGGAAAGGACATCTGTTTTTGTCATAGTCGCCCTTATTTTCCCCCAAAGCTAGGACAGCATAGTGAGAATTCAACAAATACCTGTTGGTAAGTAAATGAATACCTCACTCGGGAGACGTTAAACGCAATCGATCTGTGGCACAGGTGGTATTTTCAGGCGTGTTTCCTTTGTCACCAGCCTGTGGTTATTTTACTCTCACCTCCTTAGTGAAGTCGCTGCCTTCCTCCGCGGTCCCCACTGGCCTGTTGACTTCTCTCCTCCCAACAGGACAGCAGGTCTCCGCATCAGCCTCCAGCCACTGGCCTGTGCTACTGCTTCCGTAGCTTTGCTCTTGCTGTTTCTGGCCCCCTCCCCTCCGCTAATGCTCTTTTCCACCCACCAAAGGCCTATGTGTCCCTCACAGCCAGCTCTTTCCAGAAGCCTCTTCTGACCCACAGTCAAAGTGCGTTTTTCTTTCTCTGAATCTCTACAGGACTTGGTGCGACTCAAGTGGTACTTAGGCCATCTGGGACGAGATGGCTGCCTCTTTGGAGATTATGTTGGTGAGACTGTAACCCAAGAATGTGTTCCCCAAGACCTGCAGAGGGGTCTCAGTGGCAGGGAGTTAGCTGCCAGCTGAATCTCACGTTGACACGAGAACTTTTAAGAACACCAGCATCTTTCTCCCCACACAGTTGAGGCCACTTTAAACTCTGGGCCTCAATGCCTCTTCCATTCCGAAGCCTTGAAGAATTGCAATGGCCTGATGCATATGGGGTTAGAAGCACAGAGCCCAGGACTTAGCCAAACTGCAGCTGCTGTCTCCTCCCTCCAGCCCCTGACCTCCGCCCTACCCTGGGGGACGGTTTCCGGACCAGAGGACATTATCTGTTTTCTTCTTTCAGACTCTCCCCATTTCCTCGCCCTCCTCCAGGAGCCCATGTTCCAGCAATTTCTCACAGTCTGCTGGCAATGTTGGGCTGCTCATAGTAAGTATCCTCCATTCATCAAGTTAGCATTACATTTGTTTGCTTCATTTCCTGGCGGTGAGCAATTACTGTGCTAGCAGCAGATTTCTAAAGAGGTTCAAAAACCTAAGTCTTAAGAGCGGAGATGCCCCCTTAAAACAGACCATGAAATTAGGGGTCTCTAAAAGCAAGCTTTTAAACACCTCCCCAATACACTCTCTCCCTTGCTTGTCCACCCCCAATTTTTATGGGAAGGATGAAGCCATCAGGAACGTGGGTGGGCGCTTCTATTTTCTCAGGAGAAATCCTATCGGGAGTGGGAAACAGGGATGAGTGACAGGATTATTTTTTTTACAAGATTGATTTATTAACTATGCTCCATACCAAAGAAAGCCTTTTTAGTTTTTTTATACCACTCCCATCGAGACAAGTACAATACTTTGTGGCAAACGCATGGATTTTCAAAAACCAAACCAAAGACCTCAGTCAGAGAGATGCCTCAGCCCGAGCTCACGGCTGACTATGCACTAGTCAGGTTGGAGCCTCAAGACACCCACTTGCTCAACAACAACAACAAAGAGCCTGGAAATTATGCAAACATTCCTAACACCAACTAGAGGATGTCTTGGTTAAAGCTCCTAAAATACAAATAACTGTGACAAGCTTTTGATAGATGAAATATTTTCAGACTTAAAGATTATTCAAGGAGACAGATTTTCCTTACACTTCTTCAGAGGTAAACCTCGTATCTCCATGTTGGCATTTCCACCTCTGCTCTAGCCCTTTGTCACCCTTATATGTAGTTTCAGGCTCACTCACAAGTTACATTCTCAGAGGGCACAGTTTTTCAACAATATAAATGTACAATATAGAAGTCAGTATGGCTAAATTCCATGTTTTCCTTTAGTCACTAATTAATTTACCCATTCACTCACTCACTCACTCATTCACTCACTCACTCACTCACTCAGCAAACATGCGTGAGTCACGGCTACATGAGGAGCATGGTGCTGGGTGGGCGGTGAGGTGGGGGTCGGGGTACAGCGGTGACCCAAGACCTGTCAAGATAGCAAGGCCATGACAGGACTCACAGGCATGGATCTCACGTGGAGGTGAGGGAGTCACATAATAAGTGAGTAAACATTCAAGATAATTATAGATTAGAATAAACTCGATAACTTGAGAATGTCTACTTTAGATAAGATAGTCAAGGAAAGCATCTTGATTTTTGAGCTAAGACCTGGCTAATGAAAAGAATCAGGTTTAAAAACAGCTTGGGTGGGAGAGTCTTTCAGGAGGAAGGTACAGTATGTGCAAAAGCCCTGAGGCAAGGGGCGGCTTGGTGTGTGGTTTGAAGGACAGGAAAGAGGCCAGTGTGACCAAAGCCTGGTGAGCTGGCTGCCCTGGGCGAAGGAAAGGCAGAGCTCTGCAATTGTTTTCTGGTCTTCAGGCCTTCGAGGAGCCTTCCTGTTTTCAACACAAATCCCTTGAGTTGCTTGAGTGGATGGAATATTCATTATTCTAGGAGAGTCCATGTGTCAAATGTTCCAGACACTAAAGGAACCTTTCCTGGCAAAAAGCACAAGATTTTGCTCAGGGTATCTAAAAATCATTGCCTCATGAAAACTCCTCCCAGCCAAAATAACATTTTTCTCAACATGGGAGACCTGAATTCATTAATGGTATATTATTGGGTTCCACAAAGTACAAAGTAGAATCTGAAATTATAGCAAACACAGCTTCTGTCCTTGGATCCTGTGAACTCTAAATAGGCCTGGCCTTAGAGGAGTAATGATCACGTCCACCAAAGTACACTCGCTCTTCAAGGAATCACCAGGAGAGCAGCGGTGCTGTGCACTGCGTTAAGAAATAGTTTATTTTTCTTTCTTTTGTGTCTCTTGAACCTTTTGTCATACAACAAAATGTTTGTGAGAAACACTAGAGCAATGTAAAATTTGATTCACCAATAATGCCCAGTATTTCAGATTAATGAGAGCTAATTCATTTAAACAGTTGACATGGTCCCTGGCAAATGCTCAGTTAATCTTATGTGTCATTGTTATTGGAAGAAAGGATAAGCCTCAGCTTAAATCTAAAGATTCTTAGGTATTTAGAGGACAAAGCCCTTTTTAGTTTTATCTGAACAAAATCTCAAGTCATTCTGTTGAAGAAGGAAACCACAACCTTCAAAGTCTGCGTAAACACATTTCCTTTGGAAGCTCATAATGTCCTTGGATTTTCAAAACAGGGCACTTAGGGAGCCATCACTGGAAATGGCTTTGTTTACTTGTTTGGTTTCCTCCCATCCTTGTAGGTCAAAAGTTAATATCCTAATGGCTGCTAAAAAAAAGTTTTCAAGACTGATTGGATTAATATGCACCATTCTATACCTTTCTCAACAAAAATCTCAACTTAATTCAGAGTGGAAAGTTTTCAGGCTTAACAAACTGCTTCGGTGGAAGGGAAAACAGAGATATCTGCCCACCTAGGCATTTGGCTCAGAGGAAAACTGCTCTGCTGTGCCCTGCTTTCTCTCTGACTGCTTGTCCACAACTGTAGTATGACAGGACGGGCATTAAACTTGATCTCCTGCTCTGTGGTAAATGTGTCAGATGCCGTGGAAGCCTCCAGAGACTTGGACTAGAGGCCTGCCGGTGGAATGTCAAGATTATCACTTAGTGAACCCATGATTCTTCAATCATGTAATAAGCAGTTATACCACATAGCACTATGGCTCGGGAACTCAAAACAGCCATGAGGTATCTAGTGAGACTGAGGGTCTTGTTGCCACATTATGCTCATGTCCTGTTTGGGTCGAGAGATAAAGGGAAGGACAGGTGTCCCCTTATGAAGGCCAGAATTGTATGGGGCCTTCGTTCATCACATCATATTATGATTATTCATGTGCACACCTGCTGTCTCCCTCTCAAGTTCATTAGGTTAGGGGGTCCTATGTTATCCACCTTCATGTTTCTAGAGTTTATCACAGTGTCTGGACTCAATAAATACATGCTGAATGTATGGATTTAATTTATTTAAAACTTCCATACATTAGGACCAGCTGGGTTGTCTCACAGAGGACGGGGTCAGCAGTTTGGAGACCTCTTAGACCACCCAGTCACATCAGTGATCCTGTTTACTGTGACAAGAACAAAGAATGCCTTCTCAACAAAGCATTCCAGGTGATAACAGGTGGGGGGGATCACAAGCCAACTGTACCCCTGAATATGGTCCCTGGTGATCCATTGTAACCACCTAACACTAGTACTTCTCAGCTTTTATTCACACCAGGACATACATGGAAAGTGATAATATTTGTACAGCAAACGGGTAAACCACCAAGGCTGCTTGTGGCAAAAAGAGACTGGCCTGAAGGTTCCAGGTTCCCCAGGCCCCACCAGCCTCTAGGAAGATTGTAGAACTCCACCTAGAAGCCCATCCCAACCATCTGGCAAGCCCCACTGCCTGAGACAGCCTGGTCCCAGGGTGCCCTGCTGTGCTTGTTGCAAAAAGCAGTCTGTAACCATCTATGACTCCTAAATATAAAATTCATAATCCAGATGCAGTTTCTTCCTATGCTACTGGTGCCATCTCACTGTATTTGCCCGGTCACATAATCATGATAATTTGTCCACCAGTATGTAAACAAGGAGATCAGTTCAGGGCTTGCCTGGCTGGCCAGGGACTACAGGCTAGTTACCCAAAACTCCCTAAAGGTATGAACAGTACTAAGTTTTCATGGATCACACATCAATTAATAACAAGGTATTGTGGAGAATATAAAAATAGCAGAGTAAAAAAATAAACAGAAAGATCTTTGAATAAAATATCTTATAAAGTTCAGTCACTAAAGCCTTCCTCTTTAAACTTCATTCAGAATCATGAACTTCTCATTTACAAATCTCTTTAACGAACTTGGGCCTGACTTACCAATCACTGAAAGAAATCAGGAGGGAGAAAAGGGGTACTAGAGATAGACATAGGATAGCAGTGAGAAGTGACAGTGGGTAGTGAGAGGAGATATAGAAAAACACAGAGAAACCTGGAGCTAATAAAAAGGCAAACAGTCCCATGTACCTAAGCTGATTGAGGGCATTGCTGCATTCACCCCCCTGTGTAACGCACCAGCCCCTCCTCATCTGTGGTTCCACTGTCTGCAGTTGCAGTTACCCATCCTCAGCTGCGGTCGGAAAATATTAAATGGAAAAATTCACCAGTAAACAATTCATAAGTTTTAAATTACATGCTATTTGGAGTAACATGATGAAATCTTGCACCATCTCTCTCTGTCCCAACTGGAACATGAATCATCCCTTTGTTCAGCATCTCCACGCTGTATCTGCTCCCTGCCTGTTAGTCACTTAGTAGTCGTCTCTGTTATCAGACTGACTGATGAAGCACCACTGTGCTTGTGTCCAAGTAACCCTTATTTTACTTAATAATGCCACACACGCATCACTTTTATTATAGTATATTATTATAATTGTTCTATTATTATTGTTAATTTCTTACTGTGCTTAATTTATAAATTAAACTTATCATGGGTATGTATGTTTGGGAAAAACACAGTATATATAGTATTTGGTACTATCCTCGGTTTCAGGCATCCACTGGGGACCTTGGAACGTATCACCCCTGAATAAGGGGGGACTACTGTAGTTGATATTAATAAGAATTTATTGAGATCCCAAGTCAGGAAGAGGTTAAGCTATGTTCTTCATACTCTGTTGTTTAAGATTATATGGAAGAGTGTGATATATTTTAGAGAGCTTTCCATTTAAAGTCTTTTTAAAAATCATTGCTTGAAGATATAAATCCTGAGCTACACAGAAAAGTCAGCTATCAGTTCCTTTCTACAGGGCTCTCCATAATCAGAATCTTACAGTATATATTTTTATATTTTGCTGTATTTATTGAATAGAGTTTTATGTTCTGTGTCCTTTATTTTAATAGCCAATATAGAAAATGATTTCCATGTTTTCTCTTTTTTTGCATAAGCCCACTACATTCAGTTGCTATTTATTTAAATAGACCTCAGCTGATTTTGAGTGGCCCTCAGCTAGATGTTTTTTAAAATCTCCTCACCCCTGCTCCAGATAATGAAACTGCAACATCCAGCTATTTTTAGCATCCATTGGGCGGTTAGAAGCAATTTTCTGATATTTGTTAACATAATTTAATACCATCAAAACAATGAGCTCTGGTATGTCAATTAGCTTGGACACACTTATCCCACTGCCAAATCATTTCTCCCTTTGAGAAAAATCAGGACTTCCCCATATTCCTACTAAAGAGAAATCAAATATTCAGATCTCTTAAAAATAAAGATGTATAAATACAGAATTTTGTAGATGGCCTCAAAATAGGTCACTAGTGATAGCAAACCTTTAGCAAATTCCATTGAAAGCTTCTGGTAGGAGTTGGGGATGGAGGAAAGTCTCAGCCATTCTCCACTCCAGCGGAGATATCAAGAAAGGAAGAAAACACTAACGATCAACCACTATGTGCAAGGTGCTGAGATTTATGTTAATTCGTATGACATCTCCGTGTAGAAAGTGTGAGCATCCCAAGAAAGTAGAGGTTAATGAGGTGACAGAACGAGTCGAGGGTGTCTTAGACAGTGGGTGGAGGGAACCATCCATAATTAAGGGACCAGAGGCCACCAGAGGCGGGAGCCCACAGCCCAGGGAAGGCCCTCTGGTCACCTCCATGGAAGACATTTACAGATGGCTTTTTTATTTTTATGGCTAGAGAATGAAATTCCGTAAAGGCAGGAAGTGCCAAAGCACACATGGAAAGAACCCCTGCTAAGACTCTCCATGAATCCTTTTCCCATAACTGTCCTAGAATGGGGGTGCTCAGCTTCTCCGAGGATATTGTGAAGGAGGAGGCCCAGTAACATTGTGTGAGGCTGCAGGAGCCGGTGAGCAGGGCAGCAGGGCCCGTCATGAAGATGAACCAGTGAGAGGTTAGAGGTAACTGGAGGAATGTGAAGGCCCAGGGCAGGATCTCCTCATGGGGTCCTTGGTAAGCCTATTATTTCCTCCTGGGAAATCCTTGTTTGATTAGGTTTCTATCCAATTGCTTATCTACAAATATGAATAAGTGCCCGATTAAATAGTATTTGATTACATTTGCCCACTAGCAAAAAATAATTATTCATAATGACTTCTAAGAAACCTCACAGTAACTGTATTCACTCACATGAGACTCTCCCAGAAATAACATCTTTTTCATACTGTTCCATTCAGGTGAAATGAAATAAAGTACATTTTTAAAAATAAATTGGTTGACATACAGTTTTGTAGCAAGTTCAGATTTCTCAGACCATAAACTCAGGAGTGCCAAATGTGGAATATTCTTTGTTTTATCATAATTGCACTTAGTTTTTGTCTTGAGCCTGACATTTCTTAATGGCAGAAAAGACTTGACTTGGCAATTGAGTTCTCTGAGTCATTTCAGCTTTAAACTCTGTCGATTCAGAACTTGGCCCTCCCTCTCCTCGGGTGCCATCTAGATTCTGGGAAGATTATGAAAGGTGAGGCACTGAGTGGGTCAGCTGTCCCTGTCCGCTGGTCTGGGGACATGCTGCATGTATATGCTTGTCCTTAGTGCAATGCCCTCGAGTCTTCCATCACTCAACTGCACCCTTTACTCTAGGACCCTTGAGAAAACATTGCACACTCTGTGCCCATCAAGGGGATTATATGTGACCACCTCAGGCCCATCTCCCTAGGTGTCCCATGCTGTCATCTCTCCTTTCCTGTGCCACAGTGGATCAGGGGATACTTTGGGTGCCTGCCACAACTCAGAGTCCCAAGGGAAATTCAAGGAGCAAAATGCCCAAAAGAATCTGGGGTTTCCACGCACCCTGCCTGCAAGACTGGGCCAAAGGCAGCAAGCAGGGTGCAGGCCCCATCACTGCTTTTCTGATAACATCCTTCCTGACTCTCCTTCCTGTCCCAAGACGGAATGTGCTTACGAGCTGAGCACATTGGCTCTTATGTCTTTATGATTAAACATTTTCCCCAAGTCTGTTGCTATGGCAGAAACATTTACTCTTAATACCCAAGAGCCAGGCATGGAGACACAAAAGCCCTTTCTGACAACCTATTACATCTGCTGGGAGTTCGAAAGTCTATTTTGAACCTCAAAAGTTGAAAAATGATATTGTTCTGCTGTGGCTTTTTCTCCTTGGAGCTGTAAACCCAGCCTGCCTGAAAATATGACCATCTCTAATCCTGGGGAGAGACAAGCAGGATTATCCCATAAATAACCCAGCAGAACATGCTGTATCTGAGCATTCATGCACCTGAGCCCCCAGGTCCTGGAGTCCCCGGCTTTCCCAACCTCCCCCACCACTGCCAACCCCCAAACTCAACTGTGGTTGCAGCAGTCAGGGTGTGTCCATGGGGGCAGGGCTGGCATCCTTCTGCTTCATGCTCTGTCCAGGTATGCCCAACCCTCAGGACTGTGGGAGGGCAGGGGCACACACCCACCTAAGGACACATGTGTCCGAGAGTTCTAGTCATGCCATCGAGGCCCCAGGCACCGCTGCTCCTACACTAAATCATAACCTCTCCACCAACATTGTAACCTGGGAATCACTGAGCCATGATTATATGAAGACCATTTTAATCAGTGGGCTTGTGGACCAGAAAATTGAGTTATAGTTTGGACTGAGAGGCATCAAAGGGTTAATGAAGCTCTTCAAGGGACCTAGATCGCATGCCAGGGACTGCTGACTCCCCTCCATCTGTATAATAGAACCTCTGCTTTTTAAAAGGGCACAAGGCTATCAGGAATCAAGACTATCTAGCTCTACCTCCCCGGCAACCAGGTGTAACCAAGTAATTAAGTGCTGGTTAGTTCAAAAGCTATGCAGCCACTGGGGTAAAAACCTCATAGCAAGACAGTTGGCACCCACCCACCATCCCTTCCTCCTCTCGCTACCCTTTTGTGCCTCAAGGAAGAGAGTCATGTCCTAGAGCTGGATAGTGGAGCAGTTTACAGGAGGGAGCTCGTTTTCCCAAAGGCTCTGCTGAGCAGCTGTGGGTGCATGAGGCCGATCACCCCCAGACGTGCTCCTGTGAAAGAGTAAACCCTGCGGTGATTTAGCCTCTGCTCATTTGGATTGCCTGGCTCATGACGCCAAGCCAATTCCTGATCCACTTAAATTATAACCAGATTCAGCTCTGCTTGGGCGAGAGGTGGTAGACGAGAGTGTCGGGAAGTGATCTGAAGTTGTCACTTATGCGTAGTGATATTCCTGAATGACTCTTGAACTCAGCAGCAGCCTCAAGAACAGGCTGGGCGCAGAAAGGTCCTTCTTCTGCGGCTCTGGAATGTGTCTTTGACGTGCCGCCTTCTTTTCTACCAATGAGAGGAATGGAAGTGATATAAAGGGCCTGTCTATTGTGCTTTAAGATGTCAAGTGCCCTCTTTCTTTGACTGGTGGGGATTTGCTGTGGTTGCCATAGAGACCAAGTGAATCTAAGTTCAACCACAATCGCCAGTCCTTTTTATTCAAAGGGACATATTTTGAAGAGGAAGCCAATATGTAAGATGTAGTAGGGTGACTCACCTTTCATTAGTGCTGCCAAGCAAGCCAAAGGATATTATCCCAAGAAGCCCATATTTATGAGTGAATCATGAAATGATTGATTAAATACACTTTTCCCCGCCCACCCAGCATCTGTCCTCAAAGAATTCTCTTCTTCCAGAATTTTAAGGAGGAAAATTAAGTCATCAATTCACTTTCTCTACCATATCAAATAAATACATATTTTCCAGCTTTTTTCCTCTCTCCCATGCACTTCAGAGTTGTTCTCTGAACCAGCCGGTTGTGATGGAAATAGCATTGCGCTTGGAGTTAGGAGACAGCAGCCTATTCCTGGGTAGGATGCTCTGGGACTCAGTTTTTTCATTTGCACAACGAGGGGTAATGTGAGATGACCACTAAGATTCTTTCCAAATCTAAGAACCAAAAATCCTTCCTGACTTTAATGCTTCTTTCAACCATGACAAGTACCTTAATCAGGTTTCTCAGCTTCTGTCTTCCCAAACTAGAATGCAAGCTAGTGTTACAGGTACCCAATACATGTTTATTTGATGACTAAATGAGTGAAAGATGAATGACTGAATCTAAGTTTGAGACTGATTTACCTAAATATTATGATTTTTTTTGTTGTTTTCCTTAATCGGTTAGACTAGAAAATTGATTTCCAACCTGGGATCAGTATCTGCTGAAAGCAATTCAGGAGCCAAGACCAGGGGCCACCTTTGCTTCCAGTTGGCATCCCCAGCCATTCTTTGGTCCCTAGGTTGCAGACACTTTGGTGGTCCCAGGAACTGGAAGGTGCTTCTGTGTCTCTGCATCTTCTTGAGACTAAATTATATAAATGAAAATATAATCCCAGTTCCGGTCCCAATAGCATCTAAATTGAACTCAAAGATTTAAAAATGTCCTGCAGGCACTTTTCAAAGCTTACTTCTTCCCCTGTTGCAGACACTGAAGCACGTTTCTTAGTCAAAGTTCGAAAGAAAACAAAGAAATCCAAAGTCCTTAATAGGCTTTGCTGGAGAATTCCAGAGAGGAAGTGAAACCACACTGCAAAGGCATGAGGAAGCAGGCAGAGAAGCCAGAAGCAGCGACTGGGTTTTAATTTAGGGCCCCTGGGCCAGTGTTCTCAGGGCCTCCCATGACGTACAGTGCACTGTCCTGGAAATGCCTCTCGGTGCCCTCTGCCAGGACTTCTTGCTTTCGGATGCTTGCGGACGCTGGGAAACAAAGCTGGATATGCTGTAAAGAGAAGTGCACTTCCCTCTGAGTTCCACTGTCCCCTAGGCCATTGGCCTCCTGGACTCATGGTCACCTCTGTTCCTGGTATTTGTAGGTCCTTCCACGAAGAGGAGGGATGGGGCTGATTTTGTGTGGGCCAGGTACTATGTTGTGCAACATTTCTCTTGAGCCTTATAGTACCAGTGGGAGAGTATTATCACCACAGCTCCCTCACAGGTGAGGAAACCTGCTCAGAGAGATCAAGTTCTTTCTTTACTTCTCCCCCCCTCCTTCCCTCCTTCCCTCCCTCCTTCCCTCCCTCCTTCCCCCTTCCTTCCTCCCTCCCTCCCTCCCTCCCTCCCTCCCTCCCTCCCTCCCTCCCTCCCTCCCTCCCTCCTTCCTTCCTTCCTTCCTTCCTTCCTTCCTTCCTTCCTTCCTTTCTTTTTCTTCCTTTCTTCCTTTCTTCTTTTTTAAACTGAGATATAATTGATGTATGACATTTGAAAGTAAATTTGATATATTTATATATTGCAATATGTTTACCACCAATTAGCTAACAACTCTATCATGTCACATAATTACCATTTCTTTTTTGTGATGAAAACAATTAATCCCTAGTTTCTTAGAAACTTTGACATTTATAATACCATATTGTTGACCCTTGTACACCTATCCTCTCTGTAGTAAAAAATCCACTTATAACTATTGAACTCCCCCCCCCAAAAAAACTTAACTACTTATAGCCTACTAGTGACTGGACGCCTTACTGATAACATAGTCAAATTAACTCATATTTTGTATTATATACTGTTTTCTTAAAATAAAGTAAGCTAGAGAAAAGGAAATGTTATTAGAAGGCTCATAAGGAAAATACATTTACAGTATTGTACGCATTTACTAAAAAAAACCCATATATAAGTGGACCTGAGCAGTTCAAACCCATGTTGTTAAGGGTCAACTGTATTGTTGACTGTAATCACTGGGCTGTGTGTTACATCTCAGGAACTTACTTATCTCCTAGTTGCCAGTACCCTCAAACAACATCTCTTCCTTTCTCCCACTCTCCCGCCTCTCCCCTGTCCTTCTTAAATACCATTCTACTCTCTGTTTCACTAGTTCGCCTTTTTCCAGATTCCACATATAAGTGATATCATACAGTATTTGTCTTTCTCTGTCTGACTGATTTCACTTAGGATAATGCCCTCATGTTTCATTCATGTTCCTGCAAATGGCAGAATTTTCATATATATGTGTGTGTGTGTATATATATGCAACTTATTTATGCATGTTGATGGAAATTTAGAAGTTGCTTTCTTAAACTCACTTCCCAGGAAATGGCAAAGGACAGATTAAACCCAAGTCTGTCTGTCTCCAGAGCCAGCAGTCTTTACCATTCTTTGTTTTTCCAGGCAATTCCAGAGCTGGCTATGAGCCTGTCATTGGGCAACTGGGCACCAGCACTCATTCCCCATGTTTACTAATATTTTCAAAGGTTGCTGAGTGCCTGAGGTGTTGTGTGGTGAGTATCACTGTATGGAGAAAATTCTGACTCAGGAATCTCTAATTTCTGATGTTTTTTTACTGACCTAGTTAACATGTTTGTTAATTTTCTTTTTTGCTTAATTTTATTTTTCACTGCATAACACATTTTCATGGTTCATAATTTTAAAAAGATAAAAGGTTTCATCAGAAATATCTCGCTTCTATTGCCATCCCCTTTACCCCAGTCCTCTCCCCACATATGTTATAGGTGACCATAGTTTCTGGTCTGTCCTTCCAGTGTTTCTTTCTACAAAAGAACCAGAAGATAAACACATAGGTACCTGCACAAATGCAGAAGGAACATGTGTATATATGTATATTTATATTCTTACTTCCTTTGACCTCATATACACACATAGTACAGCACATCACTGGGTTGCAGCTTTTTGCACTTAGCAGTGTGGCCTGGAGAACACTCAGTGCCCACAGAACTCTTCCTAATTCATTTTATATGGCTGCCAACCACTCCATTGTGTACTAGTCTCTTAGTGCTGATTTATTAACCAAGTCATCACTGAAGCGCATATGTATTTTCAGCCCTTTGCTGTTGCAGATAATTGTGAAATTAATGGCTCTGTGCAAACTTGTTTTGTCTTGGTGAAGGTGTGTTTTGGGAGATTCCTGAGAAGTTGGATCAAAGGATAAACGCATATGTAATTTTGTTTGATGTTTCTGAACTCCTCTCCATAGAGGCTGCACCCTTCTGCACTCCCACTTGCAATATGTCAAGTGCCAGATGCTCCAAGCCCCGCCAATAGAACATATTGTTGAACTTTTGGAGTTCTCACCACTCTGATAGGTAAGAAATATCTCAGTATAATTTTAATCTGAATTTCTCTTATTGTAAGTCTGGTCAAACATTTTTTCATATGTTTAAAGGCCATTCTCATTTATCCCCCATGTAAATTGTTTGTACATTTTGCTCATATTTTTTTTTTATCAATTTTTCTTTTGTTATTGATGATGATTTATTTTAAGAGCACTTTAACTATTGGGGAGCTTAGTCCCTTATTTAATAAATTGCAGATGTTTCTCTCAGTTTGTCATTTGTCTTTTGACTTTTGTCATTTGAAAATTGTATTTATACTTAGATAGGTTTGTCAGTATTTTCCTTAATTTGTTCTGAATATTGACTCACAGAAAGGTTTCCCAACTCCTAGGCTGGAAATTCACCCAAGAAAGTTTTCTCAGAAAATAAATGGGTTCATTTTTTACCTTGAGATATCTAAATCCATTGGAGTTTTTCCTGGTATTTTGTGTGACATATGGCTTTTCAATTGTCCCAACACCTTTTATTAAGAAGTCCAACTTGCCCCATATATTTGAGATGCCACTTTTATCAGACCTTAGATGTGTTCTTGTGTCTCTTTCTGGACTTCTAGTTTCATTCTATCTGTCTTTCTATTCATTCTTATTACATTCGTAATATGAGGACAGTAGTTATCTATGTAGGTAAAATGCCACCTTTACTTACTGATTTTTCACCTCATTGTTGCCTTTCTGTGTATACCCTGCTTTATTTTTTAAATGAATTTTTTTTAAGTATATCTTTATTGATTTCAGAGAGAGGAAAGGCGAGGGAGAGAGAGAGAAACATCAACGAGGAGAGAGTCATTGATCGGCTGCCTAGTCTGCAACCCGGGCATGTGCCCTGACCGGGAATCAAACCCTGATAGCCTGGATCCTAGGTCGATGATCAACAGCTGAGCCACGCCTGGCCTGGCCTGCTTTATTTTTACTAAAGTCAGATTTTATGTATTTGGCAAGCAATAGAAGCTACCACACTCCAAATACCAACTGGGTAGGGGTGGGGAACAGAGGCTCCTTGAGCCGCTCAGTGCCCAAGCGAGGATATACATGGCATGTCTTTCTTAGGCTTGTTTCTGCACAGTGATTATGGGATCTTCCCCCAAAGCCTTCTTGAGTATTCTGAAAGCTCTTATGATGTACAGTAAGTAAGCTGAGGTTCTTTATCCAGAAGATTTTTTGACCAGGACATACATGCCTGCAGTTGTTCAGGATAATTCTCCTACTAAGTCCCATTTATGCACACCCTGACAATAAGGCATCTTTCCACCAGGGCTGTTTTCCATCAGGGCAATTTGAACCAGTATCCAATTATGCCATTGGATATGGTAATAGAAGCCTGTTACTCCTACCCCAAGTGGCAGCTAACTTCTTTCAAATATTTTCTTTCCAACAAATTAAATTGTGAAAAATGGCCATGTACCCTTTCCAGATCCCGTTTGGCTGGGGCGTATCTCATGGGGATTGAAGTGATGTGGAACTGGGCTCTGCGTAATGTCTACACCATGCTCTGTGGTCACAAAGTCATACTAATAACACTCTTGAGAACTGCCAAACAAGTCCTCTTAGCCACAAGGGAGTCCCATCTCCACCTGCCTCCCCTTCCTCTCCCTCCTCCTGGTTTTTGTGCTTCATTCATTTCCTCACAACCCCAGAGTTTCACAGAGATTTGTCAGGAAAGCAATCTTTTAGTTCCACTTGAAACTACTGTCCTCATGGAGCCAAATGGAAGTCCAAGGGGGACCTCCAGGAGACCAGTCTCTGAGGCAGATGCTAACTAGTCCTCGAAGTCTCACCCTTCCTCTTCAGCCAAAACCTTCCCCTTAGAGTTCCACAGTTGTCCTGTTTTTCCCTGTTATTGGTTGACTTGTGTCCCCCCCAAATATGTTGAGGCTCTACTGCCCTGTACCTGAGAATTTGACCTTATTTGGAAATAGGGTTGTTGCAGATGTAATTAGTTAAGATGATTAGTAATACTGGAGTAGGATGGGGCCTTTAGTCCACTATGACTGGTATTCTTAAAAGAAGTGGAGAGAAACACACAGGGAGAACATAGCCAGGTGACAGTGGAGGCAGAGATTAAAGTGTTGTGCTGCAGATGAAGGATGCCAAGGGTTGCCAGCAAGCCACCAGGAGCTGGAAGAGGGAGACCGGGCTCTCCCCTAGGTTTCAGAGAGAGCATGGGCATGCTACCACCTTGCTTTAGGCTCGTTTCCAGAGCTGTACAACAGACATTTCTGTTGTTCTAATCCACTTAGTTTGTGGCACATTTTCAGGCAGCCCTGGGAAACTAATTCAATGCAGAGTTTTGTTTCAAGGGGGCTTTGACCCATATGATTTCTGTCCCAAGGTGCAGACACAAGGGACAACATTATATGTAGAAGTGGCCTTTCCTCTCTTTTGTGAGACGCTGTTTTAATTTCCCCAAAGACTCACGATTGACTTGTATGGAATGAAATACTTTCACTGGGCCTATATTCCCTTAGTGAAATGGGGTCAGCAGAAAGTAGGGAATGGTGCTGGCAGGCACAAGTCCTCTTCTCCAGCCAGGTGGTCCTACTGGTTGCTTGTTTTCCCACCTGGAATTGTCCTCACCTCTCCTCTCCTCTTATTCAAAACCCTACCTGTCCTAAAGCCTCAGTTCAAACTCATCTTCCTCCACAAAGTCTTCCTGGACCAGGGCACAGTGACCTTTCCCACCTCTACATTCCTGTAATAACCTCTGTGCTTCTCACTAGAGCATGTTGTGTGTCTTCCTTGTTGTTTCCTACAGGTATGCCTCCTCATTCTTATCTGATGATAGTGCCTTAAGGACATGGATTATGTGTCTGAGTACCCAGTGCAGGGCCTTGCACCTGTGAGAGCCCAGAAAATTCAGTAATGAACAGAGCAAGCCTAAGAGTATGTCATCGACCAGAAACTAAACCAAACAGGACCCAATGGCCATGAGCAGGAAAGGAAGTAAGAAGGATTCCTATTGAAAAAGATGAAACCAAGCAAAAATACTTGGGAGAAAAGCATCTAAAATGACATTTCTTGCTACAATAAATTTAGAAAGAACCAATGACAAGAGAAAACTGACTAACTAGTTAAAATTGATTTGTCTCCACTCAAATGTTGTTTTGTTTGTACTTAGAGTTCCTCTTCTCTCTGCGTTTTGGCCCAGTGATTATTGTTTTGATCAGTTTTGTACTCTTTTCTTTTAAAGTAGCTTGAAGTTACAGAATTTTACTGCCAGAAAGAAGCTTAAAGTTTTTCTCATTCATTTTGAGGCAGGAAAAAGACATAGATTTGAAACAGTCATGAGTAAAAATCCAAACACTCTCTGTTACTAACTGTGGGATGTTGTATGTTACTAACTTCTTTGAACTTTGGTCTCCTCACTACAGTTATGGGATAGTAAATGTCTTCCCAGAGTGGTTATTGGAAGGATGAACACTGTTGTGAATATTGGTTGAGTATATAAAGAAAGCACCTAAAATTGATGGCTTTTTCATAGAAACTGGAAAACTCACCCTTGAATAGTCAGATCAGATCAATGGTTTTCGAACTCTGTATCCTGAGCACTAGGGATATGAAGATGTAGCCCTGCAGCCCTCATGCTGGCAGCACTGAAGACAAAGGGGTTTCCTGATGGGCAAATTCAGGTCCCCAAATGCTCTTCAATCAGGGCAGCCCGACTTCTGTCTATTTTATATATTGGAATTCTGTGTAGGGCTGCCTTATTTTTTTTTTAAAGTTCCAAAATTTAAACTCTTAAATTCTTAGAGTAAGACAGTGCCTTTCACTCTGTGCTTACCAAAGGACATCTACACTAAAGAACAAGACATGTTAAAACTAAGTTATCTATCATTTAGAACCAAATCCCCAAGTATCAGGAGAAATATATTTTATTTCAATGGGTCATTTGAAAAGCCTGTGTTAATTGGGAGAACTATTACTCTCCAGCAACAGATGCCTAGAAAGTTAACCTGCTCAAAAAAAAAAAAAAAAAAAAAGGGAGGGGGTGTATTGGATAAAAATGTCCAATAAATACCTAAACTACATACATCATAATGTTTTGAAAGAATAAATGAGATAAATGCTGGAAAATCTTTGCTATAAAAACATAAGACCTTGTTATTATGTTCATGCTGTTCTATCATCTGTGTTTAATTTGTACTCCCTTATCTTCATAGTGCTCCCTGCAATCTGGAGATTAAACCAGAGGCAGGATTGAAGGTCATCCAAACAAAACTCAAACCCATAAAGGTCTCATAACTCTGGCTAATTGCAGCAGCAATGTCTAGAAGATAGCATGGCAGGGAGGATGTCTCATGACCGGGATGACAGTGCTACTACTGCCACAGCTGCTGCTGCTACTGGCTGCCATTAATGGATTACCACACGCCAGGCAGTACTCATGCCACGCTGAGTACTCGAATCTTCACAACCCCATGCGTAGAAGGTGTCATTATCTCCAATTTACAGACAAGAAAGCTGAGGCCCAGAGAGTTTAAGCAATTGCACAGTCACCTAGTTAGTAAGTGGAATAACCGAGAGTCTACCCTAGGTTGTCTGACTCAAAGACCAAGTGTTTAATAACTACATTACTGTAATTGTTAGGGAGATGATAAGGGACAAAGTAATTACCATCTGACTTTTTGGACCTGCCATTTTATTTCATTAGAAAAATTAACATAATTACATTCTCTCTCTGTCTGTTTTAGGAAAATATCAAAATGCCCTACTCATTAAGTAAAATATTTAGGCCTATAAGTACAATCCCAGCTCAAGAAGGCAAACAAAGAGTGTTTATTTGCTTAACCTCTCTCCCAAGATCCTATTGAAATGTTAATAAAGATATTTGAAGGAGGAATAAGTCTATTAGAACGCTGAAAACAAAAAGCAAAAATTTGTATGACTTGATAAATTTCTGAGAGTCAGAAAGTAGATGGGACTGTATCAATGTACCAAAGCAGAGTAACACATAAGCCAAAGCATGCAGTGAGAAAGCTTCAGCCATGATCCTCACATAGAGAGACTAAGCTTAGACCAAGCATGTAAAAAACAAACAAACATGGGCCTAGGGCAGTAATTAGGGGAGTTAATCACACAACAGACAAACCACAGAACAGCTCAGCCACTTAGGCTTTCCTTCCCCACTCCATGTGCAGAGCAACAGTTTATTCTCAGCATCAATGCGTTCTGAAAAGAACAGATTTTCTTGAGAAAGGAATGGGGGCTTGGGTGGAGGTGGAACTATTGTTTGGCCTAAGGGCTTTAGAGTCTCTACCATAAGTGCAAATCTCAGCTCCACTCCAAGTAGAATTCCCGCCCCCCCCCCCCATAAAGCCCTTCCCTTTTGAGCAACTGTGATGGTCTTGAACTTGCTGGCTAAATGGAAGCTTGACTGTGGCAAATTAATCTACTTTCACAGAGCTTTCCCCTTTCAGAAAGTGGCCTTATGAGTAAACACATCTATTAGCAAAATACATTCCAATGACCTATATTAATCAACATAGTTCTTTATATATATGAATAGTCAATAAAAAAACATGAGGTATTTGAGGAAATCAAAAAATCAACAAGAGACAAGATAAAAGCTTTGATGAACACAAAGTGATCTCTGAGGAAACAGAGAAAAGATAATGAGAGATAACTTATAAAGTCTCTAATTTTCCTTACAGAAATTTTGGAGGCTATTGCCTCATTAAAAAGAATACTGGCTGCTATGGGGGCAAAGGGAATCAATTAGAAACAAGAAAGAATTATTGGAATTTGAAATAATTATAAAAAAAATGTTTAATTCAGTGAAGAAACTAAGTAGTGGGATGGAAGTACTTAAAGACCAAATTAGGTACATGGTTCATAAAACGAAGGATATCTCCCAGAAAGGCAGATAAAAAAAGAAAAAGACATAGATAATATAAGAGAAAATTAAGTCAGTAAAAATAGATACAAAAGGCTCAGTGTTTATCTAAAAACAGTTCTAAAAACAATAGAAAGGAAGATGTAATTAAATACATAATAAAGAAAAGTGCTTTGATCTAAAAAAAATGGTTCAATTATTGAAACTGAAAAAGCTCAACAAATGCCAAGCATTTGAACAAAATGACACTTAGCTATAGGTTCATCTGTAGAAATTTTAGAACACTAGGGCTAAAGAAAAATTTTTTAGCATTTTCCAGAGGAAAAAAATAAGTTACCTCCGAGCACAAGTATAAGATTTACAATAGACTATCTCCAGCAACATTGAAAGCTAGAAGGCAATGGAGTAATGTTTTTAAATTACCGAGGGAGAATAATCTGGAGTTTACACAATCAAGGCAAACTTAAGTATAACATAAATTTGAGCAGTTATAGAGAGTAAGAAGTGAACAATAATTTAATTTTGATGTTTAGAATATTTTTCTTTGAATGAGACAAGTTTAATGAAATTGAACTATATTTATTTTTTTCCCCCAGGGTCCAATCATACCAATTGGCTTTACAATAAGTGATCATTCCAGTTATCTTATTGCTATATAATAAATCATCCCATAATGGAATGGCTTAAAACAACAATAATATCTCTCATGGTCTCTGTCAACAAGGAATTTGGGAGTGACTCAACTGGGTAGTTCTGGCTCAAGGTATACTGTGAGGTTGCACTCAGTTGCTAGGCCTGGAGTTATCCTGAATCCTCCCTCACTCGCCTGTCTAAGGGATTGCTAAAATTTGAAACACTAACAACATTATGACCAATATCAAGTCCGCCTGGGTGTGGAGCAAGGGAAACACCCATACCCTGCTGATGGACAGGGTGGAGATAGTGGAAAGCTAGCATAATCACTTTGGAAAACTGTTGGCCAGTATCTGCTAAAGTTGAACATATGCTTACCTTTTAACATAGCAATTCGCCTCCTAGATATATAACTAGGAGAAACACATGCACATGTACACCAAAAGACATGAATTAGGGTCCTCCAAGAAACAGAACCAACAGAAGAATGAATATTTAAACATAAACATAAACACAAACACAAATATAAATAATATAAATATAACTATAAATATGGAGAGAAGAGAAAGAGGTTTATTATGAGG
Source organism: Miniopterus schreibersii (assembly GCF_964146895.1). Lineage (NCBI taxonomy): Eukaryota > Metazoa > Chordata > Mammalia > Chiroptera > Miniopteridae > Miniopterus > Miniopterus schreibersii. Next base: position 67,655,774 of record NC_138109.1, read on the forward strand.
AATTGGCTCATGCAATTATGAACTCTGGCAAGTGCCAAGATCTGCAGGGTGAGTTGGTAAGCTGGAGACTCAGGAGAGCTAATGGTGGCCTTCCAGTCCAAAGGCCAACAGGCTTGAGAACCAGGAAGAGCTATGTTTCAATTTGAGTCCAGGAAAAAGCTGATGTCTCAATTGGAAGGCAGTCAGGCAAGAGGAATTCTCTCTTACTCAGGGGAGGGTCAACCTTTTTGTTCTATTTAGGCCTTTAATTGATTGGGCAGGGCCAACACATATCAGCAGGGCAATAAGTCTACTTTAATAAGTCCACTGGCCTAAATGTTAATCTCATCCAAAAACACCCTCACAGAAACACCCATAATATCTGACCAAATATCTGGGCAGCAGATGCCCCAGTCAGGTTGACATGTAAAATTAACCATCCCAGACCTCAAATTAGAAACATCCAAAATATCTACCAGTGATAGAATAGATAGCTTATTTGTGGGCATAATCACACAATGAAATTAAAGCAACAATAATGAATGGAATTAACTGCCCACAATAATATAAATGCATTTCACAAACTTGGTGAGAGAAGTCAGACACAAGAGTTCATATAGTATAATTCTATTTATACAAAGTACAAAATGGAAAAAAAACTAATCCGTAGTGTTAGAAATCAGGGTATGGTTGGTTAGGGAAGGCACAAAGGGAGCCTTTGGGGTACTGGTAACGTTTTTCACCTTGATCTTCATGGTGGTTCATTAGGGTGTTCACTTCATTAAAATTCATTGAGTTGAACACTTATGATTTGTGCATTTATCTTTATGGATTGTACATCAAAAAAATTTTTAACTTCAATAAAAGAAAGTGATTTGGGAACTGTTTGAACCTTCTACAAAACATTAGCAAATATTACTTTCCTAATTTAAAAAATAATCAGAAAAGCAAGCCCTCATCAAGTCACTATTGTGGCATATTGCAATATGCAACTCAAAACAAGCAAAACTATTCTTCGATTGAATCTGTCCTTAATAAAATAGCTATTTAAAAAACTCATTATGATAAACACTCAGAAGGAACAAAAAATTTTCAAGTGAATAATAAATTATTTACCAAAGTATTATTGCTTTGTATGAACTCATTAACAAGCAATAGTGAAAAGATTACAACTATCTGGGAATTTGCTGAAACATATATTATAAAATAGAGTGATATGTATACAAGTTTTACTAAAATATGTTATTTTACCTTCATTCTATCTACAGTGAATGTTCTTTCTCCAAATTAAACCAAATTAGAAATTATAGAAGGGAAACTTTTGGATATTAACATTTAACAGAATTAACTTTAGTTGACAGATACATTCAAGCAGCAGAAATATTGAAAAATGCAGTAAACCAGTTGTGCAGATCACAATGTAAACCATTTTAATTAAAAAAAAAAATAGGATGTGTTTATTTGGACTGAATATCATCTTTGTTTATTGCATTATCATAGTTTGTTTTGGACTTTAAAGTTTTAAGAATATTTAATGTTGGCAGTGTATTTTTATTTTATCAAAAGGTTTTTAAAATACTGGAAGGAAAAAATGAGTAAAGCAAGTCTGCATATACTTACTTGATTCATTTTAAAAGTCATTTGAAATCATGAGAGGAAATGCAGTATGCAGACCAAATTAATTCCTGTCCTGTCATGTAATGTAAATACTACTTTGTAGCAAAATTAATGGACAGTAAAAGAATCTTCTTAAGCATGTAATAGGAAATTGAAGAACAGAAATAGGATTAGAACCTTCTTCCTAAAACCTCTCTAAATCCAAGTCTAGCTTGTGAAGATGCCATTGCATTGATTGATCCATGTGGAAGGGTAATATTGCAATGTCCTATAAATACTCTTTGCACAACAAACAATAAACAGAAACAAAGCTCTCCCTCTTTTAACAACTTCATCTCTGCTGGAATGGATTTCATAATAGTGTCAGGAGGCCTAAAAGGTTAAACCAACATTTGCTCCATGGGGCAGCCCCTCAACTGCCCACAGAGTAATGGAATTCTTGGCAGATGCAAAGTCAAGAGGTCAAAGCAATTGGCCAGTAATGGAGGAGGAAAAGCCTGTGCAGGTCTGTTCTTTGGCTCCCAGGGTCCGGGGAGAAATAAAGAACCTGGACTCTGAACCCTTTATTTGTGAGTCATGCCAGAGAGGAGAAGAGATGAATCTTCTCTGCAGGATAAAAGGTAAACTTTGGACATGTTTCCCAGCAGCAACAAATAGATGAAAGCATCAGAGGGGTACAAATTATAATCCTTCAGGATAAAACCTGAGCAAATTAATTCAAGATGGAACTTTGCTCCCATCTCAAGGTTCTGGGGTCATACCTGCTGTCCTCTGTCTGCTGAGGGGGCAGGGCAGCTGCTAAGACCTCCGGTTTTGTCTCTTGAAGCCTCAGTCCTATTACTCTAAACAAGACAAGAGCAATAAGAATGTTTTCTTTCTCTGCCCTCTATGGCGCCTCCTATTGGCTCCCTGGTTAAAAAGAGTTAGAGGAGCAATAAATATAGTTAATGTTCCACCAAGGAGCTCCTGTTTGCCTTCCCCAATGGTCTGATTGGTTAGTGGTCCTGCTTGTGATATAATTTTAAATATTACATCTGGGGAAAAACAACCTTTTACAGAGGCCACACTCCTTTGCCTTCTGTTCTTGAGCGGTAGTAAATAAAACTTTTTGCTAAGAAAAAAGAAAAAGGAGAAATCTTTATGAAAAATTTTGAAATAGAAAATTACCTAATTTTCTAAAGGCAGAATTGTAGTTAGTGGACAGATAGGAAGTACCTACAATGCCGATGCCATCCATGGGAGAATAGCACACAGAGCTGGACTCCACAGGGTCTGCACATTGGATCACTTGGGGATCTGGATGGGGCCTGGGAAACAGGACTTGCAAACATTTCCCAGGTGATTTCCTAGGCAGTCACAGTGGAGAAACACTCTAGATATTTAGAAGAAGGAAGGTTGAGGACCACTGAGTTAGAATGGATGTGAAAGACATGTCTAGTGTCTTTACAAACATGTAGGCAACACTGACTTATAGACACACACTAGAGACAAAGCCTTGTGTGCCTTTTCAACAATTACACTTTCTTATGTGATTAAGAATATAATCAAAGAGGCAAAGGAAGCCCAGCAAAAATGGAGGTAAATCTTTTCAGCACAGGATTGGCCTATCCATGCGTAGAGTACATAATCAAAGGATGGCACTTTTGAAATGCAATTTTAAAAACGTTTTAATTTTACAAGAGTTTTAGATTTACAGAAAAATTAGAGTTTACATATATCCCTTCACAACAACATGAAACATCAGGATTATCTTACTATTCCCAGTAATAGGTACAGCATTTATAGGCTCTGTTCTACCCTGTTTCCCCTATTATTAAGATCTTATATTAGAATGGAAAACTTGTTAGAATAATGAACCAATATTAACACATTAATAGTAACTAAAGTCCATACTTTATTCATATTTCCTTAGTTTGCAAAGGCAATCCCTGGGGAGGCCTCACCAGTGAGCTCTCATCAGCCAACATTCCCAACAGCTGGAAGAATAAATGCCTTCACCCTAAGAGGAATGGTGTATAAGGTACCACAGCATTGAACTCAAAGGACATCTATTTTTGGATGAAAAACAAAAGTCTCTTGACCAATATTTATCAGGCACGTAATGGAATTAGTAGACAAAAGGTAATTAAACTGGCCCCCTGAACAATCTTCCTGGAAATCCATAAACACAGAGATTGGCAATGTTTGAGGCAGAAAAAATCAGAATAAAGAATATAAGTAACCCTAAGAATGGTGGTGCAAGATTAAATAGGCAAGAAATAAGCACTGGGGCAATGAACTCCCAGATTTGGCAGAGGGAAGAGTTGACTTGCCCTTTATCAGAGAAATGACCCTGGGTTCAACTATGCAATAGATAAAGTTGCGCCATCTCCCCTTTCTCTAAGCAGATGCTGAGATCCTTTGTAAACTGTGGAGTTCTGCACGGTGATCTCAGGCTCCTCCTGTAGGTGACACCCCCAGAGCTGTAGCAGAACTCTGGTTGGCTGGCAGGAGCTTCTCCTGGGTAGAATGAACCTCAGGCCTGAAAAGTTACCCAAACAGAGCTGTTGGTAGGTCCTCTCTCTGACCTACAGCCATCAAGGAAGATGGTGCCTTGCTTTCCCGTTCTGCAGAAACTTCTCCTTCTCCTTCCTGTCTGTCTTGGTTTCCTAGGATTGCCTTAACAACTCACTACATCCTGGTGGCTTCATACAACAGAAATTTATTCTCACAGTTCTGGAAGCTAGAAGTCCAAAATCAAAGTGTCGGCAGGGCCATGCTCTTTCTGAAGGTTCTAGGAGAGAATCTTTTCCATGTTTTTCTCTTAGCTTCTGATGTTGCCAGAAATCCTGGGCATTCCTTGGCTTGTAGACACATCCAGACATATTCAGTCTCTGCCTCCATCATCACATGGTGTTCTCCCTGTGTGTCCCTGTGTTTCTTTTCCTTTTCTCATAAGGACAGCTGTCAGATTAGGACCCACCCTACTCCAGTATGATCTCATCTCAACTTGACTACATCTGCAAAGACCCAAATAAGATCACATTCACAGGTATTGAAGATTAGGACTTCAGCATATTTTGGGGGGGAACAAAACTGAGGGACCCATAACACCCTCTAAGGTTATGATGCCTAATCTAATTACCTAATATGTACTAACAGAGGAAACCTTGATTATTTCCTCAGAGCTTCTCAACACAATGTTTCCATCTTTATATTTTGGAGAAAAATTGAAACCATGCAGCTGAACTTCTGAGATCTATTGTATAAATAAGCAATCAGGATCATTTCAGTTCTGGTAAGAGGATCAAGATGAGCCAAAGTGAGCTAAAAGTGTTAAACTAAAAACAAAATGTCAAAGTAAGAGGTGACAAATATTTATTTGAGGTCAAAAAAGAATAGCTATTCTGGAAGCACTGATTCAGGCAGAAACCCAAATAGTGTTCTGATTAGGAGACAAAGGCAATGGATATTTATGAGAAAACAAAGGGGAATTATTGCATCAGTAGAGGGAAAGCATTTCTATTGGTGCAAAAAAGCTAACATAGTGGCACTAGTTCTAAACATTTTTAATTTTCAGTCCAGCGGTCATCAGTCTGGTAGTCATAATATGTGCTTTCATGCTATCATTACAAACAGTTCTTCATGACACAATGTTGCTTTAGGCCCAGTTTGAATGCTATTTTGCCCTGTTTTCAACATTCCAAAGGTTTGAGGCACAAGATGTGCAAGGCAGTTTCTGTAGGGTGGCAACTCGCACTCTTCTTTAAAGTGGCTCCATTTATATTAGTTTTTATGAAAAGAAAGATATTTCGAGGCCTCTGGGGCCTTTGTTGGGTCTCTCAAATAGAAGTTACCAACTTTACCTACTCTAGGGCAAACTCCATTAATTATTTCCATTGGTTAAACAGCTTATATTTCTTTTTTTTAATATATATATCTTTATTGATTTCAGAGAGAGGAAGGGAGAGGGAGAGAGAGAGATAGAAACATCAATGATGAGAGAGTCGTTGATCGGCTGCAGCCCGCAACACAGGCATGTGCCCTGACCGGGAATCGAACCCTGATCGCCTGGATCCTAGGTTGACGCTCAACCACTGAGCCACGCTCGGCCGGGCTAAACAGCTTATATTTCTAATGAGGCCAAGATTTATCTTTTTTATTGAATTTATTGGGGTGCCGTTGGTTAATAAAATGATACAGGTTTCAGGCATACCATTCTATAATACACCATCAGTATAATGCATTGTGAATTCACTACCCCAAGACGCGTCTCCTTCCATCACCATTTGCGCCCCTTTGCTCTCTTCTTCTCCCAATCCCTTTCCCTCTCGCAATCACTGCACTGTTGTCTGTGTCTATGAGTTTTGTTTGTGGGGGTGTGTTTTATTTTTGTTTGTTTTTAGTTTTTTCCCCCACACCTTTTCCTTCTGTTGTCAATCCCTTCACATACTCACCCCCACACCCACACCCACCTAGAGATAGCTGGACTCTTTGCCCCAACAGACAAGAAAGAACCCTTTCTTGTCCCTAAAATGTTTACTTGCGGCAGTGGCACTCAACCTTGGAATCACTTGGGGAGCTTGAAAAAATCCTGATGTCCAGGCCACCCTCCAAATCAATTAAATCAGAGTCTTTGGGGGTGGGACCTGAACATGGGTATTTTTTAAAGCTCTCAGATTATTCCAGTGTGCAGCCAAGGCTGAGATCCACTGAGTTAATGAAAGAGTGAGATGAAGCATAAGGCTTGGTAAAATATAGTGAGGGGAGTAGCCAGCCTGTCTGGGCTTAGAGATGGTCACTTGCCAGGTCTAGAGCTCAGGAGTCTTTTTGGTTCTCCAGAACTCCTACATGTTATGGGGCCAGAATATCTGGAGTGAGCACCACAGAGACAGTTAGCACTAGTGTCGTGATGGGGACATCCAGGAAGACCCACCTGCACGCATGCTTAGACTCTCCCACCTGGCGTGAATGCCTGAAATCCAGCCAGAAGGGTCTTTTCTCTCTGTCCCTTGACATGTAAAGGTTGGAGAAGTATAAACACCTTAGATGAATAAGAATTTTAGGCTTTCCCTTCTGTGATTGAAGAAGGGAAAAGGGCATCTCAGATCTCTTGAAAGAAGTTCTAGGCGCAGTGCAGGGAGGCAAGAAGACCCCGAAGATAAAATCCGCCTGCCACAGAGTGGCTTTGACATGGAGACAGTGAGAGGCAGAAGAGAGCCCCAGGCTGCCCTTTCTCCCATGCTGCATCCGCCTTGCCAGCCTGGCCCCCTGCCCTGCACAATCCAGGCTCTAGGACCAATCAAGACAACAGCACACAAATGCCTTGAGTCCAATCCCTTGAACGAATCCCTTATTCTGCGTCACTCTGGTGGTTGTTTCTCTTCGAGACCCAACTGATACAAACGATAACCCAAGAAGCTGGGGAAAGTTGCAATTGTAATTAGAAACTTCTGTTGGTTTTACTTAAGAAATCAGCTTCATATAGCAGAGGTGTATGTGTGTGCTACTTTCCTGAAGGGGAAGCAGGCTAAAAAGCTACTTAATTTGATGTTAGTCTTCGAAAATTCTAGAATGGATTTTAAACTTGCGGATTTTGAAAAATCAAAGGACAAACAATCATTAGACACAAGCATGGGTGTATTAAAAATAATTTTGTGTAACTAATTGCGTTTGATTTTGGATAAGATTGCTAGAATGGCCTACCAGAGGAACCAGGTGGTTACTGTAACCTTAATACCTGCAAGGTATTTAAAAAATTTCTCTCATGTGCTTCTGGAGAAATGTAGGGTAGATTTCAGTTAAGTGAAATGTGTAGCTTGACATGGGAAGAAACTGTCAGTTGCCCGACCCAACATCTATTGTTTCCTCCTTCCTTAGTAACAAAAACTCAATGTATTTAAGACTCATTAAAAAGAAAGGGTCCCTTTTGTCTCTGTCCTTTCTCCTTCCTGTTGTCTGGATTATAGATGTAATGGCTGGAGCTTCAGTAGTTTTAAGGATAGAAGGCACATGTGGTGGAACTGAAAGAAAGAAAACACTTGGGTGCTAATACCTTTTAGAGTTGCCATATCAGCTTTGTACTATTTGGAGGTTTAAATTAGAAAGAACTAAACTAATTTATTTATTTATATATTTTCTTCTGTTACATGCACTTAACCTTAACTTAACTGATATTGAAAGTAAAGAGTCTTGTTATTTTTAAAAGTGAATATATACCAACATAGAGGAAGATTTCTAATGGCTTTGTATTTGGTCAGTATTTTTATTAGTAGTTCACTTCATAAACTTGTGGATGACCTTTTCATATTTGTAGATAAAAAATCTTGGTAAGGCAATTATATATTGGATAATAGGTAAGTATCAAAAGAGACCTTAAGAGAGGGAATAGAAATAAGTAGGTCAAAAATAAAGAGAAAAAAATTAGTAAGGGTAAACATAAAGTCTGGCTTTGGGCTTAAAAATGTCTGTTGTTTATGTGCAATATGAGAGAACCTGACTGAGAACTATAAAGTTCAAAATAAGAAATATTAGTACAGAGTTGCCCTATCTTCTGCACTAGTAGTAACGCATCCTGGATATTACATTTTCTAAAAGGTCACTGTTGGTTCCGAGTGACAGCTTGAACACATGTGTTTATCACTTCTCCCCCTCGACCCTGGGGCCGTGAGCAGAGCTGTGCATATATATTTTTTCTTTGCCCTTTTTGTGATCTTTTGTCAGCTTGGGCACATTGATGAATTTGCTGAGTTTATTCATCCACTTACAAATTCATCATTCATTTAGTACTTTGGGGGTACCTACTACGTTCTCTGCTATGAGACCATATAGATGCATATCGAACGGTCACGGGGGTATCAATGACCCATAACAATAGCACTCATGGAGGAAGACCCTGCTTTTCCTTTCTAATAGCTCCTCCTGACCCTGACCCTGACCCTGGAGGAACAAGAAGCAGCAGGAGAGAGAGACGGATGGACACACAGTGAAGTAGCAGACCATGTCCACTCTCCCACTGCTGGCCTCTGGTCTGAAGGTCCAGCCTCAGCTGGAGGGAAAAGCATTGTCCTGAGTGCAACCCAGAAGCATCAGTCTGAAGCTAGAACAGACCTTGTAATACCTAGAGTTGGGGTTGATATGCCAGCAAGGAGTAAGAAAACAAACTTGAATGTGTTGAAAGATAGTAATGGGAAAAAAAAGAGTAAAGTTGTTTTCTGGTTGTGCTGTTAATGAGCATTGACTATATAATGAATATTTAGAAGAAAGAACAAGAGATGAATGGGTGGCTGGAGGAGAGGAGTGGTGGCTGGGGGCTGAGTGGGAAGGGAATATATTTGTACCTTTTGAGTTTTTAGGACTTGTACACAGATGGATAAAATGGACATTTTCAGAGGAGAATGACTAGAATAGCAAGGGAGCTGACCACTGTGTTTGAGAAGGATGGTTGATGGCTGGGAAAATGTTTGACCTGGAATAAGAAGACGTGGGCTGTGGGAGTGGGCACTGTCTTAGTCTATGAGTTGTCAGAGGACAAGACTGCGCCTAAAAAGAGGAAATCCTAAGTCGGTGAATAATGTGCCACTTTTCTTTTTAGGTATGAGCTTCCATCTGGTTAATGAAAAGAGGTTGAAAAAATCTTTGCCGCATCAAGTGGATAGTGGCCTAAATGACTAACATTACTTTCAATCTGTGATTCAATGACAACGGAGCTTCAATTTGGTATATACATGAGCCTTAGGGTTTTTGAAGTTAACATCTGCCACCACTAGCTTCCTAATTCCCACCTGTCAATTCTAGTCACTGCTCAGATTCAGTAATCATAGCAAGAGAGACAAGGGAAGCAAGAGAACAGTGGGAAGGTTCTAAGAGGTCAACTCCAGTCAGCTGGGTGCATTCACTCAGCACTGAGGGAGAGGGAAGGAGTACCATGTGCTGGTATGTATATATACTAAGGGGTAAGAGTCGACCTCAGGAACTGTCAAGGCTCTGAGATTTTACCTGCTTGAAAGCTGACTCATTAGCCTGCCATGGCTTATAGATGCTCTCAGGAGACACAAGACTCTTGGATCAGAGATAAAGGACCTTACAACAGAAGGCCACCAGTTCTCCTTGCCCCAAGTCCCAAGAGGGCAGTGGGGAGGCAGGATCAGGTGGATGGATGCTGTGTGCAAACTGGGTCTGTGTCAGCTGAGGAACCTCGAGCTGAAAACCCCAGCCTTACAAGGGACACACTAACAAACCTGCTCAATCTTTGTCCTTGAGAGAAAGAATGTTTTTTTATCCTAGTCAGGCAGCAAATTTGCCCTCTGCTCTGGAGAGACCTCTATCTCTGCTAAACAGACACCCTTGAAAACCTAGTCTGGGTCAAAAGCTCTCACAAGATGTCACCATAAAGAATTGCCCCTCGACAATATCTCCCTGTACGAATGAAGTTCTGGACTAATCTCTTTGTGTTGTGATTGGATGTAGAACTGCCAGCTGGCTACATAACTCTATCATCCAATTAATGTCTTTCTGGACTAAGCAAGCAGAGGTCTTAGGGTTGGACAGAACTGGATTAGAATCTTAGCTCTGTCATTTAACAGCTGAGTAAGTTATTTGCTTAGTGTCTCTGACCTTCAGTTTTCTAATTTGGAAAATGGGCCAATAATACTTCAGAGTGTTGTTATGAAGATTAAAATACATAATAGGTATAATTATGTGTTAATTCACCACTTAATATTTTCTATTTTTACTTAAAAAAAATAACATTCTGGATACTCAAATCATAAAAAACTCATAAATGCATTACAGAGTTGGCTTTTTCTGTGATTTGGTTCTGTGTATTATACGGGAGTGGGGAACAGCAGAGAAGTCTTTGAACTTCTCCAATTGAAAAATGCTCATTTGTGCCTCTCAGTAATTCCTGAGCAGATCTCAGATCCTAAAATTTCAATAACTCTCCAAACTGGAGAACAAGACACCTTTGCTTTCATTTCTCTTGGCTCAGATTACTGCTGACCACGCTCTTCTTTCCACCTTCCCACTTATCCATCCCCCGGTGCTTACCTCACCCTGCTTACTTAGAGTGAACTGAGGCTCGCTGCTCTCAATTCTACACAATAAACACCCTTCCTGCAATATCATAATTTCCCTAGGGAACTCCAATCCAATATCTCTCTAATTAAACCTGTTTGGGCATAATCTTTTCTAGCAGCTCCAACTTGATAGATGAAGAAACAATAGGCAAATACTAGAAAACTGCACCTTATAAAACAATACAAAGCAGATGATTTATTCATAGGAGACCAAATAATTTGCCTCTGTTGCTTTATGAGATTATTTTGCCTTGTTGGATCCCAATCCACAAATAGCAGTGAGAACCCAGGTGTGTCTGTTGTGGTTTTTCATTCCAGATGAGCCAGGACTCATCACTTCATTACTGAGAGTCACCAGAAAGAGGGAATTGGTGCAGACAAGGAAATTAGAAGCAACAGTTAATAGTTTCAGCATCTCAGCAGATAAAAAAAAAAAAAAATACAGCCTTGTTATCTAAACTGGTTCTTAAACTTTATTGTGCATGCATATCACCTAGAAGTCTTGTCAAACTGACTTCCATCCCCAGAATTCCTGATTCAGTAGGTCCAGGAGGGGACCTGAGAATTTGCATTTCTAACAAGTTCCCAGGTGATGCTGATGCAGCCAGTCCTGGGACCACACTCAGAGAACCAGTGTTCAAAAGCAGTAATTCCCTGGCTCCACGTTATAATCACTTTCGGAAGTTTTCAGAAAGTTATGCACAGCCTGGTCCCCACCCCTGAAATTCTGACTTAACTAGACTGGGATGTGCCTGGGCATCTAGATTTTTAGAAGCTTCCCAGGTGACTGAATGTGATGCCAGGGTTGAGAACCACTGCATTTCTAGAAGTTTCCCAGATCGGCATGCTCTGGAGGAAGACGATGGGTACAAACAAGGCATTACAAGCCTTGTTGGATGTAAACAGGTCATTTGAAAGCCCACTGGAAAGTGAAGGAAGAGGAGCATCCGATCTGCTTGGATTTCCTGCTGGTTGGGACTGATGAGTCTGACTTGCTGGGCACCTGGGCAGACATCTCCCCCACAGTCTTCTCACATTATAAAATAATAATCTCAGCAGGCCCTCTCCCCTTCAACAGTGGGGCTCGGCATCTGGACTGCAGCCCAGTCAGAGGAGAAAATAGGCCAGCTGCTCCCTGGGTATGGTGACTCCCTAGGGCCCAAAAGGGGAGAGAAGGTGCCATTTGGCCAGGACTTCTCATTTACAAAGGGCCTCTCTTTTGTTAATAATATTTTTATTTTTTTAAAATCCTCTACAAAAGAATAATATTTTCTGAAGCTTTAAGTGATCTGTCTTCAGCAAGGTCAACCCACACCCCAAACCAGCTCTCCCAAGAAGCCTAAGATGGTGGAAATATGGGGCAACCAAAGTGCAGGTAGCCAGCCTTAGAGAGCAGAATGTGTGGAAACTGGGCTCTGCCCTGAGGAGTTTAACGCACTAATATCCAAAGAAGAGCTGACCAACTGGCAGGGCAGGAGGGCCAAGCAAATTCAATCTTCTGGTGGTTCTCCCCCTCTGGATAAGAGGAATAAAAATTCCTATGGGGAAAAGTGAAAAATAAATTTTAATTATAGGTTAGCCAACACTCAGAAGCTTAAAGATTTTTTAGAAATAAAACATCTTTTAATTAAGGTGTGTACATTGTTTTTTTTAGACATAACCTTATTGCATACTTAAGTCTCCATTTTTTATTACAGTGTACAATCAATATTATTTTGTATTAGTTTCAAGTGTATAGCACAGTGGTCAGACAATCATTCACTTCACAAAGTGCTCCCTGATATTTCTAGTACCCACCTGGCACCATATATAGTTATTACAATATTATTGACAATATTCCCTATGCTGTACTTTATATCCCCAGGACTATTCTGTAACAATCAATTTGTACTTCTTAATCCTTTCACCTTTTCACCCATCCCCCCAAACCTCCTCCCTTCTGGCACCCATCAGTCTTTCTTCTGTATCTATGAGTCTGTTTTGGTTTTCTTTGTTCTTTCATTTTGTTCCTTAGATTCCACATATAAGTGAAATCACATGGTATTCGTCTTTCTCTGACTGACTTATTTCACTTAACATAATGCCCTCTAGATCCACCCATGCTGTTGCATGTAGTAAGATTTCATTCTTTTTTATGGCCAAGTAATATTCCATTGTGTATATGTGCCACAGTTTCAAAGGCTTAATTAATTTTTTTAAAAAAGGAGTTGACCCCTGCCTCTTTCATCATGTTCTGGTATCCAGGTTTCCAATGCTGAGTCTTGGAGTGATAACATGGTATACCATTGAGAAATGGCTTCCTCAGGAAGTCACTTGATGTCTCTCTAGAGCAGAGAGGTTTCAACTTGGCTTGCCAACCCATGTTTCTCAAGTTGGGTCCAAGCTTGACTAAAAGAAATGCCATGATCCATCAGCCACACAGTCCAGTGTGGTGGTGGAGAGCATGGGTGTTGGAGTCTGGCCTGGATTAGATTCCTAGCATGCTACTTACTAGCTGAGTGACCTTGGGCATGTCACTTAACCTATAACTTATGTCTCAGTTTTCTCACCTGTAAAAGAGGATGACAGCTCTACTCACCTCTTGAGGTTGTTGTGAGGGTTAAATGAGAGAATGCCTGGAAGCTGCTCATAGCAGAGCCCAGCACATAGGCTTGCCTCATGACTATTAACTGTTATTATTAATTAGAGTGATTTGGCTTATTCCAAGTGACATAGAGAAGGACCTAGATCATGCAAAGTCTTGAAACCCATGGAAAGAAAGGGGGAGAGTATTAAAATTAGTTGTAGGAAGCAAGGTTTCCTTAGCTAGGATCTATGCAAAAGTACCATCCTGAGGCCCCCCTGGCCAGCACATAAAATGCAATCTGTGCAAAGCAAACCCATGAGGATTCTTGTAATGCAAGTGAAACAGCACCTTGTGCATGGAAATCTGTCAATAAAAGTCAAAAGTCGTTGTGGTGATGGTTGTGGTTTTTAATATTAATACTTCCCTTAATATGAATGAAAAACAACACCCAACAATAAAGAGCAAATTAAATGATATGAGGGGGAAAGTGCTTTGCAAACTAGAAAGCATTTTACAAAATGAATGTATTATTATCGCCCTGCCCCTCTGAAAGGGATTAATTAGCCTGATATCGGGGAAGCACAAACCATAGGCTCTGGTTGATGCAGAAGGAACTGACTGGAGTTGCCTTATGCGACCTGTGACTCTGACAGGCTCCTGCGGTTCCCTGGAGAATGGCTGGCAGCAGCTTTCCTCCAGGCTGCCACTTGAACCTGCGCGTCCGCAGTGTCGGCTGAGGTCCCAGCACTCAGCTATCGTAAAGTCCACTGCATCAGGCAGTCGGCGTGGCCCTGTTCTTGAGCCTGTTGAAATATTTGGGGAAGAAGATAATTAAGCCTGAGAAGTGTGAGGACCTGCTTGATTCCAATCAGCACAATAAAAACGGGAGCCTGTGCAGGGAGCCCTGGCAGGCGGGTCGCCTGGGCCTCCAGCCTGTGCCCTTCCCCCAGGGATGGGACAGCTCCAAGCTCAGCTTTGTGCCAGGCAGACACTTGACAGCATGCCAGACGCTATCTAGGCGGCTCTTTAAGCTGAGTAATGAGACTGGGTTTATTGGGAGCCTTTAATTACCAGTCTAATGTACAAACACATTTCTCCCTAGAGACGTTCATGCAAGCACAGTCTTGGTTCAGCGGGAAAAGCAAGCCGCTTCCTTCTCCTGCGGGGAAGACGTTGCTCCAGGGTGATATTATCTCTGATCGGGGCAGCCCACCCAGCTCCGGCTGTGATACCCACACATTCTTGCTCCCCCACCCAAGAACCCACTTAGCCGAGCCTCTGCTGATAAATGCTAGCTAGGTGACTGTCCCCTCACTTCACCTTTATTCTGTCTATCTGGTGGAAGTAATCACTGTATTTAGAACATTGTCTTAATCACTAAGAAAATTTACAAAGCAAGAGAAACGTGGATTCATCACGTTCTGGGAGCTCTGAATCTAACGTGGAAGGTAAAAAAATGTTTCCACAGTCCGACTGTCTAAACATATTTCTATTTGTTGATACAATAAAAGGTTTCATGCAAAAGGTAGTGGGGAGAAATAATCATACTAGTAATAGTTAATAATTATTGGATACCACTTGCCAGACCCTATGCTGAAACTTCTTTCTGAAATGTCTGATTCTTCACAAAGAGCCCTAAGGTAGGAGCCGTCTATCATCACCGCCATTTCATGGTAATTTTCCCAAGGGCGCTTAGTGAGGGATGGAGCTGGAATCCAACCTTACGGTAAGGCTTAACCCCCATGCTCTGCTGCCTCAGGTTCTTGACATTTAGTCATTAGTTCACTTGGCGAAATTTTGAATGAAAGTTTGAATGTGCCAAGGCATTAGGGATAAAATATTAGAAAAAGCAAGTGCATATATATATATATGAATAAAATATTAGGGAAAACAAGTGTATATTTATGTGTGTATATACATATCCCTGCCCTGTTGGAGCTTATATTGCCCACGCTGTGTCAGCCACTCCTCTGTGGCGGCCCTGGAGGTGCACTGCTCAGCAATCTCTCGAAGAGAACCTTCTCGGTAGAAGACAGTTGGTGGACAGCCTCCATCTGCTGCATCTGCAGATTGACTGCACTGGTGCCAAGGCCATGACCGACAGTGCAGGGGCAAGGAGCCTGACCATTCCTGTCCTCTTTGGGACTGCTCTGGTGGGCAGGCTGTGCTCTGGGGCACCTCCAACAGTGTGGCAGAGACTTTCTCAAGAGGGGCACCTCTCTCCAAAACTTCTCCTACCCATTCCTCCCCCCTGCCGCTCTCCTTTCCTGGGTGTCAGACCTGCACTGTGGTCCGAAGGCTCTCCCCACCTACTCCTGCTCTGTTTACCCTTTATCTTTCATGGTGTTACCCCAATAAATCCCTTGCAGTCAAATTCCACCTTACATTTGCTTCAGAGGACTCAAACGAATGCATCCTTTAGGTCGTGTCACTGGGGACTGTCCCAGCTCTGGCCCCACTCTCTGACCACATCCCTACTCCTGCAGGGTTGCACACTCAGTCTCTCTCAGCTAGGTCTGATCTTTAACTGCTCAAGAAGTCTTCCTGTTCTTTGACCTGTCTGCCGTCAGGCAGGTGTGGCCAGAATCACTGGACCCAGGGGCTCTTACACCTGCTAGATTTGCATCAGCAAGATGGATGCTTCAGGCTCTGCTCCCTCCATTCTGAATTCAAGACTCATGTGGGTACAGCTGATTGATGAACCTAAACCATGTTTGAAGCCTTACTTGTAAGGGAGTGTGGGAAATGCAATTTTAGGCTGTCTAGATTCTGGACTACAACATGGGCCACTAGAAGGAGCGTAGAATAGAGGCCAAGTGAGCCAATCTATTTACTGTCTCTCACAACATTTAAAAGAGCTCATTGTTTCCCCTAACAGACTGCTTCTCTCCTAATGTCCTGTATTTCTATAAATTGTACCCCTCTGCCCAGTTGGTCAGGTCTGAAACTGGGAGTAATAGCCCTACCCTATCCTCCTCTGATCTATACCCAGTTCATGTCAGTTCTACCTCAAATGTCTTTTAATTCCACCTACTGCTCTCTTTCCCATGCATCCATCATCTCTCTCCTGAACTGCTAAACAGCCTCCTAAACACTAAGCATTCTCTCTGCATTTATCTCTGCCCTTGCCCAATGCATTCTCCACAACACAGCCCAGGACAATCTTAGTGAAATGTAATATTAACATGATACTTTTTTGTTTAAAAACCTCAGTGACTCATTTAACATGCCTTAAGCTGGTAATCACCATGAAGGCAAGTCCTGGGTCTTACCGACAGCCATGTGCATGCCCAGAACCTAGCACAGTGCCTGGCACAGAGTAAATATTACTGTTACTATGGCAAAAGATTTTGCTCTCCCTCCAATCAAACAGTTTCACCCTTAAGTGGTAATTAGCAAGGTTTCTTTTTGCCTGGTCATAAGCAATAACTTAGTGAGGAAAGCACAGCGTTGACAAATAGGAGTCAATAGCAATATGAGCATCCTTGCTGTTTGAAGTCAGTCCCACAAGATAAGGTTGCTTCTTAGAGATGCATGTATTGTGCTAAAAAAGAAAGTTCAAGAAAGGCAGGAGTCAAGCTTTTCTTGCCGCTCCATCGTCTCTTGCTCTAAGACTCACTCTCTTATATCCCGCTCTTCTTACCCTTTTTTGCCTTTTTTGTGCCCCTGGATCTCTTTACTCTCCCTTCTCATTAACATTCACTTCCTTGCGAGCCCAGTGGAAATCTACAGGGCCTTCCTCTTGGCTCTGGTCCCCTGTAAACATGGATTTCCGTGTCACAGCCTGCGCTGCAGGAGTGAGGGTTTGCTTGGCGTGTCCTCTACAAAACACTCTCCTCCCAGAAGCTGTTTTCCTCTGGATCCTTTGCCCCATACCCCGGGATTTCACTCAGGGCCAGGATCCTGCCAGCCCCTCACAGCTGTGTGCTTTTCCTGCCCTGCCTCTCTGCCAGCGCTTTTTGGAAAGTCTTTTAATAATCTCAGAGCATATTCTTGGAATTAGATTCAGAGTGTTCCCAGAGGAATAAACAGGCTTTGAACGGGCTTCAGAAGGAAACAGCTACTCGACTCAGAGCATTCATTCTTCTACTTACATCAAACAGTCCCACACCAGGGTTATGAGAGGAAGCACACAGACTTGGGGACCTCAGGACACCCCCAGGAGCGGCCCTGAGATGCTCTCATGGTGGCCTCCACTCATGAAATTGTGTTCAGTTTCCTGGATGAAATCACTGCCAGGCGCTTCCTAACGTGGTCTCTTGGGCGTTTGGTTGGATGTTGTTCTAGGAGGAGGTGAGAGTAGGAGCAGAAGCTGAGGGATGCCGGAGCTTGGAGATTCTGCTTCCGTTTTTATACATACGATCTATCTGCAAAGTGCATGCTCCTCCGGGCTAAGAGGGCTGCTGCTGGGAAGGGACACCTTGGCCCTTAATTCCTCATTCCCTCTACTCCCTGGAGCAGGGAACCGTGTGCTGTGAGCAGAGCTGTGCGTGCATTTTTTAAATGACCTATACCTCCTTTTTAATGATATGTGCTGTGTTTTGTGATCTTTTGAGTATCTAGAACACACCTATCAACTTGCCGTGGTACTTTATTGATTCATTTGCTCATAATTTCACTCATTCATACTTACTATGTGCTCTGTTAGAAGAGCTCTTTTAAATGCCATATAGCAGGCACTCAATAAACATGTATTGAGTTAGTGAGTAAATTGCCCTCCTCTTTTTCCTAATTGTGTATTAATAAGTTAAATTAGCATAGCATTAATTCAATGACGTGTATGAGGCTGGCAGGGCCCTCTTTGCTGCACTGCCAAATGCCATTTCTATGAATGGCTGAAATGATGTTGCAGGTCTTAGCCATCCTTGCAGAGCCCTGCAGCTCCCCTTCTCCTCACCCGCCTAAGGCTTTGAGGTTTCTGGTCACCTCAACAGTGTGTCAGGCCGGATATTTAAATGCAGCTGAATTTCCCCCAAGCTCATTTAAGGGGAGGGAATTTATATCTGCATTTGATTGCAATTTCTTTTTCTCCACTTCTCCAGACCGTTTTCTAGGGAATAGTAGCTCACGTCTATTAGGGCCTTTCTGTGAGCCTCGGTTAACTTGTCCAAAACGCTTTATATGAATTCATTTGCGTAATCCTCACACCTATGAGGGAGAGGCCTCTTACTTGTCCCTATTTTACAGGTTGGCCAACTGAGGAGAGAGAAAAACAAATCGGCCCACAACTGCACAGCTAGGAAGGATCAGAGCCCAGATCTAAACTCAGGCCTTGCGCCAGAGTCCCCCTTATCAATTTCCACCCTGCTTTTCCTCAGGCAAGGGTCCTGAGAGACCATGTCCTGTTTATGAAGGAGGCTTTCTCTCTCCATCCTGACACAGACCCATTTCCCACGCACTCTGTTGGGGTTTTAAGGGTGTTAATAAGTATTACCCCTCTCCCCATGCCCCAATTCAGAACAAATTAGGAGATGCGTAGGGTCAGATAGATGGAGGTCAAAATGTGAGCTTTATCCTTATAAAATCCAGATTGAAGGGTGTGACTATAGTAAGTGACCAAATGGGGCTGTAAATGTCTCAGCCATCGCACTTCCATGTCGCTTACTGCCCTGTCTAGATTTGGGGACAGCCGGCATCAGAAAAATTTCTGGTGTGTAGAGCAGACACGTTTATCCACAACTGCTGCCTCTCATGGACAGGGTCAGAGAGAGAGAAAAAAGCCAAATCTCCAGGTTTAAGACTTTGAACAGGACTATCCAATTGTGTCCGGGGGCTGCTGTAACAAAACATAGGTGTGGGGGGGGGCACTTAAAACAACAGACATTTATGCTCTTACAGTTCTGGAGGTCAGAAGACCAAAAGCAAGTTGTCGGCAGCCTCAGACTCCCTCCAAGCAGGGAGGCTTCAGGGCAGAATCCATTCCATGCCTCTTCCAGGTTCTGGTGGCTGTCAACATGCCTCGACTTGTGGCACTATCATTCCAATTTCTGCTTCTGTGGCCACCAAGCCATCTTCTCTTTTCTGTGTTTTTTCCCTCTGCGTCTGTCTCGAATCTCCCTCTGCCTCTCTCTTAGTATGCAAGGGACACTTGTGATGTCATTTACGGCCTATCTGGAAAATCCAGGATAACCTCCTATTATGGCATTTATGGCCTATCTGGAAAATCCAGGATAACCTCCTATTATGGACTGAATTTTGTTAAACTTTGTATGTTGAAGCCCTAATTCCCAAGGTGACTGTATTTGAAGACAAGGCCTTTAAAGAGACAGTTAAGGTTAAATGAGGTCACAAGGCTGGGGCCCTAATCCAATAGGATCTTATGTCCTCATAAGAAGAGAATGCACACAGAAAGGCCATGCAAGGATACAGCCAGAGGTGGCTGTCTGCAAGCCAAGGAGAAAGTCCTCAGAAGAAACCAACCCTACCTATACTTTGATTCTGAACTTGTATTCTTAAGAACCATGAGAAAATTAATTTGTATTATTCAAGCCACCCAGTATTTTGTTATTTTGATATAGCAGCTTTAGCAGAATAATACAAGCCTTGATACTGCAAAGACCCCTTTCCCAAATAAGGTAACAGTTACACATTTCAGGGATTATGACTTGCTATCTTTAAGTGGCTAGTGTTCAACCTACACTAAAAACCATGGACCACTGACAGACACCCCAATCAGATAATGCATTTCTCCTCCAGAGAGAGAAATAAATAAGGAGAAGGCCAAGAACTCAGGGCTGTTTTTTGCTAATCTAGTGGTGGCCTCTGAAAATAGGAGGCGTAGGCAATGAGCACTGCCCCCAACACCTCCCCCAAACCACTGGTGCACCAAGAACTTTGTGTCCACTCACATTCCATTTAGAAAGCTCCCACCATGATCCTGACCACGGTTGTACTTGTTTAGTAACAGCTCCCGCCTCTCCTAACAAGCCCACTCCTACAAAGTCTGCTATGAGCCGGATCCACCTTCTCCACTATAATAACAACCAGTCCCCATCTTCAGCACCCAGGCCCTGGCCACCAAATAATAAAAATGGAGGTGAGCCAAGACCAGAATATCATGGTACACAATTGTCTGGCCACAGAGTCAGAAATCAAGATAGTAAATAACTGGCATTAGA
The DNA here is from genome assembly GCF_964146895.1 of Miniopterus schreibersii. Taxonomy (NCBI): domain Eukaryota; kingdom Metazoa; phylum Chordata; class Mammalia; order Chiroptera; family Miniopteridae; genus Miniopterus; species Miniopterus schreibersii. The sequence goes on from NC_138109.1 coordinate 67,676,110, forward strand.
CTTTAGCTCCAACAGGATCAACAGCAGCTGAGTCAGCCAAGAAATGTTGTTGAGCCTGAGAGTCGGCATGGCACTACTGACAGTAACTAAATAGATACGGTCCCCGGGCTGAAGCAGCCAGAAGCATAAGACAGACAGTACTTATCTGCACAGACGACATAAAAACAGGGCAGTAGCAACCGTGCATTAACAAGAAGTGGTGACATCCACGGTTCACATTAAATAGAAGCTGGCATTCAGTGGGTTGCTGGCAGGCACGAGATGAAAGTTTCTTCTTGAAATAGGACTGAAATCAGGAGTGGAGTCAAGGATTATTTCTGCTCCAGCCCTTCCCTCACATCTTCTTTCAGAGTAGCCTATGCAAGAGTGGTGGGAATTCTCTAGATCCTGGAGAAATTAATAAACCATACAGTATTCTTGAGCATCTGCTATGAGTTAAACACTATTTAAGCTAGAAAAAAATCAAGCAATATGGGATTAGCAGCCATTAAGAGATCCTGGCCCCCTGAGTCTACATTGTTAGGCTCATTCAAATGCCATGCGGCTAACAGGAGAAATAACCTAGGCATCTCAGGCTGGTGTGTACAGCTTAGGGGTTCATCAGTGTCATCTCTACCCCTGATTAGGTAGTATCATCCCTACCTCGAAGACAAGGCTGTGAGACTCAAAATGATCATTAGCATTAACAACTATCTGTTGAGCTCCTACTATGTGCTAAGTAACTTAGGTGCATCAGGTCAGGGAGCTATGTGGTAAAGTGGTCAAGGGAACAGACTCGGGGAGCTGGATATCCTCACTCAAATGCCAGCTGTGTCCCTTGGCAGAATGTGACTGTGGTCAGGTTATTCCCTCCCTGTGCTTCAGTTGCATCACTACCTAGTTAGTAGGGTTGTCCCAGGGCCGAAAGGAGTGAAGACAGGTGCACTTAGAACTGTGCCTGTCTCATGCAGGGCATTTGGTAGAGGCTGTTGAGCTCAAGAAGTTGGTATTTGCCAGATGAGGCAACTGAGGGTTCTGGAGATTCATGAATGTCCAAGATCACAGGCAATCAGAGGAGGAGCTAGGACACAACCAGGAAGTTTGACTTTAGGAGCCAGATATTTGCCCTGTATACCAGCTGACTCTGTCACATCTCATACATAGGAACTGCAAGATTGGCACTGTTTCCACTATGCCATGTAGAAATGCCTGGCCAGTGTCCCATAGACTATTACTGACAGAACCAAGATTAGAATCCAAACCAGCTCTAAACTTCACTCCCCAAATCCCCCTGCCCCTCAAAGCTCCTTATATATGACTCCTGTTTGCAGCCCACATCTTCCCCCAGGTGAGACCTTCCTCCCTTGTCAAGCCCTGAGGCCCTGTGCTCTGACCCCATGACCAACCAGCATCCTCACGCTCCAAGCTGGCACCAGAGTCCCCGGGCACCTGTTCTAACTTTATACAGCTCAGCTTTGATGCTTTTGAATTACTACTTGTTTTGAGTATTATCATATGTAAGATACAGTACTAAATATTTTCTGATATACAGAAAAATAAGAGAGGTACTTGCTCCTAAAAGAGTTCATTAGCTAGTGGAGGAGACAGGCAGGTATCCCAATAGTCTGAGGCATAAACAAGGTTGGAAGGAGAGCAGGAAGCGGCCATGACTCTGGAAGGAGCTCTCCCCACTCCCCTCACCCCAAATCTCTAGAACTGCAGTGGGGGATGTCCCAGAGTCTCCCAGGTCCATACAGTATGGTTAGTCCAGGCTGCTTTTTAATCTATCCTTGTGCACCTGGAGCCAGAACACCCTGGGATCACTGGGGACCTCCCTCTAAGGTTTCTGAACAGCTTCAGGGACACCAGGGTCACAGAACAGCACCATTTGGCAGATGGCAGAAGTTGCCTCAGGGAAAGAGAAAGGCTGGCCCTGATGCTGTGCCAGGGATAGAAAATATTTTCTCAGAATTAGAGAAAGTGGGAAGTATCATTTTCTGTTTAGAAGCAGCAGGTGGACCCAATATTCCAGTCCTTCCTAATCATTTTGTAGGTCATAGACCTTTCTGAGCATAAGAGTGAGCGCTGTTGACCCACGCCCCAGAGAAAAGAACTTGAGCTCATACAACATGTTGCATAGCTTCTGGGGTTTCTCAGAACCTTTGGAAACCACCTGTGGATTCCCAATGGGTCCAAGAATCCTACTTTAAAGATCTCTACTTGCAGTGGTTTTTAAAAGATGACCGCAAATTCTTTGATACTCCTCCCATCTGAAGGTGAAGTCTGTCCTTCTCTTGGACCTGGGCATGCTTGTGACTATTTCTACCAATATAGCATGGCTTCCAAAGCTAGTTTATAAAAGTTCATGCAGTTTCTACCTGGTCCATCTGGAAAGCTTGCTTTGGGAATGCTCCTCTCAGAATGTAGCTCCATGCCATGTGGACAGACCCTACGTGGGTGCTGTGGTGGACAGTCCCAGCTGAGCTCAACTGTTATGGTATGAATAGCATCCACCAAAAGATGCTGACATCCCAACCCCCATACTGCTGAGTGTGACCTTTCTTGGAAACTGGGTCTTTGCAGATGATCCAGTTAAGATGAAGCCAGTAGGGTAGGTATTCTTATAAAACTGACTGGTGTTCTTCTAAAAAGGAGAAATTTGGACACAGGAATAGACATGTCCACAGGAGAACAGCATGTAAATATGAAAGCAGATATTGTGATGCATCTACAGGCCAAGGAACAGCAAAGATGGCCAGGGACCTAGCGAGACCTAGGAGAGGGGAATGGAACAGACTCTCTCTCATGGCCCTCGTTAGGAACCAGCCCTGCCAACACCTCATTCTCAGACTTCTAGCCTCCAGCACTGTGAGACAATACATTTCTGTTGTTTCAGCCACCCAGTTTGTGGTGCTTTGTTATTGCAACCTTAGGAAACTAATACACCACCCTTGGAATTATCCCTGCCCAGGCTCCAGGGAGGAAGTAAAGAAGCCATCCCAGAAGTGGATCCTCCAGCCCCCAGCTATTCGAGTCACCTGTAGGCATTCCGGCCTTCCCAGCTAAGTCCACAGACATTGTAGGGTAGAGACACGCTTTAGCTGCTGTGCCTTGATTAAGTTGCTAGCCCACAGAATCTGTGAGTATAATAAAATGGTTGTTGTTTTAGGCCACTAAGTGTGGAGTTGTTTGTTTTGCAGCAATGGTTAACTGCTTAAAATTCTTCTAACCTCTGAGCAATCTAAAGCTATGTCTTCTTCATTCTTTGTCTGCAAAGGGAGCTCACCTGATGAACTTATTTGAGCTAAATGTCCATGGTAATGGCATCATAGAACCTGAGAATTAGAAAAAAACTTGATATTCACATTTAGGTAAAAGCAAATTACCCGCAGTCCCCAACTTCATACAAATCAAGCAGCTTTCATTTTCCCTTTCAATCCTTGTGCATACATAATTTGCACATAGTTTATTCAAGATTCATTCAACATAATTATAATCAGGGTAGATATAATTTTCCAGTCTGCTTTATGCAACTTGCTATTTATCATAACATTTTCCATGTTGCTACATAGTCTTTATATTATTTTAATTGGTTGCAAAGAATTTCATAAATGTACTCTAATTTACTCAATCATTGTCCTTTGGACCAATATAAAAACTTTGATGTGAATCTTTTTAAATTACAATTTATACATTTTAATCATTGTTCTAAATCAGGGGTCAGCAAACTCTGTCCTGAGAGCCAAATCCACCCACCCCGTTTTCCTCCTGTCTGCAGGGTAATGATAGCTTTTAAAGTTTTAAACAGCTGGAAAAAATTTACAAAGAATAGTATTTCATGACACATAAAAATTATATGAAATTCAAAATTCAGTATCCATAAATTAAGTTTTATTGGACCATAACCACATCCATCATTAATACATTGCCTGTAGCTTATCTCACAATACACTGACAAAATTAAATAATTGGGACAGAGACTGTATGGCCCAATACAATGACAAAATTAAATAATTGGGACAGGGACTGTATGGTCCACAAAACCTAAAATATTTACCATCTGGCCCTTTACAGAAAACATCTGTGGACTCCTGTTCTAAAACACATCAAGCCACTCCTCTACCCCTCGTAGCATTCATGTCTGTTTATTATTTTTTACTTTTTCAGGAATCTCTTTTGCTTGTATTTCTATCATTATTAATTTATTCAACAATGATTTGTTAAACACTTGCTCTTTGCTAAATACCTTTTTTGCCAGACATTGTACAAATATAAAGCTAAATTAGGCAAAATCCTTGCTTTCAAGGAGTTTAGAGTTTAAAAAGACATTCAAAGAAGAGACACACATAATAATCCAGGTTTGAAAGTCTTGTGAGGCATTAGAGAGACACAGAGGTCCAGATGTGGAGTAATTCTTGACAGCTGTGAACATGACATTTGAGCTTCAGAGACACAAAGCAAATGGCAGTCTTGGTAGAAAAACAACTACAGCACGTGTGGCTATAGTACAGATGATTTAAGAAGCCACAGTGGACCCACAACCTCCCCTCCCCTAACAGGGTTGTGGGGGCCAAGTGAAAAAGGTGAACGGATTAAGCAAAAAGCAAACAAATAAACAAAAAATTCTAAGACACAGACAACAATATAGTGATTATCACCAGAGGGAAAGGGGGTTGGGGCAGGTAGAAGGTGGTAAAGAGAGGAAAAGTGAAGGAAGGAGACTTGACTTGGGCTGATGAACACACAATGCAATCAATATACAGATGATGTCTTATAGAATTGTACCCCTGAGATCTATATAATTTTATTAACCAATGATTGTCACCCCAAAAAATTCAATAAAGAAGAAAAATGAAGCCACAGTGGGGAATCAGTGGAAGAAGGGAGAAGTAGAAGAAGGGCACGGGATGGAGATGGAGCAGGAGAGGGGGGAGGTTGGGCTCAAGCTAAGACATCCGTGGAGGTAGGTGACAAGATACAAATCTGACAGAAAAGAGAACCTCTTTAAACCTTGAAGTTCAGTAAGTCTTCACAGTCATCAATAGGTCTGAGACTTTAATCAAAACGACATCCAGCAAAACCAATTTTACCATAGGCTAATTGATATAAATAAGAGTGAAGTTAGTGCAGCAACAAGGTTACAATGTTGATTGAAACGACGTTATTCGAGGACCTGCTATATCTACCAGAATCAATTTTTTTTTTTTTTAAATCCTCACCTGAGGACATTTTTTTCATTGATTCCAGAGAGAGCGGGAGGGAGAGGGAGAGAGAAACATCTATCAGTCACCTCGCGTACAGGCCCAGACCAGGGATCAAACCCAAAATCTGTGTATGTGCCCAGACTGGGAATCGAACCCTTAATCCTTTGGGTCCAACCACAGAGCCACACCAGCCAGGGTAGAATCATCAATATTTTTATTTCCCTTTGGCCAAAGGCAGAGAAACAGATACAACTTTACGTTGTTTTACCAAACAAAAGAATCCACACTTTATAGAACTTCAGGAGTTAGAGATGCCAATTATTAACCATGAGAGGCACTTCTCATATGTCTTTGAGATGAACTATCATATTCCATAAGGAATAGGGCTATGTTTGAAAAAATCTGGATGGTCCCAAGCAGGCCTTTTATACATATCTTAGCAAGAATGCTTTTGGGGTTATTGAATGCAGAGCAGGATGGTTACAAATATAAATTTCCCCACAAGGGTCTATATTCACAAAAACAGGTGGGGTTTTATTCTTATATTTTCAGCCTTTATATCTAGTAATTAGTTGTTCCAAATGGCCTTACTCTTTGGAATTCAGTCTTCTTTCTGCATAAATTGCCTGCCCCCCTCCCCCGCCAACACACACCTTTATCCAGCTTTTGCTCTCAAGGATTCCATTTACTAAGCCCAAAATGGAAGACTGGGCCTAAAGAAATCTAACACCAATAAATTAAGCTTCTACAAATCTTACCCATTCTTTAAAGCTCAACTCATGAACCAACTCTCTTAGAACAATGCTTCCTAACTCTAAAGTATATACAATACACTGAGGATCTTGTGAAAATGTAGATTCTGATCCAGAAGGTCTTGAGTAGTACCTGAGATTCTGCATTTCTAACAATTTCCCAGTCAGGCTGATGCTGCTGGCCCACAGACCACACTTGGAATGGCCACACTTAGATTATTCCAGTCCCCATTTATCATCCTCTTCTGAATTCCAGTCGCACTTAAGCTCCATTCTCATTAGTATTTTTCTTGTATTATTTCCTGTTTCATCAAAGTTAGTCTTAGCTTTTCATATTATGAACTCCTGAAGGAAAGGATCTTATCTGATATGCACTTGTCCCCTCAACATTCAATGAATGCAACTGGGTGTTAAGCAAAGGAGGCACTCACAGAGTGATTTGAAAATCAGTGAACAAGTCATCTGAGACAGCCCAGCGCAATCTCCAAGATGAGATCCAGAGCTTCAAGCAAAAATACCAGTTCAAGGAACCATCCTCACCAGCACCCAGTAGTGGTGCTGTGAGAAGTGCTCATTGCCTTGACATACAGAGCAGGTACAAATTTGCAAGCTCTATAAGTGGATAAGTGAGAAATGGAACCTGTTTTTTTATTCCTATAACAGAATTTAATCATAGTTTCAAGTTTCACCTTTTTGCCTAATTTCAAAACAAACATTATCTTGCCCCCATTTAGGCAAACTCAATTACTTCCAGGTTTCTCTGCCGTTTTAGGATTTCCCCTCCCCCTCTGTCTCCTGTTGTCAGTGGCTTCCACATTGACATTCATTGCTGTTGTCCCCCTTGCCATTGGTCTTCAGTTGCCAGTCCCACACTGAGTCCACCTTATGCCCCCCCATGTCCAGTGGTCCTTTTGTAGCCATTCCATAGCACTCTTGTAAGACTCAAGGGCTTTTAAGTTCTAAAAGCCTGCTTCAAGGTCTGGTTTTAGGCAGGGAAGTCTGTAGGGCATTGGATCATATTATTAGCCATGAGCCTGCCACAAAGCACATGGAGGAGGCATCCACCTTGCTTTTCAGGGGCTTCTCCTCAAGAGAGTTCTCCAAATACAGATGAGCTTAGGCTCCTCACTTGCACAGTCCTCTTCCAATACCCTGTTCCTAATTTTGTGTTCTTTTTCTCAAAAGAGGGCCCCTCAAGTTGTAGAAGCTTCAACCTGCACAAAGCCTAGATCTGTCCCTGGTGTATTATCAAAGGACTGAGGGTGATGGTAAATGGGATGGTATTGGTGAAGAAGAACCAGGGTAAAGGTCTTTCAACATGCTCAGTGCAAAGTGCCATGGTGGGCAGGGGTCAGGATGCACCGTGTGAGGCACCTAACTCCACATACACACCCTCCTTCCCTTCAGAACCAGACATTTCTCTTCTCAGCTGTGCATGTCTGTAACGAGCACCATTATTCATTCAGTCTGGTCTGAGAACCCACAGTCACACTGGCTCCTCCCTTACTAACCAGTGGAGTAGACTCTACCTTAGCCATGGTTTTAGCCAATATCTCCTCCTTTCCACTCCCACCACCATTACCAGAGTTCAGGCTGCCATTATAGTTAATCCCAAACCTTGCCATAGCCTGCAATGGTCTCCCTGCCTCCTCCAGTCCCAGCCATCCTAGACTCTACAACTGATCTCCTAGTGGTTCTGTTTAAGTTGCTCTGAAAGCTGGGCCTCCAAATTCAGTCACATTCTAAGGTAGTGGGACAAACACAATTCAGTCCATGACACACTCCTTCTATCAGGGGATCTGACTAATCTAGTTAATATAAAGTTCCTGTTGCCTCATACGATTTATGTAAAGACTGAATAAGGGGCCCTGGCCAGTGTGGTTAGAGCATGGGCCTGCGCACCAAAAGGTCACAGGTTCGATTTCCAGTCAAGGACAAGTACCCTCGCTTCCACCCTCTCTAAAAATCAGTGAAAAAAATATCCTCTGGTGAGGATTAAAAAAAAAAAAAAAAAGACTGAATAAGAGGATGGGCATAGAGCACAAATGATAGCTATTATGACTATTATTTTCTCCCAAACAAGCAGGCAGGGCACTTGTTTCCTGTGCTCCAGAGCTGTTCTTGTGTTGCATCAGATGGCCTTGACCCTGCCCTCTTCTCTGTCTTGGGTTAATCATGGTCAGTGCATATTCACACCTTACATGGAATAAGTAGGGCATTTTAAACATCAATTTTATTATCCAGTTATGTTAATGGTGCGTGAAATAACATGTGAAGAGCCCATTAAACATTATGAAAGAGTTTCCATTTCTTAAAAATGAGGGGATAATAAAAGAGACCCACATAATTCATTGCTGAGGGGGAGAGAGTCTGACTTTCATCTTCAGATGCCCTTTGAAGAGGCACAACTTTCACAACTTGGAATTCAGCGTTTCAAAAGACTGAGGGAATAGCTCACCCTGCTAGGCATTATCCAGTGGCATGTTTTTGACCAAGAAATCATTAACAGTGTGTGTAAAGAAGCAAGGAATAAAAATCAGTAGCTTGCAGTTGAGATGAATTTTAATCCAAGTGTTAATTTTTTTTCTTTCTTCAAATTATATCCTGGTCTCTGACTCATACCAACCGTCTGCCAGTCCCAGGTATAACCTGCTTAGAAAGGTTGGAGAGTAAGTCCATAAACAACTTCTAACGAGATCCCCCTCTCCACCCAAGACTAATACCAGTTCCGCCCTAAGCTCTTAGGAATTTCAGGTAACAATGGATTCTAATCGCCTGTGCAAGAATCTATAATGGCCTTCTGCTCATTTCTGCAGACTGTTTTGTGTCCTAGAATTATAGATTCTTGGGAACACCTTGTACTGGCTCCTAGGTCATCACACTCTCCTAGATTTCCTTCTATCTCATGAGTCACCACTTCTTGTAAACCGTAGCTGGATTTTCCTCATCTCCTTGACCCTTTACCATTGGGGACCCCAGGAGCTGGACTTGGACTTCTCTTCTTCTCTATCTACAGTCATTTCTTTGATGCTTACATCCAGTCTTATGGTTGTAAATACCATCTATTAGTTGACAAATTCTATATTTAACTCTTTCCCTGAAGTACAGATTCATATGTCAAGCTGCCTACCCAGATGCCTAACAGGCATGTGAAATGTTAACTTCCTTAGAATCAAACTCCTGATCTTCCCCCACAAACTTGTTTCATCCCAATGTCAACTACATCTTTCCAGTTGCTCAGGCCAAAGCCAAGAACTCTTGACTCATCTCTATGTTTCACACTCAACTCCCAATCAAACAGCAAATCCTGTCAGCTCTACCTTCGAAATATATCCCAAGACTTAACTCTTCTCAACATCTCTATTGCTTGCACCCTGGTCCATCATTTTTCATCTTGACTATAGTTCTGTCTGCATATCCTCTGTAGGTTATTCTCTACACAGTAACCAGAGAGATCCTTTTAGAACATAAGTCAGACCATATCCTCCTCTGCTCACTTCATCAATGGCTGCTCTTTCACTTAGAGCAAAAGCCAGAATTTGTACAATAACCTCAAGTCCCTATAGGACTTGGCCTCCCCCCTCACTTTATCTCCTCTTCTTCCCTTTCCTCACTCTGCTCTGGTCACACTGACCTTCTCTCTATTTCTTGTTCCATACCAGGTATGCTCCTCCTACAACATCTTTACTATTTTATGTACCCGGAAGGTGTTTTCCCCAGGTAGCCACATGGCTGGCTTCTTTGTAGCCTTTTGAGGCTTTAATGGAATGTCACCTTCTTGGTGAGACCTTTGCTGGACATGCTGTTCAAAATTAGAGCCAACTCCCAAACCTGTACCAGTACATTCTTTCCCCCATTACAGCTATGTTTTCTCCATGGTCTTTGTTACCATTTGACATGTTAAATGTTTTCTTATATGTTATGCTTACTTTCAGTCTCTTAACAACAGAAGACAACCCGCATGAGGTCAGGGCTTTGTCTGTTTTGTTCACCTCTGTATCCCCAGGACCCAAAACAGATTAATCTATTGTATGAGCATATGAATGATTGTTGCTGCTGGAAAATTTTTTTAAAGAACATCTAGTTCAACTACCTCATATTTTAGCTGAGAAAACTGAAACAAAGCCAATAACAATTTGCTGAATATCACATAATTTGTTAATGGCAGGGTTGAGATTAGAATGCAGGTTTCCTGACTCTGAATCCAGCCTTTGTTCAAATAAAACATCATCTAACTTCTGTCCAAATGTAGTTCAATGTTTGGGGACAGACACCCTGGTCTCCAATTTATCTCTAATCATGGCACCTGTCCACAGTTCAAAATAATTATAGATGATGAAAAAAATATTGATTTCAGGGTAACTAAATAAGTGGCAAATCCAAGAAAAGAGTACAAAAAGAGGACTTTTTTCTTCTGAGCTTTAGAGCACACCTAATTTGATTTATGAGTCAGTTTCTAACATAGATGATAATAATAACAATGATAGCCACCATTGCTTAGTGCCCACCAAATTCTATATCCTCTGTGTACATTATCTGATTTCATTTTTACAGTGACCTCTAAGAAAAATATTACTGTATTCTCACTTTACAGATGAGTAGATTGAGGCACAGAGAGTTTAAGTAACTTGTCCAACTTTGTACAACTAACAAGAGGCAGAGCTGGGATTCAAGGCTATATTTGTCTGACTTGAAGCCGATGCTCTGAACCACTGCACTGTACTGCCTCCAATACATAGGGCCAGATGGATAGGACCTACAAAGCCTACTTAGCAAGGAGGATTTGATTCCAGGGTTCCTAATATGGCCCAGAACCTGCTACTTCATTCTTTTACAGAGTACAAGACAGTAAGCTTCCATTGACTGTGGGAAGTGGCCATTTGGCAATCCTTGTGCCTTCTGGAAAATGCTGACCCCAAAGCAAGAGTTTTCACCACTGATTTAAACAATTAAATGTTAGGAAGCCCATATGAAATAGTGAGAAGAGCATGGAACTCTTTTCACTATTCACATGGGAGTGGATGAACATAAGATAGAAGACTGGCAAAAAAGGAGTGAGCTACCATTTAGTGAGTTGTCAGGGGTTATACCAGGCACGTTACAGGTATTATTTCATTTATTCCTCATAAAAACCTCTTTAAGTAACTATCACTATAGTATTCTCTTTTTACAGATGAGAGACTAAAAGGTATGGCTTGCCAGGCTTTGAGCACAGATGAGCATAATTCCTAAACCATCAGACATATTCTAATCTCTGCTGAGCAAGCCCAGAAGATCTAAGTTCTAGAGTGAGATTTGCTACTGACTCAACTGAGCCTGCTTCCTTGTATGAGAATGAGAAATTGTATTAGATGTTTTCAAAGCTTTAACATTCTACTGTTTTAGTTTTCACCCAGAAGGCACAATGATCCTTAAAGGTGTTTAAGTTGATGGAAAACATAAAGTCACTGACACTCCCTAACAAGGAAGACGGGCATGAGAATGCGTAGTTTAGTTAAATTGTCATGTACACAGTGATAAAAGCATGAATATAACACAGAAGGGAGAAGTGACTCATACTCTGTTTTGGGGCCACACAAATTCTATCAGACTTTACAGTTCATAGAACAAATAAAATCACAGAGAGAGAGGGCCATCTTTGCCCAACTGCCAAGCCAGTGGTGATCATTTCCATTCTGCTGGTCATACTTCCTTCTCCTTTCTCACAGCTACCAAGGAGCACGTGTCTACAGAAATGGGTCATGGGATTGGAGAGTGTACAAAGTAAGAAGACGGAGGGATGAGAATATATTATAAAGTACTATAAATGATGCCTAAGTGGGGTAGACTTCAGGTGACTTGCTAGCAAAGAGGTGCCAGGACAGGACTGAAAGGCACAAAAAGGGTATTGATGGAAGAGCATTAATGGGCAAGCCTATGTACTTGTGAGGCAACCCTTGAGATGGGCAGGTGTCAGAACCAGGCAGCTTGGTGGAACTAGGAGGGGGAGATGGGAAAACTGATAAAGCAAGATAAGACTGAGGCCACAGTGCTGGACTTGTGGCAGAACACCCTTTTATTAAGATCCTAGTGGACTGTGCTGAGTTGAGGTGATGTCTAAAATGATCAGTGCCTAGTGTCTGTTGAACCGTTGGCCTCTTTTACAATTGGCAATGTAAACATTGGTTAACGAGCCCTTTTGTCATACCTTTTGGAATGCTTACAAAACGTTGATGGGAACAGTAGGGTCTGTATTAGAAATTTAGTTAACATTTGTGGAATAAAAGAATGATGATAATATACAAGTTCTACCAGTTTACCAATCTAGAAGGTGGTTTGTATTCTTATTTTAGAATAGGCATTGGTATTAGGAATTCTGGTGGTTTCCAGGAAATTGTCCCCTGAGGCTTAAAGAAAGGGCAGAATTTTACCTTTGAAGGGTGCATCCTTGGTATGTTTTAAGGGTAAAATAAACCTAAGCAAGCCTCTCTTCCCATGATCTGGGGGAAAGCTCACATGAAGAGCACATGCATAGAGCTGAGAGAGACCCAAAATCTGTTCAATTTTAAAAATAGATCTGATTGTGTGACTCACATTTAAGTTCACTCCACCACATTTTGGACTGCTTCTATGTATCTTAGCATAAGTGGGAAGTAGAAAATTTTAAATGCTACAAAAAATGCCTTAAGGATTAAAGAGGAAAGCCTGATCCAGCAAAGCAGAGGGACTGATGGAAACCAGGTGACCATAACACATGAGGGAGAGGCCCCAGCAGAGCTGCAGCACAGAGCTCTCCCAGGGGGACCTAGTCCCACCTCATCCCTGTGGCCAGCAGGCCCTTCAAAGTGCCTTGGCTGCCTGGGAATGAAGACCTCCTTCCCAGTGAGACCTAAACAGCATATCCTCATAAAGCTGGATCAACCCAGAAAGACATCCGCAACCCTTTTTCAATCTACAATCTCAGATCACACTCTTTAGAAAATGCCCAACCTTCCATCTTGTTGTTACTGATAGGTCCACTGTGAGAGGCAGAATCCAGGATTGGCCTACTTTGGGTCACGCTTTTTCATTATGGAACCATATTCATTTCCTAGTGCTGCCATAACAAAGCACCACATGCTGAGTGCTTGAAACCACAGATATTTATTCTCTCACAGTTCTGAAAGCAGATCAAGGTGTTGACAGGGCCACGCTCCCTTTGAAGGCACCAGGGAAGGACCTGTTCCAGGCCTGTCTCCTAGCTTCTGGTGGTTCCTTGGCTTGTGGGACATAACTCCAGTCTTCACAAGGTGCCCCCCTGTGCTTATCTGTGTCCAAATGTCTCCTTTTAATAAAAACACGTGTCACATTGGATTAAGGCCCAACTTACTCCAGTATCACTTCATTTTAACTTAATTAATTATATCAGCAACAGCCCTATTTCCAAACAAAGTCACATTCTGAAGCTCTGAGGACTAGGGTTTCAACATATAAATTTGAGGATAAATTCAATCCATAACAAGAACACTAAATGTATTCCCTGGTTTGAGAAATCCTTTAAAATTCACAAGGTAAACCCACCATAATGAAAATATTGAGATTCTATTTTACAGAGAATAAATGTGGCATAAGGTCCTAGCAATCAACTATAAGGGAAGCCCTAGGTTGGAGTCCAACAACTTAGTCCCCTTCCCTCCACTGCTGAGTAAAGGTAACAAACTTCATCAGCATCTTTAACAAAAAGAGGAGGGTTTAAATCGTACATTTTGAAACAGGGTCTAAACACAAGTCAGCAAAAAATAGCCTGTGGGCCAAATCTGGCCTTCCATCTGGTTCTGTAAATAATTTTTTACTGGGAAGAGATTAAAGATGGCAGTGGACTGAGTAGAAGCTACACTGACACTCTCCAGGGAACAAACAGGAATTACAACTAAAATACCGAAAAACCATCCTGAATAATCAACTGCAACTGAAGATGAGCTGGAGAGCACCCTCATAACCAAGGACCTACTGCGGAGAATGCACAGAGGCTGGTAGGAAGTGCAGAGATGCGCGAGGGCTGGCTGGGCTCCCACAGGCAGCAGTTGAAGGTCTGGAGGGATATCTCAGTGGTGGGAGGTTCCCACTGAGGACTCTGGAGTCTAAAACCTAGGCTGGGCTTCCCAGCCAAGAGCACCAGAACTGAGAAAGGTGCCCACATAACATCTGGCTGTGAAAAGCAGCAGAGTTTCTATCAGCCAGGAAGAGATGGCTGGAAATGCAGGCACCCTCTTAAAGAGCCAACGCACAAAGTTTCATGTGCAGCCACTCACCTTGGGCTCCAGCAGAGGGAGGGCACAGTGGACTGGAGCCGTGAGGAGATTCCAGGGTTTTGGCCCCTGAGATAGAGATCAGATGGCACCCATCTGGAGTCCTATGCCAAGTCATTCCCCATACTGCAGAGGACATCTTTCTCAGGCAAACATTTTGCTGCTTTTGCCTGGGGGTAGGGGGCAATTGCCCCACCCTGCTGGAAAACCTCTTCCCCTACCCCGTGGAGTTTCTACAGTCTGAGGCTCATTAAGATAATCAGAGTAATTGGCTGCCGGCAGCGGCAGACCTTGGAGTGCTCTGAGTCTTTGCCTGATCTGCTTCTGGACCCAGGCTTTGAAAAAGCAGACTTTGGTGAGCATCTTGGTCCTGTCCAAATGCACCCAGTCCCAATAGAGGGGACCTCAAGCATGGGTTGTTGATAGTTCCAAACAGCATACTCAAGGCCAGTCACAAACAGTATCTGACATTGGCCTGCACCAGAGACCTTCCAAAAAGACTGAGAGTCCTAGCAGGCCTACCTAATACATAGAAACAAACCCAAAATGGGGAGACAAAAAAAAAGCCCCAAATGAAAGAACAAGAGAAGTCTCCAGAAAAAGAGCTAAATGAAATGGACATAAGCAATCTATCAGATATGGAGTTCAGAATACTGATTGTAAAGATGCTCAACAGCATACAAAAAGATATGGAAACTATGAAGGAAATGAAGAATGACATAGCAGAAATAAAGAGTACATTGGAAGGAATAAACAGCAGATTAGAGGAAGCTGAGGATTGGATGAGCAAATTAAAAGACAGGGTAGAAAAAAAATCACTCAATCAGAGATAAAAAAAAAAAAAAACAATTAAAAAACAGGAGGACAGTTTAAGGGAACTGTGGGACAACATGAAGCATAACAATATTCACATTATAGGAGTGACAGAAGGGGGAGAGAATAAGTAAGGGATAGAGAATTTGTTTGAAGAAATAATGGCAGAAAACTCCCTAACCTGGTCAAGGAAAAAGCCACACAAGTTCAGGAGGCACAGAGAGTCCCAAGCAAGAAGAATCCAAAGAGGCCCACGACCAGACACATCATAATTAAAATGCCAAGAATTCAAGACAAAGGGAGGATCTTAAAGGCAGCTAGAGAAAAGTAATCTATTACCTACAAAGGCGCTCTCATAAGGCTGTCAGCTGACTTCTCATCAGAAACTCCACAGGCCAGAAGGGAATGGCATGAAGTATTCAAGGTAATGCAAAACAAGGATCTGAAACCAAGACCACTCTATTCAGTAAGACTATCATTCAAGATAGATGGTGAAATAAAGAGGCTAAAGGAGTTTATCATCACCAAATCAGCATTGCAGGAAATATTAAAGGAATTGCTGTAATTAGAAGCAGAAATAGAGAGGGAGAGAAACATAGGCATAAAGAATTAAAATGGGAATAGGTAAGATTCTATCAATAATAACCTTAAATGTAAAAGGATTAATTGCCCCAATAAAAAGACATAAGGTGGCTGAATGGATAAAAAAACATGACCCAAATATATCTACAAGAGACCCACCCCAAAACAAAAGACACACAGGATGAGAGTGAAGGGATGAGAAAAATTTTCCATGCAATTGGAAATTTAAAAAAAAGCTGGGGTAGCAATATTCATATCGGACAAAATAGACTTCAAAATGAAGACCATAACGAGAGACAAGAAAAGTCACTACATAATGTTAGAGGGATTGATCCAACAAGAGGGTATAATCCTGATAAACATATATGCACCCAATATAGGAGCACCTAAATCTATAAAAAATCTTCTAGGGGACTTTAAGGGAGAGATCAACAGCAATACAGTCATACTATCAAAAGGTTTTTTTCTCAATGTGAAATAAGTATGAACTTTTTGAATAGATAATTGATAAGATAGAAAAAAAGGATTACCATAGTTACATTCTAAGCATCAACTGATCTATATGTCAAATAAGTTCTGAAAATTAATATGTATTTATATAGATGCAAATATGAAATTATATTAATGGTGTAACTCACCATTAAAGCCATTCTTAAAAATAATAATAATAATAATTTTTTACTGGAACACATCCCCACCCATTTGTTGACATATCATCTATGGCTGCTTTTGCACAACATGAAGAGAGTTGAGCAGCTGCAGTAGAGATTGCATGGCTCACAAAGCCTAAAACATTGATTCTCTGGCCCTTTACAGAAATTCTCTGCCAACATCTGGGCTAGCACAACACAGTGCTCAGAACAACCATCCTAGACAAAAGGGAAACTCTAAGGAGGTAACCCAGCAAAGCTACTAGAGATTACACACAAAGTTCACCAGGATTGAACGGCCTCCTTCAAGCAGGCTGAGCAAACTCTGCAAACACAGCCCTTGGAGAACAAGTAACCCACCCAAACACTATGCTTCCTCTCTCTCCTCAACGCTAGAAGGTCAATATTCTATCATCCTCCAAGGCAAGGCAATTCCTGGCCAGCCACAAAACCCGTTTTCCCATGGGACTTTGTGTCTAATAAAACAAGTCACCTAACTGGAAAGCGTTACTGGCCCTTCCTGGAAGGTCTAAGTCCATGTGCTCTAGTGCAGTAGCTGTGAGCACTCGGCAGGTCTCTGGTGCTGGTCTCTAAGGAGCTTTCCCAGTCCTTTGTTAAGAAGGAAAATAAAGGGAGGTCTTTGATTACACCATTTTACTCCACTCACAATGTGGGCCTTTATTCTGGCCCCCACCCAGCATGAAATAATCATGACAGTGGTTGATAGCTGGTTTATTTATGCATTTTCTCATGCAGTCATTTCACCAAATTAAAAGTTGGCAGCTCAACTTACTTTTTTTTCCTGAAAATTTACAAGCCCTAAGTACTAAACATCTAAGAAACATGATCTGGGCAGGGAGTATGAGTACAGCTGCTTCCCTGCACAAGGCACCAGCCTTTGAGCATGGGCGCTGCCAGGAGACGTACCTCTAGGAAAAGCTGATAAGGACATGTGGGCCTTGGCTCCAAAGTGGTCAGCTGGTCCTCTTCCATGTGGTCACACTTTTGCTTGTAAGTCTCAGTAACCCAAATGGAGTTAGCTTAAGTAAAAGAAGAAAACCATTGGCTCACATAACTGAACTGCAGAGTTGGCCCCAGGGTCTGCAGTTGGCCAAGGGCTCCAGCCTCCCCCTGCCCTCCCCAGGACCACAGTCTCCATTTCTTGTCTCCTCTTTCTCTGTTTTCCATCACCATTTTCTCATGAAGTAGGGACACAGCTTTTGGCAGCTCTAGGCTTCCCTCTCTACAGCTTTGGAAGCAGAAAAACGGTGGGTATTGGTCAGTTTGATTTAAAAAGATCAGAGAGAGATTATAACTGGCCTGCCTCAGATTCCATGCTGTCCTGGGTGGCTCATGGCTCAACCCCTCACTCCCTCAGGTCTTTCTTTACTCAAATGTCCCCTTATCCATGAGCCATTTTCTGGCCACCCCTTCTAAAATTGTACTTACCACCACCCCTCCATTCCCCATTTATCCTGCTCTATTTTTCACCATAGCACTTATCACCTCCTAACATACAATGTACTGATTGGTTGTTTATTGTCTGGCTCCTCCCTTCCTACTGCAAGCTCCATGAGACAGAGATTTTAGTCTGTTTTGTTTGTTACTACAATCCCAGCATCTGCAAGTGCCTGGCCTACAGGGGCTCAATGAATATTTGCTTATGGAATGAATGAACAGCCTTAATTGTTAATCTCTCCTCACTAGATCTATAATCCTCCCATTAGGAGGAGAGATTTTTAAAATCTGTGTTTTTTTTTTTGAACTGACAAATTACAGTGCCTAGATTAGTGCCTGACACATAGAGGACCCTCACTGAACATTTATTGACCTGAAGAATCAATGAATCCCTATGACTGCGGAGATGGCCCAGTCATAGCACTCCATCTCCATGGCTACAGTGATTCATTGATCCACTTCCCAGAAGTGAAGTTCTATTGTGGTTAATAAATATCCACCATGCTTTCCTAACTGGGAGAGCAGTGGACTCAAATTCGAAGTTCTAGTACTGTATAAGGTTAAATCTGGGTACAGAGCAACAAAATATGGTTCACATGAATCATAGTGCTGTGAGGATGAGTACAATTGAACCAGAGTTGACAACCACGCTTGACATAAAACACCAGGCTTTCAAGCCATTCTCTAATCTTACAGACACTTTTTATAATTTGCTAGCATCCCTCTGCACTTTTCTCGACCTTGCATTTCAAGAAAAATGCAGGTTTCAATTGATGGAGCAATATTAGGGCATACTATACTATCCTGGCTATATATTAGCTTTCATAGCTTCTGTGATAAACATTACAATCTTGATCATTTTGTTAAATTTCCATAGGCAAACCTATTAAAGCAAGCCTTTGATCTCCTCCTACTCTGAATATCTCCATATGACTTGTTACCATGGAGATGATCACATATACCTCATTTAATTGTGTAAACAGCATACAGCTCTATCTTAATCTCACCAGTCGGTAGTATCATTTCCCTCCCTTTTTGCTGTAGGTTTTGATCTTAGCTTAGGTGAATTTAGAGCACTATACTTAAGGATTCAGGTATTTCAAGTTAAAATGAAATTAAATTTCTCTTGATGAATTAACTAGGCTCCTCCTAATTCAATATTCAATTAATTCAGATGTAGTAGAGAGCATCTTTAACAAGCTGGAAACTGAATTCACAAGGAGATCAGAGTTTCTATTTCAATTTAATTAGCTGAAACTTAGGACTGCCTTATTAGAGTCAAGATGACGAAAAATGTATTTTTAAAATAAGAGGTAGCTCCTAAACATAGAACCCAAAGAATATTAGATGGCTTCCATGGGAATTCTTAAATGCAGCCAAACAACCCAAAATACTTATTCTTCTTACTTATTTCTGAGTAGGGTTGTCAGATAAAATATAAAACTTAGGACTTACTCCTACTAATAAAACATTTTTAGTTTATCTGAAATTCAGTTTTAACTGAGCAGCCTGTAGTTTTATTTGCTAAATGGGGCAGCTGACTTTCAAGCACTCCATAAACCATTCAGGTGTTTCCTAGGCCTCAGGAAAATCTAAGGAGAAAAAAGAGACACCCCCCCTCTCAGGAGCCAATGGGTCTGCTGAGGGATAAAAAGGCTGTTGGTTCCTCAGCACATTGCAGGACCCTTAAAGCTTCATGTAGCAATTATAGGCCCTTTATTCAGTTTCATGCAGGACGGAATTGGGAAAACAGTTGCAACTAAGGCCTGGTGGTCTTAAGGTCTATTGGCCAAGTGGTCCTTTCATAACATGAAACCTTTTTCTGATGGACATCATCCATCTCTTTTAACATTAGTGAGGAAAATGTTGCAGAATTTTCTTAGGGTTCTGCTTCCGATTACATTTGGAGTTGAGTCAAAAGGACAGAATCTTAGCTTCTACTCTGAAACTGACTTACTGGGTGGGCTTGGGTAAGCCCCTGACATTTTCTGGCCCTCTTTGAGTCTCCTTTCACTGTCTTTATCCATACGATGGGAATAACACTGACCCTATCCAATTTGTGTTGCTGTTGTTTTCAAATGAGATCACATATGATGATATAAAATGATATAATGACTATATAGCACATGCAAAGATCACAGGGACACAAGGTGGTGGTGTTATTATTGACCCTTTGTGATTTCCAAAGGTTGTTTCAGTCCTGTGTGTGACAGGAAAGACCAGTTAGGGTGAGGTGGGGGCGAGGTGCCTGTCAGAACCCAAAGGCCTCATTGGCCTAAGGGGAGCCGAGGCCAGCTGGGCCTGGGGTGTTCCCGAGGTGAGCACAATGTCACAGGAGCAACCAGCCTGCTCTCAGACAGCCCTCTGGGGTGGTCATGGGACTAGAAGATGCCATCCTCCCCAGAAAATCCTGTCTAAACGTCACTGAACCACACCTCGGTGGGACGTGTTGAGGCAGTTAGTCACTGCAGTGAAACCAGTTCACTTTTCAAGTCACTGGTTCCCTTTCTGAGGCCAGGAAACAATAGGTTGTGGCAGAAAAAGGAGCCGAGGCACGGGAGAGAACTGTTAGTCCTTCAAAGTTGTAGGTAATGGCCCTGTGCGCACCCGGGCCCTGAAGGAGGCCAGGAAAGATACGGTGTTCCCAGCTGACACTGAACTCAGCTCTCAGTGGCTTTATTGTGTGGGGCTTGGGTGCTGGTCAAACTCTGACCGTTGGTAAGAGGCACGAAGAACAGCTCGCTTAGCCCTTCAGAGCCTGTTCCCGCACCGTCTGCCCTCAATAGGGCTGCACCTGCTTACTCCCTGCTTTCTCTTTATTCGTAGTTAGTCATTACGGGGAGCTAGGCAAAGCATATATTTATATAACTGCACACGTTGTGTAAAATCTTGTTTCTTAGCCTTCATTTAAACATAAGAAATAACATTTGATAGCTTTCCTAAAAACAAACAAAAAAACCTCTTTCTAAAAAAATTAGGTTGCTTTGATTTCTGCATAGTCCGTATCTGTTTTAATTTTCCCTTGTGCATCTGTATTCTTTTTTAAAATTTATTTTTACTTTTACTGTGGTAAAATACACATAAAATTTACCATCTTAACCATTTTTAAGTGTACGGATTAGTAGTGTTAAGTACATTCACATTGTTATACAACCAATCTCAAAACTTTTCTCATCTCGCAAAGCTGAAACTCTATCCCCATTAAACAACACCCCATTCATCTCTCCCCCAACCTGGGGCAACCCCCATTTTACTTTCTGCCTCTATGAATTTAACTACTCTAACTACTTCACATGTACAGTACTCTAAGTACTGTATGGAGTCATACAGCATTTGTCTTTTTGTTACTGGTTTCACTTAGCATAATGTCTTCATGTTTCATCCATGTTGTAGCCTATGTCAGAATTACCTTCTTTTTAAGATTGAATAATATTCCACAGTATATATAGATATATACATATACACACACACTATGGTATATATAGTATATGTATGTGATATATATATCATATATATATAGGGTGTCCCCAAAAAAGGTACGTGCACACTTTGAATAATTATAAAGGCAGTGTTTATTAAAATACATTTTATTTTCAAAATCAAGCTATCAGCTGTTGAAGTGTGTATGCATTTTGGGGGATACCCTGGATATATATGTATATATATATATATTCATCACACTTTGCTTATGCATTCATTTGTCAGTGGACACTTGGATTGCTCTACCTTTTGGCTGTCGTGAATAATGCTGCTATGAACATCGGTGTAAAAATACCTCTTTGGGATTCTGCTTTCAATTTTTTTGTGTATATACTCAGGAGCAGAGTTGCTGGATCATAAGGTAGTTCTACTTTTAATTTTTTGAAGAACCTTCGTACTGTTTTCCAGAGTGGCTGCACCGTTTTACTTCCCATCAACACCGCATAAGTTTCCCTTTCACCTCAGCCACACCATCTTTGGTATTTTCTGCTGTTGTTTTTTCAAGAGTAGCCATCCTGATGGATGTGAGATGCTATCACATAGTGGCTTTGATTTGAAATTCCTTAATGATTAATGACGTTGAGCATCTTTTCATGTACTTGTTGGCCATTTATGTATCTTCTTTGGAGAAATGTCTACTCAAGTCCTTTGCCCATTTTTAAAGAGGGATGTTTGGGTTTTTGTTGTTGTTGAATTTTAATTCTTTTTATATTGGATATTAACCCCTTTTAAGAAATATGATCTGCATTTTTCTCTCATTCTATAGGTTGGCTTTTCACTTTGTTGATTGTGTTATTTAATGAACAGAAGTTACTAATTTTGATGTGCATTTTTCCTTTTAAAAGGGAAAAATATATATATGTAATATATTTCCAGTTAAAGAAACACAGACTATACACATATAAACAAACACACACATTTCTAGTTTCAGATACACTGATTAAGAAATGTCAGTGTTAGTCTTTCTATGACACTTCTGAAATATCTTTTAACCACAAATTATCAATTCCTAGGCCTATATTCACCATTGGGCATATGGCAATGTGCATATTGCCTTTAAAGAGGAAATTCCAGGGAACTAGGAAAAGCCCAACCACCTCTCTAAAGTCCTTTCCATATGCACAGTTGGCAGCTTCACCTTTAAGCTCAAGATGTTATTCTGAGCTAATGTGGAAACATTCCCCGGAGGGATAAGTACTTTAACATTGTTAGCCATCGGTATAAACAGGGCATTGTAAAGCAGAGTAAGTTTTTTATAAGGGTGGAGGAAGGAAGCAGGGCATGAACAACCAAGAGTTAAGGAGGAACTAAAATATAAGGCCATGGGTATGGATACCGATGGTAAGAGCTCACACTTACACGGTCCTTACGATGTGCCAGGCATTGTTCTGGGTGCTTTGCGTGTATTAACTTGAGATGGGTGCAGGTATTTCTATTCTCTAAATGAGAAAATGGAGACACAGGAGTTTAAGTGACTTGCCTAAGGTCACTCAGGTAGTAAGTGGCTGAGCCAGGCTTCAACGGAATCGAGCATCAGTACATATAATCATTATGCTCCCAAGATGCAGATGACCCCTCAGCTCTCGGTATTCGTGCCCCTGTGCAGTCCCCGCCGCATTGTTCTAGGGTTGGTCTGTGTGACCAACAGAACACAGCAGAAGTGATGGTGTGTAACTTCTAAGACTAGATTATAAAAGACATTGTGGCTTCTCTCTTGGTCTCCCTCTCTCTCTCTCAGGTCACTTTCTCTGGAGGAAGCCACCATCCAGGCCGTGAGCAGTCCTGTGGATGGGACCCTGTGGTGAAGAGTGAGACCTCCAGCCAACAGCCACCTGAATGAGTATGGAAGCGGGTCGCCCAGCCCAGCAAGCCTCCAGTGATTGCAGCCCTGGTTTATGCCAACATTTCAACTACAGTCTCATGAGAGACTCTCTCAGCTGAAGGGCAGCTCAGGGTGCTCTCCCCAACAGGCCTTTACAACCTTGGGCCACCCAATGAACCATCCCTCAGACCCCTTTACCCCCTCACTAGGCTTCTTGATCATTTTCAGACCTTACATTATGGCCTCCCTCCCTCCATGTGCTCAGGGCTGTTGTTATCAGAGATGAAAAATAAACTTCTGTATCTTACAAACGTGTTTCACATGAAAGCCAACATCTCATCCCAGCCCCAGCCGGCTTCCCCACGATCTCGCCTCTCCCTCCACCCTCACCTCTCCTCACTCCCTCCCTGCCTCCACTTCCACTGTAGACTCCCTGCACTGCTGCACACAGCCCACACATACACCTCACATACACACACACAAACACGCACACCTCGTGTACTACACACACATACCCCCCACACATGCACCTCACACACACACAAACACGCCCGCCTAACATACTCTACACACTACCCCCTCAAACACACACACACACACACACCACATTTACATGTAGAGACATACACATACTTCACATGCATACCTCCCTCACACACACATGCATCTCATACCGTACACACACTTCATAGCCACACACAAATACACACCCATCTATATCTCAGATACTTACCACACATATACACCTCAAAGACACACATATAAACACATCCACACACTCACATACCATACACACCTACCTACCTCACACACATATCTCATGCTACATACACCTCACTCAAACGCACACTCACCTACACTTCACCTGTTACACACATGACCTGCATATACAGCTCCAAGACACATGCATGAAAACATGTACATATGCCACACATACTAAGCACACACCCCCAATTCACACATATACACCTTTTGCACACACCTTGTATCACACACATACACACATATACACACACAGCTAACCTCACATGCTGCAGGCACCACACGCACCTCACACACCTCCTGCACGCTCTTCCCCAATGCTTTGCCCACTAGCTTCCCTTTGTTCTTTGAAATCCACCTCCCTCAGGAAGCCTTTCCTGATGCCATTGCCACCAGACTAAATCAGAACCTCTGAGCATCCCATTCAGCTCCCCTGTATCCCCACCATTTCATCACTGTCTGTGTCTGCCTCCTCCAGCAGAAGGTGAGCTCCCAGGGGCCCAAGCCTGTGTATCATTCACATTTGTACTCCCCTCCTTTCCCCCACCCCCACCCTGCACCAGGAACAGCACCCAGCACCGAACACAGCACCCAATACTCGGTAGAATCTCAGTAAATGTTTCTGGAATTAATGAGTTCTGCTACTTCTGTGATAAAGAATCCACTGGATTAGTAAACCAGCTTGGCCCACTGGTTCTAGACGATCTGGGTCAAACACCAGTCAGTGCAAGCTAATATTTAACCTGAGCAGTTTGCTCATCTGTGAAGGAAAGAAGATGCCAATAGTAACTAGCTCCTGGTTGGCTGGGAAGATTCAGTGAGGTTTTGCATGTATGTGTAGAACTATATATATTAGTACTAAACAAATAGCATTATCAATCAATACACTGGGGATGTCAAGCTACACAGTCTGTTAGAAAAAGCCAACCTGATATCTAGTCTAACCAGACAAAACACCAACCCTTCCACCTTCCCGGGCCTCTTATCTCCAGCAGACAGGTGTCCCAAGCATAATGGATTCCAGGAAAGTGACTCTGAATCCGGCCTAACAGGCTGGGCGTCTCTGCGAGCAGGTGCCGAGCCCTCAGCAAACAGCTCTGCCTCCCAGCTTAACCCAGGGAAGTGTGTGGGTTCCTAGCTGCTGAGTAGTCTTTGTTCTAAATCCATACCAATGCCCATTTGGTATTTCTGACAGATTGGTTCTTTCTATTAGGTGACTTTCTGAATAAATGAAAAACATTTCCCTGTGGCCTGCCTGTCACACTTCTTTTTCTGTTCTCTAATTGGGAACATTTTCAAACCTTTCCAACTCCTGTTTGCTTCATAGTGAGGTGAAGATTTGATTTCTTTCCTATTAAAATTTCCTTTTGAGTCAAAACGGTTACATCGGAAAAAATTATAGCTAAGGGAATGGGGGAGAGCAGAAAAACATGCAATTCTGTGAGTTAAAATAAGGTTAGTGGTTCATGTCCATCCAGATGCCAGCATGAGAGAGGCCCAGGCGAGAGCCAGTCTGAGGGTAGCTGCTGGCAGCCCTGCCTGTGGGTTTGCACTGATGTCCTCGTGGGACATTTGCCTCCTCAGAGACCAGCAATCAAAATTCCTGCATGGCGATTTTACCCACTGCAAATGCTACACATTGCGGTGCATTAGAGAG
The DNA here is from genome assembly GCF_964146895.1 of Miniopterus schreibersii. Lineage (NCBI taxonomy): Eukaryota > Metazoa > Chordata > Mammalia > Chiroptera > Miniopteridae > Miniopterus > Miniopterus schreibersii. The sequence continues at coordinate 67,701,536 of NC_138109.1, forward strand.
GGGGGAAATGTCAGGGTTTTCTTGCTGCTTTAAAGGCTAAGTGGGAAAGGGGGTGGGGAGGCCTAAACAAGTGCAGCCCCACTTTAACTTGCTGGAAATAGATTTCACTCCTCCTTTCTGTTTCCGAATGTGCTGCCTTCGGCATTTCAGGTCCACCATGGGCACGACTCATTCCAGATTCAATTACATCGCTTGATATTTCACAGATTCTGAAGGATGGGCCTAATAGAGATCGGGGGTGGCTGGGTGGGTGGGATCATTTCTGGTTGCTGCTCTCCCCACAATGCTCATGTTCCTTCTGGGGTTCCAAAGCCCCCGGGGGAAGCTGCCTGGGGCCCAGGCCAGCTGGGTGAAGGGGGGAAGCCTGCATCCACTAAGACCTGGGGTAGGGCTCCAGCTACCCGCTTCAGGGCATTTCAGCTGAGCACCTGTGGTGGGGAAGCACCACCCTGGGCATGTGACATCATGTCACCATGGGAGCTATTTGATAAATGAATGAAGGTTCTGACTCCATGGGGCATAGATGACAGGCACACAGGACAGAGATACCAGTAAGAAGCGGCACCTGAGAAAAGATAAAGAGGGGACAGGAAATGTGAGAGATACATGCCAAACACTTGGTCTGGAAAGATTTTCCTCATCCTGGGTCCCCAGCCCATGGTGTCTTGGTGTCCCCTACACTCTGCTTTCCCGAGGACTGTGATAAGCAAGAGAAGCAGAAGGAGGAAGGAAAAAAAGGGAGTCATGGACAGTAATCATGGGATAACATAGCTCCATGATTTTTAAATGTTGCTTTAAAAATAGGTACTGTGTGAATAGCGTAGCTAATTCAACAGCAGGGAAAGCATAGCGTGCAGGGAAAGTCCCCATCCACCCCCGTGCCCAGCCGCCAGAGACAACCTCCCTCACCAGTTCCTTGTCGACGCTCCCAGACTTGTTCTGCGCATATCAAACACTTGTATTGCTGTACTTTGCGAAGTACTTTAAACAACAAAGTACACTGGGCACCAAGGGTGATGTTGTGGCCAAAGTGTTACCTTGGATTCAGTCGACAAGGGAGCTGAGTTACAGGCTGGTGGAGGTCGCTGCCCAAGTCAGTGAATCAGTTAAGTACCTACTAGACTCCCATGTGACTGTATTAGTTTGCAAGAGTTGCTGTAACAAATGCCACAAACCGAGCGGCTTAAAACAACAGAAATTTATTCTCCCAGAGTTCTGGAGGCCAGGGGTCTGAAATGAAGGTGTCAGCAGGGTCGGTTCTTTGCGAGGCTCTGAGGGAATGATCCCTCCACGTCTGTCTCCAAGCTTCTGGTGGTTGCCAGAAATCCCTGAGTTCCTCGGTTTGTCGCCACACAACTCCAATGTCTGTTTCTCTCTTCACCTGGCCTTCTTCCCTATGGGTGTACTCTGCGTATCTGTATCCAAATTTCCCTCCTTTCATAAGGACATGAGACATTGGACATGGCCCACCCTAAAGCGTTTCCTGGCCACCTTCCCATAACCGCCCTCCTCCACACCTTTCTCTCTTTTGTCATTAGCTGAAGGTGGTAATTAAGCCAAAATTCTAAGCCACCTCTGAAAGTTATTCATTTTTTCCCTGGTATCTCCCATGTATACATGAAACAGACATGTTAATAAATTTCTGTTTATTTTTCTTTTGTTAATCTGTCTTTTGTTATGGGGCCCCAGTGAAGAACTTAGAAGGGTAGAAGGAAAAATCATTTTTCTTCCCCTACAACCTCATTTTAACTGAATTCATTAACTCTGCAAGACCCTACTTCCAAATAAAGTCACATTTTCAGGTTCCAGGTGGACGTGAATTTTGGAGGACACTATGCAACCCTGTACAGTGACCTTAGCAAGCCTTTTAAACTCTTCCAGCTTCGGTTTCCTCACCTGTATCAAAGGGTTCCTGTGAGGACCAGGTGAGAGGGCCTCAGCACTGGCTTTGTCAGTCCATGAATGTGAGTTACTACAGTTGCTAATATGTCCTCTCCCTTCTCCTCCTCCTCATCAACATCATCATCATTACCGTTTTCATCAGCCCTTGGAGTGATAGGAGCTGTGAGAGAGACAAAGAAGGACAGCGCACAATCTCCACTCTCAAGCAGTCCACAGCTTAGCGGTGGACACTACACTCACATACCTTAAACACTGCAGTCTGAGCTCTTGGTACCAGTTAGAACAGCAGAGGGACAGGAGGCCAGTGTGGAAGGGGTCTGAGTAGTCAGCACAGAGGTGCCCATGGGAATGGGCTTTTAAAGGATTCCCAGCATTAACATGGGCCCCCACAGAGCTGGGCCGCCACAGAGCTGCGACCCACTGCCTGGAAGAGAGCGCCTCTTCATTCCCACATCACAAAATCTAGTCAAGGGCACACGGTCACATCATTGGTGACACCCATATGCCTTGTGATGGATGGACTGCTGATTCTGAGAGGCTGTCACTTCTCCCTTGGAAAAATACATCTAGGACTAAAATAACATTGTCATTTTTGGGAAAAGCCTTTGAGATTCAGGGTTCATGGGAGCAACCAGGGAAGGCAGAGTCACCTGGCAGCCTTTATTTACTTTAAAGGTTCAAAGAATATCAATCACCCATGGGTGGGCCTCTCCCCTTCTAAATTTGCAACACCTGTGCAACACTAGCTGTGATGAGAAACCTGTAAAGCATGTTATTAAAATACTTCTACCACTCCTAGAAAGACAAAGACATTGATGAAAATCTCAGCAATGCAAAAAAACCAAGAGTCAAGAATGTATGTTGCTAAAACCACATTTTGGAGCACTCGGCGGTTCTTGGATTGACAGTGCAGTTGGCACTTGCCCTGCTCTCGCCCTTACATCTGGGAGACCTTGGAAAACCAGCTACACTATCAGCCCACCATTGTATACTCCTGAAGTGCTTTGCTGAGGCAATTGGCTCTCTTTCATCTTCAGAGGGCCTTGCTTTTCATGTGAGTGTTATAATAAGATGAATTCCATTCAGTAATATGTAGAGGCTGAGAGGCAAAAGTGTTCCTCTGATAATGATTCCCTGCAAAATAAACTGATTTGCTTTCCTTGATATGAAATGAAAGATATATTGATTCATGTAAATGCATTTCCCTCTTTGAAGAGTGCATTGACTGGGCTGGGGCAAACAAAGCACTGTCGGTAGGTAGCAGCCTAGCAATGGGTTAGATCCTTAAAATTTAGATGTGAGTTGGCTGCTAGAATTTCATAGTACAAAAAGGGCTGAGATTATAGACCAACCCACCAAAGCTTCCATGCATCCAATACATCTTTACCGTACCTGATTATCTGAGCCCAAATCATGGTTCTCCAAGCAAAGGTAAAATGCACAATGACAATAAAGACAAATTTTTAATTGGTGTATTTAGACAAGACAAATTTTTAGAAGGGTTTAGATATTAACTCCTTCCTTCTGAGTGACCAGACCATATATCTGATGTCCATTTTGAAAATATGGCTGCTGTCATCTTTTGGTTAAGTGAGGAAGGTTGAAAAGATGAAAGGAGGGAGAATGTTTCTTTAGAATTCCAGGGTGTAGAGACAGCCCTTGTCAGTTCTTTAAAAAGTAAAGGAGCTCCTCCTAACTTATCTTCTGTACCCTTCTCCTACTTCCTGGTAAAAACAATAATTGTAACAATAATGATGGCGGTAGCACTAGTAATAATAATAACGATGAGGCAATAGCTAACATGTGCAGAGTTTAATACATATCCAGATGCTGTGTCAATGCTTTAAAACTGAAGCCCAAGGTCACACAGCTGTAATTCAACTTCGGCAGTCAGCTCAGGGGCTCAGACCCTTCAACAGCATCCCCTGTCTTTTTCATTTTCCTCATGCAATTGAATCTCTTAAAACATCTAGACAGAAAAGGGTTAAACACAGCCTGGGGGAAACTGGAAGAGGCCAGGACCTGCGGAGACTAACAGAGAGGCGACTGCACCTGCAGCTGGGGGTGGGATATGAACAGAGGGTGATGACAGGCAAGAAACCCCCAGAATGAGCTATTTCAGAGACTGAGAAAGGCAGGAAGCACCAAGACATCTGTCAGCCAGCAGGAGAGGTCAGCCTCTGGACCAAGACTCAGAGACAGTCCCTGATAGTTCGTGTGTTGAGCCACCTGGAAACCCAGCTGCTAGCACTGGGCCAAGGTCAACCTCAGACCACACAGCATGTGAGGATCACTGCTGTTTCCCCTGGTTATTGGACAGGAGGTCCTTGTGTCACCCCTGAAAATGGACTAATCCGTGCTTCCCAGATTCTGCCCTGCGTTCCTGGTGAGTTTACAGATTCCCATGACCTACCCCAAACCTCTGAATGAGATCTCCTTTTTACAAGCATCCAGGTGATTCTGTGATCAAGGAAGTTTGGGAAACACTGAAGGACATTATTCAGAGTCTGGGAGCCACACCTGCAGGTAGGGGTTAAGGAAGGTTAGCTGTGAGAAGAGGAGAGCTGCGGGAGCAGGGAGCCAGACAGGAAATCGAGAATATTGTCCAAAGATTTTAGGGTCACCAAGTGTCCCAGTTTGCCTGGAACTAAGAAGATTCCTGGCACATGGGACTTTCAGTTTTAAAACTGGGACAGTTCCAGGAAAACCCTGTTTCTATCATGAAGCCACATCCATTCTTGCTGTAAACCTCACGTGACCCCAGAATTCTAAAACTATTTTCCTTTCCCAGTAGAATCCAGCTTCCCTGGGCTTTGGAAGAAAAGCCTTGCTGAACGAAGTGTTGCCTATTAAATTGCGTATGACTGATAGCTCCACTGGCCTCCCAGAGGTGTTTGCATTTTTTTTAAAGAGGGACTATAATTTGTTTTGCCTCCTGCATTTCCTTTGCAGCTGAAATTACTTTACAGAGTGTCTTCAAAAATCAGCAGTAAAACTTATAGCTGCATTTCAGAGAAGTGATACGAGTACCTAATTTGCAGTTCCTTTTACGTTTGCCGGAGAACATAGAAATTTATACTTTGCTCTCAAAACCAGGCTTTCCACTAGTCAAACTTAGGTATGAATTTTTATTGTCCTTTCAAAACAGTTTTCATTTTTATTTCCTTTCCCTAAATTTGGTACTATGACTTTAAGAAAAAATCTTTCCCCACATATCTGAAGTCACTGGGGCCACTAGGACAAATTAGAAAAGCAAGATGGATAATTAAACCAAATATTATATGCAGAGTTAATCTAAATTCCAGAGCAGAGTGGGGCTTTACAAAAAAATGATTATAATAAAATATAAACAGAAGTGACAGAGTGACCCAAGTCTCTGAGTTGACATTTACTGAGGCTGTTGCCTCACAGAAGGCTGATGAAGAAAGCATGTCAGCCTTGGCCAGTGCGGCTCAATGAGGGCACCGGCCCTCAAACCTGAGTCCTGGGTTTGATCGCCAGTCAAGGGCATGTATCAGGTTGCATGTTCATCCCTGGCAACCAATCAGTACGTCTCTCTTACATCGATGTTCTCTCTCTCCCCCTCCCTCCTTCCCATTCTCTCTAAAAATCAATGGAAAAAATATGCTCTAGTGAGGATTAACAACAACAAAAACAAAACAAAGAAAGAAAGCATCTCAGACATGACTTTTCCACAAAGCCATCCAGTCCACAGTTAGAAGGAAAAATAAGCTGACTGGAAATGGACTTTGACCTTGACTTAGGAGCCCTGAGGCCAGTTAGAAAAGAGAGAAGCAGAGTTTTTCTGTAGCCTTCCATCACTATTGCTAAAGTTTAATGCAGGGCGGAAAGAGGGTGGTAGCCCCAGAGAGGAGGCAGTTACAGCACAGGGGTTTCTGTGCAGACTCTACCTTCATGCTGCTTCAGACCCCGGCTCTGCCCCATGTTAGCTGTGTGACCTTGGACAAGTCACTCTGCCTTCCTTTGCCCGAGGTGAAATACTAATAGCATCTACCTTACTAGGTTGTTGTGAGGAGAATTCATAAACTAATAAAGCACTTAAAACAGGGCCTGCCACTTAATCAATGCTATATAAATGTCTGCTTATACAGGGTGGGGCAAAAGTAGGTTTACAGCAGTTCATATAGAAAATAATTAATAAGTAATAATACAGGAATAAACTGTGTTTCGCATACTCACAATTGTAAACCTACTTTTGCCCCATCCTATATTAAGAATAATGGTAACGACTAGTAAATAAGCCATAAGATCTAATGTACAGGATAATGAATATAGGAAATGATAATGTACTATAATTATGGAATGTGATAAATATGGTTACAACAGTAATCATATTATAATATTTAAATGTATCAAAGTAACACAGTGTACACCTTAAACTTACACAATGTTACATGCCAAATTTATTGAATAAAAAGGAAGGGCCCAGCCAGTGTGGCTCAGTGGATTGAGATTCGTCCCATGCATTAAGAGGTCACTAGTTCAATTCCTGGTCAGAGCACATGCCTGGGTTGCAGGCTCAATGCCAGTAGGGGGTGTGCAGGAGGCAGCTGATTGATGTTTCTCTCTCTCTCCCCCTCTCCCTCCCCCTCTCTCTAAAATATCAATAAAAACATGTTTTAAAAAGAAAAAGAAGGATAATGGTAGAAATCGCAACGTCTGTATCTTGAGCATAGTGGTTAATTTTAAAAATTGCTCTGCAGCAGACACTGTACAACAGGCCAAATGCAGTCTGCCAAGTAGTTCTGCTGGGTACCAAAGGAGTGGTTGTCTGAACTAATTGCCAAAATTTTAAAAATTGAAAACTATCACATGAAAAATCTAGATTTCCAGCTGTTTTTGAAGAATTGAAAAACATCTGGCCACACTGGGCTCGCATTCTAATGGCCACTATCAGCTGGAGCTGAGTGGAACCAGCCACTAAATGGAATATCTGCTCCCTGGTTTGTGACAGATCCCACTGAAATGCTTCACTGCAGGCAATTGAATTTGCAATACTTTTTTTAAGGCAGGGATTAGCCAACCATGGTCCATGGATCAAATCCAATCCACCACCCAATTTTGTAAATAAAGTTTTATTGGAATATAGCCACACTCACTCATTTACATATTGCCTATGGCTGCTTTCACATCATAAAGGCAGAGTTGGGTGGTTGCAACAGAGACTGCGTGGCCCACAATACCTAAAATATTTACCCTTGGACTCTTTATGGGAAAAGTTTACCACTTTCTGTTTCTAAGGTATCATCTTTCAGTGGAGAGTTTGCTTAAAGATAGCTTATTTTTAACAGCATAGAATTTATTCAAAACTTTAAAATGTATTATTATTGTTTAGAGGGAGAGTGAATTAATCAGAGAGCCGTTATTTCAAGTCATAGAAAAACCGAAACCCTTAGAAGCTTTATCCAAGTGCTTCTAGTTCCCTATCTCTCCCTGGTGGCAACGTGCCTAAATTACAAGAACAATTCTTAAACTGCAGACGGACACTATCACATTTTGTTATTGATTCTATAAGCCTTTTCCTGGAGCACCAAGTGAAATAGCCATTTCCTCTTGCTTCCCCTGAAATAACTTGAATCTTCTTGCTATGAAAATAAAACTGGGCAGAAGCATAAAAATCAGTTTGTCTCTATATCATAATCATTAGGAAAAAATATATAAAAATCATAATAGTGATGGGTCAGCATTTGTGCCCTCATAAAGCTTATTTTTTTAAATACTCATTATTTTACTAAATCACTCTGGAATATACAGTCCTCACTTCACATCAGCCATAGGCTCTTGGAAACGGCATCTATCTTAAGCGAAACAATGCATAAGGAAGACTATTCCCCCCTAGGCTAACTGATAGAAATAAGAGCTAGTGTCCTAGGGCATATTTCTGGTCATGAGAACATCACCAAACTTCTAAATAAATACCCCAAACCCTTCTCATATTAAAGGTTGAAATAAATGTGAGCTACACATCCATTTAAGAAAGAGGAATGAAAACAAGTGAGATAATGATTTCCCAGCCCAGCCATTCCAGCTCAGGGTCATGGGCGGTCAGAGCCCACCCCAGCAGCTCAGGGTACAAGGTGGGACCCAAGCCTGGGCGGGGCACCCTTCCATGGCAGGGCCCCTCACACCCCCACTCGCTCACGCTGGGACAATGCAGGCACCCCATTCACCTCGTGTGCTTCCCTTTGGGCTGTAGGAGGAGACCCGAGTACCTGAAAAATCTCCTGCAGACACAGAGAGAATGTTTAAACTCCACACAGTGGCCCTGACCGGGAATCGATTTTTTTTCTCAACATTTTCACAAAACAACATAGAAGGAAGGAATGTTATTGGAGGACCTGCTGTACATAATAGCATGTTTTATGTATTAGTTATATGTAGATGTTATGAATCCTGCTGTCAATCCCCCGGTATGCAGTTGCATAAGCGCTCAGCCCACCCCGCCTTTAAGCTTGGAGCACCCACATTCTTCATTCTTGGGGGCCGAGGCGACAAGCTTGTCCCGCGCACGCAGACCCCACATGTCACCCGGAAACTTGGGCAAGCTAGGTCTCTTTACTCAAGGCATTCTTCAAAGGGGGCTGACAGCTGAAGGCTGCCACCAATGGCACACCCAGCAGCTGGGGTAGAAGTCCTTCATTTCTGAGGGGGGATCAGGAGGCACATTATGGCATCTGCCGATAAGTGACAGCCCTGCCCCGTAAATAGCTGCGCAGAGAATAGATAGATGAATGGACTCCTGTGCCCTATGGTACTGACATGCCTGTTTATGCTTAGTCATTCTAAAAACCGTATCTCCTCTGGCCTGTGGACATTTGGGGAAGGAGAGAATGTTCCTTCCCTTTCTTCCATGCTCGTCAGAGCGTCCATTTGGGGGTGACCCAAGCAGGTAGTCCCGATAGTGCCGCTCTGTGGCCCCAGCTTACAGGACTTGTGGGAACTCTGCTTGTGGTAGTCCAGCCATCAGGGGCAAAGAACCCTGTTATCTTTAGAGGGATGTTCAGTAAATGGGATTGTCCCAGCACCCTTGACACTGGATCACAGCTGAATCTCAGGCAGAGCCCAAATATTCAACTTTCCTATTATTAGCTTTGTTTTATTTGTGTACTTTCTTGTTAAGAAATAAAATAACAAGCCTCACTAATGCTCTCTAAAATTGCTTCCAACTCCAACGTTCTGTGATTCTACCATCCAAAAATTAGGAGCTAACACTGTTGGGTGTTGGTCATGTGCCAGCTACAGTGCCCAGCATTTCCCATACATTTTCGTTCATGTAATCTCCACAGTTTCCTCATCAGGAAAATTGAGATAACAGTAGGTCCTCCCTCATAAGTGAGAATTAAATGAAGTAACAGGTAAAACACTTAGGACATAGCCGGGCATGTACGAAGTGTCAGGTAAAGTTTAGCTATTACTATTTTTACTTCCTAGCTACTCAGAACCCACGGAGTGGCCTCATTAAGGCCCACGTTTCCTTGAGAGGTCTAAGCTCCACAAGCTTCCTGACTTTATCCCATCTTAATGTGTCTCCTCCTTCCCCAGGGCTCTGGGTGATCAAAGTAACCTGAGTCCTAGCACCTACCACTATCAGTCTGTATATTTACACAAGTCGTTTTTGAAGGTATTTCCCACAAATGGTTCAACACTCTGAATTCAGTTGTTGGTTCAGAGCCAGTTGTGCTGTGTATCCCTCCCAAAGCCCTTTTACAAGCCAGCTCTTTACTGTCTTTCGTTATAACCTGTATTTGTCCACTTTGACCTAAATTGCCACGTGATGCTGTAATTAAAACTTCACGTCTGCAGCCTTCTGCAATATGCACAAGCCAAGCCTATTTCTGTATAATTAAACCAACCACAGGCATGTTAGAAACACGTGTTATCAATTAGAATTGTAAAAATGATGAGCCATGTCTCTAGCATTTGTCCCATTTTGAAATGAGGGAAGACATTTTATAAACTCATGGGCAATTTTCAAGTGGCCCAAATAAGCCTCCAGAAACCCTTCTCAGTCTCCCATCTGCTCTTTGCTTTAGGATAATCATCTATAGCTTTGGTTCTCAATGTTGGCTGCATATTGAAATCACCTGAAGAACTTTTAAACTACATGGACAGGCAATAGTGCAGGCAAGTCCTGGGGAGGGGAGGGGAGGGGAGGGGAGGGGAGGGGAGGGGAGGGGAGGGGAGGGGAGGGGAGGGGAGGGGAGGGGAGGGGAGGGGAGGGGAGGGGAGGGGAGGGGAGGGGAGGGGAGGGGAGGGAGTCAATAGGGGAACAAAAGGGGGACATCTATAATACTTTCAACAATAAAGATAAATTTTTAAAAAATAAAAATGAAGTAAATACTTGCAAAATACATATATAGTAATGCCCAGGTCACACCTCCACAGTTTCTGACTAAGTGAGTCTAGGTGCAGCCTGGGAGTCACACCTTTTTTACAGCTCTGGTGATTCTAATTGCAACAAAATTTGAGAACCCCTGGTCTATACCATCGTCAAATGAACATGGTTGCTTAATTGATCATAGTTTCATTCTCTTAAGTATATAGTGCAGCTGGACCCCTAAAGATTTATATAGTAACTCAAAATTTTACAGAACCGTAGGCTCTACTGAGTCATGTACAGGGAGCTATGCATTTCCAGAACATCCTGTGCTCTGGTAATATTTTGGAGTGTCGCATAATTATACAACTCAGTAATGGATAAATAAATGTTCCACTAACATTCATAGGGGTTATAGGAAAGGAAGAGGGGCAGAACCACAGAAATAAATTAAATTTAAAAGTTCTTTACTGTGGGGCTTCTCAGAAACATTAATAGACTAATGTGCATATAAACCTTCAAGAGCCTTTCCCAAGCTCATTTGATTGCAGAACTGTCCCATCACCCCCCTCCTCATCCCAGTGCCTCAGACATTCTGCTGAGTGCTTTGAGAGGCACTGGTTCAAAGGGTTTGTGTTCTGGCAAGAGGAAAGGGTGGGGGTGCTGAAAGAAGCACAGGACACAGAGCTGGTGCCCACAAGGACCTGACTCTGCTTCAGAAACAGGACCCCGACTTCTGGGTAGCTGACCTCAGAAGTTGATGGGTCCTTTGTTACTGTGGCCTATTGAGGCTAAAAGCAAGGCACTGGGTTGCTCAGCATTGCCAGTAACTGGGTGAGCAATGTCTTAGTCTCCCAAGCCCTGTGGATTATAAGGAGTTTCCCACGTGTGTGAATAAGTTAGTGGCAAGGACATTTAGTGTCCCCTGAAGAGAGAGTGAGGGCTAGTGCCACTGTTTGGTCCCTTCCTTGGCCAGGAGAGAAAGGAAAGCAGAAAGAGATCAAGAATACAGACCTAACGATTCTGCTCTTCTGGCTCCTACCAAATTCTGGCAGCATGAGCCTGGGCCAACTTTCTTGTCTACAAAATGGGACTATTTAATACCTAAGCATTCTTGTGGGGATTAAATACGGTCACGTAAGTGAAGGAGCTGTATGAACCAGAATGACCTATGCAAATGTTGGAAATTACTTTTATTATCATGTTCATTGTCATCAATGGGATTCTCTCACTAAATCTATCTGAATAATGACCCAGGGGAAATTTTGAGAATCATAACCATGCAAGTTTTCTTTCATCTAGTTTTTCATAAATGTTGCAAAGCAGGAGAGAGAGAGAGAGAGAGAGAGAGAGAGAGGGAGATTGACTCAACAAATGGGCTCCTAAAGTCCTTGGAAGTGTTCTGTTTCACCTGTTCTCCTCGGAGACCTTGAAAGTAAGCTGAATGTTCACATTATTCCCCCGTTTAATAGTCCGTTGTCTCCTCCCGTTATTTCAAATGCATCTTCTTGACAGATGGTTCCTTTGGGAGAGCACCTTAGTGATTAACTGGTAGAAGACACCCCTCATCTTTCTGCAGGCCCGGCTTGTTCAGTGAGGCTAAACTGAAACAGCACACACGAGTTGACAGACTATGCACAGCAGTTTTCTTCCTTTCAACTTTCTCTCCTGACACCTTTCTGCTTTTGCAGGCGTGTCCGTGCCAGTGGCTGGGAGGCAGTTCCTACCCACCTTCACCAGACCCCTGTGGTCCTGTGGCTGCTCTGAGGCTCCAGCCCAGCTACGCTTTAAGTCATGGCTCCTTTCCTTAATAACCCTCTGGATCGCCTGTTTCTCACCCCATTCCACGTGCCGCTTTGCTAGTATACACACTTTACTTAGTCACTAATTGGCATTGTAAAGCCCGTTTTCCTTTTATTGTGCATTTTTGTATTGGATGTGTTTGTTTTGTTTCCCACTCAGTGACTTTCCTCCCCTTCCCCTCCACCCATCCTGTGTGGAAATCCTCCCGTTCTTTCTCTGATGCCACTTTTAGGCCACTTGATGCCTGACCCTGGACATCCTTCTGTCTTTGACTGGCCACCGCCACAGGGACAGTTCCTGGGAGTTTTTCATCCTGCTTAGACCACCCCGCATGGTGTTTGGTCTAACAGGCCCCAGCTTGCTTGGGGGGATAGGACTACTCGTACACTTTGAATGGCTTTACCTAATACACAGAGAATGACATCTTTCTGCTTGATAAATACAACCATGCTGAGGGCCTGTGACTTCCAAGATCATAACAGTAGCCAGAAGAACAATAAACTTCCATGTGAGTACATGTACTTGTGTTTCATAGGTGCTGTTATATTAAACCTCCCATCACGCCGTCCCTCCAGAGCCTCACTAAGCGAGAAGTGGGTGGTTGAGCAACCCTCTTGTCAAAGTCAACAAGAAGCAGGTGAGGGTTAAGTTTCATTTTTCGGTGAAATGCCAGGAGCCACTGGGGGCCATGGAGTAAAAAGAAATTAGTTGTTTCAGGACTTAAGGTCAAGTGTTCAACCCATAAACTCTATTAAAAGTAAGGGAATCTATTATAAAATGTAAACAGCAATATTATAGCTTAGAATAGTCTATAAATTAGGCATAAATGTGCACACAGAGCCAAGCACACTCTGCCCAAGGATCCCCTCTCTCCCCACCCTCCACCCCCAATACCTCCATTGACAGACTATCTCCTTCCCTTCATTAAAGTCTGTACTCAACTATCATCTCATCAGGGAGATGGCATCGGAACCCCACTTTTAAAAAAACACCCAGATTTGTCACTTCTAATCCTCTTATCTTACTTTGTATTTCCATTTAACACCTATTACTATTACTATATGCCTTGGCCAGCGCCCTCTTATTAGAACTTGAGCCCACAAGAGCAGGGATTTTTATCCGTTTCATTCACATAGCACAGTGCCTGGCGTACAGCGGGCATTCACATATCCGTAAGATAAGTGAATCAAGTGAATCAATGAATGACTGCCTGAAACCAAGAATTGCTAAGAGCCAAGTGATTTTTCTCTCTTTTTCTCTAGTCCTTTTAGTAAATATTTAATACTATGTAAAAAGTAGTAAAGAGTATAGTTTAAAAACAATAATAAAAATAATTTTTTTAATGATAGACCAGGGCAAGTTTAAAATAAGGAAAATACTTTACAATGGCTCTGTGCTATTTCTTTAGTTATACTATTGTCTAAAATGCAGCATGATCTGGGGGAAAGAGCTCCGGTTTGGGGAGAGAAAGACTTGGACCTCAGTTCCAGCTCTGTCTCTTCCCCACTCGGGCAGCTTTGATTCAGTCCCTTACTCGTTGAAGCTCCATGTCCTCATCTGCAAGTGGAAAGAGCTGTTGTCACCTTTGCAGGGTTATGGTGAAGATCAGCAATAAAATCTACAGTGTGCCTGGCCCAGATCAGTCCTCATTAAGTTAGAGTTACTATTATTATCTTGATCAAATTCTGTGAGTGATGTGTTTCCTTATTTCATTCAAGTAGGTGGTAGCATTTAATTTGTAAAATCAGCTTCCAGAATGACATTTCTAGCTTTGGACAGTAACTGAATCTGCTCATTACCGTGGGAGAGTAAGCTCATTCACTTTGCAATTCCAACAATAAGGTAGATGGCTGGTAAATCAGAAACTGTTCAATCTTGTTGATACATAATTTGAAAATTAAAATGCACAATAGTGAAAGAAGAAAAAAGAAAGAGAGAAAGAAAGAAAGAAAGAAAGAAAGAAAGAAAGAAAGAAAGAAAGAAAGAAAGAAAGAAAGAAAGAAGAGAGAGAGAGAGAGAGGAAGGAAGGAAGGAAGGAAGGAAGGAAGGAAGGAAGGAAGGAAGGAAGGAAGGAAGGAAGGAAGGGAGGGAGGGAGGGAGGGAGGGAGGGAGGGAGGGAGGGAGGAAAGAGAGAGAGAGAGAGAGAGAGAGAGAGAGAGAGAGAGAGAGAGAGAGGAAAGAAAGAAAGAAAGAAAGAAAGAAAGAAAGAAAGAAAGAAAGAAAGAAAGAAAGAAAGAAAGAAAGAAAGAAAGAAAGAAAGAAAGAAAGAAAGAAAGAAAGAAAGAAAGAAAGAAAGAAAGAAAGAAAGAAAGAAAGAAAGAAAGAAAGAAAGAAAGAAAGAAAGAAAGAAAGAAAGAGTGTCCCAGCAGCCTAGCCCAGTCAACAAAATGGAACTTTATCCCAAGGACAATTAGAAGTCAGGGAAGAGTTTTATACAGCTGAGTTACGGGATCAGATTTACCTTTGAAAAAGGTCAGAGCTGCAGGGTGAGTAGTAAATTGAATGGAGAAAGACTGGAAGCAAGAAAATCACTCAAGGCACATTTGTTTACTCATACATTTTGCAAAGACCAGAAAGTCTGAAAATGTACGACAATGGTAAGAGCAGAGAGTCAGAGAATATAAATCAGCATGCTCTTGTCAACATAAGAAACATTCAAACTTATAAAGAATTTTTGTAAGTTTATTTGAGCCAAACTGTCAACAATTTCCAGGAAGCAAAATCTTAATGGATTGAGGTAATGCTCCAGAGAATGGCAATTTTTCACCTTATTTTATACATTACAATCAAAAGAGGACACATAGATGGGTTACATGAAATCCACTGGTGATAGATTAGGGAGGCAGGAGAAAGCAAAGCAGGGGGTGAAACCTCTGGGATTGGATAAAAAGTAAAATGATAGACACACTTCGTTTACATAGGTGGGTACGGGATAGTTAGCAATCAACAATTAACTCAATAACAATGAGGGGTCTGTAGTCTCGGCAGAACAGTGCCTATGCTTTGAGGGGCCTGGAAAAAGAAAAATTACTTTGGCATTTTAAAGATATGTTATTGTAGACTCAAGAAGACAATAGACAGGCTCAGTTAAGGTAATGATTGACCTTTCTCAGGGAAGATGCTGGCCTAGGACATGACTACCCACCCACTATAAAATGCTTTTAGTTAAAAAGTTTTAATTTCACACCATCCGTTTTGGTTATTTTAGGTCTCTGATTTTGTAAGGCTGCCACACAGGCCTCCCCTGAGCTTGTCAGGTTTAGTATGTGGCCCCTTTTCATTCATACTCTCTTTAGTGCACCATTTGTCAATATTTATCAAAATAAAAACTTCATGATACCTTTGAAACTAACAGTTCCACTGCTAGGAATATACCTAACAGATCAACATGCACACCTGATAAGAAATGCACGCATGAACTATTCACTGCAGTGCCCGTAACATAAAGCTTCAAAAGAGATAGATCTTTTTGTGTAGGTATGAAAGGAGCTCTTAGATATGACTCTAAGTGAATAAAGTAAGATCCCAAAGATTGGGTATGATATTCTCCTGTGTGTATAAAAACAACACATATGCATTCATTGATGCATGTATATCTTTGTTGATGCATAGAAACATATTTGGAAGGATATTGGTTGCCTCTGAAAAGAAAGCCTAAAGACCTGAGAGAGGAGAAAGCTTACTTTTTATTGAATATACTTTTTATTTAATTTTATTTTAAGAATACTTTAATGAGATCTACCCTTTTAACAAATTTTGTAAGTGTGTACTACAATATTGTTGACTATAGCACAATGTTGTACAGCAGATCTCTCAAACTACTCATCTTGTTTAACTGAAACTTTATACCCACTGATTAGCACTTAATTAACACAATACCTGTGACAGAAAGATCATATCCTATGAAAGCATATGGGAATACGTGTATGGATAGTATTATGTTTTAATTAAACAATATTGGTATTTTGTGTATGTGTATTTAAAATGAATTGTTCTATACCTGGCAAAAGATGACATAATCTATCTTCCTTTAGCTGAGGCCTAGTCAATTCTTTCTACCCCCAGAGGTCCAGTAAGAGGGTGTTTCCAAGGCGGTCTGCATTGATTTCTGTAGTGAGAAGACAGCCAAAATGGTCTATGGCCCATAGAAGGCCCTTTTGTAGGCCTAATCATAAGTAGTGCCTGGCACACTTTGAAAACTTAGACTAAAAAGGAATCTAATTATAAACCTTGTACTGTTCATCATTCCAAAAAACATCTTGGGTCAAGCCTCCACTCCTGCTACATTGTGTCCTACCCCCTCAGACCTTCAGCTGCTGAAGCCCTCCGCCCTGCATGGGCTGTGAGAGGGCTGGAAATCAGGCCTTGGGAAGGCAGCCTGGAGGGGGCTTCTTGAGAGCCCAAGGCCATCCCTGTGCAGTGTAGCAGAGCCTTTCACCAGCCTCAAAGACAGGGGCATTACCCACAAGGGTTCCCAAAAGCTTTCTCAGCAGGTGAGCTCAGACTCATGCTGGAGAAGTAATTTTCCTGAAGGTTAGGCAGGGGTTGGAATCCGCCCATCCACTTACATCCCTGCTCCCGCTCCTTCGGCCTATTTATAAAGAGCTCTTCATTTATAACTTGATGTTTACTTCAGAATACTCCAGGGAACTTCTGTTCCATCTTCCTGCCTCCAATACCCTGAATAATTGATTTTAAAAGTAGCTCTCGGCATATTTGCTCCATGAGCAGAGGTGGGGGAAAAGAGTGTGTCATTTGGAAAGGCAGTTTAAAGGGGCAGGAAGACAGATAACAATCTTCTTTATGTTCTGAAAACCTCAAGCACATGTATATGTACATGTAGTAGCTAGTAATGAGCTAGCACATTCGACTTGGCATCAAATGAGAGCCAGCTCTGCGTCAGGGCAGGCAAGAGGTGAGACTGCAAAGAGCCGCTTGGGCCCCTCAGCCCAGGTTCCTCTCCCACCATCCCTTCCATTTAAAGTGTTTCTTAATTTTGAGAAAACAAAAAATGCCTTACAAATCCCAGTTTGAGAAAAATCAATTTAAAACATAATGTTCTCTTACACACACACACACACACACACACACACAATAACTGTGAGGTGATGGGTATGTTAATTAGCTTGATTGTGGTGAACATTTCACAGTGCATATGGACATCAAAACATCATGTTCTATACCTTAAACATATACAACTTTTCTTTGTCAATTATATCTCAATAAAATTGGAAAAAAGCAAAAGTAAAAATATGTATTTTATAAGAATTACATTCCATTGTAGAAGCATGGCAAAACAAAAGTTGATTTTATAACTAGAAAATTAATAAAAATTTTATTGCATTGTGTTTCAATAAATGAAAATGCGGGATAAAAAATTCTCAGAGAAACCTTGGACTTTGAGAAACATCAGTGTAAGCTGTTCTTCCAAAGGGAGGGGAGAGGGTTGGGGGACTGAGAGAAAAAGGCGAAGGAATTAAGAACTACAGATGGGTAGTTACAAAATAGCCATGGGGCTAGAGTACAGCATAGGGAATATAGCCAATAATATTGTAATAACTACGTATGGTGCCAGGTGGGTACTGGAAATATCAGGGGGATCATTTTGTAAAGTTTATGATTATCTAACTACTATGCTGTACACCTGAAACTAATACAAGATAATATTGAATGTAAATTGTAATTGAAGAATAAAATTTTAAAAAATAAAAAACCTCTGGTAATTGTTATATACGACCTGGGAACTAACTGTACCATTCATCTGTCAGCCCACCGCTCATGCTTTAATGCGTTTGTTCTCAGGAAGCTGCTTTATTATTACTTAATTACCCCAAAGAGGGCCAGGCTACGGGGAAGTGGAACCTAGACTGACAAGCTTTGATGGCTAGAGGAGGAAAGGGGAGAATTGCCACTTGGAATTCTGCCAGAGTGGGGCAAGATGACGGAGGAACCCTGGGCTGTAGCGAGGGCATTTTGAATGATGGGCAGAGAGGACCATTAGTTTGCAGGGCTGCTGTAACAAGGCGCCAAAAACTGGGTGATGTAAAACAACAGGAATTTATTGTTTCACTGTTCTGGAGACCAAGTGTCCAAAAGCAAGGTGTCAGCAGGGTCATGTTCTCTTTGATTTCTACTGTTTGCTGGCAATTCTTGGCATTCCTTGGCTTGTAACTGCGTCATTCCAGTCACATGGCTGCATTGTCCCCGTGCAATTTCACAGTGTCTTCCCTCTGTGTGTGTCTGTCTCTGTGTCCAAATTTCCCCTTTCCTCAGGACGCCAGCCCAGCCGTCCTGGATTGCAGCCCAACATAATGACCTCATTTTAACTTGATCACCTCCTGTCTCTAAATAAGGTCAGGTTCTGAGGTACTGGGGGTGAGGACCTCAACATATCTTTTTTGGAGGACACAATTCAATTTGTAACAAGAGAGGGTTGGGAGAAGCCTGGGTGGGTGAGGAGAACTGGTGGCAGAACTGAAGAGGGAAGGGAAGCTAGTCAAATCTGACTTGAATCCACTTTACAGTGGCGCCCAGAGTTGCCTGGGTTCATTCTATTAGGATAGAAATGAAAACATTACTTTCTAGATGGCATAAAACATCACACAGCCCCATCATTTGCCTGGAGACTATCTTGCAGGTGGGGCTCCAGCACATGGGGCAGACAATTTAAAGCACAAAGCAAGATAGATTTTTAAAAAAATTTTTTTTTTGGTCATTCAGACAACTCAATGGAAAGAGCTGCTCTTAATCTGATCAACTCACACGGGTGAAAATTCCTCTTAGGAGCAATGGCTGGGCAGAGGCTGGCCCTCGGCCAGGAAAACATCTGCTGGTGCTCAGCAGGATTCCTTGGGCAGGTGATATTTGGATTAAAATATAGCAACTCTAATGGAGTTCCCATGGCAGTTATTTGATAAATTAATGGTTTGGTTGAGGTGAAGAGAAAGACAAGGGTGAGAGAAGGGTGGGACTGAGAAAAAGAACATTTTGGTCCATGTAGAAAGAAGAAGCTGTGAGCTTGCCAGTCAGAACACTTGTGATTTAAACCAAAAACCATTTTAAGTTCGACTCCTGATTTTTAGGGCATGGGAGACCTGATATTATAATCTCATAAATTTGAAAGCGATTACAGACATTCACTGCACCCACAGCTTAAAAGCACAGCTTTCAGGGAAGGTGTGATGTTTTAAAGGAAGTTCAAAGTGCTGCTAAATGGGTCTAAAACTGACGAGTGACTTTTAGGACACGTTCACTTCTTATTGCGAGTTCAATTAAATATGTAGTTGTGACAGGATGTTAAAAACCATCCTTTTACCATGTGCCTTCTCCCTTGTAAAAAGGTTGTGCAGTTCAGGGTGGGAAACGTGCTTGGGTTAAATCATACAGACACCACACCCAAGATCCCATTGCTAAAGGGATGATGGTTTCTGGCTCCCTCATAAAAGTGGCTATAAAACCAGCCAACTTCAAAATTCAAAAGAGCCATCATGCAATTGGTAAGATATTTGAGAAGTAAGCCGAATCCTAATGTTCAGTTATTTTAAAACCTTTTTGGGAGTAAGTCAGGCAAAACTAATAAAGAAATAAAGAACAGATAACCCTTCCCCTAAGCATCAGTTCCAAAGATCATCATCCTGAAAGAGCCTCCGGTGAGTTGAAACTCTATTCAAGTACAGCCCTAAGTACCAGGGGTACAGGAGGTGTAATGCAGCCCTACCCTCAAGGAAACCGCAGTTTGTCTGTCTCTTCGTCTCTTCACCCAGCCATTCAAACAGCAAATGCTTGTTGAAGATCTACGCATATGCCTGACATGGTCCCAATCACCCTGGCGATGGAGGTAGTAAGAAAAAAATCTCCTCCATCAAGGAGGCTCAGGGTTTATTGGGAAGAGAAGTGGGTAACAACTATGCAGCATCATATAGATGCAGGTACCAGGGCTATGGGCCATCACAGAAGGAAACAGCACTTGTAAGAAATAAACCTCAGTACAGGTGAGGCTGTGCTGAAGGCCAGGTGGAGGATGGGAGTCACAGAGGCTCTAAGAGAAGGAAGTGGTGGGGCCTGAGCACATCTGAAATAGAATGCACTGAGTTTTGGAAGGCATTAGAAAATGAAATAGAATTTCACAACTAAGTGTTTATGTAAATATTCCATTCCTCATGGTTTTGCCCCACAGTCACCACTGTATCAAATATAGCTTCCACAGCAAAGCCAGGACCACTTCAGTGATTTTGGGTAAGGTGAGGGCTGGGAGTTTAAATGCTGGGAATGGAAAAGGGGTGGATCCATTTGAAAGTGAACACAAAAGAGCCTCTCAGAAATGATTCCTCCTAAGTCCATATTGGAGCCCCCAGAATCCTGTGCTCTCTACTCCTTTCCTAATGACCGACCCTCTTTCCAGCTGTCTCCTTGCCTTTCCCTCTTCCTGAACAATGACCAATGTG
This sequence comes from Miniopterus schreibersii, assembly GCF_964146895.1. Classification (NCBI taxonomy): domain Eukaryota; kingdom Metazoa; phylum Chordata; class Mammalia; order Chiroptera; family Miniopteridae; genus Miniopterus; species Miniopterus schreibersii. Next base: position 67,722,023 of record NC_138109.1, read on the forward strand.
GCCTGGCTTTATTTGTACTCCTACTGAATTATTCATCTAGAAACTACTAATGAACCACCAGCTCCTTCTCTCTTAATAAGCCAACAGCCCTCTATTAGTTATGGGAGCCAAGATCTTCTGCACTTACACTTTGTTCTGATAGATAATCTCAGTCTCTGCTATTTCCTATGATGAGAGATGGATGAGGGCCCTTTGAAATAAATGTACCTACACTCACTAAGGGTTGTTAAAATTGGATGGTAATTCATGAGAAAAAAATATATGGACGAAAATACCTTCAATGGGATTGCAACAAGTTTAAATTACTCATAGGTAGACAGAATAGAGGAGAAAGCAAAGTTCCCTGGTATATTGAAAAGACTACATCATGTGGAATATTAAAAATAATATCAACGATAAGTATTTATTTGTATATCTTATTTAGGGAGAAATCAGGAGAATTGCCCCAGAAACTTACATGAAAGCAGGATATGCCAGGAGGTAAAGAGAAGTATAATCTTACTGATGTGTCAATTGGCCTAGGGCCTCACTTTTAGGAGAATGATGCACAGTTAGGTTTTCATTGTTCTGATGCTAATTTTAATTGTTCTTTTGTCACAGGATGACTCTAGAGATGCTGCCTCTTTATTTTTATTTCTCCTATTTTTTTCACCTCTTAGAATTCTCTCTGCCCAGCAAAGCTTAGCTCACCTCTACGCCCTGATATGAAAATTTCCCTAACTACACAAGGCTATATATTAACTCCCTCCTCTGACCTACCACTGCAATTATTTTCTATACACACTGTTAGTGCTTTGCATATACTACCTTACATATGTATACAATTTGATTATAAGTGTCTCAAAAGAAACTGCTTAATAACATATTCATAGCACTTTATACATTTGTTTATTTAACTTACTGCATAGAGACAGCAATAAAACACATATTAACAGTATATATGCCCCGCCTTTAAGGAACTTACAGATTGCTAGGGCCATAAACAAATAATTTTTGGTGAGTCAATCATTTGGAGATTTAAGGAATCACAACCTCAGGAACAGAGGATCATGCAAGCATTTGGTCAGGGAGAATATGTGACAAGGAAAAAAAGGTTGAAAATTATTAGTCAGGGTTGGTTTAATTGTTAAAATAAACAATGTGACTTAACACAATAAAATTTCTCAGTCAAGTCACATTCCAGTGTGGTCATTGGAGGGCTCTGCTCCACACAGTCCTTTAGGGACCCAGGCTCCTGCCAACTTGCAACTCTGCCTAAGTTCTATCCACTTATGAGATGTATAGGAAAGATTGAAAGAGAGTAGAAGACACACCTGGGCTTGTAAGTGACACACTTCTCTTTTGTGGAAGGAGTCATATTGGTCATTATCAGTCATGTAGGCTCACACAGATGCCATAGGATGGGATTGTGGTTTAATTATGTGCCCCAAAGAACTCAGATATTAGTAGTCTCTGCCACGGTAAGGTTGGACAGAAATTCCCAGAAAGGAAGGACTCATAGGAATAGCCTCAGACTCCAGCTATCCCATTTCCCTTCCTTCAAAGAGATGGACACCAATATAATAGGCCCCTATTTATAGAAAGACCTGCATGAAGTGTATGGGGTGAGACATCGCCAAGGAGAAATGCCCTTTTCTTTAGAATAGTGTTCTGGCCATCATGGCCAGAAGAATATACCTAATGAACTAACAGTAAAGGTAGAACAAGATCTCTATTGTACAGGACAAGGCCCGACAAGCTAGCCCAATAATTACCACCACCACCACCACCCCGAGTTCCTATAGAAAGAACAAACCAGTCACGCTCTGGCCAAGCATAACGCCATTACTCATTGTAAAACATTGTGTTTAAATCATCCCTTTTATGTTGCTAAAGGTCCCCCCTTGTTTCCTGTAACAAAGCTGACAACCTAACAAATTCTTGGAAACCCCTTTACCACAGTGCCTTTGTAGTTACTGAGTATAAAATGAGGGAAGAACTAAGGGTCAGGGCTGCAGTCCGGCTCTTACATGGGTGAGATGCTGCAACTGTAGCCGCCGGCCAGCTGATAAAGGCTCCAAAAATTCAAACACAAACTCTGGTGATTGTCTGTCGTGGGTCACCCCAGAACAATAGCCTTTGCCCTGTGACTAAATAGCCATAGGGAAAATGAAATAATCAATGAGGAAATTATTTGAACCATGTAAATATATATATATATAAAACCTGAACTACTATGCAAAAATAACTAGGTATTTTCCTTCTGTGTCCTCAAAGGATTTGGTTGATGATGCAGGCTCCCCTAGTCAGTGTGTGTGAAGACAGCTTGTGCAGGCCCTGAGGAAAATATCTGTTTAACTACCTCTTTTAGGATTTCTGACTATTCTGCAAATATTCTGATAATGAGCTGACAAGCTATAAGGCCAGGAGCATTTGAGACCACATGGGGACAGCAAAGACAGAAATACCCTGTTCAGCTGAGAATAACAGTCACCAGAGGTCAAGCAAATCCAATTTCAAAGAGCACTAGGGAGATTCTCCAGCTTGAAAGGGAACAGAAAGGAGATGAAATTGGGAGGAAGAGGAATACATGAGACCCTACAGAGGTAATAATTGGAAGGAATTATCGAATACCCTTGGCTGTTTAATGCTTTCTAAGCTTGTATTTATTAAAGGTTCTTGAAGTCCCAGAAGCTTGGTCAGCCTTAAAGAAGCCAATGAAGTAGCAGAGAGTTTCAGAAACTTCCCACCTCACTTTTTATACACCCTTTTGCCTCCCAGACTTCCTCCCCTGCCTCCCAGATGCTCTGTGTTCTCTTGCTGCCTAATGGCCCCTCATTAAAGAATCACCACAGTTTCCCCTGTGCTTATACAATGAACTGGAATTCTGCTAACTCAGTCTAACCTGTGAATGATTGAGAACTGTATTAATTGTGACAATGTTCACTCTCCCAGTATATTTGCATTAAAAAAGGATCCTATAGCCTGGCTGGGTATGGCTCAGTGATTGAGCATCGGCCTAGAATCCAAGAGATCATGGTTCAATTCCCAGTCAGGGCACATGCCTAGGTTTTGGGATCCATCCCCAGTTGGGGGCGTGCAGGAGGCAGATAATCAATGACTCTCTCATCATTGATGTTTCTCTCTCTCTCCCTCTCCCTTCCTCTCTCTGATATCAATAGAGATATGTTAAAAAAAAAAAAAAAAAAGATCCTATAAAGACAATGGATCAATAAAGACAACTCAATAATAGGCTTTGAGGGTTAGAGGTAGGAAGATATTCTTGTTCTGTATAACATGCCTCTAAAATAATTGATCTAGTAACTATTTGATCTAGTTAAAGGACTAGATTTTTCTTAATACTATAAATTGAAGTTTAAAGCAATCATGGGATTATATGTTGAATTTTTTAAGGTCAGCCTGTCACATTTTAACTTTCTCACAATTTGAACCTAGAATAACAGTCATTGTTTTTTTTCGTTTTCCCCTTCTTCCTTTGACATAGTTTGGAGCTATGACCTAGGAAGTGAGCAGTTTCTTTACAAAGCACCACATGACTACAGGGGTAAAGGCAGGTGACATATGTAGAACCAGTGTATGTTTTGAGAAAAATTACATATGAGGTGAAAAGCTCTTTGATGGGCTGTATTTGTAACTCTTTCTCACTGTGTCCATTATGACATAGTTCTGTTATCCATTGCTATGTTTTAAGCTTGTGGCTTCAAATGGCAATTTTATTTTGCTCACAATTTCTTTGAGTCAGGAATTCAGGAAAGCTCTGTCGGAACAGGGTGTCTCTGTTCCCTGTGTATCAGTGAAGGTGGCTCAAGCACGAGTGGAGGGTCCATGTTGAGATGACTCATTCTCATGACTGGCAAGGCGGTGCTGGCTGTAGGCTGGGAGCTCAGCTGCGGCTCTCATTCAGAGGTCTTGGCTTCTCTCCATGTTGGCACCTCCACAGGACTGCTTGGGCTTCCTCACAGCATGGTGGCAGGGTTCCAACAGTGAGTGTCCCCAGAGGCCTAGGTGGAAGCCAAAAGGCTTCTTCTGCCCTGCACATGGAAGTCATAGAGCATCACTTCCACTGCATTCCTCTGGTCAAGCAAGTCACTAAGGCCAGCCCAGACTGAAGAGGAGGAAAATTAGACTGCTACTGAATGAACGGGTAGCAAAGAATTGTGGCCATCTTTAATCTACCACAGACATTCTCAGATAAGAACTATCATAAAAGGTCATAAAATATTCTTTACTGTGTTATTAAAACTACCATAGAGGAAACTATCATCTAACGTTATACTTCCTCCTTCTCTCTAAATCCAATCTTTTATGCACTGGCTGCTGAACCACTGAAAAATACCTCACGGGTTAAAGATTGCTTAGCCTTCAGGTGCAAGGGCTCTTTGTGTGCTCATTTGAGCCTATGTTCCCACAGCTGGAGTAGACTGTTTATTTACTTTTCCTATAATCTATCTCAGAAGTGACAACTGAGTTTTAGCTTTTTAAACCTTTGTAAGCAGTTTGGCTTTAAAAGGAAACACACACACACACACACACACACACTTGTCTCAACACATTTTTTTTTTCACGTAACAAATACTTATTAGATACCTACTATGTCCATATTCTAGAATGTGAAGGGAGGAGAGATAAGTGAGCCATATTAGCTATTTTCACAGTTGCTTCTGGGCTAAAAAGAGAGATGGTGTGCTCATAAATAACAGAAAGGAGTCAGAGGAAGCAAGCCTTAGTGGAGAAAGGAAACAGCCAACTTTGAGTTTTTGAATCTTGATACCAGTACTTGTGTATAAAAGGAGTAGCATTCCTTTTAGACATATAAAGTGGTCTCCATCAGCAGAAACCAGAGGTAGGAACATAAGACCTGTAGTCAAGCAGTACACCAAGAGAGTAGCAGTATTGTATAGTGATTAAAACCCTGGCTCTGGAGCCAGACTTTTTGAGTAACTGTGTGATTTGGGGCAAGTTACTTAATCTATCTGTACCTCAGTATCCTTGCTTGTGGGATAGGGATAATGATTGTATCTAGCATATAGGATGCTTTAGAGGGTTCTAGGTACTTTAGACATAGCACCTTTGCTGCAGCTGTTTTTACTGCATAACTAATAGGCTATAAGGCAATTTTGCTGTAAAAAAAAAAAAAGATAAAATCAAGACAAAGAAAAGAAGGACATTAAGAAAGATGTAATGAAACACGGAACAATGAGTAACAAAATTTAAAAGAATTTATTGAAAAATACAAAACATTTGAACACATTCAAAATGTGTGCAGATTCATGGCAATACTGCACAAATAACTGATTTTATTTTGTGGATTGTACCTAAGCTTTTGTGCTTGTTTTGTGGGAAATGTAGTTCATCTCTGCACCTGAAAAGAGGGTCCTTGGTTTCTCTTTCTCCTCCTAAAGTAGTGGGTTTCAAAGTAAGGAACCAACTCTTAGCGCAAATTACCCTTCTTCTGGAAAAAATGCTACTTTTAAACCAGCACCAGCACCATGGCTACTTGTCACTGTATAGACCATTATGAGGGTAGCTAAGGGATACATGGAAGAGACTGACAGAGGTCAGAGGGGAGGGGCATGGGGGAGACTGGATGAAAGAAGGTGAAGAGATTAGCCAAAGAACATACCTGCATAGCCCATGGACACAGCAGCATGGCAATGGCCCCGGGGGTTGGGGGTAAGGGGGGAGGGAAATGGGAGACATCTGTAATGGTGTCAACAACAATTTTTTTTTTAAGGGATAAAAATGGAAGTAACTGGGAGAACTTTATCAATGCACAAATGAAACCAAACTGACAACTAGCTTAAATATATTGATTCATCAATGGAGAAATTTTTAAAAAAAAATTGTTTGTAGCAAAATGCTTAGGGTGGAGATGTCTACTGCAAAGGCAAGAAGAAAATACCAGACATGGCCTAAGAGAATTAAGATTGATAAAGCCTTTAGCTTAGTCTCTGGCACATAATATGTGTGTTTGTTAAATAACTACACTAAACCCCCAATAAATACTATCTGTTACCTTATTGTGACCTGGTCTGGAATTGGAAGACATTACCTTGATGTGTTGGCGAAACCCAATGTTTTCACTCATCAACGATTGTAGGAAGCTCATTCTTAACATGAAGGAAACCTGTAATTTGGAAGAGGGAACAACCAAATATGCTTGCAAGTGCAAATACAGGAGCACAATATTGGATATGTTGTTGACATCCATTGAGTTGTGTTGAATGAAGGATTATGGTATTGTCTTTCTCTGGAGAAGGGCTTTGACATTTGGGTAGAATTTGAATGTTAATATTAAATGTCACTTAACCAATATTTTTGGAGTGCCTCACACTGTTCTAGGGACAGCATGAGTGATACAGTTAACAACACAGCTGTGAGCAAAAGCCATGAGATCCCTGTTTATGAACTCCTAGCATTTACTCTTGGTGGTGAGATAAAGACGCAGAGTGTGCCAGGAGGGGACACAGCATGAACAAACCACAAGCAAAGAAACAGGCAAGATGCTAGTGTTCAGGGGACGGGGGAAACAAAACAGACCAGAGCAGGTGGCTGGTACAGTGCAGCTCAGGAGAAGTAGAAAATCATCTTCAAATGACTTTAAATGATGAATGACAAAATGGCCCATGTCAGAATTTTTTAAACCCCTAGAGCTCCCTACAAGTGGGTTGTAGCTAATGCATGGGTAATCGATATTCCAGGCTCCAGTGAAGACAAACAGGGAAGGTCAGGCATAGACTGCAGCAAGAGTTTAGGTTTCACATAACTTTCTGATTTAAGGGCTGTCAGGCATTAAAACAAGGCCAGAGAATGCAGTCCATTTTTCTTCCCTGGAAAATTTTAAGAATAAAATAAGAGAAAGACAAGTACCATATGATTTCACTCATATGTGGAATCTAATGAACAAAATGAACTAACAAGAAAAACAGTAACAGACTCATCAGCAGGCTGACAGCTGTCAGGGTTGGGGGGCTGGGTGAGGGGGATGGAAGGAGGTCGAGGAGGGTGTGGGGGGATAAATTGTGATGGGCGGAGTCTTGACTTGCGGTGGTGAACATACAATACAGTGTACAGATGATGTGTTGTGGAATTGTGCGCCTGAAACCTGCATCATTTTGTTAACCAATGTCACCCCAATAAGTTCAATAAAAAGGAATAAAAGAATAGAATAGAGCATTACATTTTAGGAATGAGTTAGGAAAAGAAATATGTTCAAGAAAAAATAATCCTTGAAAAACTTGATTCCCATCTAGGATTCTCACTCTGTATGCCTGCGGCATGCTATGTATTTATTTGAAACCGTTCTGGATTTGGGAGTATTCATAGTTCTAAATGTAATTACTGTAGTTGTTTTCTATGAGCTCAAGGCTCACAGGATCCCTGACAGGCAAAGGTGCATGAGTCATCAGGGCTGCTTACAAAACCCATCCCTTCCAACTCTCCAATTCTGGAATAAATGAGGAAAATGGCCTAAAAGAAGAAACTTCTCAAACCACACATTAAAGACACATTAAAAAGTCAACCAGTAATTCCAAAGAGGAGAACTGAATAAATTGTCATGGTTACTCCAAAACACAAGTCAACTGGATTGAAAAAGGAACTGGCACAATCACAGCAGGACTTGGCCCACAAAGGTCTCCTAAAGATTCTGATGGCTACTTCCAAGTTCTTCTAAAGATGCTCATTGAAAACAATGCTCTTCATAATTTTTCTACAGAAAAGCCATTTTAGGCTTAATGTGTTGCCCCCTAATTCTCCTTACCTTATGAACCGGAGTAGGAATAATAAAAGAATTTGCCTTGGAGATTTCTAAACCCAATTTATGCCCAAATCCAGAGTGGAATTAGATACTGCACATGGAAGTTAGAAATGCAATCCTTCAATATGTGAGCAAAACAGGTTGGTTTCTCAATTCTTTTTCTAAAACCAAAAAAAAATTAACTCCTTCAACCTTCTGATACTTAGCAGCAGCTTCTGTCCTCTTTGGGGGACCTATGTCCTAATGATGAAGCCAAGCATCAGATTATATTCTGACACCCCAAATGGCAGAATTCTGATCAAATTCGATGCTAAGCTACTGGGAAAATGTTAGTCAGCCACCTTTGAAACTGGTCTGTCAGTTCAGTCTATTTTAATTTAAAAGTTATTTACTGTGCATATGCTATCCATGTGGAACTTTGGAGACTATATTCTATTCCAGGCCCGAAGCTTGTGGCCCAGTTGAGCAGCTAAGAGGTGAGCGCCCGAAAAGTAAAATAACAACTAAAGATAGCACATAATTAAAGTCACCTGGGTAATTTAGGTAACTATGATAAGCATTCTAGAGAGAAAGAAGTCATACTGGGTTCATGTGGCCCTAGCAGGTGAGAGTGGAATTGAGTCTTGAAGTAAGAGTAGATTTGGCCAGGTAGAGAGGGCAGGAGAAATCTCTCCTGGCAGGAACATAAACTCAGAGATGACAATAGCAGGGAGAAGGTGACTGGTCAACCTAGCCACCGATTCTTTTTAAAAATCACCATGGTTACCCTAAATGGCAATTTGAATTTTTAAATTCACTTTTAAATTTACAGTGGGTTCTGATCCTACTTCATGCCACTTTGTACCCTCCTTTCCCTAAAGGCCCAGGGTATTCTACCACAGTCATTTGAAAACACCTTAAACATAAGAAGGCAGAATTCTTGGCATCAAGTCAATAATAGGTTTTTGCTTTGTGGACTAACACATTGTTTTTGCCAGACAACAGGGGAGAAAGAAACAGTAAGGCTGACAACTTACGGAAACCTTATGAGATGACTTACTGTGTTTCTGTAGAGAAGAATTCGAAGAAATTGGATCAAAGCTCACTCCATTTGTGTCAGAACGAAACACAGTATTGTACAAAGCTTGTAAAACCCTGGGTGCTTTGTCTAGAGCTGCATTTTAGTTTTCAGGTATTTGTAGTACTTCCCCAAGCTGCTCATCTGAGCTTGCTGAAGACATAAGGGCTGCGTTTTAAAAACAGAAACCGTCGCCATCTCACACACATCTTCATTAGGGGGTCTAAACCTGAGCCATACAAGGGTGACTCTGTGACAGCAAAAGTTGAAGGGGCTTATTTGTGTGGCTATAATCTAACACGTCCTGTGCTTCTGCTTTTATAGTTCCACAATTCATTTTTACAGTACTTTGGGTTTATGGCATTTTTATATGCCTTATTTCATTTAATCCTCATAATAATTATAAAAGGTAGATATTATTAGCCCTCATTTATAGCTATGAAGAAAGTGAAGCTCAGAGAGTTTATAAGTTATTCAGAGAGAAAACCGTTTTCTAGGCAATCTTGCTTAGTATGATAAAAAACGTTTTTGTGATCATGGTAATGATGTAATTAAAGATTTTCAAACGTTGCTGCATGTAATAATAGCATGTAATAGGACCATTGGCCAGCATTAATAATGCCATATAACCATATCATTGTATTGGTTGCAATACAGGAAAGAAAAAGTATTGCCAATTCTACTGATGTGGCTGAGATAGCAAGATATTAAAGAATGCAAATTCAAAAGTGAGCCACCAACCATTTTCAAGTTAAATAATTAAAAAAGTTTCCCTGAACACCTACAATTTGTCTATGATGCAAGGAAGTGTGTAAACATTTGCATTTATGGTCAATCTGTGAATCTTGTATACATATATAGATCATGCAAAAATTACTAATTACACATTAGGAGACTAGACCGAGCTCAAGTACAGCTCAAGATCTTTAAAACCCTTCATATTCAAGGCTGATATGGATGATGTGTAGCAGCTCAAGGATAGCCATTTCTAAGATACTCTTCTTTTCCTCCCGATATTAAGTGAAAATCTCTTTGAATGCCTCCTTTTTTCATGTTAATTGGCCTCAGTTACTGTCTGAAATCATTGGCGCCCGAAGTTCCTCCTTAACTGTCCTCTGCCCTCAACCAGGTAGATACTTCCTAAATATCCTGATCTACTGCTGGGCTTGAGATTCCAGAAGACACTGAGCATCTTCCCCAATCTAGTTATTAATCTTTAATGGCTGAAATAGTTTAAAATTTATGCAAAGACAGTTCATCCATAATTATGCACGTACTATGCCTCTGGGCATATGAAATATGAGATAATTTTCTACAACTTCTAAAGTCAAGGTAAGAGATAATTTCTCAGACATTTTTTTCCAGAGGCTTCCAACAAATAGATTTTCTTTCTTCAAGGAAATAATTTTCAAACTATTCTCCCCAGAGTTCTAAGGGTTCCTAAGAGGTACCTCAGGGGCCTCAGAGAGGTTTGGATGGTAAGAGTAGGTAGAGTGTTTAATCCTTCAACTCACCTCATGCAGAACAGTGAGACCATTTTTAATGCTGATATTCTTTATAAAGTTTGACTAATGGCTACTAAGAGCAAAACACCGATGAAACACTATTGCTTTGTCTCAGCTGGATGGGTCAGTTGGTTAGAGCATCGTCCCAATACTCCAAGGTTGTGGGTTTCATCTCTGGTCAAGGCACATACAAGAATCAACCAATGAACACATAAATAAGTGGACCAACAAATCTATATTTCTCTCTCTCTCTCTCAAATCAATCAAGAAGTTTTAAAAACTTAATGCTTTAAGGCTACATAGAGAGTGTCTCTAGATATCTAGTAAATATATTGAAATTCTCAAAATTCATGTCAAAACACAAATCATTTCAAATTTTTTAAAAATTATGTTAACACTACTGTTTAAAGAGGAATATGAGGATGCTAAAAAATAAAAAGCAATGGATTTTACGTAAATTGGGCATGATTGTAATAAAGAACTCACTTTAAAACCATGTGTTTGGGCACCACTGCTCCTTCTTTGACCTCGGGAAAAGCTCCAGGAACTCTGAAAATGGCTCCTGCCCTCCTTTTTTTTTCTTCTTCAAAGAATTTCTCTGCTCTGCCTCTTCTCTGCCATTTTGAACCAGGTGGCTCAGCTCTGCCTGGTTTCCATAGCAGATCACCGGCTTCTGGGAGCATCCCAGCCTCTCTGACCGCCTGGACTTGCTATTTCAGATGGTCATCGGATCCCCACGTTGCCCTCATTCAAGACCCTGTGTCTAGATCCCTTTACCAACCTCTCCTCACAACCAGACTCAGTTCTCGGAACCTTATTCTGTACAGGGTCAAGAAAAAGTTGAGACGATTTGGTATATCTGGTACTGCACCAAAGGAAAGCATCTTTTACTCTAGATTTTAATTCTGAATATAATGTTATGGGATCATAGAACAACAGGTCTTCGAAGGGACGTAGAAGAGCTGGTAATCTGATCTCATGACCACCTACCCTCTCCCCAAATCTTGGCTTTGTAATTGATGACCTCCAGAGAGGAATTCACCACTTTTCTAACATTCAGTAATCATTTTCCTACTCCCTGGTAGGAAATTCACCGAATTAGCTTCTATTTTAAAATTAGCTTTTAAAGTAGAGAACAAAACTTTTTTTCCATATCCTTAAAGGCTAGTTATTAAGGGAATAAAAGAGTGAATCAATTATAAAAATAAAGAGACAGGCCAGCTGCTTCAGAAAATGAAATCGCAGGCCAGTTCTAAGCCTCCTCTGTGGCATAAGGAAGTAATCTTAGCTCCCGCACAGGTTGTTCTGGAGTCGTGAGTGGGTTCCCTGTAAAGTGATTGGCACACCCTGGTGTAGAGAAAGTATTAAGTAAATATACTTAGATCTGTGTGGTTGGTGGCTGGTGGTGTTAGTGGGACTAGAGCTTTATTATTTGCTCACCCACTATGACGGTACATATCAAATCACTGTGATCCAAGTTGCTGAAAAATCACTAGCTAGTTAAGTGGTGAATCCTTTCCAATTGCAATCAAAACCAGCACTTTTCATTTTATTTATGGGACTCTTGTTTCATACAACCATTCCTACAGCCACTAGCTCTTGTTTCTTTGCAAGGAATCAAATTCAGAAAAACTAACACTCATGCTTTTCTGCTTCTCTATCCCATGAGAGCCCCAACAAAATATATCACATGTACCTGGCATGGAGACTCTATTCACCAGGAACAGTTTTGGTTAAATTTCGAAAGATGTTGAGGGTGGGGTGTCAGTTATGGGAGGTTGCCAGGAAAAGCACAGCAAACAAGGGTAAGGTTCTTATGCAGATTAAATTTGTCTTCTGCACTGATAAGAATTTCAAGAGATAAAGTCATCCCCCTCTTCCTGGTACAGAAGGGGACATACCAAGTGGAGATTTCCCTTATAAATGTAAATTTATTTTATAAAGGGTAACCCCTACTTGGTTTTAAGAGCTTCTTACCTGTCTGCTATTTCTTGAAGTTAACCACCATAAAATAATCAATATCCCCAAAGAGACACATCTTGGAGTGACAAATTCTGTTTCCCTACAACAGATCACTGATTCCTTTGGAAGTTGCATGCTTACAACATTGCAATTGTTGCAAAACAACATCTCTTTCCTTTACTTAGAATGTCCTTAGAAATATTACCAAACCTTATTTGGCTATGAAGCCTTATCAAATGCCCCCCTTACTGATATTTAGTCTATTTCATTTAACTCTGGATTATGAAGAACTCTTTGGGCATTTTATTAAATACTTTTAATGAAAGTACCTAGAGTCTGTTACTATTATTTAGTAATAAAAGAAGGCATTTATCCTTATAAAATGAAGCACACCACCCATTCACCATTAATTCCCATGCTTTTAACCCATGGGTTTAAAAACAATTAAAACCTGAGAAAGAACTTGGTGGGTCTGCGTCAGCGTGATGAAATAGAAATAATACAGCCTTTGTAGTCAGAAAATTGGGTTTCCAACCCCAACTCTGTTTCGTGTCAGTTGTGTGGCCTGGGGATTTAAACCCTTTGACCTTTCTGAGCTTTCCTTATTCATTAAATGGAAATTACAATTCCCGATGTGCACTTCTTCCCAGGGTTGTGGTGAGGCTCAGAGGTGCCTTGGTACATAGGAGAACTTCACAGTTCAAAACGGCTTCACAGGCCGCCTCCTGGCCTCCTCCCGACTCCTGCTGAGTCGCCACCGCCCGGCCCGCTCAGCGGCTCAACCGCGCAGCTCACCCACGTCCCATCCTCCTGTCTTGGGAGAGAAACGCTCAGGCCTTTCATGGAATTACCACCTATTTTTATTCATTGATGATTCCAGACAAGTAATTCTGAGAGATGCCACAGGGCTTAATAAAATCTGAAAACAGAGAAGGCTTCCAAACATAATTATCTTTTAAACATAATTCACTTAGGAAACCCCCCTGTGTTCCCACCGAGTCCCATTACCAATCAGGTCACTCTGTTATTCAACAGAATGTCACTGCAAAAGTCATTTTATAAAATCTCTCTCTCACACACACAGACAAAGACTTTCTTCACCCTGTTGATAACTCTTATTGATTGAATAATGAATTTCTTTTAAAATTCTTAACCTCTGGCAAAGCCAAACTTTAATAATATTTGTGGTCAATCAGATCATATCTGCTTTGTATTATAAGGCATTATAAACAGTCCAAAATTATTTGGGTAGTCTGAGTGAGCAATGCAAGATTAGATATATATATACACATGCATATACATATACATACACACACACACATATATACACACTAAAATTTGGCAATTTGAAATGATTTACCTAAGTTGATCATATTAAACAAATAATTACAATTTCCTGTCACTTTATAGTGTGTAGACCCAACCTAATTCACCGAAACCCATCATATTTTTAACAAACTTGGTATACATTTTTCTGTTTGTAAAAGACCCACACTCGTGAGATGTGCTGTTTTCTCACCAATTAGTTGTAGCCGATTATGACCAATGAAAGATATATTTAGCTGTTTTTCTGCTCCCAACCAAAGGCAGTCACACTGCTGCCTAAACAACTGCATTTTCCCCGTGTTCTTCTCATTATTAGCACCCCATGGTGGATTTTTCTATTCATTTTAATTTCAAAAAGATACATTTAGTGCATATCTTGATGGCATGGCAACATGCAGCTCTAAGTGCTCCTGAAGGGTAGAAACAGCCTCTGGAGACCTAGAGCCTGAATCCACAAGCAGAAGTGTGAGGGGTCCTGCAATTCCTAAGAAATGTGAGGGTCTAGGTCTGAGCCCTCGCCCCCCCCCACTCCCTCCCCCTCTAGCATCACTGTCCACATGAAATTGGGTTGAGGCAAACGTCAAGGAAAATCTGCAAATGGGCTACATGTGGAGTGGTCTCATGTTGCCATGACAATAGGAAGGCGGGGGGGGGGGGCATCATAAGCTACTATTTTTGATTCTCAGGTCTTTTTAGTACCAGTTGTCAGAGCCGTCTTCCTGCCCCTCTACCTCCCTCACAGGCCTCTCAAAGTGCAGGGGCCTATTTAACTTTTGACAAAGGTTAACTGTCTGACCAACTCTCCATCAGCTGTCTGAAAACTAAAATATCAACCCATTGTTCCTTTTACTTGACCCCAAGCAACCAACCACCAACATGACTTCTTCTCTGATGGCTGATTTGTTTTGGTAATGACAATACACAGGGTGGGTCCTATCCATTATGATATCAAAAACAAAATTAATTGTTTGGTAACCAACTAGTTATATGCACTGATTGGCTGCACAACTTTACCCAGCAGAGCATCTTTATATTTCATCATCTATATAAACCACATTCTACAAATCCCAGCATTTGTATGTCAGCACAAAGGCCAATATCTCTGGCATATAACATAGATGGGACAGCCAGATCCCTCCTCCTTCCTACCTTCTCACTGCTTTTGGAAGATGAAGATTCTTTATATCACCACAAATGAGCCAGTTACCAACACATGGCCTCTTAGCTCCAAATTCACCCTTTGGCACCTGCTTGCCAAATGGACTGGACTGTAAACCTTTCTCCTTTACAGTGAACATGGTATAAGTTTTGTCAGTAGAGGTACCCCAGTGATATTACAGGTACAGAGAGGTTTCTCTTCCTGGTTCTGGTTCCTGCATTTTCCTTTTCTTGCTCCTGCAGCATGATCTGTTTGTGGGGCATGTGTGTTGGGACACGTGGTGGTGTTCTGCCCCAGCTGGGTATCTGCCATCCTTCAATGACTTTGCCTGCCTGGGCCCGGTGACCACCTTCTCATGGCATGGCCCTCGCAATGTGGACGCCAAGCAATGCAGATCTTGTGCCCACAATGGTGCCCCCCTTTTCTTTGCACCTGTCCAACTCACCTGCACCCTAGAGGATTGTTTCCTACTTGGGTGGCACCTATGAACAAGCTGTAGAGCTGGCAACCCAGCAAAATTCTCCACTACTCAGTGCACTTCAGCTATACCTTCTCCAAGGAGGTCCAAACCTCAGAGTTGGGGAAGGGCACCCTCCCAGGTTTGTCCTTCCTGGGATAACTTCCCTCAGCCTTATGGTACCCTTTAGCGTTACCTTCACACCATTCTAGTTATTCTATCATAGCTTAAAATTCTTTGTGTTAAATTTCCCATATTTAGATTACTGTGCTTTCTGTCTCCTTATTGGACCACAATTGACACACCCCCTTCTCATCTGGGACATTCAGCAGCTTCCCAGCTGGTCATTAATTTGATCACCACTCACAACCTCACTCCTTTCCTGGACTCATCCTGTATTCATCAAGCCTCCAGGGAACTGGTCAGAAAGAGTTTGGTCAATCAATGAATGTTACTGCTTAATGGTTTTTCAACCTTTTACTCAGTGATGCCCACTGTCTCTTCATGAATAATGATTCTCCAGGTAATTAAATAGATAAAAACAAATTGGTTGAAAACAATATTTTTCCTTAAAAAAGATACTATATTAGCCCCAGAGAAACACTTCTTTATCTGGAAAGATATACACAGCCAATTTGTGGTATGGTTTTTGCCATTGTTAATATTCATAAACTCCAGATGAACACATAGGCTCTACAAGTCTAAAGTAACTAAATAATCAGTATTTTTTTTTTAATAAGAAAGGTTTCCAAATGTCTGGTGAATACTTGTAGCTTCCATCGGCTGAAGTCACTGTGAGTGCAGAGGCTGAAATGTGAAGTGGTAACCCAGCCTGCTTATTGCGCTCCTTCCCATGAAACTGGTTGGTATGACACCCTCCACTCCTGACTATCATATACTTTCATGGATTGATACACAACACGTATTGATCAGCTCTCCATGTAGCAATCTCTTTCCAAAGAAACTTCCAGTTTGAAGAATTCATTTTCTTTTGTGACACTGAAAGCTATTTGATTTTCAGAACATTTTCTGACCTCTTGGCATAGAGACTGAAACTGCTTTTTTTTTTTTTTTAAATAATAAGCTTTAATTAGAAGAAACTTTTTTAAATGAAGAGCTTTTTACAGAAAGAAAAGGAAAATCAATTTGAAAATCGATTGTTTCTACCAGGTCTTATTGTGAATGGTGTGTTGCTATTGGGAACAGAGTAAGATTTATTCAGGGCAAAATCACCCTGGAATCATTTAGGACATATTAACAGCATTGCATTAGCAATAGCTGTTTTGGAAGATGCAGAGTCAATGAAAGTTTTTGCCTTGTAAAATGAATAGCTTTCTGAAAAATTTGAAAATTAAAAACAATGTTTTATAGACTTTGACTCTCTCCCTTAGAGAAGCTGTTTTATATGTAACAGAGTGAATAACCACATATGCAGATGACAAAATGACAGAAAAAAATACCTCCTTCATAACCCTCCTGTCACTGTGAACAAAGCATTGCCATTGAAGACTCATTCCTTTGGACCGTTAGAGGTTTGAGATCTCCAAGGGCTGTTTATTAAAAATGTATATATTCTTAGCAGGAATAACCTTTTAAGACTTTATGAGCTAATTTTATCAGAGATAAATCTATTGACTTGCTTTGTAATCATGACAGGTCCACTAGTCTAGATATAAGCTAGATATCTTTTGAGTGTTTGAGGTTCCAGAAGAATCACCAAGCATAGTTCTATAGCATTTTGTTGCTTATAAGTTCATTAACATAAATTATCTTATTTAGTTCAGGAAGAATTTTTCAAACATGCATAGCTTATTCATTCTCCTAGATGGGCAAGCCAGATCATCAAGGTGTAATATACCTGCAAACACATTCTAAGCAACCTCTACATGCTTGGTTTTGTTTTTCTGGTTGAATTTTAATTTGGTGTAATGGCATCAAAATTCAGTAAAACAAACTGCCCTATGAAGTTCATCATTGCATTTACTGTAAGGTCATTGTCAAAGATTCACTTGTTACCTCATACATTGTCTTCTTTACATGGAAAAATGTCCTATCTCATCTTGGAACCAATAATATTTGGCAGTTCTCTTGTACAACTGATTCTTTTTTATATTATAAACACTGTGAAGTGCTCTATAGACTAGATTTTCTTTTATATAATACCACATTGAAGGAGAAAAAGACATCTAGTAAGTTAATGGTGAGTCACAGCTTTTCCTAGAAAGACTCACTTCCCGTTTTTGCTGTACAAACAGAATGCTTAAATAAATGCAATTCCACTATCTTGGCTCCTAGATTAAAATACTCCAAAATCAGTCATCCTATTGAATCCATCCTAAATGGACTGATAAGCATAGTGGGGCCACTTGGGTGGTCAGTCTGTATTCAGTAGAACCCAACTTTACCCAGAACCCCCTCCAGTACTTGGTAACTATTTGGTTTTGTAATCTGTCCCGCATTTAGAGACTTGGGAATTGCATTTATGTATGTTGAAGTTGATTAGTTGACATGACATCTTTCTTTTTGACAAATAAAACATGAAACTTAAATCTCCAAAACTCTTTGAACATTTATTTTTAATGAGTAATGTCTTCTCATCAGACAATCAAATCACGATTTCATCCAGAGAAGCCTGGATCCAAACGAGATGCCAAGTGAAAACTATGAGAAAAAATAACCTGAATGAACAGTTCTCTAGCTGTCAAGATCAGCTAAAGATTCTTGTTAGGAAATATACATGTACATGAAAGGATACCAACCGCATTTATCTCTGTGAATACAAGATTTGGTTGCAGGAAAGGAGAGGAGCTAATAAAAATGCTTTTGGCCTCATGATTTCTTGGCCCTTATTTTCAAGGCTCATAAATACCCATATGCTAGATATCTAATTAGTGTTGTAATCTAAACTAATGGGACAAGCTATTAATTTATGACAAAATTGCGAGCTTGAGGGTAGAATTAAAATGCTACTCAATCAAATAAAAGGTGTTCTGCTCTAATTGCCATCTGCACCAGGATTGAACTCGGACTCATATCCTGAGTTAGATGGTGCCTTAAAGGTCATCTGGTTCAAATACCAGTAACATCCTCCAAATGCTCCTCTTGATTCTGTTTGAATCCTGCAGTATTGGAGAACTCCCCATCTCCCAAAGCACCTATCCCACTTTCAAGACATTCTAATCACAACATTCTGTTACCTAGAATTAAACACTTGGCAGCAGAGCACACTTTCCCATTGTAAAAAAAATTACAAAGAACCTTTCTGTCACTGTCGTGAAATGACTGGGAAAAATCAAAATACAGTCAAGTGTCTCCATCTGAAAGATGGCAAAGATGTCAAGCAGGCAAGTCGTTTATTGTATGGAGGACTAATTTGAAGAACGGATAGGTATATGCTATAAGTTGTCTTCAGGGTCCTGGGCTTTCCACATGGGGAGAGGGAATAGCTATAAAGTTCAGTAAGTGGTCCCTTACTTTTCTGTCTGGTTTTAAAAAGAAATTTGCCCGGCCGGGGGTGGCTCAGTGGTTGAGCGTCAACGTAGGATCCAGGCGATCGGGGTTCGATTCCTGGTCAGGGCACATGCCCGGGTTGCCGGCTCGATCAATGACTCTCTCATCATTGATGTTTCTCTCTCTCCCTCTCTTTTCCTCTCTCTGAAATCAATAAAGATATATTTAATAAAAATTAAAAAATTAGTAGCACCACACCCCTGACAAATGGGACCTGTGGCCTCTCCCTGAGCCACTCCAAAAAGTTTAGGGCTATTGTTTTTCCCTCCTTCTGCTGCTCCACGTCCTCCTTTTTGGACCTCAAATGAATAATTTAGATTAATTGTAATCCTTCGTTCATGACACACTGAGAGCTGTGGTTTTCAATGGTTCTCATTGGCACCTACTAAAGCTTCTTTTTTCCATGCCAAATGCCCAGTTTCTTGCAATATTTCATGCAAGACAGGATTTCCAAGTCGTCTCCATCTTTCTTGACCAATCCAGTGTGCCCACACTCTTTCTTTTCCATTTGAATGTTGAAAGAGATCTTTTCCCAATGAGTAAAGAACATGATTGCTTTACTTGTTGAAGGAAACTATATGTGCTATCAGAAATCCAGGTTCAGTCAAGCTCTGGTACTGACTTCATACATGACCTTCACATGGAATGAATTTGGAGCATTGAGAAGTAGAGGCCTGAGAAAACAAATCACACCAGGAGTGAAAACGATCCTGTTGGGTCAACTCATCTACTCCACTTGCTGACAACTTAATATGCTATAGCAGAGACAAAGAATAACCTTTTCTATTGGTTCTGTTTTGTTTTCAACTAAAATAATTTACTATTCCTTCTATTTATTACCTCTAATTCCTAATAAATCTTTTGTAAAAATTAAGACGAGAGAGAAAGGAAGAGGCACATCTGGACATTCCCCTGTTCAGAAGTAGCCCAAGGAATACCTATTCTTTATGGATAACTTTTAAAAAAGAGCTAAAACATCACCTGAATTGCTTCAATAGGTCATGGAAAGATAACAGATTTTAAAAGCTGGACTTAGCGGGTAGAGCATTGGTATTTACTGCAGGCAAACTTGTCCTTGGCCTTTCTCACACCTTGTCCATGTTTCTGTCCCACTTGTAGGTCTTTCTCCCTCTTGAACCTGTACCCACTATCCCCTGGAGCTTCTGGAAGCTCTTCTGACTACTTCTTCCCAAATGCCCCACACTCAGAAATGACTTCTTCTATTTCCTTTGTTCTCTTTCTAAACTATCAAACAGTTCTGAATTAGGGATTAACAAAAAGCTAGCCAGCCAAGTTAGTGCAACGCAAGTGACTTTCCACCTGACCTTCTCAGAGAGGTTCTCATATTGAAAGAAAAAAAACCCACCTTTTCTCTGATTATTAAAGAAATACGTGTCTATTGGTGGAAATATTGGAAAATACAGAAAATCTTAACAGACAGAGAGAAAAAAAAACATTACATTAAAGTTATAACTATTAATATTTTGGTATATATCTTTGCAATCTGTTTTCTATGTAAATAATACTACAGTGGTCCCTCGGTTTTCTAATGTAAACCGTTCCGGAAGACCATTCGACTTCTGAAATGTTCAAAAACAGAGGGATCCACAGCCAACAGCTGGGCCTCAGGATCTTGCCCTCAAAGGAAGCTGTGCGGCATGTTCAACTTCCGAGGCGTGTTCGAAAACCGAAGCATTTACTTCCAGGTTTATGGCGTTCATAAACCAAAATGTTCGTCAAAGAAGACATTCAAAAACCGAAGTACCACTGTACTTCTTTTCCTAAATTGGAGTAATAGTGTTTTGCAACTTGCCATTTTCACTTAATATGTCAGAAACATTTTCTCATACCATTAGGCACTCCAGGATACCATTTTAATGGCTACATTGCATTCTATCATATGGCTGTTCCATAATTTATTTTACCAATTCCCCATTGTGGGGGTTTTGGTTGTTTTCCAATTCTACTATTTTAAATATTTCTGCAATAAATATCCCTTAGGTATTTATTTCCTTAGATTAAGTTCCTAGGAGTAAAATTGGGTAATCACACTTTTAAGACATTGAATAAATATTTCCAAATAGTCCTCTGATTTAATCTGCCCTGTGGCCAGCAGTGTTTGAAAAATGCCTACTTCCCCATACCCTCAATGTCACTGGATGTTACTGTAAAAGATAAAATATTTTCCAATTTGATTGGAGGTAAAGAGCTATTTCTCTTCATGGCATTTATATTATATCACATTTATTTTCTTTACTTACTGGTAAAGTTAATTTTGTTTCATAGAAGATATACATTGGCCATTGGTATTTCATATTTTCATGTCCCTCTCTCTTTTTTTGTCTTTCAATTGGTCTATTTTTTCTCCTTGATTTGTGTGTTCTCTATATACATTAAGAATAGACCCTTTGTCTTCCATCTGTATTGCAATTTATCCCACTTTCTAAGAGATTTCCTGGTCATCTTCATCCAAATGTCTCTCTAATTGGTGAAATTGGAGGCAATGTAATAAAGTGATTTAAAACTTTTTATAAAATGTCAAGGAGAGGTGTGTTTTCCAGAGTCCCCAACAGACCCCATGCAGGTAAAAAGGCAGAGTAGAAGAGGGACACTCTTTCTCTCTAGCTCTTGAACTACCAAAGCAGAGCTGACTCTTGTGCTCCAGGGACAGAGTGAAGTGAGAGTAGCCTGCTCTCAGCCCTGATTTGACAGGCCCTGTAATGGACCACAGTTGTCAATGTGACAAACGCCTCAGGGCTTTCCTGTCTCCTCAAAATCAGCTTCCTATCAATTAGTATGTGTAGTGTGTCACCAGGGACAGAGGAAGAAACAGCACTTCCTCCTGAGATAAACAATCCCATGTAGAACTCATTAATAAAACGTGGCTCAGAAAGTTGTAATCCTAATTTAAGCAACAAAGACACACTTCCAGGTCAATGCTTTAGAGAGTGGGTTCATTTTCATTGCTTGTTAAGGACCTTATTAGGGCTTTAAGACACATTTAAAATATTTGCCTCAGCAAGACTTGCGAGCTCGTTTAAACTCCCAGCATGCCATTAGGTCCTGTATTAACATGTTTAATGTTTACTTCTAACAAGAGAGAAATAAATGCATCATATTTTGTGAGTGGGTCCTCTAGGAACCAACAAAGAACAGTAACAGGAGTATGGAGGGAGATCCCAGGGGCGGGATGTGAATAGTCCTGAAGCCTGGAAGAGTATGAAAGGACCTATGTCATTGTTTTTAAATTTTTATATATAAATATTTTTATATTGTTGACCTCTGTTGCTCAATTTTGATGCACCCTTTGAACAAGGGTGTTCAATGACATACACTTTGACCTCATATCTTCACCCTCCCTGTACCACCCAAGTGAAAACCAAGAGCTTCATGGCCAATCAATTACACACATGACAAGTCCTGATACTGGTGAAGTGATATCATGGTAAAATACTTGTTGAATCTTGGGTAAGAGAAAAACAGTCTGGTGAAGTCTCCATTTTCATTTCCTTGGCCTTTTATGGTAGTCAGGGTAATCAAAGCTAGCAGGTATAACAAACAATCCCCAACTCTGTATGGCTTAAAGTGACACAGATTCATATTCCTCCCACCTCTCAGTCCAACGAAGCCAGGCAGCTGTCCTGGGAGTCTCTCCTCCTAGCAAGAGCTCAGGTGTTCCAAACTCCTTCATTGTGTGGTGCTGCTCTATTACATGGCAGGTAGCTGGCATGGAAGGTAGCTCTAGAAGGGGGGCAGAGGAGATGGAGGAGATGGATGAAGACACAGGGGGTCTTATGGCTATTGTCCAAAACTCAGTCACAATGACCCAACCTAACTATAACGAAGGCTGAGAAGTACATATTCCTATGAGCCCAGGAAGAAGAAACTGAAATGAGATTTGGTAAGGACATGGCATTGTCTGTGTCACGTCTCAGTTGGTTTACCCATCTGAGTGATACAACCAGCTAAAAGTCCCCGTTAACCTAAAATTTTCTCTCTACATCTCTGTCTTATTAGATACATGAAATGTCCATGTCACTATTTCTGTCTTTAAGACTTTAAAGAATAGACTGAAGGAATTAAAGTGTGTATATCATGGACAGGGTGACCTTCTGAGGAATATGTCCCAATATGTTTTCCTGTCTCAGTTGTTCTCATCATCTTAGGGAGACAGAGTCAGCTATTTACCACCTTAACCACAGTGGATTAAACCAGGGAGTTGTGCCTAAGTGAGAGAAACTTTACACAGACTGGGCATGAGGCAGCTCAGACACCTCAGAGCTGACTGGTGCAAGCTATTGACATGGCTGTGATTCATACTAAATTGCTCCCAAATCGCTCCAGCCTACTCTCACGCTTTCTTTTGTGAATCTTAAGTACGAAGGGAAAGGAGAGGAATCAGGTCTTTAGCTCCAGGTTGTTATCTCAGGATACCACCTGACAAATTTTCCTATTGCTGCATAGGAAAAACTAGGACCCTTGGTAACTGGGTACCACTAAATAAACCCCATTTTATAGTTCGTCTGTGCCCATCATTTAGCTCATAGCAGATCTCTGGGAAAATTCCAAATGGGGCCTTAATATTTTCTGGCACAGAATGAAGAACAAATTAAACCATTGCTCTTATGCAAGGTGGGTCAAAGAAGGAAGCGAGCAGTCAGGGGCCCACAGCAATTCTGAAACTTTGTCAGGTCCCCCTACCCTAAAGGACAGGAAATGGTCCTTAACTAAGCCCTGGCTCTGCTCCCTGGGAATGCGTCGGAAATCCATTGCTCTCCCTGACCCTTGGCCTCGCTCCCTGGAATTCCTTCCTTATTTTCATTATCTTTCTTAGCTACATAAAGACTATCATAGAATATACCTTTGTTGAAGGGTGACCAGCCCTCCCAGTTTCCCAGGACTGTGGGTTTTTCCTAGATTGCCCAACTTTCAAGGCCAAAACCATGAAAGTCCCATGCAAACCAGGATGGGTTTGACTGTCCTCCTGGGAGCTGGACCGCTTCCTCGGCCTTCCTCTGGAAGCTCTCCTGATCTTTCTACATCTTGAAAAGCCAGTCCCTTTAAGCCAGCCCATGATGCTCTGGACAAGATAACTAACTCAAAAACTTTGTTGGCTTTTTGTATTTGATTTTAGACAACTCTCTGAGACAAAAGTCATACCCACAACTTGTTTCAAGACATCCAATATACTTTTTTAATAGTTCCTTTGCTCTATCAGGCTTCTATAGGCCTTTGCTCCCCATTGGAAGAGCATTTCTATTAGGCCCCTCTTTAATCCTTTCAATGGATTAAAGGTTTGATTTGGTCTTTTCCTGAAGGCTGAGTCTTCAAAGTCGAAAAACTTCTAAATTCTTTCTTTTAGTGGTTGGAGATGAAAAACAGTCTTGTTGTTCATACGCATAAGTTCCAAAATTTAGGGGAAAATAAGTTTCCTCTCTGTTCTGCTTTCATGTCAACCAGTTCTTTTCTGATCTCATCTCTTTCTTTTAGTATTTTATCACATACAGCTTGTAACAACCAGCTCACACTTTCAACATTCTGCCTCAAAACATCCTTCCCCCTCTTCACAACTTCATTGGTACATTTTTTGCCTTCCAGATTTTGACAGGTGCCAATTTTGCCAAATGTTTTGCCACCACATGACATAAGTAACCACTTTTCCAACCTCTCTTATGGTTTCCTTACTATGTACTGTTGAGCTCAAAGCCACTGCCACTTCTAGTTATATATGCAATACCCTACTTCCTGTACTGATTTCTGCATTAGATGGGTTTTTGCTGTAATAAATCTGCATAACAAACAACTCCAAGTTCTCAGTGGATAATATAAGTGTTATGTATCAGTATCATTTTTGTTGAAAACAGTGACAGGTTTTGTACTCATCACTGCTCTTGCACATATAACAGACTTACTACACTTCTAGGAAGTGGCAGAGCAAGAATTTGAACAAGGCAATTTGCCATCAAAGCTCATTCTCTTAACACTGCACTAGACTAGCCTCATGTTGCCTATAACCCAGGAGATAGACTGTGACAAAAATGCAAAAACAAAAGCACCACGGGCTGAAGTGATACGGAGAAAGTGACTTTCATGCAAAGTCTAGAGATGGCTATTGTCAGAACTAGTTACTCAGCGACTCCACGAGGCAGTGGGACACAGGAGAGTTAAGGCTTAAGGGGAGGGGAGGACTGAGAAATGTTCAGAGCATAGGCTAACTAGGAGAGGGCCGGCTTCGGGAAATACTCCAGCGTTGGTAGACAGCAGTGTAATAAAGGGCATGCTCTGTGAAAACAATGAGGGAAATGTAGAAGGTGAGATAAGATTTTTTTTAACACATCAGTATTTGATAAATTTGACTTGACCCAATCCTGCCATAAGGTCAACATTTTTGGGGGGGTTTTGTTTTACTCATAACTGAACATTCTCAGTATAATCTAACTCTGCCAACTCAAAATTAGCCTTACTAATTCAGATAAATGTTCCCTGAGGACGCTACTGACCCAGGCAAATTTATTGCACGTGGTTGCTCTCATCTGGATTTAACTGAAGGTGAAAACTATTATATTAACCCACTGAGCTAATGAGGATGGCTTCTTCAGTCCCATCTAATCTCCTGAAGGGGGTTGGAATGTGTTTTCCTTTAACCGCTATTAAATGAGAAGACATGTGAGAAAGCACTATAGAAATTATAAATCACCATGCAAATGTTAGTTGTCACTCTGTAGATTTCAGACAGATGCTAGCTTTAGTTACAGCCATTACTTGGGCTAAAGATGAAGTTATGTTGAAATATCTCAGAAAGTGTTAATTAGTCCAGTTCCTGAATAGTACCAAGGGTTTAAGGGTAAGAAAGACAGTGAGGTATGCCTCAGACAAACTCATGGAGATCCAGTCTCAGGGTTTCCACAAAAACCATGAAATCATTCACTTATTCAACAAGTATCTGAGTGCTTACCTGAGCCAGGCACTGTTCTATGTGATGGGCATTCAGAGTCAAACAAGGTAGACAAGACCTGCATCTCAAACCAAACTGCTATAGGGATATTGACGTTGCCACTTACAAGCTGAATGACCTTGAGAAAATTTCTATGCCTCCATTTCTTCATCTGAAAAAACTATATAAGGGTCATTATGAGGGTTAAATGAATTAATATTGCTAAAACACTTAGACAATGCCAGGCTCATATTAGCAAAAATAAATGCTTGTTAAACAAGTGGGACTATAGTGAATCAAGATTGACAATAAACCAATAAACAAAGTAAGTGCCATGATGAGATCAAAAATAGGGCAGTATGGCAGGGTCTCCTTCAGATGAGGTGCTCGAGATGGCTTCTCCAAAGAAGCTCCTCTAAAGAAGTCTTCAAGCGGAGACCTGCGTGATGAGAAAGAACCAGAGGAAGGGCTGGGGCCATAGGCCTTCAGGCCATGAGAGACTCTAGGACAGAGTGAGCATGATATGTCCTAGTGACAAAGAGAAATCTAAGCCTGGCTGGGGCACACTGAGCAGGTGGAAGATGGTGGGAGACAGCGGGAAATGGAGGAGGGAAGGTAGGAAATCGTAGAGATGGGGAGAAGGTGGGAGACGGGGGCGGTGGAAAAGGTGGGAGACGGGGGCAGTGGGAAAGGTGGGAGACGGGGGCGGTGGGAAAGGTGGGAGACAGGGGCGGTGGGAAAGGTGGGAGACGGGGGCATTGGGAAAGGTGGGAGACGGGGGCAGTGGGAAAGGTGGGAGATAGGGGGCGGTGGGAAAGGTGGGAGACGGGGGCGGTGGGAAAGGTGGGAGACGGGGGCGGTGGGAAAGGTGGGAGACGGGGGCGGTGGGAAAGGTGGGAGATGGGGGCGGTGGGAAAGGTGGGAGATAGGGGGCGGTGGGAAAGGTGGGAGATAGGGGGCGGTGGGAAAGGTGGGAGACGGGGGCGGTGGGAAAGGTGGGAGATAGGGGGCGGTGGGAAAGGTGGGAGACGGGGGCGGTGGGAAAGGTGGGAGATGGGGGCAGTGGGAAAGGTGGGAGATGGGGGCAGTGGGAAAGGTGGGAGACGGGGGCGGTGGGAAAGGTGGGAGATAGGGGGCAGTGGGAAAGGTGGGAGATGGGGGCAGTGGGAAAGGTGGGAGACGGGGGCGGTGGGAAAGGTGGGAGATAGGGGGCAGTGGGAAAGGTGGGAGACGGGGGCAGTGGGAAAGGTGGGAGACGGGGGCGGTGGGAAAGGTGGGAGACGGGGGCGGTGGGAAAGGTGGGAGATAGGGGGCAGTGGGAAAGGTGGGAGATGGGGGCAGTGGGAAAGGTGGGAGACGGGGGCAGTGGGAAAGGTGGGAGATAGGGGGCAGTGGGAAAGGTGGGAGACGGGGGCAGTGGGAAAGGTGGGAGATAGGCAGAGGCCAGGTTATGTGGCGATTTTTGTATCAGCAGGGTGAAGACTTTTAAAGTGTATTCAAGGGGTAACTGAAGGATTCTGAGCAGGGAAGAGACAGAATTTGATGCGTGTTTGAGGAAAGCCACCTGGCTGCTGCGTGAGCACAGGCCTGGGGGTGTGAGGGCGGGGGGGAGGCCAGGTGGGCAGCGCTGCCGTAGCTCAGGTGAGAGGTGACACGGCCTGGATGGGGGTGCACGCGGTGGAGATGGAGAGAATAGAACAGATTTGGGACGTGTTTCAGAAGCAGAATGGGCAGGATGTGAGAATATATAGTTTGTGGGAGGTGATATAGAAAAAAAGAAAAGGAATGTGGGTGGACAGAAGTACCAGATGGAAAGGTGTGGGGTGGGGAGCACGCCGAGCACCCAGGGACGCGGGGCGGATGGCTAGAGAGCCTAAGCCACAGCCAGCTCTGCCGCTCCCTACCTAGCACTGTGCCTTTGAACATCAGGTCAACTCTCATTCGCGCTTCCCTGATCAATGAAAGGAGAATGATACTATTTTCCCTGATCACCTCTCAGGGAGTTTGTAAGGATCAGATTAAATAATAAAAGTAATAGGCTTCAAAACATAAAGCCACCCTATAAATGTAGGGTGTAATTATTATAATTGTCAAGAACTGGGGCCCAACATCTTGGTTACCGAATGCAGGTGTTTGATAGAATTCTACTAACAGTAAACAATATATATTTTAAATGATATCTTTAAAAGACCTGGAAAATCAGATGCTTCCCTCTAACACACTAAAAGAAGAAAGCTGAATGCCCAGCCACAATTCATGTCCATCGTCACCTCTATCTTGTCGTTACAACCCAGGGGCACTGGCACCATCTGACTGTGAACCCAATGTCTATATTCTGGATCTACTGTACCCTGACACTGTTTACAGGAATTTTGTATTGGGTTCTTAAGTGGGAGAAAATTCTCATTGAGATGTCACTTCCACAGTTAGTGGGCCTAGTCAGAAAGAACTCCGAAGGAGAGAAAAATCAATCCTTTCCAGCTTTCAGGGACTAATAGTCCACAACCAACAATAGGCTAAGGACTTCCTTACAGTTTAGCGAATGTGCAGAGAAACCAGGCCCCTGAATTCCATTATGTGCAACAATGTTATCTTTGTCCAGATCTATTTTTTTTATTGTAGCATGATCTATTGTATTAAAAGACTATAAATGATCTAAATTACAAGAAGAGAAGCTTGGTTAATTAAGTTATGGTATCTACCTACAATGAACTCTAATTGCTTCAAAAATGATTATACATATTTCATATATTAATATAGCAATGTTTATAACCTACTACTAAGTGAAAAAGTCAGGAAATACTCTTTGTATAATATGGCATACATCCTCATTATGTTTTTAGAAAATTTATATGTGTATTGTATATATATACATCTTTTCAAGTTTTAAAACAATTTCAAATGTATTAAAAAATTACCAGTAAGTACAAAGAAAATTTTCCTGAGGTATTTCAGAGTAAATGGTTGATATGAGAGGCCTCAAGTGAACCGCTCTGAGAGCTTGCTCAGTCCCTGGAATTCCAGAAAGGGAGATGGCTGCCATGGAAATGGCCTGCATTTCCAAACTAGAAAGCCCAGAGATGCCTGAGAGCCGATGGCGCAGAGATGGAGCCTGCAGAAGTCAGCCAGACTGGTCACGGTGAGAGGGACTCCTCCCAGGAGGATGCCTGGAGAGGCCAGGTGACCACAGGAGGGGGTGGGCCTGCAGAGAGCGGGGAACGAGGGCATCTCAACAGTCACCTGCTAGAGGCACTGCCTGTGTCAAGGAGTCTCACACTGGAGGTGAGAGGTTTCTGGCCCCGGGTGCACCTCCAAATGAACCACTAAGGAACCCACAAGAGAGGAAAGTCAGCATTTGGATTCTGTTCCACACAGAGGCCAATGTTACTCTACAACTGTACTAGACAAGTAGGAGCCCTGTTCCACTGACCTCTTCTCCCTACCCCAACTTGCAGCCCTGAAGGAGACGGATGCTGCCTGGTGGGCAGGAAATGAGGAGCAGGGTGAGGAAAGGGGGCAGCTGGCCATGCCCTGTCCCCCACCACCCCACCCTCAGACCTCTAACAGGAAGCCAGTACCTAGATGCAGCAGGAAATCAACTGCATACAACTTTGAACAGAGCTGGACTTCTTTCCTGAACATAACCCGTGGGCTTTTTGTTGTTATGAAAGTGAATGGAAAACTTAAAGGACCCTCCTAAGATTATATTCAGGAGCCAGGAAAAACAAATCCAAGGAACCAGTATGAAGAGGGAGAGGTGGAAAATAATAAAGCTATTTCCTGCTTGTATCCTATTGAGCTTGTCTGATAAACTGGATACATATAGCATAAAAGATAATATTTAGTTCGAGCATGGAACCTATCTCTAAATATAAGAAAGAATTCCACTCATTTTTAATGACTGCTATCTTTTCCCCCAGCAATAAAGCTATAATTGACATATAACATTATGTAAATTTAAGGTATACAGTGTAAAGATTTGATTTTTTTATGCCTGTTGCAATTTATTGATAACTTACTCGTTTTCAAAAAATTAGCCCTGCAACCTTTTACGACATTTCCCATTGAATTATTGTTTATGTGTTTTAAGAATCTTGCTAGCAAAATAACTTAAATCATATCTCTTTCATAAAATACCTCAAGAAGGACATCTTGTTATCCACATAGTAATTCTCTAACACACTTCCAATGAAAGAGTAGCTTATACATAACCCTTGTTATCTCAGGGTAGACTGAATTAAGCTTGAAAAAAGGACATTACATTCTATTTCTATAGTATTTCACTTTATACTTGCACGACACCTATCAACATCAAACTGGCAGCAATAAATTGCCCAGGGCACTTATTTCAATGTGACCTGAATTATTAAGATCTCAAGTTCCAAACATCAGTTTTTAAACTTAAAATTTTTAAAGATATTGGTTCTTTCTAGAATCACACAAATTTCATTTTCCCAGCTGCTGTTTTATCATTTTATTTTATCTTCTTGGTTGTCCTAGAAACAGTATGGAAATTATTCATTTTCAGAAAGCATTCTATTATTGCTTGCACAGCAAGTTTCTCCCATTATTTTGGAAAATAAATGAATGGGATGGTCTTTGAAAACAAAATACTTTGAAGGACTTGGGAAAACACATTACAAGAAAGTTATAAAATCCTAAGTTCAAAAAGAAAAGCAGAGGTTGGTGAGAGGCAGTTAAATTCTATGCTAACATGGTTCCTGACATTCTCCTCTGCCAGACTGTGGGCTTTGCAGAGCTGGGTTTTTGTACTCAATACTTAGAGAGTTCTAGCAGTCACAAAAGTCTCCCCTTTGGCATATGTGTTCACAGGTCATCTAGGAGGTCCACAGTGTCCCCAGAGAGAGGTGGTGGTTGGACAGGTATCGGCAACTGCTGGGGGGTAAAGTTCTGCCTCTCCTGAGGGCCTCAGATAAAAGTGGAAAGTGACATCCTTAAGGGTACAGACCAGGAGGAAAGGTAGTTCTGAGCTTCGGCTGTGTTCTGCATACAACTCTCCTCATAAAATAAGAATCCCAATCCCCTCTTCATGCATCCTGTCCAAGGAAGAGAGAGGGGTTAAACCATCAATGTGATAACTATCTCTTGATGCCATCAAAGCTAAAGTGTCTCCCACCCCATGTGTTCAGTTTCTCTGAGATCTGAGCCATGGTTGGTCTCTCCTGGCGATTCTGTGGGTCTCCCTTTGTTAGAGGGCGGTGTAAGCCTTATATCTTCCTTTCTACCTTGACTTCCAGGAAGCTTAGAGTTAGATTCATTAAACAGTAAATTCCCTTGGGGGAAAAATAAACCAAAAAACTCAAATGTCTCCAGGACTGAAACCAGTTAGCAGGTCTTGCTTTTACTCAATTCTTTCCTCTGGTTTTAATGCAATTTCGGAGGAATTACTTTAGCTGCAAGGGTACCTCATCTGCAAACACTTCTTTACTTTACATTTGATATGTAATGTTATGTATGTGTTTGTTTATTTATTTATCCATCAATTTATTTATTTAACTTTATATAGTTCTTACATTTTAGAAAGTCATGATTTGACTTTTAATATGCCCAAATCCTACTTTGGGCTTTAAAACAATGCAAAATGCAGTGCCAATCTGCCTCTTCAGCATCACCAAAACCAAGCAAGTGTGCAAAGAAGGCAGGCTAAGGAGAGGTACTTTTTGAACACTTTCAACCATCAGTGTGTCATTTGTACCCTTTGATGTTGTGACTATAACCAGCCACATGGCTTTAGGGAAGTCACTTAATTCTGTGGCCTAAATTACCAGAAAAACTCCAAGGCCCTTTCTACCCTTAAAAAGCGTCCACGATGCCAGGTAAAGGGACTTTAGACTTCCGCAAATGCAGGACTATAAAATGATTTTGTAAAAATTCATAGAAGTTACTAACGCACCACAATCATAAGTTATTCATCACAAGGAGATATTTTTATAACACCGAAATAAAAATGCCAGTAGTTGTTATTTTCACATAAGGAAAAGAGTTATTCAGTTGTTTTGCTTTTCAATGCAAAGATCCTGCCTGCACCACCAATGAGGTCCTATAGCACTTTAAGGCAGGAAGCATCTTATTTTTGTACTTGGAGTGCTCTATATCAGGGGGGAAATCCAGTGGCAACATCAGCAAGAACTCCTGGGGCTCTCTGCAAGGAAGTTTTCCAAGATTTTAGACTTCTGAGGTTGAAGAGTATAAAATGCCTCTTGGTAACAAGGTGACAAATGATGTATTTAGACAGAAATCTCTAGGATAAAAAACTACAGGAAACTTCTCACTTGATTTTGTAGAAAAATTACCAAACAGACTGAAGAATGAAAGGGCATACATTCCCAGAAAATATCATGATTGCAACAAAACTGATCAAGTTGTGTTGTAGCTAAATAGGGGCTGCAATGTTCTAAGCCATCTAAGCAAAAAAGCCAGACAGGAGAAGGGGACAGAAAGAGAAACAGCAAGGTAAAGAAGAATGGATAAGGGCAACTATGAAAAAACACCTGCAAGGTGTTATTTACTAAGGTTCTCACTGCTATACCCTGGACCCACCAAAGAGATCCTTGTTGTGATGGTTAATTTTACATATCAACTTAAGTGGGCCACAGTGTGCCCAAACATTTGGTCCTACATTATTCCGGGTGTGCCTGCAAGGGTGTTTCTGAAATTGACGTTTGAATTGGTAGGCTAAGCAAAGCAGATTGCCCTCCCTTATTTGGGTGGGCTTTGTCCAATCAGTTGAAGGCCTGAATGGAACAAAAAGTCTGAGTAAGAGGGAACTCATCCTATCCTACTGCCCTTGAGCTGGGACATCACTTTTTTTTTTGCCTTCGTACTTGAACTTGGTCTTGAACCTATCAGTTTTCAGACTGGAATTTACACCATTGGCTCTCCTGGGTCTCCAGCTTGCCAACTGAAAGTCTTAGGATTTGCCAGCCTCCCTAATCACATAAGACAATTCCTTATAATAAATCTCTCTATATATATATTTCCTAATGGCTGTTTTTCTGGAGAACCCTGGCTAATACAGTCATGTTTAATATGTTCAGATACAAGAACACTATCCATTTTTTAAAATAATATTTCTTTTTCATTTATAGCTGACATACAAAATTATATTAGTTTCAGGTGTACAACATGTAATTAGACATTTATATAATTTACATAGTGATCATCCTATAAACCTAGTACCCATTTGACACCATATATAGTATGCTGTATTTTACACCCCCATGACTATTCAGTAGCTACCAATTTGTACTTCCTAATGCCTTTACCTTTTTCACTTACCCCTCTAAGCCCGCCTCCCCCCCATCTGGCAACTGTCAAAATATTCTATATCTATGAGTAAGTGTCTGTTCTGCTTGTCTGTTTATTTTGGTTTTTTTAGAGTCCACATATAAGTAAAATCATCTGGCATTTCTTTCTCTGTCTGACTTAATTCACTCAGCACAATACCCTCTAGATTCATTCATGTTGTTGCAATGGCCAGATTTTATTCTTTTTTATGGCTGAATCATATTTCATTATATATATGCACTACTTTTTCTTTTCTTTTTAAAAAAAAATTTTTTAATATGTCTTTATTGATCTCAGAGAGAGAAAGGGACAGGGAGAGAGAGAGATAAAAACATCAATGATGAGAGAGTCATTGATCAGCTGCCTCCTGCACACCCCCTCCTGGGGATAGACCCTGCAACCCGGGCATATGCCCTGACTAGGAATTAAACCGAAGTCTCCTGGATCATAGGTCAATGCTCAACCCCTGAACCACACCAGCCAGGCTGCACCACTTTTTCTTTATCCACTCATCTACTGATGAACACTTAGGTTGCTTCCATATCTTGGCCATTATAAATAATGCTTCAATGAACATGTGGATGTATATGTCTTTTCAATTTAGTGTTTTAGGTTTCTTTGAATAAATAACCAAAAGTGGAATTATTAAGTCCTTTTTTGTCTCTTTTTAAAGTGTTTGTTTTGAAGTATACTTTGGTATAAGTATTGCTACCCTAACTTTTTTTTTCCATTTCCATTTTCATGAAATATATTTTTTTACCCCTTACTTTTTATTCTGTGTGTGTCTTTGACCTGAAGTGAGTCTCTTTTAGACAGTATATGTAAGGGTCTTGTTTTGTTATCCTCCAGCCACCATATGTCTTCTGATTGGAACACTCAATCCATTTGCATTAAGTAATTGTTGATAGATATGCATTTATTGCCATTTTATTACTCATATTTTTTATCTTTTATTTTTTTTATTTTTCTTAAAGAAGACCCTTTAATATTTCTTGTAATACCGATTTGGTGGTGATGAACTCTGTTAACTTTTTCTTGTCTGAGAAGCTCTTTATCTGTCCTTCAATTTTAAATGATAGCTTTGACGGGTAGAGTAATCTTGATTGTAGGTCCTTGCTTTTCATCATTGACTATTTCATGACAATTACTTCTGGCCTGCAAAGTTTCTGTTGAGGAACCAGCTGGATTCCTTATGGGAGCGCCTTGTAGGTAACTGTTTTTCTCTTGCTGCTTTTAAAGCTTTCTCTTTGCCTTTAACTTTTGACATTTTAATTATGATGTATCTTGGTGTGGGCCTCCTTGGGTTCATTTTGTTTAGGAATCTGTGCTTCCTGGACTTCTATGTCTATTTCCTTCACCAGATTAAGGAAGTTTTTGTGATTAATTTTTCAAATAGGTTTTCAATTACTTGCTCTCTCTCTTCCTCTACTCTACTGTTGATTCCCTGTAATGTATTTTTCATTTCAGTAGTGTATCTTTCATTTCTGACTGGTTCTTTTTTGTTTTCTATCTCCATTTTTATATTTCTTATCTCTTTGTTGAAGTTCTCATTAAGTTTCTTTACTTTTCCCCTAAGTTCATTGAACATCCTTATAGCTAGTGTTTTGAACTCTGGATCTGGTAGAGTGCTTGGCTCCATTTCTTTAATTCTTTTTCTAGAGTTTTGTTCTGTTCTTTCAATTGGGACATGTTTCTTTGTCTCCTCATTTTAGCTGCCTCCCTGTGTTTTTTCCTATGTATTAGTAGAGCCAAGGTGAAGAAATATTTGTCTGAGGAATGACCATAGTACACATGCTTCAGGGCAAAACACACAGGCATAATTTTTTTCAACTAAGTTTTGACAGAAACTGAGTGGCAGCCCCAGAAAGGGGACACCAGGGAACTGCCTGACAGTCAGCAGAGAAGTCTAACCCCAACAGTGGACCTGGCCTCTGCAAAAGCTAAAATCTCCACTCCTTTCCATTTGTGCTTGAAAAGAGAAAAGTTACCTTTCTTTTTTCTTTTCTTTTCTTTTTTCTTTTCTTTTCTTTTCTTTTCTTTTCTTTTTTGTAATAGCATTTTGAGAAGTGTGTGATAGCTCTGATAGTAAATACACGAATTATCTTTTCCTGAAACACAGTTGGGATATGGCTTCACAAGAAATCATCTATGATTTAAGAAGGTATTACAAAGTTTTACAATGGTACAAAAATGGGACATATTTAGATAGAAAATTTTTAGTATTCTTTACTGAAAAGAAGAAAATTTCTTCTTACTGATTGTTCCAGAAAATATAGGACATATGTTTGCTTTAAGACACTGAACAAAAAATACAGAGGGAAGAGACATTTATTCATGCATTCATTTATTCAGCTAGCATTTATTAAATGTATTATATGTGCCAGGCCCTCTATTAGGCACTGAGGATAAAATGGTGAGAGGTAGTATCTGTCTGCCTTCAAGGAGTTTATAGTTTAATCGTGTGAAAGAATTTTCATTTAAAATGGAACTGGAAGATATAAAATGGAAAATCTCAGTTATCTGCCTTCAGAAAAACAAAACATTTCCTATAACGCCTGACTTACAGAAAACTGATAATACTGGAATTTTCTTAAATGATAGGAGTTGGTCAAGGGTTGTCTTAATCAACTTTGGGAAATTTTGCTTATTGCTTCCAGAAACATGAACAAGAAATGATCCAGGTAGGGTTGATTTTACAAAACAGTCTGAATAGAGCTTTGTTTGTCTGACTGGATTGGTTTTATCTCCCTGGGGAATTTTCAAAGTTTGTCTCTATTTTTATTTTAACAGACTCTAACTGAACTCTCCCCTCGTTACATTCCCTGCCTATAAACACAGCACATCCTCAAACCCTCAATGGACTTCCCTGTAGCTTGTCACAGTTTGCATTTCCTGAATTACAATTCCTCTGCTATTCC
Source organism: Miniopterus schreibersii (assembly GCF_964146895.1). NCBI lineage: Eukaryota > Metazoa > Chordata > Mammalia > Chiroptera > Miniopteridae > Miniopterus > Miniopterus schreibersii. The sequence goes on from NC_138109.1 coordinate 67,757,918, forward strand.
CGAATAGACTCATGCTTTTGACAATTTTGAGCTTGCCTGGGTTTAACTCTTTATTTAGGTCAACAATGGGTAAACAGTTAACATGCAGTTAACAGTTAAAATAGTTAACATGAGTTCTGTGTGGCATGAGTGTGCATTGGGGCGGGGCAGGAAGGGGTGAGGAGATGGACACGCTTGTTAAGAACCAGGCATGGAGGAAGCCATTACAGAAAAAGCTGCTTTTGTGAAGTGATTTAAAAAAAAAAAAAAAAGCCCTCCATGAAATAAGGTCATTATAATAAGAAGGTGAAAGATATTATCTTACCTCATAATACAATGCCAGAGCTAGAGAAAAGCTCATGAAAAGGCAGAAAGAAAATGCTGCATAGGGGAATTCTGCTTGAAAGAAAGAATCCATACTGTGGAACAGCAGCATAAAATCAGGGCATATGCTTTGTGGAACTTAGGATTCTAAGAACCACAGAGGACACTGTTTTGTCTACTTTCTGCCCTGGATCTGAACTTTCTTGCCATGTGGAAAACCCTTCTGAAAGAATCTTGTTGGCCCCACCCACGGCATTGAGCTTGTGGACACATGACCAACATGCTCCAGCCACAGATTCTGAGTCTCAGTCAAGCACATTAAGTCGTTTCCAGTGATAACGTTCAGTGGTGACAATAGATGCTGCACTAGTGGCAATGTCCCAACCAGACTGTTTGTGTGGTGTGACCTCGAAGTGGCTCAGCTGCCCTTAGTTTCTACCTGAACTCTGACCTTGTTCTTGGCTTTCTAACCTTGTCCTTCAGCGTTCCCATCAATTTGAGCATGTCTCAATATTCTTGCAAAGGGTGAGTGGAGGGAAGTAATTTTTTAGACAGGAGAAGAACAGGTGAAGGTAAGCCAAGTAATTAATGAACAGAAAGGCCTTCTCAGCCTTCAAAATGGACATGATTGATGGGCAATTGTGGGGGAAAAGACTTGACGAAGATGGTGAGAAGTAGAATCAATGCAAAGCAATTTAACAGACAAAGTCGGTATAGAGCAGCATAAGAGGCCAACAGAAAATATTGACAGAAGAATGTCAGGAGGGGTAAAATTACACTAACAACATGAGGCCAATGTGCATAAAGAAAGCCAGCAAGGGGAGAATGGCAGAAGAAAACTATCCTAGAAAAACATGAAACTATATCAACTGATGCAGAAAAGGTGATAACAAAGCTTAATCTTTTTTTTAAAAAATATATCTTTATTGATTTCAGAGAGAGGAAAGGAGAGGGAGAGAGAGAGATAGAAACATCAATGATGAGAGAGTCATTGATCAGCTGCCTAGCCTGCAACTCAGGCATGTGCCCTGACCGGGAATCAAACCCCGATCGCCTGGATCCTAGGTTGACGTTCAACCGCTGAGCCACGCCCGGCTGGGCAACAAAGCTTAATCTTGGAAACATCTAGACCAGATCACTCTCCAAAAATGGAATTTTATGCAGATATGTTCATAGAAAAGAAAAAGGAAATATTAAAGAGCCATCAGTTAAAATTTTTAATGTTCGTGTTAAAAATATTTCCACTATAAATGTACTATAATTTATAAATGTAATTATTCATTATTCTGTTAAGCCTAATATGACCCTATTAGGATGTTGGAAGATTTTTTCAATGCATATGATTTTTTTTAATTTAGTGGTAATTTTGTATACTGATTTTCTATTTTCAATTATTATACAACCAAGTTTCTCTGCTGGCTAACAGTCTTAATATAAAATTTAATGGATTATAAGTCTATGAAGGAGATAATTTTGATTCTTCTGTTTTTAGATGGTGTATGTGTGTGTGTACCACTTATTGTGTGCCTACTACATATCTAGGGTTCTGTATGTATCTTTTTAAATCTTCAAACAATCCTATAAGTCAAATATATGATCAGTTACAAGTTCAGAGAAGTTCAATGGTCTGCCCCAAGTAAGCAATAAAGCAAGGTCTATACATAAGTTTTCTAGATTCCAAGTCAAGGCCTTTTTACTATGCCATGGCACTTCCCACTTAGTTGTTGCTAAATTTTTGTTACCCTGAATAATATTGGAATTAATTCTTCATGTTGATAGTTTTTTCCTTAATTTGGGTTGATTCCTTAGACGAGCTACCCAGAAGTAGGACTACTAGGTCACAAGAATATTTTTGCATCTCAATACATATTGCCAAAAGACTTTCCAAAAGGTTGAATGTCATTTATAGCATTGTCATTAATGAGTGAGGGTATTTCAAATTTTTTTCCTAATTTAATAGTAAAATTTTCTTAATTTTCTAGCAGAGATTTTTGATATAATTAGGTAAAGAAAAATGACAGCCCGGCCAGGTGTGGCTCAGCGGTTGAGCCTCGACCTAGGATCCAGGAGATCAAGGTTTGATTCCCAGTCAGGACACATGCCCGGGTTGTGGGCTTGATCCCCAGTCGGGGGCGTGTAGGAGGCAGCGGATCAATGACTCTCATCATTGATGTTTCTATCTCTCTCCCTTTCCCTTCTCTAAAATCAATAAAGATATATTTTTTAAACATAAATAAATAAACAAATAAAAATGACAAATTACCTAATGCAAAGGTGCTTGACTTTTTAGTTTAAAAATTATTTCAGTATAATAGCATATCAAGAGGCCTAATCAGTCACCATTCTGCCTTCTCCCTTGCCATCAGAACCCAAATGTTCATCAAAAATCCACTTTCCTCTATAAGACCTCCAGGAAGGCTGGCCCTATCTAATGCCCAAGAAGGTACATCTTAATTAGTTTATACCAATAATAGTAATTCCATTCCCTTACTAGAGATGGACTTAGAAAGTGACATATGACCCTAATCTGGCCGGTGAGCAAGGGGTGATTCCTGGGACCAGCTTCTTTGCCATTGTCTCATTTCTGCCTCTGGACATTGGCCATTGTGAGTATGGGATGCCTAGAACTACTATAGCTATTTTGAAACCATGAAGGAAACTAAGTGACACACTGACTAAGGTCAGAAAGGTGGAAAGAACATGGGTCCTTAATCATGTTGTGGAGTCAATTAACTGACCATCATAAAATCCCCATCCTCTCAGACTTCTAGGTTTATTTGGTAATAAATCCCATTGGGTCTGGGTTTCCAGATTCTGTTCCTCGCAGCAGATGGTATTTCATCTGATACAAAGATTCATGAACCACAGGCCTTTGATATATTGGATGTTAAGTGTCAGTGTCAGTGTCAGTGTCAGTCTCATCATGAAGACTGTAGTAGAAACAGGCAGAGCGACACGAGAGGCCCAGTGAGGCAATAAAGGGAGACAATATGCAGGGAGTTTATTCCCTTCAGGAAACTGTAACTTGGAAAAGTAGGTTGGAAGTCACCCCACCTGGCAAACCTGAGTCAAATGCAGAACTTGTCAAGATCAGGCATGATTTCCTTCTTTAAAACCATGTGAGCCCATGGCCTCCATCTAAGGTATGAAATCTGTGGTCCCTGAAAGGGGAATACATAATATGGCATCAATTGCACAGTGAATGAGAAGAAACCAGGGAATGGAGCTCACATATAGTCAAGATTATTTGAAGTCCAGGTGTCAGGTCTGGAGTTACTGTCAGCTTGCAAAAGGCAGGCACTTCCTTTCTTGGGACTTTAGTTTCGTCAGTTGTAAATTGAGGATGGACTAAGTGATCATTCATTTTGGCTCCAAAGTTAAATGATTGGTTCTACCAGTTTTGAGTGGGATGAAGTAGATGATTGTGCAGCATTTACCTGTATGTATTACTTCTTATTATAGTTATCATTAATGCTAGAAAAAGCTATGAGGTTTGGTGGTAAAGAGTAGGCATTCTGGGATTATACAAATCTGGGTTCACATACCACTTAGAGGTATCATGATGTTGGGTGAGTCACCCTTCTAAACCTTGACTTCCTCTCCTGTTATATGAGGGTAATGATAGTAATACCCTTAAAGTATAAATGAGCCCTGGACAGTTTTCTCAGTGGTTAGAGCATCAGTCCACAGACTGAAGGGTGATGGGTTCAGTTCCCAGTCAAGGGTATGTACCTCTGTTGTAGGTTCTATCCCCAGGCCCGGCAGGGGTTCATGCAAGAAGCAGCCAATCCATGTGTCTTTCTCATGTCGATGTTTCACTCTCTCTCTCCCTGCATTCTACTCTTTAAAAATCAATGAAAAAAATATCCTGGGGTGAGGATTTAAAAAAAAAAAAAAAGAATAAATGAGCCAATATATGTACAAATACTTACCCCATGGTAGGCACTCAATAAACTGCTAGCTATTGTTATTAAAAGTAGCAATAATAGCCAAAATGTATATGGCACACTACAGTTCAAGAGCCAGGATTTGTACTTGAGTCTCCTAATTCTTAACTTTGTGTTCTTTCTAATATAGCTCATACCCTTCCAAGATAAAGTTGAGCATCAGACTCCTAAAATGTAAGAAAAATGGGAAGAAAGTATATACAAAGAAAGCCGTGCTGTAACAAACATGCATAATACTATAATAATATATATACTCTAATAACACCATACCATACCCTCTTCCATAAAGCTTTATATTTGCCACTCTGCTATCTCATTTGACCCCAACCCTGTAGAACGAGAAGGCAGTTAATAGCTTCCTATTCTTCGATGAGTCTGAACAGCATAGTAATGTTTTCTTCCCTTCTGTGAAACGGCAAAAATGAGCCTTGAAAGGACAAGGGAACAGTCTGTGGTCAGTGGGTGAGTATGTAGAGTCAACTCACCTATCTCTAGGAAGAGGAGCTAAGAGGAAAATCTGTATCCAAAACACAGCCCTTTCTTGAATTCCAAGTCAATTTCAAATGTGCACAGTTCTCAGGGTAGGAAAGAATGCAAAAATAAGAGTTATCTAGAAATACATATAGTATTAAAACACACACACACAAGAAAGAAGAGAGCAAGTAGAAGGTGAGGCTTACTTATAGAGGCAGGACAGAGCAGTGCTAATCTCTATGGAACCATCTCTAGCTCATCAAAGAATTTCTAATTCCTTTAGAAAAGAAATGCCCGTTATGTCTGGCTCTAGACAAGTACAGACAGACCACTCTATTGAGATGGGGGTGGGGGTTGCTTATTTTTATAGAACAATGGTAAATATAGCATATTAATGTGTTCAGACTATCTTTCAGATAAAGAAAATGGAAGAAAAGTAATAAAAGACATCTTTGACTCCACTTGCAGTTGTCTGAAGGTCATAATAACCTCTGAGATGGATAAAAATAAAAAGCTTGAGACAAAAACATAATCAAAAGGAACACAGTGCAAACTCAAGAGCAGATCCTCCCTCTGCCTCCTCTCAAAAACCGTAAATTCTCCACATGCAAAAGGGCACACACAAAGGAGAGCTTTGCAGATTGAAATTGGAGTTGCTAAGAGAAACAGAGCCCCCAGATTGGAAACTAGTACAATTTAAGGGAAATCTGAAATCTGAAAAAAACAACAACAAAAACTATGCTCTCAAAACTCATAAATGTAAAAGAAAAAATCCTTGGATACCTCTGCTTGGGATCACGGGGGGATGCCCAATGACCAGAAGTTTCGAAAATCCCTTGAGTAAGATCAGAAACCCCAGCATCACAAAAGGATAGAAGTCATGCTGTAGAGGATAGGCAGAAGAATCAGGGTCACAGGGCATTAACAAAAATAATTAAGACCCCTTAGAGTGTCTGTTCAAAATAAAAAAAGACAAGCAACGTTATCTGATGGGAAATTTGGATTTCTGGTATTAAGGAAAAAGAGATCACCCTTCCCAAGAACAGGAAATGATGTGTAGTTTACGTGAACAGAAGACAAAAACAATGAATTCTCTAAAAATAAATCAACATACATTTTCAATTTTTAAAAATCTTTTCACATTACATTTGATCTAAGTGAGTGGTAGGTGACTGGCCAGGATGGAAATACATTATGACTAGAAATAAGGTAAGTCAACAAGAATTTCTCAGCTTCCAAAGAAGCCATGTTTCAAATCCATTGTCCTAGGCTCCAGACTCCAGGGTGCATTATAAATAGTAGCTAGGGTCGGGCCGGCGTGGCTCAGCCATTGAGCACTGACTTACAATCCAGGAGATCTCTGTTCGATTCCTGGTCAGGGCACATGACAGGGCTGCAGGCTCGATCCCCAGTGGGGGTCATGCAGGAGGCAGCCGACCAGTGACTCTCTCATCATTAATGTTTCTATCTCTCTCGCTCCCTCTCTCTGAAAGCAATAAGGACAAACTTTTTAAAAAATAGTAGCTAGGTTCCACTTCCCAGACAGCACTAAGAAGAGTGTGTGTACACACCATATCGACAGAGGTCTGAAATGATAAAAACCAGAAATGGGGGTAGATGGGGAATTAGGCCAAAGGGAAGCAAACACCCCTCTAATCCAGGCTGCAAGAGCAGGGTTGTGACCAGAATTAATGGCCGGATTGAAGGATCCCAGTGTGAAATAGAAGCTGATTAGAAGCACCTGCCTTGGTCCCTGCCCTGCATCGTCTCGCTGGCACAGCTGAAACCAGTGGGCTTGCAGGCCTGGTGCGTGTGTTTCTAAGCTCTGCCCCACTCCACACTGAGAAGGGATCAAAAGGGCCTCAAGTCAGCAGCTCAGAGTCCTGTTGCTAAATGGGTCTTGCTGCTGATTTCACTCTGACCTCAGCTTGGATTCTTGTCTAATTCCCCAGAAACCAAGCCCCCAAATTTTAACCCAGTACTTGCATTGTCCTCACACAGCCATGCTTTCCAAACTTCCCAGTACTACAACCAGTTCTCAGAAGGCAGAGATTTTATTTCCAAACCTTAATCCTCACAGCCAGGACTCCTTTACCATAATCCTCCAGCTGGCTTGGTCCTCTCCATAATGCCTGTGATGAGGTGCCCTCAGGATGGAGCCCTGCCACCTGTAGCACCACTATCCCTAGGCCCCAGCGCTAGCTTCCTTGACACCTGCCCTGACCTCTCTCCAGGCCCGATCCCTGTTGGTATCTGCTCTCCACTCCTCTGACACTCCATGGGCTGGTCTAGCTCTCCTTCTGGTACCCAGGACTGGGCACTGAACAAACAGCCAGCTTCTGCAAGGAGAATCTGATTATTTTGTTTTCCTCTCCTTAGAATGACAGCTCCATGTGGGCGCTGTTTTGTTTACAGGTATAGCCCAAGTGCCTAAAACAGTGCCTGGCACATAGTAGGTGCTTCACAGATATTATTTGCAGGTTTTGTTTTGTTCTTTGGCCCCGAGCCTTCCTGACTAGGCCTTTAATGCCATTAACCAGACCCTACAACTAGAATTACCTTATTGTGCATCTGCCTCACCAAACCCCAGCTCCCTCCCGAGGGGCACAAAATGGATATTCATTCTTGCCTGGAAAGTCAGCAAGGGAGGGAGGGAGGGAAGGTGGCTGAACTGGATGCCTTCGAAAGCTCCTTATAATTGATCAATAACAGATTCCATTTGAAGTTGTTCCTACATTTGGGATTCAGAAAGAAAATCAACTTCCTGGGTAATATTCATGCCCTAAATTGGCTTCAATAACTATCAGTCACCGCTCCATCTGCTGCCCCCTCCCCCACAGGCAGCCATGCCCCAGTAAAGACATAGCTCTTAGGCATCCACAATTCTTGCCCATCACTCTGACCCCCTGACCATGGCTGATTGGACTGGGAGTGGCATGTGGTATAAGGGCAACCCACTTAGGCTGACCGGTAGCCCATGACGTGGTCCAATTTGATAAACTGGGCTGGGCCAATCAGGTTCTCCCTTAGGATGGTGAAATAAGACATGCTGAAAGACTGGAGCAGATAACAGAGAAATCTGAAGCTGAAGGAATGTTCTGGATTAGGGCAGTGACCTTGATGCACCATTCTCCAGGCAAAGCTTCAAGGGAGAGGAACTGAAAGAAACAGAAACCTGGAGTAAAGACTACAATGCAGAGACCGCAGTGCGGGGATGAGCCAGCTGGGGAAAATAAACAGATGCACAAGGAGCCACGTGAGGCCAAGGCTACCAGGTCTCCTGTTGCAGTTCCCAGCCACCCCCAGGTCCTGCTCTCCCTAGTGGGTGGGCCCCTCTGCACAGGGCTCCTTGGAATAAATGCCTCATTGTTTAAGGTGCCCTGAATCCTTGCCACTAAAAGAGCCTAATTAAAGCATGTTCTAATTGGGGGAATGCATTAGCTTCCTCTTGCTGCTGTTACAAATTACCATAAACTTAGTGGCCTAAAGCAACACACTTTATGACCTTACAGTGCTGGAGGTCCCAGTAAAATGGCTTTACTGGGCTGAAATCAAGATGCTGGAGAAGAGCTGCATTCCTTCTGGAGGCTCTAGGGAGGAGTTTGTTTTCTTGCCTTTTCCAGTTTTCCTCTTATTATTGTATTTCCTATATTCCCTGCCTCCTGACCCCTAGCCAGCAATTGCATCCCTCCAAACGTTCCCTCCGTCACCACTGCCTCTCTGACTCCCCATCTCCTTCTCCCCCTTGTATGAATCTTTATGATCACATTGGGCCCATTAGGTCATCCAAGATAATCTCCCCAACTCAAAATCCTTAATCTAAGTTACATTTTCAAAATCCCCTTTTTGCTGTGTACGCTAACATAGTCACAGGCTCCGGGGATTAGGACACAGATCTCTGTGGGGGGTCATTACTCTGCCTAACACAGGGAAAAGGGGTAATCTCCTCAGGACAGCAAAGTAGACTGAGCCCCTCAAAATCATAAATCAGCTTTTAAAACAGGAAGGAATCTAGCTTATGAGAGGGGAGGTTGCCTGCAGCAAACAAGCAGGCAACCTCCCCTCTCATAAGCACCCAATCAAAAGGAAAGCTTCCTTCATCTTCTCAGTGCTGGTTTCCGTATCTTCCATAAACACAGGGGTTCCTGGGAGAGTCTTAATTTGAAATGCAAGGTAAGAGGCATTTCTTACCCTTGTTGGAATGAAGTCTTATTAGCATTGCAATGGATAAGCGAGCAGCCTGGAGAGAGAGGCAGAGCAGAACCGGGGAGGGACTGGTGTGGGCCCCCTCTTGATTTCAGTCCTTCCTCGTGACAGAAATTTATTTAGCTGTATTTCACTTAGAAGATCCTGTTGACAGCCGGATGCGCACCGCGGTAATTACAGGGCTCTAAGAAATGACATGATGGGAAGAGAGGCGCAAAGGTGGTAAGAGAAGACTGCCTGGTGAGAGCTTTGACTGGCGGTGCAGGGCTGTCCCGCGGTGCCCGCGCGGCTTGGGGAGAGGGGGGAAGGCGCCGGGCCCTGCCCGGTCCAGTTTCCTTTCAAGCCCTTGTTCAGGTTTCTTGTCTAAGGTAGAAGGAACCTCTGGTGCCTGCCTTGGTGTTTAGCTGGAAAGGAGCCCTAGAGGCCTGGGATTTCTTGGAAACCATGGGTTGTCTCATTTAGTTTTTAATTTAAGAAGCAGAGATGCTTATGAAAAAATTCTTTGTTGTATTCAGTTTTTCACAAAATATATAGACCCCAAGCAGCTGAGCATGGCACCTTCAAAAGTCACTGACTGATTATTATAATGCATCTAGGGATGGTCAGATGCCTACCCCTATCCCCGGGTTATAGAACCCCAAATAGATAGTGCTGCTAGGACTACACACTCCTTTGCAAAGAGAAGTAAATCAGCATGATTCAAACATGCTTATTCTCTTCAATCTGATCCAGAGTCAGGTGTCAGACATGGCCTGAGGACTATAGGGCTTCCTGGACTACTTTCCATCTCAAAAGGATCTATAGTTGGCTAAATATAGATCGCTTAAAAATCCAGAAGTTTTAGACTGAGTTATAAGGTCAGAGTTCATTGAGCTTTCTATTTATACATTTTTAGGTTACTGGGGCCCAAATGCTAATACTGAACCAGTAAAAAATATGAAAATAACATCTTTAGTGTTTCCCAGACCACCAAGAACCCACAGAGCCAAGTGCAGAGTCCTGTGTGGCAGGCGGACGGTGCACAATGTCCTTCTGTTTTCTGTTTCTTTATGGGCTCTCTACTGCCCTGGCGCCCCTCACCTGAGGACTCTGTTTTCCTGTTGTGATTACTTTGGATTATGAAGTGATGAGAAAGCACATTGTGTAACAAATGAGATTAGGAAGAAGAGGGAGGGGAAAGGGGGAAAGGATATCATTTCTTACCTGTTGAAATAACCTAAGGCAATTTCTAAATAAAGTACCTGTCAGAGCCAAGAGCTGGGCTGACTCCATGCTACTGTGTGGTTTCCACAGGCTCACGGGAAAAGAAAGAAGGTGCCCAAAGGAAGTGAGCCCACTCTGCTCCAAGACGGGTTTATTTGGACAAGGAGGCCATGTGAAAGGGGAATGAATACACACAGGCTAACTCCTAAACAGGAGCACAGTGGGGCGGAGATTCTATCATGGGTGACCAGGTAGAAAGACTGATGCTTAGGAGCAGGGAGGCCTAAAAAGCCTGGAAGAACAGATCCTTCTGCTCCTTGTCTGATTCCAAATGTTGTGTCTTCAGCAAAAAAAAAAAAAAAAAAAAAGCCAGAGGCACAGCCCTTATGGACCCAGAGGGAGATTAATGAAATGGCCTCTGGAAAGCCAAAGCAGGACTATTTTGAGGCCTTAACTACTATACTCTGAGAGCTACAAATGCCACAGTAACAGTAAATCAAGATTATAGAGGAAGAAAAGGGAATTGTTTTCCTACCTGATGCATTCAGAACATGACTTCCCCCAAAAAGATTTCAGCATCCTAATCCCCAGAACCTATGGCTATGTCAGGCTATGTGACAAAGGGGAATTAATGGTATTAAGATTGCTAATCTGGTGACTATGAGATCAAGATTATCTTGGATTATCGGGATGGGTCCAAGGTAATTGCAATGTTCTTAAAAATAAAAGGAGACACAAGAGGACAGAGTGAGACAATATGAGGGCTCAACCTTTTATTGCCGGTTTTATAGACAGATGAAGGGACCCTAAACTGAGGAATGCTGGCAGCCTCTAGCAGCTGAGAAAGGCAGAGATGGATTCTCCCCTAGAGGTACTTAAGGAATGCAGCCCTGTGGACACCTTGATCTTAACCCAGTGAGACCCATTTCAAAACTGTGAGATGATAAATTTGTGTTGTCTTTAGCCAATAAGTTTCTGGTCATCTGTTTCAGCAGCCATAAGAAACACATACACCTGCCAAGTGAGTAGGGGAACATTTTGGATGTTTGAATTGGTCTTGCTGAGGACTAGATATATGCCTCATGCTCCCCTCAGAGAAATGAAGTCCTTGAGGAATTTTAAGAAGTTGATAGAAGAAAAGAAAATGTTTTCAGACTCCTTAATTTTAATGTCTCTGACTATTAAGTTTGCAGAGTATGAGCTGTGTGGCAGGATCACTCTATTGCAGCTGAGAAATCAACCTTCTGACCCCCAATAAGGTTCAGGCACCTTTGCTAGGGTTTTCATGTTAGCAATAAATAGCCTTCCTTGATATCATGACCTCTGCTCTGAGAAAGATGTCAGACAGACATGCTATTTTTTTGTTTTAAAACTAGAATTTTATATATGAAAGTCATGGTGCAGCAGATACTGTTGGAAGCAAATCCAAAGGTCATTCCCCCATTCTTCCTTGCTAAGAGAGCCCCCATTTTGTTTACTATCTGCTCCTCCCCCATGAGATTCAGGGCCAAGTGCTGACTGAATGAAGCCAGTCACAGTGGTGGCCTTTGCCTCTGACTAGTGATGTCATGAGCATATGATGCAGTTTTGGTAATTGAGCTGTGGAGGGAAATTTTCTTTTCAGGGCTCCTGATGAACAGATGGTTAATTAACATCCTTAAGACATAAAAGTCAATAAGGAAAGGATTTCTATTTCACGATTTTAAAAATTAAGCAAAAGAAAGGAACAGATAATTGCCAAATGAAGAAAACCAAATAGACAGCAAATATTCAAACAAGCATTCAAATTTGCTAATAACAAAATACCAAAAACCAAACCCACACCAGGTGCTATTTTTTTTCTTCTACATTAACAAAACCCTAATGTGTGTGATGATGATGATGATGATGGTATCTAATGTTGGTGGTGCTTAGCTAAACTGGGTGCTTGTGTTGGAAATGTCAATGGACACTTCCATTCTTAAGGACAATTTTTTCACGCATACCTACTATAGAGAAAATCCCTCCTGGCTAGATCGGAGATTAGAATATCCCCGGAAACACCCTTTTCCACTGATAGTTATTTAAGTTCAGTAATTTTCTGGGGAGGCTAGAAGCTATCCTGGAACTATCCAGAACTATGTCCTCATGTGAAGTTTAGACATGTTTAATAAACTTACATAAGACCATCTGAAATTCAGTTTTAAGAAGAAACACAGTATCCTGGGGAGTAAATCTTCCAAGAAGAGTCAGACAGACTTATTAGGCAACAGGCTCTCCAAATGGAGAAGGTAGCAATTTCAAGCACATTGGCAAGTGCACAAGTACTTGGACCTGTCCAGATCCAGTCACCTGGAATGTTCTAGGGAGAAAAAAAGGCTACATTTGAGACTAGAGATCCTTAGTATAAAGGTGTCACCACCCAAAGATCTCTATAAGTGGGCCCTCTGTAAGTATAAAATAGGCAGGAGGGAAGGTGAGCACCAGCAGCCCAGACCCATGGGGAGCTGCTCAACAGCACCCCTCAAAGCACATTAGTAGTGAGGGTACCCATGTGTCTAAAGGACCACCAACCAATATGAGGCACCCTCTAGAAATTCCCTGATATGCTAGAGAAGGGAAAAAACCTATACGGGAGCTCAAGTAACTGCAGCTACTCAAGAGAAGGGGCCCTTAAGCTCGTAAAAGCTGTCCTTTTTTTTTGAATTGCTTTTTATATTTTGAAAATGTGCATCAATGCAAGTCTTTAGGACCATGAGGTTTGGTAAAAGACAAATCACAACCCAGTTTACAGTCCCTTTGCCCACAGAGCCTAGTTCCTCCTGACTTGTGAATTCTGGCTACTTCTTGAAAAGGTGCAGGAGCTTAGGTCAGATTGGCGACAGGTGAGTCTCTTGATGACTTGGGTGGACTCACTGCTGGAGAACTTCAGGACAGCCTTGTTCAGTCGAGTCGCAAAGGCTGCTCTGCTTTTGAGCTAAGTCAGGGGAATTGATCTGCATTGCTCCTCCATGTTAGCTGGTCGTTTTTTTAAGCCAATAGGGTTTAAGGTCTTATTGAAGCTATTTAACTCTAAAAGCACACCTAGGGCTGTGAATCTGTGACTTCACATGTGTCCACATGTTAAAAGACCCAAGCAACATTCATTACAACAGAAGACTTAAATCTCTTCAAACCATTTGACGCAGCAATTCTTCTAGAAATTTATCCTAAGAAAACAACCAAGATTCACTCAAAGATCTTTGTATAGAATACTCATCATGGTATTTTTATAGCTGTAAATATTAAACAAAAATTGTTCAAGAATTGGGGAATGGCTAAGTAACTACAATGTCATCATTAAAACTTATGTTTCTAAAAAAAATTTAATGACAAAGAAAAATGTTAAAAATTAACTAAGGAAAAGCTAATACAAAGAACTCAATATATGTTTTGACCCTAAAAACAATAATAGAAAGAAGACTGGAAGGTAATGTACCCAAATTTTGTATAGTAATTAACTCAGGGTGCTGAGATTATGCAGCATTTTACTTTATTCTTTGAAGGGAGGGTTCACTTTTCATTTTTTGTTTTACAGTTGTTTTACCATGAATGTGAATTATTCCTATGACCAATAACTAGTTATAATAAAGTTATGAGAACTCCGTGCTAATGAATTTGGAAATGCCTATTCAAAACCAGGTATTTCAAAACTTATCATTTTAAGAAAAGGAAAAAGAATAGACTATGATGGATGTCCTGTTCACACAGCAGGTTCACCACGATCTTTTCTGTTCATCCATCTACAGGACAATACTTCTGATGATTGCGTTCTGAAGCAGGCTATTTTAAAGCTCTGTTTCTTTGTAGGCATTTGATACATTTCTTTATCATCTAAAAGAGATGATTAGTTCTATGCTGGATATCTTGATTTGTTGCAAAACTTTCCTCGGATATTCAGTTTTAATGTAAAATTGAAATATTATTTCTCTTCTAATCTTTCATTTGCCTTTATTCATGTAAATATGAGTTTAAATATACCTTTTTTTGCTTAATAAATTTAAAACTAGATTTTAATAAATATTTTTAAAATACTAAAAGTAAATAAATAATTTTTTTTTAAATATTTAAGAAAACATTTTTTCTGACATTTTTTTACAATCATTGCAATCCCACCTCACAAGAAGAACAAATGAAGTGTTTGGGTAAAATTTAAAAGTAATATGGCAATTAAGAAGAGCTGTTCGGAAGAGCACAGACATTTGAGCTTTGCAGTGGCTCTCTCACCACCCTAATCCCCGGCTCTGCTGGGGAGCAGTCTCTGTGGGATAGTAGCCCAGAGGGTATGGGACTGGGCGCTGCAAAACGTGCCCCATTCCTGCACTATGCCCCAAGATAGCATTTGCCATAGAGGTTATTTTTTGAGGATTAAATGAGATAATTCATGTAAATCACTTAGTATCATTTGTTACACACAATTGTTAATAAATATTTTAAAAGTTATTGTCATTGTTTTCCAATGTGAAATTGAGAAATCTTTTGTGTAGTATATGAGAAAGGTGGTGGGTCCACTTCTAAGCTGAATTACTAGCCAATGTTTGGACCCTTGGGCAGCTCCAGCCTCACAGGCCCCCATGATCACAGAGGAGCTGGAGGCTGAGGCCACTGCCAGGTAGGAAGAGAAGCAGTGTGGCCAGAAGCAGCTGAAGGGCAGGCATCTGTGGCAGGTCAGATTTGCAAGACAGAGAGTGGCAAGGCCTGGTCAAGACAGCAAATGGCTCCACCTTTCTCTGCTTGACACCTGGGAGAAGTTTCACTGGATTTGCCACCTCCCTGCCTGTGGCAATTGAATGTTGATGTTTACATTCCCAACACTTGTGAATTCATTACCTTACAGCTACAAAGGACTTGCAGGTGTGATTAAGTTAAGGCTCTTGGCATGAAGAGATTATTATCCTGGTTATCTGGATGGACCCAACATAATCATGAAACTTCTTATAAGAGGAAGCAGGAGATCAGAGGAGGAGAAGGCATGTGGTGATGGAGCCAGAGATTGGAGTGATGTGGCCACCAGGCAAGGAATGTGGAAGCCTCTAGAAGACAGAAGAGGCAAAGAAGTGAATTCTCCCCAGGGAGACTTCAGAAAGAATCAGCCCTGCCAATACTTTGATTTTAGCGCCATAATACTTATTTTGGACTTCTGACCTCTGGAACTATAGGAGAATAAATTGGTGTTGTTTTAAGCCACTAAGTTTGTGGTAATTTGTCACAGCAGCAACAGGAATGAATATATTCCTCAACTCACTAGTCATCCCTTCTTTACTATTTTCTATCTGTGTGCTCTGTTCATGCCTATATTGCAGTACATATCAGACCCTAATGTGTTTACTTGCTTGCCTGTCTACTCCCCTACTGGATAAATAAATTCTTTGAGGTCAAGGACCTCAAGAGCCTCAGAGCCTATCGGCTGACTTAGTACATAACAAGCTACATAAATGTCAGTGACTTGGATTAACATGTGAATGGACAGGAGTGTTTGCCTGTTACTCTCCCAAGTTGTCTTAGTCAGTGACTATCTTTTAGGACATTCCTAAATTCTCTGCCTTGGCTTAAAACCATTAAAGATGGTGTCAAGAATAGAAAAACAACTATATCCATGTACTTATACTCACGGAAATGACAACATCCTTGATCCCTTTGATAGTTCACTGGCTGTTGTCAACCTGAAGGTCAAAGCAATAATTTTTCACTGATGGATCAAGACTATAGAAAAGGGTAAGAAAGAGAAAATATGCAGAGCTTTTAAAAGAGGAGTGAAGCAAGCAAATGTAATTGAAGCAAGAAGTGATCAGAATATGCAGCACACTTTATTTTAAGGAAAATAAATTCATGAGATTCAGACTGCAGCATGACAGAGAAAAAAAGGAATGGTTCTCACATTCTCCACAAGATGTTCAGCAAGATGAATCTGCCAGGAAATGGGGGCAAAGGCCGCACAGGATCCAACGAAAAGTCATGGATGGAATTTATTTTGTTACACAGCATCATCTCAATTAAAATATTACTGGGGACTGTAATTTAGACTCTTATTTTTCCAAAATCTTTTATATAGGACATTGACAGGGCTTATTTATTCAATAGGAAGACCTCTGAAATCTTTCCATTAGGTTTGCAGTCTGAGATAATTAATGTGTGAAATGGCCTATTTCTTCTATTTTGATAGGAGTTGTCTCAGATATAAGGAAACTTGATACTAAAAAAAGCAGTGAGTCCCCTGGGATGTCCAGGGTTTTTTGTTATTCTATTGGATGTTGCCACATCTAGGGTTCTGTCAGTGCCACACTGGGATCACAAGGACGTGGAGGCTAGACACATTCCCCTGGGCAAAGTCTCAGTAACAGGCAATGAGCTGGTGGGAGGAGCGTGGTTTAGGGGAGTGTGGCATAGACAAGTCATGCTCAAGAGTGAATGGTGGGTACAGTGTGGGCTCATAAATCAGCTCTTGTGGGGCACGGGGTAGGGAGGGGAGAAAACCTAGATTTATTTGTAATGGTTGCGAATTTCCATGGTGTAAATATTTCTGCTGTGATTGATGTCAATTAACTAGCAAAATTTCTGAAAATTTAGTGACAGGCTCTTGCTAGCCAGTACAAACCAGCTTCAGCATACCACTGTGTGTGTGTGTGTGTGTGTGTGTGTGTGTGTGTGTGTGTGTGTGTGTGTTGCTAAAGGCAGGTATCAGGTGAATGCATGACAGGCAGAAGTAATAACTGAGAAATAACTGTATAATAATTTGTATACATTATGATCATGATAGGCAGAAATAATAACTGAGAATGTAGGTAGGCCGAAAGCCTGAGCTTCTCTAGGAGAGTGTGCATCTGGGAAACTGACCTACAATCTTCCAGCCTGCAATGACCTTCAGGAATGTGCTGTGGTTGTTGCCAGGTTTTTACATCTGGCAGGCAAGTGGACTTATGACTAGAGTCTCCAGAACTTCTGGGAAAAGCCAGGAGAGCATATGCTGAGACTGGACAATAACAGGTGGAGCCATTTGCTGTCTTGACCAGGCCTTGCCACTCTCTGTCTTGCAAATCTGACCTGCCACAGATGCCTGCCCTTCAGCTGCTTCTGGCCACACTGCTTCTCTTCCTACCTGGAAGTGGCCTCAGCCTCTAGCTCCTCTATGATCATGGGGGCCTGTGAGGCTGGAGCTGCCCAAGGGTCCAAACATTGGTTAGTAGTCCAGCTTAGAAGTGGACCCACCACCTTTCTCATATACTACACAAAAGATTTCTCAATTTCACATTGGAAAACAATGACAATAACTTTTAAAATATTTATTAACAATTGTGTGTAACAAATGATACTAAGTGATTTACATGAATTATCTCATTTAATCCTCAAAAAATAACCTCTATGGCAAATACTATCTTTATCTTCATGTTCAAGATGAGGAAACTAAGGCTTAGTAAAGTTAATACATTTGTCCATGCCACCCATTCAGCAAGGATAGTAGCTCAATTTCTTTCTTTTTATATATGTTTTTATTGATTTTTAGAGAGAGAGGTGGAGGGAGAGCGAGCGAGAGATAGAAACATCGATGAGAGAGAAACACTGATCAGCTGCCAACTAGGGATCGAGCCCACAACCTGGGCATGTTCCCTGACAAGGAATGGATCCGGCAACTTCTTGATGCAAGGGACCCTCTTGGTGCATGGGACGATGCTCAGCCAACTGAGCCACACTGGCTGGGCAAGTAGCTCCATCTTAAACTAGCTTCCTCTGTTTCTAAAGCACTTGTTCTAATCATAACTCTGTTCTAGTTCCTAAGTCAGCTGATTCCTGGTCTAAAGATCCAGATCTGGGCAGTAAGTGATTAGATACAATAATGTAGAAAAGATAAGAGCACAGGTTCTGGACCTTAGCCACATATAAACTTATACTATTGGATCAATTGCCTAATTCCTATGTGCCTTAGTTTCTCATCCACATATTAAAATATTGGTCACTTGAAAATGGTTATAATGAGGACAATATTTGTAAATATTATGTAACACAGTAATCAACAAATGTTAGCTATTTTACTGTTATTTAACTGAATAAGCTTCATATTGTTGAGAGTAAAGAACAGATAGACACATCTTCTCGAGGACTAGAGTAGCTAAAGGTATTCTTTGACATAGAACCTTCAAGTGAGGTCAATGCTAAGCATCTTTGTGCACATTCTGAGTCCAAATTAAGGTCGACCCTCCTGCAAAGGGTGTGCAAGGGTAATCCCCACGGTGAAGGGCCTTTGTCTGTTAAGTATTGTTTCTCAGCCCTAAACTTCCTTCTACAATTTGATCAGTGGTACCAGGGCCATAACTTGGCAAACTTTATGCTCTGCCAGCTGCCTCCCTATCAGGCTCCACCTGTTGGAGGAATTGGATGAAGACCCAAAGGCCAGAGGAGAAAGGGACTTGCTATTCCCATCTGCACTACCCCAGGGACAGCCCTTCATTCTGGCACCAGCAGGTTGGTTTTGACCATAGTTCCAATTGTCAGCTTCCTTTTGCTCATGGAAGCCTCATCTCTCCTTGGAGGTGCTTTGCACCTACTGGGCAGCACCCACCCCCAGAGGCCTGAGTCCCAGCTCCAGAGGCTCCTCCTCCAAGCTTCTGGGGTACAAGCAGCAGTCAGATACACCTCTCCTCAGAGGTCTGTCACCCATGGGATCCCCCACCCAAGCTTCTGGGTTTTATAAGCTTTAACCTTTCTCTACCCTTTGTTCCCCCAGGTTTCAGGGGCTTCCTATAGTGATGATCTCTGTGCTAACTCTGTGTGGTACATCAATGTCTCCTTTTTGCTTTTTCTGTCCTTCAACAGATGTTTAATCAATTCCTTATAATAAATTCTCTTTATTAAATTAACTCATGTGGATTCTGTTTCCCAACTAGACCCTGAATGATAATACACATACAACATGCACACAAACACTGTCCATGGACATTTGTGTATATACACACATTGGTACATGCTTTCTTTATGCGAATGTACAGCACTTTCCTCAGTTTGTTCCAGCCCTGCGTCTGCTCCATTGGTCCTCTTTAATGCTCTATCCTTTCCAGGTTCTAAAATGTACTAGAAAGAACAGAGTGACAGAGTTCTCCATGATGGAAAAGCTTTCTCTCTCATAAATATAAACATGTTTGGTGCTCCTATACTAAAAACTGACAGGATAACTCTTTTAACATCAGGCATTCGTGGTGGTTACCATTTGTTAAAGACCCACTGGCCCAAATAGGAAATGTTAAACAATGTGATGGTGGAAAAATTCCCTGTTGAAATTTCACTGCTCCCTTCATTTATTCAACACACACCACTTTCCACTCAATGGCCAACATTCTCCTAGATCCTTTAGATACTGACAAGAATAAGGCAGAGGCAGAGCCCTCCTGGAGGGAAGGCAGGGGAATGAGGGACAGAGACATGTTGGCGTGTGCACAGACCCGAGGCAGGGGAGACAGGGTGTGGGTGGGTGGGCAACTGTGGCAGGGAGCAGCAGAGGTTATAAGGGGCAGGGCTCTGGAGTCCAACCATCTGGTTTCAAATTCTGCTTCCACCACTTACTGAACAAATGACCTTGAGAATGTTCCTAAATTTGTCTGGGCCTCCTGTTTTTCCTCTTTTTACAAAATGGGAATAATAATAAATAACTTCTTCAAAGGGTTGTTAGAAAGATTAAAAAGAAGACAAAGTGCTTGCCACAGTGTAGGCACTTGATAAGTGCTAGTTATTATTACTATAATAACTAGCTCATTGGCCCTAAAACATTGTTCATCTGCCAGGGGACCCCAGAAGGACTGAAGTTCTGGTCCCAGTTGCAACATTTCATAGCGGCATCATCCTGGACAAGTTACACAGCCTCTCTGAGCTTTCATTACCTCGCATGTAAAATGGTGCCCGTGGGGCCAGCCTCACAGAGTT
Organism: Miniopterus schreibersii; assembly: GCF_964146895.1. Classification (NCBI taxonomy): domain Eukaryota; kingdom Metazoa; phylum Chordata; class Mammalia; order Chiroptera; family Miniopteridae; genus Miniopterus; species Miniopterus schreibersii. The sequence goes on from NC_138109.1 coordinate 67,777,978, forward strand.
GTGACTTGCACAAATGAGTCAATGCACGCACAGCCCTGAAAACCTATCTGCCAGGCACTTAAGAAATAGCACTCCTCCTCCAACAAATATTTCTGTGCATCTATTACGTGCCAGGCACTATTCTCACTATGGTACAGCTGTGGGTACAGCATTCTTCTCACTATGGGTACAGCTGTGAGCAAGACATTCAAGGGGGAGACAGACAAGAAGTACACTAGCAAGCCAGTGTACATGATTCCAAAACGACAGCCTGGCCGGGAGTGGCGCAGCGGTTGAGCATCGACCTAGGATCCAGGCGATCGGGGTTCAATTCTCGGTCAGGGCACATGCCCGGGTTGCAGGCTTGATCCCCAGTTGGGGGCGTGCAGGAGGCAGCCGATCAATGACTCTCATCATTGATGTTTTTATCTCTCTCTCCCTCTCCTTTCCTCTCTATGAAATCAATAAAAATATATTTAAAAAAAAAAAAAAAAGACAAAAAGGGAGTAGGAGGAAGTAGAGAGCTCAGGGGGCAGTGGCAAGTAGGGTGTCAGGGGAGTTCTCTCTGTGGAGGTGACATCTGGCAAAGACATGAAAGAAATGGGGCGATAGGCTATACAAAGATTTGGGAAAGAATTCTAGTCAGAGGAGAAAACAAGCACAAAGTCTGGGATGGAAATAAGACAAGGGTGTTCACAGAGCAGGGAAAGACATGTGGCCAGAGCAGGGTGAGTGGGTGAGAGGGAGAAGGCTGGGCAGGGGTCAGATCCTGTAGGGCCCGATAGGTGTGGTAAGAACACTGGAGTTTAGGCCCGTTTATTAGGGGAAGGCATCAGAGAGTTGAGGTCAGAGGAATAAATAAATAAATAAGATCCCTCCAGCTGCTCTGTGCACAACTGGCTGGAGAGAGAGAGAGAGAGAGAGTAGGGGGTCCCATGGGAGGCTGCCATATTTGAACAAGAGATGCTGGTGGCCTGGGCTAAGTTGGGAGCGTGGAGGTGAGTGGTGGTTAAATTAGAATCTATTTTGGTGGTAGACCGTTGCCAGTGGGTGGCAATGGAGAAGACTAGGAGAGGAGCATGTTGGGGTGGGGCAATGGCAGAAGTAGAGTTCAGATTTAGCCAAGTGAAGTGAGGGGCACACTGGTCACCCGAGCAGAGGGGTTGAGTGTGCGGTAGGATATACACTTGTGGCTCTACCTTCTCCACCTCTCTGCTTCCCTTCCACCCCAAAGGATTAGAGGTCCAGGATTATTTATTAGCGTTAGGTTATTGACCTAAGCCGATGCATTAAATCACCATTTGGTCATTTGGTATGAATCTAGTTAATTTATTATAGAACAGTTTGCTGAAGTAATGAGGATTTTTGTGGTGTATAGGGGCTTCTACGTGGCCCTGGAGAGGGATCAGGGGGTCCAGAGAGCAGAAGGGGAGCAGAGTGGGGAGGCAAAGGCACTGGAAATGACTTTCCCACATGACAGAGCGGTCCTGTGTGTGTAACCTGTGCTGCCTTAGAATTTCACACAAGACTTATGAATCACACTGAGTACCTTTTTCGAGTTATTTATTTCCTTCTATCCATTACTAACAAAGCCAGACACAGTCTGAATTTAAACCAAATTGCAATGGCTTTTTCCGCCCACCACCCACTGAAATCCTCCTCAACTTCGTTATCCCTGACTGCCGGGGCCTCCACCCTCCAGCGCGAGAGACAAAGGAACACCCACGTCCTGAAAATAGGCTTTCCAATTATCTTTCTTCCCTGTCCTGACGAGCCTGGCAGAATCCTGAACCTCAGGACCCCATGCCTGTATCTCGTAAGCCCTCTCTGCAGAGCAAGGGACAAGCAGTAGCTGTCCTCACCAGCTTGGCGTCCCCACCTTGTTGCTAAGAGCTGCTTCTCAGGGTTGTTTATCATCTTAATTGCATCTTGCATGCCCACCATTTCTGCTGAGAAGCTCTGAGTATTAATCACTCCCCAGCCACATTGGGTAATGCTGGGTGCTTTATCTTTTGCTCTGTCACCAACGTCGGGATACGGGAGCTTGCAGGCAAGTAAATAGCTTCCTCCTCAATCACAACCTTCCTAAAATTTTCACCGCTCACTGCACCGGTGGAAAAATTCAGGCCCTTTCCTCTAGGTAGCCTTTCTTCACTACAGTGAGTTGCCTCCAAGGTCAAATTCATCAATGTCCATTGTAAAATTACCAACCATCTGATGTTTTATTAGCCATTTGCAAGCGCCGTCCACCCAGGTGAATGATAGCATGCTGCAGAGTGGTCGTTTTAAAATCCCCGGCAACATCAGCATCGCCAGCACCTCTAGAAATGCAGATTCTCAGGCCCTGCCCAGACCTAGTGAATAATCAGGGCCTCTGGGAAGGGGGCCCAGCATCTTTTTCCTCAAGCCCTCCATGTGCTTATGACGCACACTCACATCCAGGAACCCCTGCAGACATGCTCTGGCTGTGCGACAGGAGTGCCAGTCGGTCACTTCACCTGGCAACTGAAACGAGATCAGACTTGAGCATCTCTCCATCCCCTCCAGATCCAAAATTCTAAGAATGTGTCTTGATCAAAGGTGATGGTAATTATGAATGCCTCCTGAGTGCTTCCTATGAGCCTGGCACTTGGACGGCCATTCTCATTACCTGTGAGACACACATACCTTGGAAGAGGGCAAATGAGTGTCAGATTGTTCTGGTCACCCCCTAAGACTCAGCTCAGGCGTTCCTGAGACACCCTCCCAGTCGGAGTTAGAGGCATGTTTGGACTCCACCACCTCCCACGTGTATCACTCAGAGTGCTCCCCACTGTTAGCCCTTGTCCGGTTTCTCCCCTTAGCTGGGGTCATTTAGCCAAATATCTGGCGCTGACGAAATGACTGAATCAGGAGTATGAAAATATGCTGTATCAGTAGCCCACTCTGAGCTCAGAAACTCCCCCAGCTCTGGCAGGTTTACGTCTTGGAGCCCCTTCAATTCTCATATCCTCCCCTTCTCACCCCCAAAACCCTGTTTGTTTTTATACCTCTTCCCACAAAGCTCTATGACTCAACTTCAGTACCACTTACGCCACCTTCCTCAGCAAATCCACACACTCTGCCTCAATAAACTGCCTTTGCCCCAAAGATGTGTTAAAAAATCTGACTTCTGATAGATGTATTTTCAATCTTGTTTTAGTGTGTGGTGCACAATTTCTAAGTGAGAGGTATAATAAAATCATTTTCACTAAAATTTTCCTTTATTTCGCCTCCTTTGATAGTAATACCTCTTTTCGCTAATTGTCCTACAGTGAATTGGTTGGAAAGTTCAGCCTTAGATCTCCTAAGTGAGTTAATGTTAACATTTCCATAAGCCGGGCATAACTACACACTGTGTGAAGATTTTATTGCCAATTCTAAGACAATCCCAATAGTCCAAGCATTGTAGTGTCCAAGGACTGTGAAGGAAGGAGACTCAGGGCTGTGGGTGTGCTCACAAATGGCCTAGCCATTGGGCCCATGTGCTGCTCACACTCACTAGCACGCTTTCAGGAACTTTGTCTAAAATGCTGTTGTAGGCAGAATTCTTGGATGGCCCTTCAGATTCCCTGGTGCCCTGGTGTTCACACACCTTCTCCCAGTTATTTGGTCAAACACTAATCTAAGTGCTGCTGTGAAAGAATTTTGCAGATGTAATTAAGGTCTCAAATCAGTTGACTCTAAGAAGGGGGAGATTATCTTCAGTGGGTCCGACCTAATCAGGTCAGAGCTTGATTAGTCCTTAAAAGTAACAGGACTATTTTGAGCAGGAGAGATTTGAATTGTAAGGACATTCTTCACTCCAGGCTTTGGAGATGGAGGCGGCCACCAATCAAGGAATGCAGGTGGCCACCAGCTGACACCCAGCAAGGAAACGGAACCTCAGTCCTGCAACTACAAGGAACTGTAATCTGCCAACAACCTGAATGAGCTTTGAAAGCAGATTCTTCCTTATTCGGGCCTCTGATGAGAACACAACCCAGCCAACACCTTGGTTTCAAACTTGTGAAACCTTGAGCAGAGAACCCAGACATGTTTTGCCCAAACTTCTGACCTACAGGCTGAGTTAACAAATGGGTATGTTTTAAGCTTCTAAACGTCTATCATGTTAGAAAACAATAAGAAAGGAACACAAATGCTAATAGGTAATGCCCCTTCCTTTATCCTATAAGGTAAGCCTGCCCAGCTATATAAATACCCCATACACTCCATGCCTACCCCTAACCCCACTGACATTTCCAACCTTTCCAGAGAAGGTTCCAGAAATATAACAACTCCTTCATTATTACTGAAAGCAAGCACAACATGTGAAGACAGGAAGAGGCCAGGCCATTCTGCGACAGGCAACATCACCCCTACATTCCCTGACTTGTCCCTGAGTGTGGATATCATGTGCTTTTGGCAAACAATTCATTATTTTTCTGCCTCACATCATCTAGCACATAACCTCTCACCCTCATTTCAAGCCCTTCTGTACTCAGTGCCCTGAAATATCACACATGGTGCCAGCTGCCTTGTGACTTCTGCTACCCTTAAGCTGTCTGCTTCACTTTATTGGCTGTAATAGATGGCCTGACCTTACTACACCACAAAACTAAGACAGGACCTATTCTTCAAGTGCTTCCACATGCACACTGATGGAGAGGGAAAGTCATTTATGGTCTCTCCTGCTGGACTCTCTGTAAATTATAAGGCTGCATTTATAGGCTAAATGTCCAGCAGGAGTATCCATCCAGCTCAAGGCAGAGGAATTTCCCTGTGGGGCGATTAGAAGGAAAGTAAGGGTGGTGCTTTTTTTTTTTACTTTCTGGTCTTGGCAGTTAGCATTTAATGTAGTGCATCACCATGAACCACTGGATGAAGCACTCCCAGAGTTCTTATTAGCTTATTAAAATGAACACAACTGTTCTGGCTGATCTAAACTGTAGAATGATGACAAAAATAATAACAATGAATCTTAAGCCCGTTTTACCCTCTCTCCTATAACAGTTCAGCTTGCCCTCCTCTGAGTCCATGCAGTAGGGATGAGTCCTTGCAACTGTACGGGAAACCTACCAGCCCCGCCTGAGGAAAGGATGAGGTACTGCCTGTTGCGACAACTTGGGTGGATCTTGAGAATATCATGCTAAGTGAAATTATGTCACATGGAAAAGAGCAAGAACCATATGATTTCACTCATATGTGGGTTATAAAACAGAGAGCAAAAAATGAACAAACAGAACAAACAAACAGATAGACACAGACAACAGTCCAACTTTGTGGTGGCTCCCACCTGGGGTCCTCTGCCCTGTGCTTGGGGGAGCAGGAAGGGAGGGATGAGCATTGTGCCCAGGACACCCTAGCCCAGCACTTGGCCTCTTCCATCTGGCTTTGAGAGGCAATATAGCCTAGTAAATGGTTCCCAAACTTTGCTGTGCACTGGAATCAGTTGGTGATCTCTAAATAATACTGATGCCTGGCTCCCATCTATGAAACTCTGATTTCATTGATCTAAGGGGTGACCTGAAAATGGAGAGTTTTCAAAGCTTCCCCGGTCATTCTAATGTGTAGCCAAATGTGGGGACCACTGGCATAATAGTTAAGACATGCTTCATGGCAATGTTTTATCACCTACAGCTGGAAAACCTTAGGCAAATCACTTTTTATACCTCAGTTTCCTAATCTGTAAAATGGCCATAATGACAGCACCTACCTTCTACGTACTATTAAAGGAAAGAATGGATGCCAGTAGTTTACATCAGTTCACAGCACGTGGTAAACAGGCAGCATGTGTTAATTATTGCTATTCTAATTATTATTATTTTTTTTTTTACTTCTCTAGAGATCACAAAACCAAGGACTTGAGGGGTCATCTATGTTCAAGAATTACTTTTCAGCCCGGCTGGGTGTGGCTCAGCGGTTGAGCCTCGACCTAGGATCTAGGCAATCGGGGTTCGATTCCTGGTCAGGGCACATGCCCTGGTTATGGGCTCGATCCCCAGTCGGGGGCATGCAGGAGGCAGCCAATCAGTGACTCAATCATCATTGATGTTTCTATCTTTCTCTCTCCCTCTCCTTTCCTCTCTCTGAAATCAATAAAAATATACTTAAAAAAAAAAAAGAAACTTTAAAAAAAAAAGAATTACTTTTCAAAAGTTCCAGCAGGTAGCTATTCAGTTTGGGCTCACTAGCACTATCCTCACACAATAGAAATCTTCCTGATATTTAGATTGCTGCATAGACAATCTGAAGGCATGGTGTGGAGGGCTTGGGGTTCAAATTAGACAAAGAAGGTAGCATTAAAACTTTATTCATTCAAAAAGCATTTATTGAACATATTATAAGAAATAAAACATGCCTAGAGAGAAAGAGAGAGATGATGATGATAGATAGATGATAGATAGATAGATGTAGATAGATGATTGATGATGATAGATAGATAGATGATAGATAGATAGATGATAGATAGATAGATAGATGATAGATAGATAGATAGATAGATAGATAGATAGATAGATAGATAGATAGATAGATAGATGATAGATAGATAGATGATAGATAGATAGATAGATAGATAGATAGATAGATGATAGATAGATAGATAGATAGATAGATAGATAGATAGATAGATAGATAGATAGATAGATAATAGATGATAGATAGATGATAGATAGATAGATAGATAGATAGATAGATAGATAGATAGATAGATAGATAGATAGATGATATAGATAATAAGGATTTGGCTCCTACAATTATGGAGGCAAACAAGTTCCAAGATCTGCAGTTGGCAAGCAGGAAATTCAGGGAAGTTGATAGTACTGTAGTTACACTCTGAAGACCTAGAGGCTTGAGACTCAGGGAGAACCAATGTCTTAGTTCAAGTCCAAAGGCAGAAAAAAGCTGATCTCCCAGTTAGAAGACAGTCAGGCAGGAATAATTCTGTCTTACCTGGGAGATGGTCAGCATTTTTCTTCTATTTAGACCTTCAATTAATTAGATGAAACCCACCCACCTTGGGAAGAGGAATCTGCTTTAGTCAGTGGTAAGATTCACAAGTTATTCTCATGCAAAAAAACACCTTCACAAGAACACCTAGGATAATATTTGACCAAATATAGATGGACAACATGGCCTGAGGAAGTTGACACATACAATTAACCATCACAGAGGAAAGGGCGTAGTTGGCTGCCCTTTCCTGCTTTTAGCATCTAGAGCTTCCACAGCTATCTTGTAACTCTGAGAGCCACAGCTGTAAGAAAATGGATCAAGACGTTAGAAAGGATTTGGGTTTCTGATGATTCTTAGAGTTTTTGACTGCCTACTTTAAGATTTCTCATTATAAGAGACAAAAATATATATTTATTTTATCAATGTCCCCTGTGGTTACTTTAGTTTATTTTTCTGCTATATGCAGTTAAACTAAATTTCTATATAAGGTTAGACCTCAGGGACCCCTAATAATAGCCTGTCTCTTTCCACTTTACTTCTCTGTGTTCTTCATGTAGTAGGCTGCACTATATATTTATCCTAAATGCCCAAGCAGTAACCAGACACAGAACTATATCAGCAGTTAACCCACCAGACAAATCCCACTCATCGCATCTGTATCTTTTTCCAACTCCTTCTAAATATTTTTACAACTACAGAGCACTATCAGCCATGAGTAAAACTGAGCAGTCACCCAGGGCCCAGAGAGAAAGAGAATCCAAAATGACTTGTTTAAAAACAGTACAATAGCACACAAAGACTTGTGACTTCCATTTCTGTGACATATCCAAAATGTTTTGGAATTTATCAAAAACACTTGGAAGATGTAATCACTGGGAGAGTCAGAGCTATAGATTTGCCCAGCTGTCCAGAGTCTCCTGTAGACAAAGCTACGCTATTTAAATGCTTGTGTATGGCTACAATTTGGCACTTCTGCTCCTCCATCCGGGGGCCTAATCAGAACTAAAATTATGCTTTGACCTTGAGTCTAAGATGTATTCCTACTCCACTGCCTTGGTGCCTTAGCCAGATGGTGAGGTTTTTGAAACTGGGAGCTCATCCTTGCCACATTTGACTCTCTTGCCATCCCTACTGCTAAGCCTCATCAATAATCAGAGCTCAATGAACATGGATTGGTTCATTGCCACATCTTACTGAGTTGTGACTGGGCTTCTGAGAGCTTGATACATTATTGAATGGAGATAATATTTTTGTTTAACAGTATGGATTTAGCTTATAGGTTATGAAAAGGGAGTCTATAACATGCAAAAAGAACATTCTGAAAAAAAATTAATTTATAGCACCAAAGAAGAGAAGAAATGGCACAGACTATTTTAAATAAGAAGAAAAGCCAGGTGTCTTGCTGTTGCTAGGAGAGAGCTGTTCTGACTGATCCTGACATCAGCCCCTTTCATATGGCTGGGGAGATAACCCAGCTACAATAGAATCATGCACAGACACCTGGAGATAGACACCTGGAGGCCTGACAGTGCTGCAGGAGAAATCGTCAGACATTTTGCATGCTGGGAATGATAAGTTAATATAAGTTAATATAAATTGTGCCACGAGCCACATACAGGACCAATTTGTAAATATTTCAAAGTTGAGCCATTCCATCCCCAGTGCAGCGGATCCTCTCTACTTATTAGTTCCACATCTCTCTAAGCATCTGCTACATTCTCTTTCACTGCAGTCAGGCTTTCTCCAGAGGGCAAAAAGTGTACTCACCATCCTTGCTCACCTAAAGCTACTGTTGTGGAGTGAATAGTGTTCCCCTAAAATTTGTATATTGAAGTCCTAACCCCCAGCACCTCATAATATGACTATATTTGGAGGTAGGGCCATAAATAAGGCAATTAAGTTAAAATGAGGTTGATTGGAGTGGGACTCCAATCCAAAATGACTGGTGTCCATATAAAAAGAAGATACACTAGGGATGTGGACACAGAGGAAAGGCCATGTGAAGACACAGTGAGAAGGTGGCCCTCTACAAGCCAAGGAGAGAGGCCTCAAGAGGAACCAAACCTGCTGACACCTTGGTCTTGGCCTTCCAGCCTCCAGTACTGTGACAAAATACATTTCTGTTAAGTCACCCAGTCTGTTGTATTCAGTTATAACTACCCAAACAGACTAATGCAGATGCCAACAGCTCCCCAAATTTACTTCTTACAGCTTCTGCACCTAGAGAGAGTGGCTCTCTCAATTCTAGTTTCTAGCATACCCTGGGAGGACTGGCCTGGCTTAGAGCCAGGTCCAATCTTGGACCTGGCAGAAGCCATGGCTGCAAACACAGAGCAAGGGTGCTGGCCCTTTATGCCATAGTCCCCTCCATTCATTCCTGCTGATTAAGTCAGGGTTCAACCAAAGATGCAGAACCACTGGGATACCCATACACGCATACATACACCCACACATACGAATTTATAACAGGGATTTGACCTTACAAAACTCTAGGAGCTGGTACACAGTGTTTGTAAGGTTGATCCTCTGCATCTGATGTTGGAAGTTGAAGTTTGTAGGTCAGATAGCCTGGAAGGGAAGATAGACACAAAGTGAGTCTATGGACTGAATGTATGTCCTCAAAATTCATACGTTGAAGCTTAACTCCATATGATGATATTTGGAGTGGGGCCTTTGAGAGGTCGTTAGGTCATGAGGGTGGAGCCTTTATAATAGGATTAGTGCCCTTATAAGAAGAGACATGCAAGAGACTATCTCTCTCTGCCCTGAAGGAACACAACAAGAAGGCAGTGGTCTACAAGCCAGGAAGACAGCTCTCATCAGAACCCGTCAATGCTGGTTACCTGATCTTGGACTTTCAGCCTCCAGGGCTGTGAGAAATAAATATTTGTAACTTACACCTCACAGTCTATGGTATTCTGTTATAATAGCCTGAACTGACTAAAACAGTGGGAGACATTGACACCACCTGGCCAGGCACTGAAAAGCTGAGGGAGGGTCCCAGAGAAGGTAGAGTAGCTGGAGGCCATTTCCTGTCCCACTCCGGTAGATAACGTCTGCCACAGAGCCAATCTGCCAAGTGCAAAGACAATGTGGATGCCCTCCAATCTCATGCAAAATGTCTCTGGGGCCCACCCTAACTGGAAATAGACAGGGATAGGAGTTCTGGGATGCACAGTGCAGACTAGCCAAGTTAGCACATGGCAAAAAGCCACCACAATTTCAGAGAGCAGCTCCTCCCTGCAGAACCGTGTGGGTCTTAAGCAGAGGCTATCCACTTCTGCCCTTCTCTTTTTTTTCCCACATTCCTCTTTCCACCTGGTTTCTTCCTCAATTCCTTTCCATTTTCTTCATTATCTATGAAGGCCATAGTGCCAGATGCTGGGAGTGGTTCTGAAATTGTTAGAATCAAGAAGGTCCCAGAAGGACACTGTAAACACCTAGCCACACTGTGGGGGACCACTGGTCTTCAGTGGAATGGAAACCCAGGGTGCAAACCTCAACCTAGGGCTTCTCCACTCCCTACACCAGTCTGAAACAGGCTTGAAGTGTGTGCTGTTGTGATTTACAATAAGAAATATTTATTTGGTCTACATTCATCATTCCTGGAACGTAGCTCCTAAACCAGTTGGCATTTCCTAAGTGAGGAGAGAGATAAAGGTCCTTTGTTATGTTAATAAGGTGACTTTTGGAAAGTACCTAAGGATGGGGGATGGTTGCCCAAATAACCAACCACATGATTAGAGAGTTGGAACCTTCAGTCCCATCCCCTGACCTCCAGGGAGAGGAGAGGGGCTGGATGTTGGATCAAGCACCAATGGCCAATGATTTAATCAATCGTGCTTATAAAATTAAGCCTCCATAAAAAAACAAAAAGGATGGGGTTCAGAGAGATCACCAGTTGGTGAATACATGGAGGTTCAGGCAGGGAAACACTCATAGCGGGTGGAAGTTCCATGCTCTTTCCCCATACCTTGTCCTTTGCATCTCTTCCATCTGGCTGTTCCTGATTATATATAGCCTTTTATAATAAACCAGTAACCTGGTGAGTAAACTGTTTCTCTGAGCTCTGTGAGTCACCTTAGAAAATTAATTGAACCCAACAAGGGGGTCAAGAAAACTTCTGATTTCTAGCCAGTCAGTAAGAAGCACAGATCACAACTTGTGCTTTCAGTTGGCATCTGAAGTGGGGGACAGTATTATAGGACTTAGCCCCTAATGTGTCAGATCTGATGCTATCTTCAGGTAGATAGTGTCTGAATTGAGTTTAATTGTAAGACATCCAGCTGGTATCAGAGAATTGCTTGGTGATGTCGGAGAATGGTGGGGGGGTGGGAATCATACGTTGGAATTGGGTGCAAAATAATTAAACTGGTTTTGGGTTCTATCCTTCAGGACCCAAAAATGAGAGTGAGACAGATTATGATAAAAATTTTACTCTCTCATGCCCTGCTGGGCTTGGCTCAGCTGTTGAGAGTAGACCTAGGATCCAGGCGATCAGGGTTCGATTCCCGGTCAGGGCACATGCCCGGGTTGCGGGCTCGATCAATGACTCTCTCATCATTGATGTTCTATCTCTCTCTCCCTCTCCCTTCCTCTCTCTGATATCAATAAAGATATATATTAAAAAAAAAAAATTTACTCTCTCGTATTTGAAAACATATCTACCCAGTACTGAACAATATTCTGGAAATGGAGAGTTTTTTCCCTTCCTTCCCAAAAAGAAACAAGTCCCTTATTATCACAAACAAAACCTTTACAGATTCAGAGAAAATGCTGTACCACCCTTAAGAAGAGCCTACATTAAAATCCTTTACATATTTTCCATGGATATAAATCTCAATTGTTTCCCTCCACTTCTCATTGATCATAATCAAAAGACAGAAGAGACAAACATGTAAGGGAAGATTTGGTTCTTAAGTAGAAATTTCTGTTTCCATGGTGACACCCTATTAAGTTACACTTTGGAACAGGGAACTGACAAAAGGAGTTGGCTAGAGATTTTGAACGTTAAATCCACGCCATCAGTTAGAGTGTTGGGGGACTCAAACTCCTCCAGAATGACTTCAAATGTTGGGAAGGATGAGTCACTAGTCAATTGGTAAGTGTCATTCCTAGCCCAGGCTTTATATCTGGGCTTACCGGGAAAAGTTGAGGAATTAGGCTTGAGTTTAGGTACTCACCCTGAATTAGGGAAGCAGACCTTTCTTTGCCAAGTAACTCACACTTCTCTGAAGCATTACACTTAGGAATTTGTTACTCAACATGTGGGTTTCCCTCTCTTGGGATCAATTAAATGTTCATTAGAACAATGGTTGGAAAACTTGACTGTAAGTTAGAATAAACTGGAGTTTCTTCAGCAGTACTGAAGATACTGGAGTTCCACCCCTAGAAATTCTGATTCAATCCATTTGGACTGGGGTTCAGGCAACGTGATGCTTTCAAAGGTCCCACATGAGTCTACAGTGCATCCAGGGCTGAGAATCAGGCATTGGAGTCTCCTGGTTAAACAGTGTTCATGGGTTGTCTTGACAGGTGGCTCAGTTGGTTGGGGCATCATCCTGTGCACCAAAAGGTTGAGGGTTCGATTCATGGTCAGGGCACATACCTAGGTTGCAGGTTCAATCCCCAGTCAGGGCACGTGCAGGAGGCAACCGATTGATGTTTCTCTCTCCCATCGATGTTTCTCTCTCTAAAAATCGATAAAAACGTAGCCTTTGGTAAGGATAAAAAAAGAAGCAGCAGCAGGTCTCCACTACTCATACTTCCATTTATTGTTTGTTATAAAGCAAACTGAGGACTTTCATTAACCTGTCAGCAACGCTCTGGGGTAGATGTTATTATGACCACTGTTTGTAAAGGAGAAAACTGAGCTAGACAGAGGTTAAAGAGTTGCCAGAGTTTGCATGGCTAAAAAGCATAGGGCTGGATTCAAACTCCAACCTGGTGTCAACCAAGCCCATGCTGGTAACCACCACTCTAGTGCCCTCTACTTGACTGGGTGGCCCACTGGCTACTGAGGAAATGCCCTGCCCTCTGATTCTCATTCCCCATCAAAGAGGCAGAAGCAAGGAGAGAAGACAAATGCCTCTCCTAGGCTACAGGTCTAATAAAAAGTTTACAGAGTCTTAGCCCTGGTGGGAACCCTCAGGGATACCCAGCTCAACCACTTCATTTTACAGATGAGAAAACATAAATCAAGCAAAATTAAGTGATTTCCAAGGTTAATAAGCACGTTGACTTCAGAGCCCCATCTCCTAATCTCAAGTGGAGTAAGTTTTCCCTGCACCCTTCAGCTCCCATTTATCATCTCGCAGAGGACAGGCCACCGGTGGACCCACAAACTTAACCCCCACCGGTTAACATGGGGAGCACAGAGGCTGGTGAGATTGGGGAAAACTTCATGGAGGGGGTGGTTTTTAGTTTTTGCCAAGGTCAGGTAGGCTTCTCATTTGCTGAGCTGAAAGAAAGAACATTCCGCAGGGAAGAAAGACTGTAGGCAAAGGCTGGAAGAGGGAAGATTTGTCCCAGGAACATAGGGAAACCTGGATTGTCTTGAGCAGAGGGGCTGTGTGAGGGGAAGAAACAAGAGACAGGACAACGATGACAGAGCCCAGGCGCCATCCGAGGATGACAGAGCTCCTGCGCCATCCGAGGGTGACAGAGCCCTGGCGCCATCCGAGGGCACCCTAACCCAAAGGCAGCGGGACAGTGGCTACTGTGTTCAGTGAGGAAAGACTGTGTTTCAGAAGCAACCTGGCACAGGCTGAAGCGCATGGGAGAACCCAGCCTCCCACAAGGCAAGGAGGGCGGGACCTGCTGCGAGGTGGCGGGGAAGGGGCCAGTGGAGAGTGGGGGGGAGGGAAGAACAAACAGCTGCAGTGGGGGAGTGCATGGGGGTCCGGGAGAGCGAGGGTGCCAGAGACAAAATCAACCTCAGGGGGTGACGGAACTGTACTCACACTGCACCCCACACCCTGAAACAGAACCTAGAGGGAAAAGAAACGGTGTGATGATAAACCCCTCTGCTCATTTTACTAAGACTGTCCTTTCCAAGGTGGGAGCGCAGTGGGAGAGGAAAGCCCCTTGGGAATGAGAAACGGGACAGGTATGGAGGTCGGCTGTGGGGCAGGAGGGGGCGGGGAGCAAAAGGAAAAGGGAACTGGAGAGGAAATGGGGGGGAGGTGCAGAAGGCCTCAAAGGAAAGCTTCCATTTTTTGCCCCTTGGCCTGGTTGGATAGACGACCACAGTCTCAATGAGGACAGTAAGTGGCAGTGAAGGAAGTTCTGGGGACAATGTTACTGAATCAAATCCTCTGAACGCAACATATTCCCCAATATCAGTTGGGATCATAGAACAAGACAGAATTCCATTCATGTAGCTCTACCTAAGAGATTTGAAAGAAGATGTGGGGAGAGCTAAAGGGCCCAACTCCCCGAAATGAAAAACAGCAGGGAGCCCCAGCACCCCTGCGCCTGAGGAGAGGGCAGTGAAGGAAGGGCTGTGGTCACAGGGAGGACAGCCACTGGCATCTCCTCGGGCCAGCCCAGGGATGGGCAGATAAGAAGCACCCACTGCCAGGCTCCTGCAGGTTTCCCACTGCCAGGCCACAACAGGAAGTGGAGGGCAAGGCAGCCCAGGTGATGCGACTCTTAGGGACCAGTCTTCCTAAGCCCAGAGCAAGGCAGAGAAAGGATTTGGAGGCAGGGCAAGTGGAGGAAAACAAGCACACCCAGCAAGCAAAAGGCCTTGGCCCTGAGCCCTTCAGAGGCCACTGGCGTGTGACAGGCCCTGCTGTCTGCTAACAGGTGACTGCTGAGCTTTCCAGGGGAGGAGGGAGCACCTGGCTCTGCACAGCTCTGCTGCTGCAACCAGCTTTTTCTTTTCAAATGTCTGAAAGTGAGCATCTTTGGAATCTTGGGTGGGCGCTTTGTTTTGTAAAACCCACAACCAGATGAGCATGAGCCTTTCGTGTGAGGGCAAAGCTTGCCCTCTTATGCCCACAGTTCCCATAAACTAACACGGGTTATGCGAGCTGAGGAAGTATTTGTCCTAAGTCAGAGAGGAAGCTTGAGAGATTTGGTTTGGCAGGTGAATTGTTGAAACTTCCAGATATTTGGTTTTTGAAGATGAAAGAAAAATTGTTTCATCACTCATAAAGCTTCATGCTGCACCAAATACCGAAGAACTAAAACTTAAAGTTTTTGGAGCAGGAGAAAGGAAATGCAGAATACTACTTGGGATCAAAATGTAAAGTCATTTAAGATTAGAAAAGATCCTTGCAGATGACATGACATGTTGCAAAACCTGGGGAAAGGTGTGATTTATTTCCACAATAATGGAAGTGCCTTCCTTCCATGACGTCGCTCACCTCCTGCTGCACCCTGTGACCAGCCCCAGGAGGCCAGCAGGCCCACTGACAACAGCCCCCAGGCCTGCTAGCGCCTCCTCCTAGTGTGACATGGTGCTAAGATTCCATCAAATCAAAAGTGCATTGTCAATTTAAAAATAGCTTTTCTCAAGGAGAAAAAGACACTATCACATCATATGTGCACATCAATTTTCAAAAACATAAAATTAGAAGAAAAAAAATCTTCCATCAAACTTCAAATCTTCCTACTTCCAGGGTGCCAGCTAGGAGTTGTTTTCTTGATTACAGTAATTCTCATGAAAGTGCCAATGAGTCTAATTTCACTACGGAGGATTTTTCTCTTCAAAAGAGTAGCCTGCTAACTTAAATGACTTTCCCATTTGCGAAACAGGGAAAAGGAGATACTTTTGACCCAGAAAAAATCATCATCAGCCACTTGGTATCCTACTCCAGGCATTTATCTCAAGACCTCATAAGGCTTTCCTGCATCACTCGTCGTTTTTCAAGAATATCTTCTAAAGGAGCAGTAGAAAGGGGTGGGCATCAACCTCTGTTTCCAGCCCAGCATCAGTAAGGCCTCCCAAAGTCTACTAATTGTAGGAAACTACCCATGGTTTTTGGCAAAGTGACACCAATGAAAATAAAGTATAAGTCCTTTTTAACATAAAATACCCCACTACCTCTAAACCAGAATGAAGGTTCACATGTGACTGGTGCTAAGAAGGAGAGGAGCTTATAACACAAGGCAGAGGATTAGGGGATTTGCTTTATCAAGAAAGTTTATGCACAGTTCTGTGATTTAAAAAAAAAAAAAAATTGGAGAAAAAATACACAGCCTGCAAATATTTGTTTCTCCTCAATTTGTTCTTACAGAAAAAAAATCTGTGCTTTAGTCTTCTAGAAAAAATCAGATTGGAGACTTATAGGTAACTCAATGGGCGAGAAGTGAGATAGAACCAGCGGAGAAAAGAGAGAGGGTCTCATGGCACTGGGCTAGCAGAGCTGGCTCCTCAAAACTTTAACCATCTCTATTGTTTTCCTAAGGCTTTTAATTACCATGAACTGGGTGGCTTAAAAAAAACAGAAATTTGTTCTCACAGTTCTGGAGGTTAAAAGTCTAAAATCAAGGTGTCAACAGTCCCATACTTCTTCCAAAAGCTCTAGAAGGGGGTCCTTCCTTGCTTCATCTAGCTTCTGGTAGCTCCTGGCATTCCTTGGCTTGTGGCCACAAAACCCAGTCACTGCTTCCATTATCCCATGGTCTTCTCTGGGTTCCCTCCCCTTCTCTTCTCTTCTAAGGACACTTACCATTGGATTTAGAGCCTACTGTAACAGAGGATGATCTCATCTTGAGATATTTAATATCATTACAACTACAAAGACTTTTTCCAAATAATGTCACAACCATAGGTTCCAATGGACTTATCTTTGTATGGGCCACTATTCAACTCACTATACCCTCCCATTTCCATCTCCTGGAACATCATTCTATCTTATTGGAAAGTCTTAATCTCAAAACTGAGGAGCCAACAATTTTATCCCTACCCCCTAACAGCTAGCCCCAGCTTCATCCAGCTGGGTCACAGGAGCCACCAAGTTTGATGGAAAGCTGAGTGTCCTCAGCTGATGAGGGAGACTGTTCTTCTTCCTAGAGGGAGGTAAGTGTCCCAGACCCCAGATTTCACTGTAGCAGCAAAGTAATTTTACTTTGCTGGATATATATATTCCCACAGATAAACTATTGTTAAACTGTATCACTAAGTTCTATCACATTTTCTGTTTAAGACTTTAGGTATCTCTTAAGATAAATAGTATTTTATGGATATGGGGAAGGGAAGGGGAGGGAAACTACAGTTTAAACACATTATAATTTTCCAAGTTTCAAATGAACTTTTGAAACAAAGTCTATTTGCATACCAGGGCTTCTGTTAAGGTTTCCTGTATCAACAACTGAATAAGAATTAGAATTCAAGAGAATTGATTAATAATTGGCTAGTCTATCCATGAGGACAGACATGGGGTGACATCATGTGTCTGTGGGGTGGGTAAATACACTTGGTGGCTGCTTTTCCCACTGACTATGTGAGAATGATGCACATAGTTCAAAGCAGCCCTCCCATGAATAATTAAAGAGATTTTTATGGGCTTCATGACTCAAGAACTGTATCTTCTTTCCAAAATGATCAAGAACAAAAAGTGGCACTTGGTTTAGCTGCTACAGTAAAGTGATGTTTTAATAATAATAGCTGGAATTCCTCTCCTCCCAAGGGCTCATGGATCTCTATGTATGCATTTAATTTATCTTCAGAAGATTTCAGAAAAGCACTTTCAGATATCGCTTCATCGTGCATTTGGGGAAACTAAGGCACAGAGATGATAAATGACTGCCGTGCCACATTATGGCCACCCACAGGGCATTTTATCCATTCTCACCATCACAAAAAACACGTAAGCCTTAAAATTTCCTTCCAAAGTTAGTCTGTAACTGAGAAAGAAATAGGACACAAACCTTATTTTTCAGGTTATGTTTTATCTGAGAAATCTGTGGTTCCCAAATCCGGCAGTGGTTAAATCGGCTTGTTATAAGTGCCCCATTCTGTCCTACCTCAGACCTGCTGGCTCAGACTCTCCAGGGGTAAAGCTAGGTTGTTATTGACTCTACCCTTCTTTTGATGATGCTCAGTCACATTTGGGCCCCCCTGCCATGGGCTTCCTGGGGAGCTTTGCTTGGCACCTGGTTCCTGGACCTTTCAGTAGTACCAGGAGCTGACTGGACATGTTTGGTCTTTGGTACCCACATCTGGGCCCATGTTGCCTCCTGGCAGATGAAGCTGTGCTGAAGAACTGTCACCCTAGTGACAGAAATAAGCAGGTAATTCCCTTGCACCAGGGCCTGCCTCAAGCAAACTAATGAAGTCTCTTCTCTGTGGCCCAGCCTGTGGTTAGAATAGGGGATAAAGCCTGGAGTCAGACAGTCATGTTAACTTGGGCAAGTCTTAACCTCTCCCTGGGCTTGAGCCTCAGTTTTCTCATCTAGATAATGGGCATGGGTGGGGGTAGGGGGTAGAACAGTGATATAAAAGGAAAATTATGAAAAAAATGAAATTAGTGTATGTTAAATGCCTGACATGGTGTTCAACAAATGCTAATTCTCTTTCCTCTCCCTGGAAGGTCCCATTTCTGTTACATGAATTCTCAGAATCCCTGTTCCTTCTTTCTATAACAAGGGCTTGGCAAATTATTCTGTGAGTATGTGCCTGTCTGTGTGTACATTTAAGTTAGAGTTTGTATTTTATAATTTTAACTACCTCATTTTCCTGGGTTGGCTGAGGAGAACCATTAACTGTAGTTCTTGGTTGTTTTAACAACTCTCCATGGCTACTCACCTGATTCTTACCCATCAGTCTACCCAGGTGGGAAGTAGTTTGGTTGCAAATCATCTCTGCAATTCAGGGCATCAGTCTGGAGCTTTTCTGAAACCATTGTTCATTGCTTTTGTTCACGAGGCTATATCTGTGACATTGCTTTCCCAACCAATGCTCATGAGGCTTATCCAGGTTTTGGTTCATTTAAAAGTCCCCACTCCACAAAGCCCCAAAAGGAGTTCTGCATACTCCACAAACATCTCTATTTTGCAACAGATTATCTCAAGCATGACCTTCAAAATTCAATAAGGTAACATCTCAACAGACTGAAATGTGATTTTGTTTGTTTTGTATATGGAATGAAAGGCTTGTCCTCCCAGTTACAGAAATTGAAAGCTCAGGAAACTGTAGAGTGACCAACCATCCCAGTTTGCCTGGGACTAAGGTATTCACTGGCCCTGGCAGTTCCCCTTTTAAAACTAAGAACATTGGGGGCAGATTGGGACAAGTTGGCCAACCTAGCAAGGAAGGGATGGGGTGGATAGAAAACCTTTCATTCTCTTCCAACAACTGGAAGACGTTAAAGTTGTCTTTCACTGGTCATCCACTGCCCACCTATAGGTAAAGCTGGCCCAGGTCAGATGAGCTCCCTGGCAGCCTCGGGCACAGCTACACACTTCATGCTGGACTCCAGAGTCTGGGGAAATCCAGGCTCTTGAAACTAAACAGTGTTGGGGAATGACAAACAGAGCAGCTGCGACGTCTCGCTTGTGGAATCATGGGAATTTGTCCAGAATCATCTTTCAGTCAAATGTTCTATGAGGCCAGTCTTGTGGTGGATAGGGAATGGGAAAGTTGATAGACTCTGCCACTTACTAGTGTGTGGCCTTGGGCAAGCCTCCTCTCAGTCTCAGTTTCCTGACCCGCACTTTGGCAACAACAGTATCTCCTTCAGAGGGCAGTGGTGAGGACCCTGTAGGTAACAAGCACGCACTTAACAGAAGGCACTGAATTGGTGCCAGTTCCTCTCCCCATCTCCATGCCCATGATGAGGCAGATATTTAGGGATGGTGTGATGATACCCTCTAAATGTTTCCCCATGAGTTGAGATTCTAATTCTCACTGTTAGAATTAGAGGACATCAGAGTTGGCTAGGAAAAAATTTTAATGTTCTGCTATACTATTCTCCAGAATGAGTGTCACTAATGAACCATGAATCTATTTATTATAAAAATCCAGATCCTCCAATCTAGCCATTTGATAAAGAAGCCAAATCCCAGAGTGGATGAGTGGGTGGTAGGCCTGCTAGACGGCAGATCTCAAATCCAATCCTCTAACTTCCAATCTTCTGATCCAGTTGTTCCTCCATCACGATATCTCCCTACCATTTCCTCAAGGATTTGACAGTACAAAGAGTTGGGCAAGCAAAAATAAAAGCTTTATTAGCACATTACTGGAATTTGATTAAAGGGAGGTAAAAGCTAGTTTTGCTAGAAGGAAGTGGGAAGAACATGTACGTGTTGGATGCCTTGCGGAGGCCCATGGGGGGCAGGGAGGCTGGGTTTAGAACTAATGGGAAAGATGACAACAAACTTTACCCACCCGTCGGCTTCAGGATGACCAACCCAGAGAATATGCTTGACAGCTTGATAGCAGTGACCCAAACTTGGTTACTTTTTTAAAGGGGGACCATGCTAACTAGCCCCGATGATTAGTAAGAAATGGGAGTCCCTGACCTGGAAATGTAGAAACAGCAGCCCCCGAATCAAATGGGGTTCTGGCACCAGCTCTGGATGAGCATCTTTCATATCTAGGACACAGGTAATAGCAAGCTCCCCCCATTTCATTTTATCTGTAATTTGGCAGTACTTTTGCTTATACCTCGGGGCTGCCTTTATAAATTAGCCTCGAGCCTGAAGATGGCTCTCTCCTTGATAAATCACACTGGTAATGCGAAATCGCTCTGTGAGCTGGGAAGGAGCTGAATGTGTAATCAAAAAGCTGCACCCAATTTGCTCAGCCCACGGATCTGACAGTTCGAAAGGTGGAGTGCTTCTTGCCAAGAATGAATTGTGAAATGGATTAGAAAGTGAAGAATGATATTGCAGGTGTCACTTTGCAGCTCCTGAGCGGCCCTGACAGCTGCAGCGAACCCCATCATCTTGTCCATGTAACTCTATGATTTCAAGTTACTTGAAATGTATGTATTTTCCCCCTAAACTGCAGATGAGAATCAGGATTCAGGGTCAATTCCCTTCACCGTACTAATCTGTGAAGAAAAACGAGCCTGCCTATCAGGTTCTCAGGAAGTTGGAGATTTAGCTAGATTTAGTAATACCCTGTGACAAAGACAAAGTATTTCCAAGAATAATAGAAGCAATGTAGAATGTGATATTCTAAAAAGTATGTTCAATTATGCATTAGACTAAATGGAAAATAAATTATAGGTGAGATTGCACGTAATGAAGATGTGTACACTCTATCCCTGACCCACTTATTAGGAGCCATAGTCTATGGGTCAGAATCACAATACAGGTTTCCCCTGCCAGCTGAAAGCAGAGTCTTCCTATGAAACTCTTTCTAAGCCAAAATGGTCTTAAAGTGAAGAAACAATTACCATTAATTTATATGGAAAAAACTTGGGGCATTCCAACTCCCCCAAATAATCTACCAAATCTCACTAAATAACACATAAAAATTAAAACACCGGTAACATATAGTCAAAGTAGTGCACCTCTCATTGCTGGGGTGCTGGTGTCAGCAATGGCTCGCAGCAAAACAAATACTGGACACTGTTTTTGCTTTTTGTATTTTTTCATAAAAGTGAAAATCCTCTTTCAATTTCTTTTAGTTAGCAAAAACAGGTGCTAATGTAGGTCTTCTGTAAAAGCACAGTGCTGTAATGGGAACTTTCGAGAAGCAGGGGATACCTATCTACCAAAAGAAGTTGATGATGCCTTGAAGTTTGTCAGATGGGTTTGACACGTAGTAAGAAAATAATAACAATAATAATAGTTTATGTAAATGCTTATCTTGTGCCAGGGAGAAGTCAATCACTTGTGTACATCTTATAGTTGACACAAAAATAAGTACTCAATAAATGTGAAGTATTGTCACAGTTATCACATGTAACCATTACAATCCTATGAGTTATGAACCCTTATTGTTCCCATTTTATGCACGAGCAAACTGAGGTCCCAAGACATTAGGTATTTGCCCAAGCTCCAACAGTTGTATGTTTTGGACCTGGGGTGTCAGTTCATTCCCATCTGACCCAAGAGGCCATGCTTTAGACTACTGTTCCTCTCTGCTCCCACATTGCCTTTCTCTGAGGCCTTTGTCCATGTGGCAAAATCAATTATGCAACTAAGGTAAGAATTACGTAGATCATATATGTAAATTATTAGCATTATGTATGGCTAAATGTGGACTTTGGAACCAGATCTCCTACTTACCACTTGTTCAACCTTCCACAAGTTACTTAACCTCTCTGTGTCTCAGTTTCCTCATCTATAAAATGAGGAAACTCAGCCCTCTCACACAGGGCTGTTGGAAGGAAAAATTAATACCATGTAACTTCTCTATAAATGTTATTATTATTATTACTAAATTACTAAATGCTATCTAAAATGTAAATAGCCTCTCAATGACATACTTGCCCGACACAATATTTGTTACAAGTGTAATAATGCCTTAGGATATCTTCCAACCTGGGAAGACACCATCATCCTAGCTGATAGCAGTAAATTCTAGGAGACTGAGCATGCCCAGCCCTGTGAGTGATGGCTCCAGAGTGCCTTAAGTCATGAGGGATGCAGACTATTGTATCAAGTACTGTTTCCCTTTGGGATTTGTGGACATTGGTGAGCCTTGTGGGAAGATGAATAAGACGACAGTGCCTTTTTCAAGTGGGGCAGGTGTGAAACTGTCATTTCAGTCATGGCCACAGCTACTATTTCCAGAACAGCTAGCTCAATCAGTTTCTAGTTAGACAAGGGGCTCCTACCATCATTGGAGAGATAAGAGGCTCCCCAGGCAGGCTTTCCTGCCAGAAATTATGAACCTGTCATTCTACCATTATAGATAGCTTCATCTCTTTACCTCTCAAAGGCCCTTTCTCCTGAAGAATCTACTAATAAGATTTAAATATGCCTAGAGGGTTTCAAGCTTTAACAGAACACATTCTGATTGGCTAGTAGTTGACACCTTTTGCAAGCATCCAGATGAAAAGTAAAATACTTTAGGGACTGGAGCCAAGAGGGTGAGGGAGCAGGCAGTGAAGCCAACCTATGGGGCTCTCTCCTGGTGCGACTCTCCAAGTCCCTCAAGGCATTAGTAGTATGTCCTGCCCGTAAAGAGACTTTCAATAAAGTTGAATGAGCTGTTTGGATCTTTGTACAAGATTATATGTAAAAACTTCTGAGATCCATAACTCCCAGAGTCTTTGCATGACCTCCTTGCAGATCCCAGGAATAGTCTGGGGCTTTTTCCAGAACAAATGATGGGCCTGATTATGAAGTTATGTTTGTCATTAAGCCACTAGTGATTCACACATTTAAGTCTAATGCACTACCCAGTTTAATGATTGTTGCAAAGAAGGTCACTGCTCAGTAACTCTGAAATAGTATAGGGGTAACATCTGAACTCCATCTTAGAGGCCTACGTATGACTTCTGGCTTTCAGGAAAATTCCATAGTTGACATTAACCTAACCACATGCATTGAGTGTATGACAATAACATCCTTTCTTAAGATCATGTTCTGCAAAATAGTTTTTGTCAATTAACTGATGACTAAAATATTTGTGCAAGCATTATTTTGCAGGCTCCTTGGGTGGTTCCTTGACCATGGAAAACACCTCGTGACTACCCTGGATCAGCCGCCAGATGACGACCGTGGAACAACTGACCTCATCTTCATTCCCAAGCCTTACACCTACCCCAAGGCCTCCATCAGAGCCATCCACAAGAACCCCTCGGAGAGCTCGACTTCTCCTTTCAGGTAGACTCTCTTGTACACAAGGCCTTTTCAATAAATTCTACCTGCTTGACCTTGTACTGAGTTCAGTGCCCATTTCTATGACATTGAAACTCAAGAGCCTGGCATTCAAGGTCCAGTAACAACTCTAAACATTTTGTCTCCATCTAGCAGGAAATGCAGCTTTGGCCAAAGGCTGGGCCACCAGGGGCTTTCTCATTAAATGCAGGTCCCCTCAGAAGCAGGCTGTACTGTCCTCCTGTTAAGGACACTATCTTCAAATGCTAGATGCTGATGTGATTCAATTGCCTTTAAGGTGAAGAGGCAAGAGGAGAAATAAAGTTGGTACATATAACCACAGAAGAAATTCTCTCTCCACTTCTTTGTAGTTCAAATGAAAAAGTTCCCTTACCCAACAAAGAGACATTCAAGATTTGTTCTTAAACATTAATTTTGAAAAACAAAATTGTTTTCGCCCGGCCCGGCGTGGCTCAGCGGTTGAGCGTCGACCTAGGATCCAGGCAATCGGGGTTCGATTCCAGGTCAGGGCACATGCCCGGGTTGTGGGCTCGATCAATGACTCTCTCATCATTGATGTTTCTCTCCCTCTCTCCTCCTCTCTCTGGAATCAATAAAGATATATTTTTTAAAAAAGGAAAACAAAATTGTTTTATCTTCTAACGTATAGTATTTGCATTTTTTCCCCTATAAAGTATGTTTACTCATTTTAAAATTTAACGTGTCATAATTAGTTTTCACACAAAACCTACTGCCTTTTGGTTGGTTTTGTTGTTGTTGTTGCTTTTAATGGAGGAAGAAACTGTGAAATTGTCATGTTGATGCCTTCATACATTCTTGCTCAATCCCCCACCCTGGAAAATCACATGTGGATTTCTCAGGCCTGTCCTACCTGTTCAGTTTTCTAGTTATGGAGATACAGTGATAATAATAATGCATAAATGTGGATGGCCAAGAGAAACACTGTTCATAATTATTTCTTTTCTCTCCTGTCCTAAAGTACAATCCAATAACTATTAGCCTAGACCAAGGACCTAACTTTTACCAAAGCTTTAAAAGTTCTGCCTTCCTCTCCCCACTTGCCACCCAGCAAAGGGAAGACATAGGCATGTGCCAGTGACGACTGGCTCAGGGGCCCCAGATGCACCCAGAGAGCCCCTCTCCTGGCTAGAAAGGAAGCACCCTTGGGAGGCAAAAGCCAGGGTCTGGCCTTTGGATTTTAGTTCTGCCTTTAGTAGTTGGTGAGACTTGGGAATCTTACCCAGATTCTTGAGCCTCCGTTTCACCATTTATAGAAGTTTGGAATAAAAGAGGTACACCACAGATTGATAATGAGAATTGAGTGAGACCATATTTAAAAGCAAACAGCAGAAGATAGTTATCCAATGCTAATTTCTTGCCTCTGATCTGCCTATTAATTACAAGTTTATAACTCCCTCTATAAACCATTTTCTTTTTCAGAATTTTAATCTAATCTTGTATTTTGACAGCTGTCCCCAAGAAGTTATAATTTATGAAGGTTCAGGACAGAATGCTAATTTTAAAATCTTTATAGGTGCTAGCAAGACTGACCTAAGGAGCACATGAAGGACAAATATTTGATGGGTAATGGACTGAACAGTGGCCCTCCATAAGGATATGTGCATGCCCTAATCCTAAAATCCTGTGAATGTGACCTTACTTGGGAAAAAAGTCTTTGCAGATGCAATAAAATTAAGGATTTTGAGATGAGACCTCCCTGGGTTATACAGGTAGGTCTTAAATGCAGTGATAAGTGACCTTGTAAGAGTGAGGCATAGGGAGATAACAGAGACAGAAGAGGAAAGGCAGTGTGGCCATGGAGGCAGAATTGGAGTGCTGTGGCCATAAGTCAAGGAATACTGACAGTCACCAGAAGCTGGAGGAGGCAAAGAGCGGACCCTCCCTGAGAGTTCCCAGAGGGAGCACAGCCTCCTGGGTTTCAAACTTCTAGCCTCCAAACAATGCAAGGATAAATATCTGTCACCAAATTTGTGGCATCTTCTTACAGTAGCCACAGGAACCTAATACAAGATGCTACTATTATTATCAATAAATACAGATTTCCTTCCTCTCGATTTTATTATAAACCTAAATTACTCTAAAAAATAAAGTCATATACAGTGGTACCTTGGTTTTCAAATGTAACCCATTTGAGTTCTGAAACATTCGAAAACCGAGGGATCCACAGCCGACAGCTGGGCCTCAGGATCCTGCCCTCAGCGGAAGCCGCACAGCATGTTCGACTTCCAAGGCGTGTTCGAAAACCGAAGCATTTACATCCGCGTTTATGGCATTCATATGTTCAACAGAGACGTTCGAAAACCGAGGTGCCATTGTATATATATATTTTTAGATGGTAGAAAAGTTCCTACTCTTGGAATTTTTTCTAACAAGAATCTTTACTAAAACAGTGGCAATCAGGGGTAGAGGGAAGAGTTCCTCAGAATATTGAAGTCATGTTAAGTCATTCTGCTTTTAATCACATAAGTGTCCCATGAGTATTATAGGAAAGTCAAAGAGAAACCACATTGAAAGAAAGTGTTTTTCTTCATATTCTTGCATGCCAAGGTTGATGGTGCTGGGGAGCCGCCAATACCAATACCC
This sequence comes from Miniopterus schreibersii, assembly GCF_964146895.1. Lineage (NCBI taxonomy): Eukaryota > Metazoa > Chordata > Mammalia > Chiroptera > Miniopteridae > Miniopterus > Miniopterus schreibersii. Next base: position 67,804,264 of record NC_138109.1, read on the forward strand.
TTGACATTATTACCAGTAGGGGACTTTCCATCCCCACCCCACAACCACCCCAAATCCAGTAAACAAAGATAATGAAGACATTTGGTGACTCCATCACCCCTCTTGCGAAAGTCGCGATTCTGATAACCTCCAACGCTCTACTCTTAAATAACAAAAGTAAAATGTTGGCTCAGTTCTCTGATCTTCTATAAAAAGTCTATGTATCATCATTTGGCATCTTCAGGTTAGACTCATTCAGGATCTTGTGTTCTTTTCCTGAGTACACAGTGAGCTAAGTTCTCTCAAGGGTAGAGCTATGTACTTAGGGAGAAAAGTTTATAAGATTTTCTTCTTCACTCTAATAATTTAAAATTAGCTTTCTCATAAAAAACACAATTTCCCTTTTTCCTAGGAGTGCCGTACAGCGGGTAGATCAGAGAACATCAAGAACATAATATCAAATTGAATGTAAACATTTAGTCGTGATTTGCCACTCTGAGCAGCAGCCGGGTACCTCTGGTACCAGTGCTATTGTTAAGATTGGAGTTCGGGGTGATCATCTTACATCTCAGTTCAGATGTGGTTAATGGGCTTTCAAATGATGCATCAGGGCGGGCAGGCAGGACTAGCATTCTTTATGTGATGACTATGAGTTCCTTGGCTCATTTGCAATTCCTTTCCTAAGTGTATGACCTTTTGCCCAAGTCAATACTCCCTCTTTTTTCATTTCTTACATTCACTTGGTATATTCTATTGCTCTCTTCCACAAGAGTCAAGAGAATATCAAGTAGAACAGAGCCTTTACCTGTATTTGGCTATTTCTTCAGGAAAAAAAATGTATAAAGATATTTCCTGCTGTTAAATGCAAGCTATCCCTGGAGACTAAAGGTCTCATTATGGGATAGACCACTAACTTCACATATTCCTGTACCTTTATTCCCAGCACACAGTAGGTACTCAATAAATATTGACTGGCTCCTGAATATGTTTAAATGTACATGTTGAGCATCATAAGTAAAAAAAAAAAAATCAAATGAATAAGTCATGAAGCAGAGAATAGGTCACCAGGCAGCATAAAAAAGGGATCAAGCCCAGCCGAGTGTGGCTCAGCGGTTGAGCGTCGACCTAGGATCCAGGTGATTGGGGTTCAATTCCCGGTCAGGGCACATGCCCAGGTTGCGGGCTGCAGCTGATCAATGACTCTCTCATCATTGATGTTTCTATCTCTCTCTCTCCCTCTCCCTTCCTCTCTCTGAAATCAATAAAGATATATTTAAAAAAAAAAAAAAAAAGGGGGGGGGGATCAAAAAGTGGTCAGTATTTAACCAGCACCTGCTGCATGCCTGGCACTTTCTAAGCACTGGGAATGCAGCGAACAACACAAAGTCCCCTCCTTCTTGAGACTGTCACTTTAGCGGAAGAAACAGATAAACAAATATAAGGCAAAAATGAGCTCTCCTTGAGGTGCATGTAGACATTCTTCCAGAATCAAACATGAGAGTTGACTGACTTCCAAGCCAACTAACTCTAACCCTGTTTGATGCTTCTTTTAAGCCCCCCCAAATTTTAAATTTTCCCACTGCAGCATATTTTAAATGGAATAGACCCAAGTCTGCAAATCTGTATTTGAAGCCGCATTTTATTAAGGCTTTTTCTAAGTCTAAACCGTAGCCCAGAAGCAAGCATCAAAAGCTTAACCCAGTTTCCTGAGGTGTGTTCTGCAGATCTGAAACTGGGAGTTATCCATGTATTCCGTTCTTCAACAAAATATTCATTGCCCTTCACACACCCATGTAAATACTAACACTGGGGAGACAGCAGCAGATAAGTCAAAATCTCTCTCTTCTCATGGAGTTTATATCCTGATTGGGTGGGGAGGACAGATAGTAAAGCAATATTTTTACACACACGCATTGTCATATTGATAAGTGCTGTTGAAGAAACACAAGACAGATAAATTTTAAATAAGATGGTCAGGAAATGCATCTCTAATAAACGGTATTTGAACAGAGACCTGAATGAAGTGAGAGAATGAGTCATGCTGACGGCCGGGGAAGAGCATTTTTGGAAGATTACAGCAAATGCAAAGGCCTTAAGACAGGAGGTCATTGTGACTGAAACACAGTGACCCAATGGTAACTAGTAGGAGATGAGGTCATGAGGTCAGAGAGGTAACGAAGGGCCAGATCAGACAGTGTCTCAGAGACTACTATAAGGACTTGGGCTTTTACTGTGACTACGATGAGGGGCCACTGGAAGATTTTGAGCAGAGGAATGACATGACTTGGGTGTTTAAAAGCTATGGTATGGAAAGTAGACAATGGGAGCAAGGTGGGAACAGGGAGATGAGATAAGTGGCAAATGCAACAATCCAGAAAGATGGTGGCAGCTTGGACTAGAATAGTTGAGTGAAATTGGTGAGAAGTGGTCATATTTGGGATATATTTCATGGAGCCAATAGGATTCACTGACTTTGTATGTGACGTGTTAGAAAAAGAGAAACTTCCAAGATTTGGGAACCTAGTAACTGGAAGGTGAAGTTACCATTTACTAAGATGGAGAAGGTGAGAAGCAGCCTTGGCCAGGCAGATGTCAAGGGTCTGCTACTCAACATGTCAAGTTTAAGATGCTCTTCTACAGCCAAGAGGAGTCACTCATTAGCCAGGCCATGCCAGGCCAGAAATGAGGGCCAGTATCACAGGTCAGAGAGTTCTATGGACAAAGGATTTTGAAATTCTGGGTGAAGCATAACAGGCTGCTTTACTCGAGGACTCCTTAAAGTTTTAACCAAAATGTACTTTGTGAACATTCAAGAGAAGGATTTAAGTTTTATCAAATTTATTTAGTTTATTTATTAAGTTTTATCATGCTTACTTTGGGGAGCTCTCAGTCATATTATTATTCCATAGAATACCATTTGGAGAATACTGTTGAAGACAGTGAATACTTATTTTTTTAATATCTCCACCTTGAAGCAAGACAGCACAGGAAGTAATATGAGTTTGAAATTTACATCTTTTAATCAGTACCTGATTACTTCTGTGCTTCTTTGCATTTCCTCTTGTGAATTAATAGAACCCCATTCTAGTTTGGGAAAAAGATTCTTTTGAGTTTGGTTGTATAAATTAAACTTCAAGATCTTGATCAGTTCACCCTGTGGGTAAAGAAATAAAGTCAAGTTTCTAAACCTACAGGACAAAGGGCTCAACCTCACAAAGTGTAGTTCAATGTGCCTTTATCCATTATTTTTCTTCAACGCAACGGGTCTTACAGATTCAGACCACCACCTCTCATGCCCACCGTGATCAGTTTTAGCCTCTCGTCTAGCACCATCACAGTAGTCTTCCCTGATGATCTCATGTTTTCCTATGACTGAAACCACATACACACCAGTTACTTCCACATTCACATCTCCTGCTTCCAGCCTTCCCCTGAATTCTAGGACAGAATTTCCAACTGCTGTCAGCATCTCTACTGTGATATCCTAGAACCATCTCCAGCTCAGTGTTTCCCAAACTGAATGAGCTCAACTTTCCCTCAGAACCTGTTCTTCCTCCTGAAATGTTTCTTTTGATTCATAGTACCACCGAGTTCCTGCTGCCTTACAGAGAAGTCTGGAGTCATCCTACTTAGCTGACTCCACCTGCTTCCTGCTCCCCCTTTCCACGCTCCCACATGAAGTCATTCATTGTCATATCATCACTACCTTCTAAATCTCTCCTAGTCTTCATTTTCTTGACCCTCCACTGACACTCCCTCAGATCAGGTTCTCATCCCGTTCTACCTAAATTGTTTCACTAGCTTCAAAGTGGTCTTCCTACCTTCTGTAGGGGCCACCAACAACAACCAGTCTTCTTTGCTACTGCCAGAGTTACTTTGTTAAATAGAAAACTAGTCACATACTCTTCTGACTAATCGCCACCACTAGTACCTCATTACCTCCAGAATAAAGCAGGTGTGCTCAGGGCCTTTCACAGTCTGGCCAACCCACCTTCCCTGCCTTACCTCCCACAATGCCCCCAAGACACAAAGAACAGCTCTTTCGTTCCATACGTGACCTTTCATACCTCCATGCCTTTGCACATGCTGGATTCTTGCCTTGCTAGAACATGTGCTGTCTCTCTTCACCCCTATCCAAACTAGCATCTCTTATCAGGCCTATCAAACATGGAAGCTCCTTTAAGAGCCTTCCTTCTGGGTCCCTCAAGCAGTCAGATCTTTCTGGTACCCAGCCCTTCATATGTAACGCAGGTTTTCCTGCACCTTGCAGCCCGAAGATACAATGGAAGAATATGGATCATCTGAGTGAGAGCCACCTGCTCTCAGCCCCTAACAACGAAAGTTAGGCATTGGGGTTAGGGCAACAATCTATAGATGGGTGTTTTCAAGGCTAATGCCACTGGTTACATAGATTCTTAACAACATACCACTCCAATGAACCAAACCCATGGAGCCTGAAGAGTGGCACAGCGAAGTCTTAGGGAGACGGAAGCTGAGATTTGTTCAGGAATCAAATGAGCTCTGGGGGCCAACTTGTTTTGTTGTCCCATTGGAAGCTAGACATCATGAAGCTCATCCTACAGTGAAAGTTATTCTCACTACATCTGCTCCTCTCTGGGTCAGAGATCCCTGGAAGGACTTAGAAATGCTTTCTTTTGGTCAGGTACTCGCATCTTAGCCACACAGTTATGGTTATAGGGGTTGCAAGAGCAGAGCCCTCAGCAGTGGCCGGAGCCATGACAAGTATTACAAAGGCTTGTCAAGTTCAAGCACCTTCCTTCTGTTTGGAGAAATCCCTATCTGTGTCCATAATAGATTCCTGAACAGTCTTCCGCTTCCACTTTTTGTAGCATTTACTCTCTTTGTTACCCAGAAGTTGGATCTGTGGCTCTACGGTGATGGTATCCCTGTGGCCCCTGCCTTCACCACCCTGAAGGCAGCTCATGACCTCACTGGTTAGCTTGGTCTTTATCCATGTGTCAGAGTTCAACTGTCCCCATCCAGCTGATCCTAAACCTTGGTAGAACCCAAAAGGGAGTTTTCGGTAGCGTCTCTTGTGACTCAAGAGATTTACTTGCTTCCTTCCTTAAAGCGGATCCACTCTGAAGAAACCTGACAAACTCAGGAGGTGAGACCAAAAGACAGTTTGACCACCACCCTCAAAAGCATTTTTCTTTGCCCATCCTTAGCCAGGATCCCAAACCAGATTGTGCATTTTGAGTCTTTTCCCTCTGGGTAAATTCATTCCCCCTCAAGGACACCACCAGTTGAGTGAATTGCTTATAAATCTTAGCATGAAGCTGAAACACCAGTTTCTCCATGGAGCCACTGTCTGCTCCAGAAGCTCATCCAACTCCCATAACCCATAACATTAGGGCCCTATGGTCTGCCTATCCCGTTGTCACCCCCACTGTATCCCTAAAGAGATGAAGGCTCAGAGCCCAGGTCCTTTCTCTCTTGCTCCAGGGCCATAGAACTCTGAAAATTCTAACACTTGCCGTGTTATATTGTAATTACCTGAGAGGACAGAAAACCAATACTTACTGACACCTAGTATGACCCAGGTTTTGCATTAGATGCTTTACATACATAATGATATTTAATGCCCACCCTTTGGGAGGGATATAATTATCTCTATTTTACACATAGGGAAATAACTCAGAGGACTGACATGTCCTGTCACAAGATCACATACATAACTGATGAGGGCCAGAGCAGGGTTTCACCCCCAGCCAGTCTGACTGACACCCCGTTCCCCCCTCCACCATGCTGTCTCATGTTTATTTGTATGTCTACCCTCCCCTTGCCCCCCACCTACTGTGAGCTCCTCCTTGACAGTGACTGTCTGTAATTTGTCATTTTATCTCCATTGCATCTGTCACATTGTAAGTAGGGGCTCAATATTTTTTAAAATAAAAAGAAAGAAGGAAAGGAGGGAAGGGAAGGAGGGAGGGAAAGGAAAGGTCCTGGATTTTGCTTTGCACTTATTAAGCGCTTCATAAATGTTTATGAATGAATACTGAGGTTTGAGAGAAGCCCTCGGAGCTATCCCCTGAGGCAGGCGAGTGATCTGATTGGCAGGACTCACTTTATCAGCCTCCCCCAGGCAAGCTTGTGAAACAGAGCAAGAATGATGGGGCTGGAGCTAATGTAATTTCAGATGAATCCATTAGAGTCCCTGTACCGCTGGAAACTGGGACTCAGAATTAAAGTGCCTTTCATAATTTATAGTCAAACACAAATGGCATGTGGAAAGTGGAACCCTTGCTTTATATTCTGATGCCTTTTCCTCTGGCCCTGGAAATGGTTATCAAATGACGAGAGCTTCAATAAGGGAAGAAAGCTGGGGTGATTTAGGAGCAATTCTTTCCGCAGTCTGAAAGCTAGATGAGCTGACTTACCCAGCTCTCCTTGAGTCTTTCAATTTTATGATTATATTATTTGGGTAACAGGAGGCAGGAGAGAGGAGGCAGCCAGACTGGGGAAGCGTCTGTCTGATGAGAAGCTGTCGGGACCAAGGGAGCGTGGAGAAAGGCTGGGAGTCTATTCCACGTGGTCCCGCACCCTGTCACTGAGACACAACAATAAATCAATAAATCACTGTGTATGAAAGTGTCAGTGTTCTCCCAGGCTCTGTGCAAAAGAGAGATCAGCTGGAAAAATAGGAAGTCCAAGTCCATGAAGCTCTGCTTATTAGGATAGTCCAGGAATTTCTGCCTGAAGCAGAAATGGAGAGTGGGGGAGACAGAGAGAGAGAGAGATTGAGAGATTGAAATTTAATTTATCTTGCCTGGGAAGAATCAGGGGCATCAAAATGTTAAAGACTGTCCAGGGAATTCTCCAGCTCTTAAGACCTGCCAGGTTTTAGGAACACAGCATTTTGGAGGCGGAAGGTACCTTTCATACATCTCCTTTATTTTGTAGTTGAGGAGGCCTGGGCCACCTGGGCAGAAGCTTGCAGAAGAGGTCAGCCTGCTTCTGCCACGTCATTAATGAAGGAGCGCCCGTAAGTCCTATGTACTCAGTTCCATTCTATTCTATGCTCAGTCCTCCCAGCATCCCCAGATTCAGCATCCTCCTGAAAATAAGTATAACAATGCCTACTTTTTACAGACTTGTTTTAACTTACCAAATGAGATATATGTGGGGAGAAAAGGTTTTGCAACTTTTAAGACTCAAATGAGATAGTAGATGTCAGGTGAAAATGTTTTGCATATTGTAAGCCCTGTAAGGTGCTATAAACCTCTATGAAAATATAATCATTATTAACATTGTTGGCATTAAAAAGTATTTACCCCTATTATATCACCAGTGTAAATAACGACAGATTTCCATTCTTCATATATGACTTCTCTGTTGACATTTTCTTTTTAACCTTCTAAGAAGTAATTTCTAAGTCTTCTTTATAAGCTCTTTTTTTCTCATTTTACAATGTAATATATGCTCATTAAAGGTAATTTTAAAATACAGAAAAACATAAAGAAAAATGTCACCCATAGCCCCAAAACCCAAGGATAATCACTATTAACCTTTTGATATATTTCCATCCAGTTTTTCCCCATGCATATTTTAGGAGAGTTATGATCATATTGAATTGAATATTCTATTTCCTAATTTTTTCATTTAACATTATAACATACATTTTTCCCATGTTACTAAAAACTGTTTTTAAAATGTCTTAATGGTTATATAACATCTTGTCCTATGAGTATACCATAGTCTATCTAACCATACCTTCTTATTAGCTATTAGTTGTCACCATTAGAAAAATATTACTCATCATGCAACAATTAATTATGAATAAAAGTTTTCTATATCTCAATCTATAAACAACATTTTAGAATAATTTATTAAGAATAGGAACACTGAGAATATAAATTTTTAAGGTTTTGATACATTTTTTTAATTGCTTTCACGAAGATTTTATCAATTCACCCCTGCTCATAGAGGCTGCAGTAACAAATTGCCACAAACTGAGTGGCTTAAAACAACAGAAATGTATTCTCTCACAGCCTGGAAGCCGGAGCTCTAAATCAAGGTCCCAGCAGCACCCTGCTCCCTCAGGAGGCTGCCGGGGAAGAATGTTTCCTTGTTTCTTCCGGCTCCTGGAAGTTGCCAGCAGCCTTTGGCGTTCCTTGGTGTATAGCAGGGTGACTCAAGTCCCAGCCTTCCTCTTCACGTGGCCATCTCCCCTAGTGTCTGTGTGTCGCCAGGTCTCTTTTTCCTTATGAGGACACCAGTCTATGCAATTAAGGCCCACCCTAATTCAATATAACCTAATCTTTACTTGATTCCATTTGCAAAGACCCTAGTTCTAAATAAGGGTCACATTCACAGGTTACTAGGGGTTAAGGCCTCAACATATCTTTTGGGAGAACACAATTCAACCCACAGCAAATGGTATATGAGAGTTCCCATCACACAGTGTCGTCCCCAGCAGTATCACTTCATATTTTAATTACTTCATATGTATCCTCAGAACAGAAATAGGTTTCATAAAGATCTTCACTGATGTTGAGCATGGTGGGGTGATTACCATTGAGGGTGTTTTTAGGTTAGAGTCTTTACATAATCAGGCTGGATATTTATTCATGTTAATTCTGGGATCAGCACTGGTCTGCTTTTGATGTCTGGCCATGTTCCACCTCTGCTGTGCGCTCAGGTCTCCCCAGAAACTCATGGAGGGAGCGTCTATCAGGAGTCATTAGAAGATGGGAAAGCTCATGAACTTGGGAGTGAGACAAATCTGGGTTCAAATCCCAGATCTGCCAGTTAGCACTGTGTCACTTTGAACATCCACTTCATCTCTCTAGGCCTCCATTCTCTCCTCTGTTAAATAAGAATAGGAGAGATGGAAGAGTCAAGCACTTAGCCCAGTATATGGCAATTGCTCTGTACATGTTAGCTACAGTTATTCATGTGTATTAAAGTTGTCATTATTGCTGATTTTCCTCAGTTTTTGTGCAATAGGGTTCTGTCCCCTGCTGGAGCATGCATGCCAGAGCATTATTACTGGAACTCAAGCATTTTGGTCTGATTCTGACTCTCTGCTATTTATTGTCTGGGTTCCTAATACACACCCTGCAGGCCTGGATTCTTACTCAGATGTCTTTAGGTTCCTTGCAGACTTGCTTCCCACCACCACATCTTCAGGCCCAGGTCCTTTCTCTTAGTCTGTCCAATCTGTCTTCTGTTCAAGTTCTGGTTTCAAGAATTAGCTTCCCTAGAATCATCCACATTCCCAGCTTTGAAAAGACACTTTAGTACCGTCTATAATAATTGCCAGAATAAAAAACCAAATAATGTTTCCCCCAAATTCAGCAGTTTTCTGATCAAGTGTCTTATACTCAACAGAATCCATCATGGGGAACAGCATAGGAAGAAAGGGGACAGTCATCACTGAAGTGGCCTGGGCCATATGATAATGCATACACCCTCTCTCACTTCTAATCTGGTGGCAAGTTACTTATTGCACTTAGTAAGGTGAGGAAATTGTGAAACTCACTTATACATAGTTATCCTGTGTATGTATGTCACTTTGAGGTGCGTGCTTACAGTAACTACAGTCAAATCCATTAAAGATGATTTTTATCTTTTTTTAATGTCCGAGCCATCTGCTTGGCCTCCCTTCGAGCATATTCACGGCGTCATTGACAGCTGGGCCGTGCCCCTCAGGACAGCAGACATTGTGTGGTAAAACATCACACTTTAAATGATGTCCCACGCAAGCAAGACAGTTTTATGAATCACAAACAGCCTCCTTGCCGTGCAACACTACAAGTTAGTTCTAAACGTTGCCCAACATTTCAAGCTGGCCGACACCAGTGCTTTCCTTGTTGTCCTCTCCAGGGTGTCCTAAGGACCAGATCTCTCAATTAAAGAAAACAGCCAGACCCAGTGTGCTGTGGGGGACCAACCCGTTGCTGATCTGCGTTGGATTCAGGTCGCCAGCTCCTCAGGGGTTCCCATCTTCTGCTTCTCCCCACTGAGCTGCTGCCTGGTGAAGAGGAAGCCATGGCGCCGGGGGTCACCAGGAACACAAAAATTAATGCTGCAAATAAGGCACAGATCAGTAGAACAGGCACACAGTGTGTGCCTGTGGCCACTGCCGCCACTTCCAAGGCCAGGCTGAGGCCAAGAACAGCTCTTGGAGACATCAGTAAACAACCTCAGTGAACAACCAAAGGCCCAACTGCCTCTGAAAAAGGAGGGAAAAACTTGAGCTGCTGGAAAAATGATTGCTAAAAAACTACCAAAACTCTGGAAAAGGCACTCAAGCCTGTGCCTGTGCTGGAGCCAGAACTTGAGCCTGTTAAAAAAGAAAAACATGTATGCATATATGCCTACCCATGGACGCAGACAACAATGTGGCGAAGGGTGGGGGTGGGGGCTGGGTGAAGGAGAGGTAAGGGGGGAAATGGGAGGCATCTATAACAGTGTCAACAATTTTTTAAAATGCCAAGACTTTATTTCTGATCTCTAGAGGCAAGAGAAGAGATGCCTTACAGGGTCTGATCCAGTTTCTCCAGTTGTATAGCTTATTTCCATAACTTGTAACTCAGAGTTAGCAACATTATACTATATGCCTACATGCAGGCCTATATACACACATGGCTATTGAAAACCCCTAGGATGACATTCCCATCCTCACATTCACAAACTGTCAGTGGTGCTGAGCTCAAGCTCAGGTTAAGAAAATAACTCAATAACTCCAGGGTGGAATTCTAGAAAACTGGGACCTTAGTTATTGTTGTTGCCTAATTCTTAAAGGCCAGCATGTCATGAGAAATCAGATGCCATGGGAGATTCACATGCCTGAAAAAACAATAAGCAGATGAAGGAATGTAAGGCATTGGGGAACCAGATTATAATTGTTTGAAATCTCACTGAGGTTAACAGCTAAAATGTGATCATTTAAATAATATTTATTACTACTGCCCTAAAGAAAATCACTTTGTGCTAAAGTATAAGCAGTGAAGAAAAAGCTTATTCATGGCACCTACAGAAGTGCTTGACACATGAATTCTTTGCCACTATCTTAGAAGAGCAGGGAGAGATTGGCAATAAAGTGAAGGAAGCTGAGCTCTTGAATCTTCAGAGGATGGGACCTCAGAGCTAAACCACACGGTCAAGTCTAACTATAATTTGGTTGTTGAGAAGGCCTGGGACTAGAAGTTAGGTCTCTGACTCAGGATTGCAGTCTTACATCAAAAGACATTTCACTCCCTCCCCTACATGCTGATGGCCTTATAAATCAGTGACCTCTCATACTTCTCTCCTGGCCTCTTGACTCTGTCAAATGTTGGAATGTTGTTTTTCTAACTAGCTGGTGGGTGGGAAGGCAACGTGATGTCCATCTCTGGAAAGTGAGAAACAGTATTTTCTCAGACTCCTGGGCCTCTCAGCAAGAGTGACAAAATCAAACACAAGTTTCACTCTGCTTCTGAATAAATAAAAGCCTATTAGCTTACAATTATTTTATTATTTTATTTTTTTATTAATTTTAGAGAGGGAGGAAGGAAGAGAGAGAAACATTGATGTAAGAGAGATATATGGATCGGTTGTCTCCCACAAGTGCCACAACTGGGAATCGAACCCGAAACCAGCCAGGGCTAGCCTACAATTCATTATTTTTTTGCATCATATTTTCTCTACCAGGAATTGAGGCCTATTTTAATCTCCCTTTTCCTTGAAACCCACATCTATGCCTTCATTCTTGAGAGTGTTCTTAATGTCAAAGAACTGTCGTCAGGGTTTATTTTTATCTCCGTATTGTTCAATAACTAAGGTGTATTGACTTAGCTACACCACGCGTGAGACTTAGAAATGCGTGGTCCATCCTCATGTTCAGCCCCTATTCATTCACTGGATCTTCTAGCCAACTTATTTTCAACTCCGTCTCACTATTCTGTGGATTACAGATTCAGGGCTACAAATTCATAATTGACACACTCAAAAAGTTCAGCTTCATGCAGGAAATGTAGAGGTAAGAAAGTTTAAGATAAGTCAGAAAGAGTAGCTGCCAGATATGCAATCTAATTTCAGGAGTCTCGGGAACCTTATGAGAGCCTTAATTAAAGGCCTGAAGTTCTTTTGTGTATTTAAAAATGCTTTGTTATGAAAATAAAGAAATTTCCCTGTAACCACTCAGAATTGGGGGGGATGGGGGAGGAAAGGTTGCCCAAAGAGGAGCAAAAACCAGACTCTACAGTGATAATTGGAAAATAATAGGGAATTATTCTCGGAGTTTTGAGAGGAAAAGCCTATAACCCAAGAATGCTATACTCAGTGAAATAGTTGTATTTAAAATAAGGTTGCCAGATTTAGCAAATAAAAGCAGAGACCAGAAACTCAGTTAAATTTGAATTTCAGATAAACAACGGATATGTTTTTAATATAACTAGATCCAAATAAGGCACACTTATACTAAAACATATTCGTTATTTATCTGAAATTCAAATTTAACTGGGTGTCATGTATTTTACCTGTCAACCCCAGTATAAAAGACATTTCTATTGTAGGCATTAAAGAGCCAGAAGCTTTACCATGCCCTGTATTTTCTGAAACTGCTACTTGAGATGTCCACAAAGCAAAGAATTCAAAAATTGGAATAAGAATGGCAGGATTCAAGGGGCTAAGGGCTAACAGTAAGCACTAAAACTAAGTTTAAAAAATGGTAAATATGGTTAAAATTCTAGGAGAAGTTACATATTATTTTTAAATGATTCTTTAAAACTAATACAAATACTAATAATTTGGAGTCTATAATCTTAGGTAATGTTACCAAGAAATGAATGCAATCAACGGCTGGGGACAAATTCTAAGTATATTCAGAGCACATTTCACATAATGTAGCAAGGTTAGAAAGAGAAATGATACCCTGGCCCGTGTGGCTCAGTTGGTTGCGCTTTTTCCAGTGCACCAGGAGGTTGCTGGTTCAATTCCCGGTCAGGGCACATGCCCGGGTTTCAGGCTCGATCCCCAGTCAGGGCCCTGCAGGAGGCAGCTGACCAATGTCTCTCTCATCATTGATGTTTCTGTCTCCTTCCTTCCTCTCTCTGAAATCAATAAAGATATACTTAAAAATAAATAAATAAATAATTTTAAAAAGTAAAAGTGCAACTTTAAAAAAAAAATAAGGCAAGGAAGCACACATTTTCTCTTCTCTACAGTTGGAAAAGTGAGGCTCAGAGGATCAGCCCATGTTTACCCACAAGTAAGTAGCAATATCTTTTCTCTAAGTCCAGAGGGTTATTCCAAAGGAAAGTAAAGTATGAATAAATATTTGTTGATTAATTAACTGCTTTTTGGTAAATTGAGGTGTTTATTGTGTGAGTTCCATGTGCCCAATCATATTCTTGAGGTATGTAGAAATGGTATGAAACATAACCTCTGTCTTCTCTGTTTAAAATCCACTTTAGAGGAAGCAGTTTCTTCCATCTCTTCGGGACACAGTGCATTTCATTCTGGAAAAGTCTGTCTACTCCTTGGCTGTGATCAGAGCTCCATTCTCACAGGGACAGAAAAGAAAAAAAGTAGAATATGATCCCACTGCTGTAAGAGAAGCTGGCTTGATAAAAACACTCTCCAGTTTGGACTGCCACCTAAAAGACTGGAGATCTGAGTTGTACTCCAGTCCCCAAAGATGATTTCTAACAACCTCTCTCAGTGGGCCTTGCCAGCCAGGAACTGCCTGAGGTGGTTAGCAGAGCAGTGTCAGGATACACAGCCTGGCAATTGGTACCATTAATGACCATGCCCATCACTGCCCAGACCTTCATGTGATTTGGGTTGATACCCACCGTGACATCAATACACCCCCTCACCATTTCAACTGGAAATCTCCATAGACAGCCTCAGAGAACTACAGGACAAGGTGCCCCAGCTCCCAGGACTTTCCTGAATCAAATCTTGTATCTCTTCCCCAAGTATCATGTATATTGGTCTAAGGGATGTGGACCCTCTGGATCATTTTATCTTAAGGAATTATGATACCTAGTATCTTTCCATGAGAGACATAGATTGATTTGGTATCCAGAAGGTCATGGAACAGACATTTGATCTACTGACTGGCGAAAGACAGAGACCAATCCATCTGAGTTTTGACATTGATGCCTTTGACCCTGCACTGGCTCCAGCTACAGGAACCCCAGTTATAAGGAGGCTGACCTATCCAGAAGGCATTATATTACTGTCAGCGCTGGGTCTTGTTGAAGTCAGTTCTCAGTTGGCTGCCTCAGAAGATGAAGCCAAGGCTGCAGGGGGCTGGCAGTGGTTGTGATTGCTTCAAGCTCTGGACAGACGTGGGAGGGAAAGCACAATGTCTGTGACCAATCGCCTACTCCCAGTTCACCAGATGAAACAGAAAATTAAGGACGTGTGAGAATTTAGGATATACTTTGTGCGGACACGTTTGTCACAACGGGCACTCCAGAGTGGTGAGGTGTTTGAGGGGACAGATATTACATGGTCATTTGTGTCAATACTACCTTAATGAGAATATTTTCACATTCTCACAGTTGTATAGTTTTCTTTCCCTCTCCATTTTGGTGACCAGTAATACCGTTATAAATATAAAAACAATAAAATAAAATAAAATCCACTTAAGAAACCAATATACATGGGACAACCTGAAAACATCAGGGAAGAGCTATGTTTCTGAGCCCAAACATTGCAAAATAGTATTCACAGAATGACGCTAATTTTTAAAATCTATATATTTTTGGTTGTGCTTAGGAAAAAACCCTGGAAGGTTAAAATATGGGGGGAGTTTTGTTTCCTTCTTTGTAATTTTCTATATTTTCCAAGTTTTCTACAGTGTTCTACAGTGGATAGGAAATACTTTAGACATCAAGAAAAAACATCCTGGGTTTTTTGGGGTTTTTTTTAATCTTTAAAGGAGATATTTTACAGAAAAACAGAGCTTGGAATTGTGGCCTTCTTAAAAAGCTGTAAATAATTCTAGATCTACATTATCGGAGATGTGGCTGTGGAGTACCTAAAATTCAGCTCGTCCAAATTTCCATGTGATGTGAGTATAAATTACACTCCTTATTTTGAAGACTTGTCAAAAAAATAAGACTTCTCAATAACTTTTATATTAATTACATATTGATAATATATTGGCTATATTGGGTTAAGCAAAATACATTATTGTGTTAAATAAAATTAAATGAATTTTACTTGTTTCTTTTTATTTTTAAAATATGATTCCTAGAAAACTGTAAAATGACACAAGTGGTTTGCATTTGTTGCTCACATCATGTTTCAAATGAACAGATGATAGAACATCTACCTAGAGGTTCCATGGGAATAAGACTTTCTAGATAATGCTACAGGGTCTCTATACAGCCCAGGAGAGTTCTAACTGAGCATGTTACCAAAAAAGTGACTTATTTATATTTAAAATTTAAAATCTCAGTAACAAAAGTTAGTGAATCCTGAGAGTCAGGGACCATTGAGTAGGCTGCTTTGGGGTTGTATTTTTTTTTTTTTTTAATCTTCCCCTATATTGTATATTCTTTTCCAATCAAATATTTTGAATTTTAAAAAAATACAAAGCAGAATGTAATTTCTAAAATAGACTCTACCTATAATTTACAGGAAGTTCAGAGGTAGGTGACACATGGGTGTCAAGAGAAGTTCGTGGAGAAGGTGGCCATACACTGAGTCTGGAAGGATGTTGAATGTTTAGACAAGCAGATGGGAGACAGTCAGGCCAGTGTCCTGGTGTCCCGGGAAGGGTGCACATGCTGAACACTACAGCGGGTGGCTGAGAGCATGCATGTGCCTGCAGTACAGCCACTCACAAGGGCAGCTGCTTGACTTCTTCTGGCCTCGGTTTCCCCATCTGTTAAATGAGAATAATAATGCTCCCCTCGGCGTGTTGTTGCAGAGATGTCATGTAATACTCTCTATAAAGAGCTCAGCACAAAAACACAATAGAGTGAGTATTGTTATTACTATTATTCTTTCTAATGGAAACTAAAGCTGTGGTGGTAAGAGAGAGGGCACCAGATGGTAGAAAGTTTTGAAAACCATGCAGAAGGTTAAGGAAAATAGCGTGTGCAGGGTGGATTAGAGAGGAGTGAACTAGACTCCAAGAAAGCAGGTGTGAGGCTGATGTGATCCAAGTAAAAGGTGGCATATGTATTTCGTTTTCTAGAGCTACTGTAGCAATACCACAAAGTGGGTGGCTTAAAACAACAGTAATGTACTGTCTCGCAGTTCTGGAAGCTAGAAGGCTGAAATCAAGGTGTCGGCAGGGCCATACTCCCTCCAGAGGCTTGTGCAGGTGGAGGAAAATCCATTCCTGCCTCTTTCAGCTCCTGGTGGCTCCAGCATGCTTTGGCTTGTGGCTACATCACTCCATATGTCAAGGCCAAATCTTCAAACCTCTCTCTGTTGTCTTCCCATCACCTCCTTTCCGTGTCTCCTATCAAATCTCCCTCTGCCTCTCTTCTATAGGGATGCATGTGATTGCATTTAGTGCCCACCTAGATAATTCAACATAATCTCCCCATTTCAAGATTCTTACCTTGATCAACATCCTTTGCCAGTTAAGGTAATATTCACAGGTCTACCTTTTAAGTAAACTACCTATCACATGCCAGATATCTTGGGGGAATATTTTTCAGCTCACCACAGGTGGTAAAGACCTAGGCAGAGCAGACTATCTAATAGTACTGGAGCTTCCAACAGCCAAATATTAGCCCCTGGTGTGCTCAGTCCCAGGACAATAGCAAAGGGTTGGCAGTGATGAGAGGAAGCACTCACCAGCAGCTATTTGCCAAGAGGGATGGATTTACCAGCACAACCTAACAGAATATAAACCCTGCGTGTGGGATAGAAAAGGAGAGCAGGAGCTATGAGAGACTTTTTACAGGCAAAATTAGTGGGCCTGGTTATGAAAGATGAAGCTCAAAGGACATTGCATAAAGAGAGATTTCCTTATCAGCAAGAAAGACTTAAGGGCTTGTTTTCCAAGTAATCCAAGTTTGAGGCTTCCCAGGGTGTTTTCCAGTGCATTCTGCATCCCAGTCCCTGATACCGCTGGACCACACAGGGCTGCCTGGGAGACGTCAATGGATTCATTTCCCAGTCTTCAGACCCAGTGAGGATCCCATGAGAAACTGCCAGCTATGGCAAAGTGTCGGAATAGACTGTTTACCTAGCTCCCAAAACATTGCTAAACCCAGGAGACAGCCCTAAATCAGGAGAAAGTTCTTTCAGGATAGTTAGTGCCCTCACTCGCCAGAAACTGCTAATAGAGGGTTGCTTTTCAGTACCTTGTGAGCTGATTAAAAAGGTCCATGGGTCCTAATTAACATGTGAGGTTTATTCATCTGTAAACTTGCAAAAGGAATGCTCCCTAGCGAATTTCAATCAGAAAGAAGTGTTGTTCTCATTACCCTGGTTTAACTAGAAACAAAGATAATTTGCTTCTGTGTTTTTACTGTTAGGTAGTAGAGTGCAAAGAAAATTGTTTCTTAATGATTCTTTTCAAATACTTATTAGACATCAGTGCAGGCTTCAGTGATCTAGCAATCAGTTTCTAGTATTTTCGATGAGAAAATGATATGAATCCTCATTAAAGTGCATAATTTGACCCAAAGGCCAGGAAATTGAGACTGAGGTCAGCAGAGCAACTTACACGCCGTTCTTTGCATATAAGAGTACTCATGAGGGGGACTCTATGCTTAATCAGAAAATCTCTGCTGAGCATTACAAAGAATTGCAAAAGTGCAATTTGCACTTATTGCAAAAGTGGAGTTTGTTTGCTATACACATGAGATAGAAATAACAGGTTGTGGTAAGACTGCGCTTGATTGCTCCCTCAATATCAGTGGAAATATTTATTTCATTTTTTGCTGTTATGCAACTATGGAAAGAAAGCTCAAAATTCAATAGGCTCACCACCAAAAAAGCAACTAAGTCCTGTTCTGTACAGACACCCACTAGCTGTCACACAGCTTCAGAAAAACAGCGCTTGGTTTCCAGGAGTTAATAATCTAACAATCCTCTACTTTTCATTGCCCAGGCAAAAATTATTTCCATTTCATTACATTCATTTGTTACAGATGCTTACATTTGATTTCTCAAGAGAATAGGAATGAAAGACTGCAGAAAATGCTCCACCTATATTTTCTGAATCCCTATCTCTAGCAAATCCCAGGCTTGCCTCCCCCTTCACAACCAAACACTTCATTAGGTCTGTGTGTGTTTTTTCTTTTTTTTTTTTTAAACATATCTTTATTGATTTCAGAGAGAGGAAAGGAGAGGGAGAGAGAGAGCTAGAAACATCAATGATGAGGGAGTCATTGATCTGCTGCAGCCCGCAACCCAGGCATGTGCCCTGACCGGGAATCGAACCCTGATCACCTGGATCCTAGGTCGACGCTTAACCACTGAGCCACGCCCGGCCGGGCCTGTGTTTTTTCTTAAGAAATCTGTAATAAATCCCAGGAATCAGGACTGTTTAATACCCAGCTAAACACTTTTATGACATTCCCTAAGGTTAGATGTACTGTACTGTCAACCAACAACTCGGTCTTCCTGCATTTAGACACTCGGGCACTGCTTTCACCTCCCAAGTAAGTATCCCCACCACCTACTCCTGGCAATGCCTGTCCTGAGTGAACAGAAATCAATCATTGGACAAAAAAGGTGCCAGCAGGAAGATGCCTGGCCCTGATCTAGGTACTTTTCACACTCCTAAAGAGAAAGGCGGAGGCGATACTGAATCTTGATCAGACAGAACCCAGAAGGAGGCAGTGTAGCAGCTGCAAGAAGGGGCCCTCAAATATCCTACTGCAGGAGCGCAGCTGACCCGGGGCCCCAGGGCCATGCTTCCCGCGCTGCTTCGGGGGTCACTGAGCGCAGCAGGGATACCAAGGCAGGCCTGTCTGCAGGAAACACGGAACTCTTCCCACAGGAAGCTTTGCTTTTGCGGAACTTTCCTTAGGATTGCATTGCAATCTAAGTCATTTCTACCCAAACTTTATTTCTTCCTTCCCTGGGGTCAGACTTGCATCATGGTTTCCTCCCTGTTTTCTTCCACAGGCATTTTCCTTAATAGATTACTTGCATGGATCTTGGTATCTGTTAAGATATTTTCAGTTCCATTATAGAAACCCAAATTAAAAATTGTTTACACAGTAAGACTATTGCATATATAAGAGGTATGGTGATTCCAGGATTGGTTAGCTCAGCTGTTTAACTATGTCATCAAAGACCCAGACTCTTCCCTCGCTGCCATCCTCAGTGTGTTGCCTAACTCACCTTTTGGTGTAGGAGAGATGGCTACAGCAGAATCGGGTAATTCATTCTCTCTCCCTCCCCCCCCCATACACACACACACACACACACACACACACACAAATATCCAGAGACAAATGAGAGATTATTCAACAAAATGTTGGGGGTAACAAAGAAGACAGATCAAGCATATTCAGAATATTATAATCATTTTAGCAATTCTGTGACAGTGATTTGAAGTCTCTTTTAATGATCTAGTATATTTGTCATTAGTTCTTTTAATGCAAAGTAAAGGGTTCCTTTGTTGGTAGATCACAAAATCTACCTAAAAGTAGGATCTGTGACAGCCAAGAATAAAGAAAAGTGATAGAATAGCATTTGCTGTTTCTCGGTACCTTAATTTTGCAAGATGCTGAGCTTTGCCTGATGCTAAGTTAGTTAACATCTCTCAAGCTCACTTTTCTTCTCCTTATAAAGAGTTAACAATTATAATTTCATCACAGATCTGCTGTGAGACTAAAGTGAATTAATACTCATGAAGTGTTTAAACAATTTCTGGCACACAGTAAATGCTATAGAACAAGTAGCTATCTTCATTTAATAAGGTTGGGGGAGAATTAAAGTAATTAATGCACGTAAAGGACTTAGAATAATGTCTAACATGTATTAAGCATTCAATAAATCTTTGCTGCTGCTACAACTATTATTATTATAGTTTTAAATAAGAAGATTAAGAGAGTTAAAAAGGGTAAAAAGTATACAGTTAATTCTTTAAAAAAGAACTTATAGTATGAAACACTATTGACATCTTCTTCATTATCATGATCAAAAATAAATTTTCACTGAATGCCTCTCTGTTTGCTATAAAGAAACTGATGAATAAGAGAAAAAGTCATCATCCCAAATACTCCCTAACTTTCTAAGAGACCTGATTGTACAAACCATCTCATTAAAAACTTCCTATAAAAGACCAAACTGCCCAGGAAATATTTAATTGATGCTTACATCCATCAGCCTATTTCCTATAGAACAGATTTATAATACTGAATATTTAAATGTTTTGTGTTGTTTATAGAATTTCTAGCTCATTAGTGCACTTTATATGATCTTACTTTTTTAAATAGATCTTGGAACAGTACCATTTGGGTTGAACATTTAGTTTGGAGCTTTGGAATTCTATCAAGCATTGTTCAGTGCTAAGCCTAGAGTGCCGTTGTTAATGGGCTAAGAAGGCTCTGCGGCCCAGAAGAAACCGAAGGAAATAAGGAAATGAACGTTTCTTAAGAGCTTATACGATTTCGTGTGATGGCTACTTGCATGTTAGTTTATCTAATACACGCCACAACCCTGCTTTATGGTATTTTCTCCATCTTCCCAGGTGAGGGAACTGAGAATAGAAGTTATATGACTTAGAAAGAGTAGGAACCAGGAATGGACAATGGAAGACCAGAGAACAAACGAGGTGATCCAGGTGGCTAAAGCATGGATATTGTACCCAGCTGCCTTTTAGGGCACCACCGCTCCCTGCTGTGCTTGAAATACTTGACATTTAAAAAATAGCTTCTCCCGGCCAGGCATGGCTCAGCGGTTGAGCATCGACCTATGAACCAGGAGGTCGAGGTTCGATTCCCGGTCAGGGCACATGCCCGGGTTGCGGGCTCAAATCCCTGTCAGGGGCGTGCAGGAGGCAGCCGATCAGTGACTCTCCCTCATCATTGATGTTTCTATCTCTCTCTCTCCCTCTCCTTTCCTCTCTCTGAAACCAATAAAGAAATATTTTAAAAATTTTAAAAAAAGAGCTTCACAACTCCACACTTTATAGGGCAATGTCTAAAAATGCACCTATAGGAACAAATATGCATTTCCCAGTCTTTGAGTGTGATTCCAAATGCTTATATAATAAATGGCATTGCTTACCAGCATAAAATTAATAATAAAGTTGGATCTGATTAGGAAAATAAAATCAGAGCTCTCTGTGTTCTTGTGGCTACAGCCCAAGAAGCCCAGGTTGAAAACCCCACACTGACCTAGGCCAACTTGAAAAAAGACTATCTCCCATCTCATCGCCAAAGAAGCATTCATTAGCCAAGTAAAGTAACTTAAAATAGTACAGTGTTATCCAGTGAACAAGCTAGTACAACAAACAAACACAAAAAGAAACATTTGCTGAGCACTTTGATGGGCCAGCCATTGTACTCGGCACTCATGCTACTAAAGTGGAGATCCATTGCCTCAAGGGGCATTGGGGTGGAAAGCAACCGTGAGCAGGTAAACTGTGAGGTGGCCTCTGACACTGGGGAAGGCTGTGACTTTTTATTTTGTTGTTGTTTTGTTTAAACTTTTTATTTTGATATAATTTGAGACTTAAATGTCTTACAAAGCTAGTATACAGAGTTCACATACACCCTTGACCCTGCTCCCTCTAATGTTAACAAATTACAAAACTGTAGCATGCTATCAAAACCAGGAAAGTAACAATAGTACAATACTATTAACTAAATAACAAATCTTATTCCAGTTTCACGTACTTTTGCCTAAAAAATAAAAATGCGCAGGCACAAAAACATGAAGAAAATATGCAAAAATGAAAATTGTGTGTGTGTGTTTGAGATGGTCAGTATTTTGCACTGATTTTTCTTTTTAGGAAAAATTTTCTCTAGTGTTTTTATCATATTGTTCAATTTCTCTAAAAAAATAACTTA
Source organism: Miniopterus schreibersii (assembly GCF_964146895.1). Taxonomy (NCBI): domain Eukaryota; kingdom Metazoa; phylum Chordata; class Mammalia; order Chiroptera; family Miniopteridae; genus Miniopterus; species Miniopterus schreibersii. Next base: position 67,826,202 of record NC_138109.1, read on the forward strand.
AATTACCAGCATTTTTCTCTTTTCTATTCAGTAGGCTTAATCATGCACTTTACCAGGGAAATAGGGTTGCCAAATTAGCAAAATTAGTACAGGATGCATATTTAAATTTGAATTTCAAATATGCAATGCATAATTTTTTAGTATTAATATGTTCCATGTGATATTTGGTACATGCTTATATTAAAAAGTTATTTTTGTTTCTCTGAAATTCAAAATTAATTGGGCTTTCTGTATTTTATCTGGCAAGACTACAGGAAAAAAACACATATGGAGAGTGGAGTTTAGTGTACTGTACCTGGGAAGGGAGATGATATGTCATTTTCAGGTAAGAGGATGCAAAAATTATTTTTCTAAGTCTTACAATGTTCTGCCAAAGGGAAATTTTCTCTGTCAGGATAGAAATAGGCTGCAGGGAAAGGAAAGCCATTAAACTATTTCAGAAGATATTTAACACAGCCATTTCCTTGGCCGGACCCACTTCAACCAGACCTAATATGGGATGGGGGTGAATGGGTGGGACAGGGGTGAATGGGTGGGATGGGGGATTAAGCATGGGGTCCTGGGAGTTTAAGGGAAGAAGCAAACGCCCTCAGTACCAAAAGCAGGGTCAAGAGACCTGCATTTTCCCACACTGACCTTAAATAAAATTGTGGGCCCATTGGGTTCTAATAAAACTGAAAATATGCCTGTCCGGGCCAGTGCCAATTTTTTATTACTGTCTTGAAGACCTTGGACAGACTACTCAAGATCTATTTCCAATGAGCTTGCTGCAGTGCCTAGTTCCAACATAAAATTTCTGGAATCCAAAGCGGTAATATGGGAAACACCATAAAATGCATCCTGAGTCTTTAACCACTGAAGAACCCATAACCTGACAGTTTTACTTTGCATGGGAAATGTTGGCTGCTGCCTTGCTTAATCTCTCCCACCAGCAATGCCCAGGGAGGTGCTATGCTGGGGGGGAAGGCTCTCTTCCCCTCCCCCACGTCCAGCCCCTTTCTCAGCCCTCTCACTGCGTTCCTAGCACCCCATGAGAGAAACAGGTCAAGCTCAGAAATTCAACAGAGTGCCCTGAAGGCCCCTCTAGGTACCACATGGAAGCTGCTGCTGCCACCTGAGAACTGCCCATCATGTAAGCACCGTTTCCTTCCGAGGCATTTTTCATTTCAAATAAAAAATTTCCTCAGTGTGCTGCAGCTTTTCATCTCTCTGTATAAATCCTCTCTGTTTTTCCACCTGCTTCTGCTACTTCTCTTGGAAGCCCTTATTTTTAAGTGGTTTGCTCCCATCATATATGAATGTGTATTGACATCTAACCCTCAGAATAGCCCTTCAAAATTATTCCCGCTGCTTGGAGGCTCCCGAAGGCATCGTGGGTAATAGAAACAACAAAGGATCTTGAGAAAGAAAACCTAGATTCAAGTACTAGCTCCCTCCTTTACTACCTACATGACCGTGGATGAGTCACAACCTCTTCAGATTCCCAGTCTGTTAAATTGGATACCGTTCCTCCTGCTAATCTCACAGCTTTGTTACGTGGAAGAAATGGAAGGAAATGGGAGTGATTTATAAACTATATACTTGCTGTGCTAACAATAGCAAACATTTCTAGGTATTCATTATGTGCGAGGCACTAAGTTTTAGCTGCTTATTGAATTCGCATAATAACCTCACAGAATTATTATTATTATTATTACTATTCCCATTTTACAGATGACTATACTAAGGCACAGAGAGCTTAAGTATCTTTATACCGATAGTAAACGGTGGCCATCTGGCAGCCAAGCCCACTCACCACTAAGCTGAGCTACTTCCAAGTATAATTAATGTTTTAAAGTCGTTGTTAGAAACTGAGGATAAAAGTGCCCCGGCTCTGGCCTCACTGGGGTAGCAGGCAGTGCCGTGGCCATGGGCTCTCTCCTGCGGCCCTGTCCTTCCTAACTGCAGATCCCTTTGTGGGCTGATCTGGAGGAATCGGAACTACTCATTGCTTACAAGGGCTTTTGTCTGTTTGTTATGTTTCAGGGGACATATCTGGCCAGCAGAACATCCCAAACCGCCTACTGGTGAAGTGCGTTTTAACAGAAGCCTGGTTTTCTAAGACCGGTAGCAAAACAGAAACAACTGAACATGATTTCTCAAATGTCAGTCAAGCACAGACACATTTTTAAGGGAGAGTATTCTCGTGAATCACAAAGACCACGGACCCCGGTTTGAGAGATGCCGATGTGTACTAGCAAAAGAATGGCCAAACCTGAGCCTGGGAAACGCTGGTTCTCACCCTGCCAGCACCTCTACCCAGCCTGGTCATTATTGTTGCCTCAGCTATAAAATGAAATAGTCCAGATCAGTGCTCACAGAGACCGCAAACCCAGATCCTGCAGGCAGGCGACCTAAATGAGTCCCCTGACCGGGTAAAGGGCAACAGTGAGCAGCAAGTCGGCCTCTCTTCACTGCCGCCGTAAGGGATTGCACACTCTCCACACTTCTGAGTTTTTAAGAGGAGCCTGACATTCATGTCTTTATGCAAAAATCTATTATTCGAAGTATCGGAAACGAATGAGACTTCTATTCTGTAAAATTCTGTAATGGCAATGGCACTGCCTTCTACCCCACCCGGCGAGGTACCGGGAGAACCAAACAAAAAACCTTGACTCTGAACGAGATTAAACGTTCTCAAGTTACTTCCACCAGAGAGCTCCGCAGAGCTTGTGAAGGCTCCATGGAGGTCAGGGAGGCCCAAGTCTCCCCACATCTATCTGCTTTTCCAGCCACATTCCACTGATTTGTTTTAAGAAATGCTTCCACTGCTGATGACTGGAATAGTTGATATTTAAGGGCACTTCCTGCTCTAAGATCCACATGTCAGCAACCCTAGTGGCAGATGTAGACAGAAAAGTCTCTATGTGCTTTTCAAAAAGAAACTGTTCACGAGAGCAAGGAGGTAGCATCCCTCTCTGAGGCAGTTCACGGCTTGTGCTCCTGGACTCACTGTTTTGGAAGGCTTGGTTTCTTTAGGCATCTCTCCTAAACCTTTGCAGTTCATCAAAACTGAGCCATGAAATAGGAGTTCTAGAAAAAAAGACTGACTCTAAAGAAATATCGAGTTCGACCAGCCAGCCCGTTTCAGTCCCACTCAAGCTCTTCGAGTTTATTTAGCAGCAGTGCATAGTGGGGGTGTTACTTGTCTGAAAATGGCTCTCTAAATGGTGATTAGCCTCTGAAGGCGACCTCCCTGTTTATAAAAGTCTTCTTAGACCTTTCACTGCGCATATGTTTATTCCGGGGAAGGAAGCAGCTGTCACCTTCGGGAGTGCACACAGCAGAGAAGCTGGAAGTGACACAATAACACAAGAGTTTGGGAGCCTCCCCTGGAAACGTGTGAGGGAGTTTTTGCTGCACATGCACAGTTGAAAGGATGCAAGGTGTTGACAATCCTGGCAGGCCCAACAGATAAAAACTGCCACTTGGATATGGCAGGGAGCATGCGTGTGTGTGTTACAGACTTGTCTACCTTCATCCTCTCAGCGATAATACAAGAGCGCCTATAATTATATCACCATATTACTAAAGAGGAGCGATTATTTAGAATGGTCTAAGGAAACCAAAGTGAATATAATAGAATAAAAACGAAGGAAAGAAACACAAAGACATGAACAGGAAAATCTCTTGAACATTGCAATGTGACTAACTTAATAAATTTCTCGAAGGGAAATAGCTGGAAAGTCCATCATACAGAATGATGTAAAACTCAGATAAAGCCATCTTGTGGCAGTTCATTTAAAGGGAATTTTTATGTTGAGAGAGTAGGAGAAGAAAGTAAAAAACTATGCGATGTCTTCTCTAATCTGCACCGATCTGGAGACAGTCAGTGAGACTCGGGTTCGCTTCACTTCCCAGGCTGCCCCCTTCTCTTGACAGGGAAGATGTGTTTATTCCTGGCATCTTTCCCTTCGATCCAGCTCGCCCCCTGCCTGGCATGAGGTGGCACTATCCCAGCACCGGGCCTGTGTGCTATGATTTAGTGTCTTTCTGTTTGGCTAAGTGAAACCTCCAAGCCTGTGGTAGCGCAGCCAGCACGACCTTTCCCGGAGGCCCGGCTGGGCCGTGTTCCTTTTTCAGAGGCGCGCGTGGGTTTGGGAATAACCAACTCTACGGTAACGGCTTTGATCACTTTCTGTGCAGAAATCCTCTCCCACACCGCAGAACACCCTTTATTCTCAAAGGCTTTGGGACTCTGTACTTTTAAATGAGATCAGCGGCATGACCTTTCTTTGCTTTTGATAAAAACCCATAATTACAGGGGGGTTACAGAGCAGGACGCACGCCTCTCTTTTCTGTCCTGTCTGTTGGGGATGACACGCAGGCAGCACTTGTAATAAGTGCACTATTCGTGTGTCGGGAGCTGGAGCTCAAATGCGAGAGACATTAGTGGCAGCTCTCACTCAGCCCTCAGCGCTTCCGAGTCCCTAGACGTGAGTATTTCAAGTGTAAACCTAAGCACAGGAGTTGCTGTGAAAAGCACTAGTATTTAGATGTTTCTTGACAGGCCCCGTATATTAGACGCTCTTTTGTCATTTCGCGCAAATTGATGTTTTGACAGGCACCATTTTATTTAGTTTGTAGGACTTCCCCTGCTACTTTTCTCTTCAGCCCTCTTTGAATTTTCTCCACAAGGTTGAAACACCAAGCTGGTGTAATAGGTAGAATTGTTGACCAAAAATGATCTTCGAAAGGCAAAATTTAACAAGTTCCAGAAAAGACCCTAGCAGTTCATGTAGTTATTTAGTGGTGTTTTATTTTATTTTATTTTATTAGGTAGTTTACACTTAGTTTAATTAATTCTTTTTCTTTCCTCTGGTGAATCTTAGATTCCTCAGCCTTGAAATAGAGATCCAAATAAATACTTGGCAAGGTAGATTTGATGGCCATGTCTTGTTTTACTGGGGGTGGGGAGCCATCCATCCTTTCTATAATAGCTCTCTTGGCTTCACTGAAGTGTTGTTTAGTAGCCCCTCTGGAGAATCACACTCTCTCCTCACCTATAATACCCTGGGAAGAATTCTATTTCCTTCTTTTTGTTACACAAGGAGATGAGTTTCATAAAAGACCACAGTTATGTGGACAATTCTTGGCCTCCTTACTTGATTTAAGACAAAGAGAATAGGGACACTTCTTTAGAAACAGCGCTGGAGACTAAAATGTTGTTTCCTTTCTAGGGAGAGTTTAGAGAACCTGCCTCCCACGTTTTTAAGATTTTTCTTTGCAAGAAGGTGCTGCCGTTTGCATGCTGCCACTTAGGTACTTATTTCCATATTTGAAGCTAGACCCTGGATTCCTAAGCTGGAAGGGAGCAGCTACGCCCTCATCTGCTCTCATAACCTTACGGATGCTGGGATATGGCCATGCCTGTGGAACCTGATGAACTTCAAATGTCTCAGAGCTGGTGCTTTTTATACATCTCCCCCTATCAGCCGACTTCAAACTCTCCTCGCGTTCTTTTGACAGGGCTGTGTGAAGCCGGTCTGCATCTCCTCCCTCGATTAATTCACTCAGAAGTGGGAGTTGCTCTTTCACTGAGAACGTGGACAACTCCCTCTCCCTTGGCAACCGTAGACCTCCCTCCCTTACAAATCTCTCTCGGCCTTCCCTAGCAGCTGCTATCAAAAGAATTAGAAGGAACTTGATAACATTAACATTCTGGGTCCGAAAAGGCAGGAAAGCCACCAGAGAAAACTCATCTTCACAAGATGCAGCGGTGCGGGGACAGTGGCGTGCTGCCCAGACCCCCCTTCCATGAAGGAAGCCAGGAACTCCTCAGCTGCGGAGAACCCCTTGACTGAGGCACCCCCCTTCCCACATGCCCTCACTCGCTGATGTGGGAGTGCGACGGCCAGGCCATCTCAGCCCAGCTTGGGGCGATGCTGAAGGGCCGTCCTAGGTCTAGCTCGCCCAGCAGGCTGAGGCTGCTCTGAGGCCTGCGTCGCAGTCACCTTCTCCCGCGGCCCACACCTGCTTCCCTCAGCAGACCCCGATCCCAAGGGTAGCACCTACTGCGCGCTAAGCCCTAGGAACCGTCTGCGACAGAGCGGCGCCATTGCTGGGCAATGGAAAAGATGTCATCATGGAATTCTGTCTTCTTCATCATCAGATGCTATTCTGTGACCACTAAAAACAATTCTAACTAGACTCTCCGGTAAAGAGACCACAGAGATAAAATTGGAATGAAAATAAGCTAATCGCTGAGGAAGAAAATCAGTAGTTTTTACCTTGTTAACAAAAATTGTCAATGGCGTTAAACTGCCAGGCATTTTATTTTATTGCAGTTTCAACCCTCATGAAAATTCTATGAAGTAGATATGATCCTCATTTTGTGAGTAAGGAAAGATACTTGGACATGTGAAATAACTAAACCACAGGCCAAAATGGATCTAAAACTCCAGTTTATGTGAATCCAAATCTTAGAATCTACCACTCTCGTCCTTGCCTGGAATGCCAGTCCTGAAGCCTCTCCTCTCCTTTGCTGTCCGGCTACAACGCTGCTGCATTCAACATACAGTAAACTCAACGAATGCCTTACACGTGTAAATTCTGAAAACTCGGCCTCGCCTGAGAAAGATATTGCTCTCAAATAAAGCGATATTGTACTGTTCTAGTTGAAGTTTACTTCATGGTTTAAGACAGTATCTAATTAGGGTACTAAATTGAACCTCTCTAACACGGAGGTCTAAATCAAGTTGAATACTTAGTGAAGGAATTAAGCAAAAAAACCGCATATATATATATATATATATCATAGATAGTCACGGACAATAGTATGGTGATAGCCAGAGGGAAAGGAATGGGGGTTCAGTGGGGGTGTGCAAAGGGGATAAATGGGGACAGAAAGAGACTTTGCTTGGGGCGATGGGCACAATGCAGTGTGCAGATGATGTTTTGTTGAGTTGTACACTTGAAACCTATATGGTTTTGTGAACCAATGTCACCCCAATAAATTCAACTGAGAAAAAGACACACCTTTGAATACAGAGCGTGAAACTCTAACAGCTTTTCATTGTCTCTATGCTACTTCTGTTTTCTAGCATTAACCTACAAACTGTGCATAAGGATAAATCGGCATAGTCCTCAGAACTATTTTGTAAAAATACAGTTCATTTTTTTGACCCCTGCTACTAGGCGTCCTTAACCCCGAGGCGTCCTTAACCTCGCCTCCGGCTGGCTCCCCCTTTCCACCTTTATTGTTGCTTTGCTGAATTCCCTTCATCATTGAAGTATTTGTTTTATGTTTAACATGCTGTATATCTTCCTCTCAGCTATTTTAAATCCTTTTTAAACAGTCAATTCCATGTTCTTCATTAGTTCTATCTTTTCCTTGGTCTCCGCTCCTGTAAGAATGGTGCCAGAATAATAACTTCTTAATCTTCTAGAAACCATATCAGTACCTGAGTCAGCGTGGTACAGGAATCATATATTTGCTTCCTCCCCGCGTTTGTTAATAGTAAGGAGGCAGTGTTGCGTAGCAGAACAAGCATAGGTTTGAGAGTCAGACAGACATGAGTTCAAATCTCAGTCTTACCAGCAGAGTGGCTTTGGGCACATTAACCTTTATGCCCATTAACCTCTCTGAACCTAATCTTGCTTAACTGAAAATGTTTGGTAACTAAAAATAATGCATGTGAAGCACCAGAAGTTGTTCAATATATGAGTCTATCATTATTCTCATGGAGTTGTAAGCCCTTTGAGAGCAGAGATGGAGTTATTTCAGTTATGGCCTTTTGGGTAGTGCCTGGCAAATTGTAGGACAGCGGGACGCATGTTGGATTCTGAGCTCTGCATTAGCCAACTTCATGACTGGTGGAAGATCTGGTGGGGCTGTTTCCTCAGGGGAGAAATGAGGAAGATTAAATGGATCGCCTCTGCTATCCCTTCTAGCTTTAAAGTTTAGTGATTTTGTAGATATGACAAATGTTTAGTTCCAGAGATAGATAGGACAGATCAGGGATACCTCCATTCATTCATTCATTCATTCATTCATTCATTCATTCATGTTCTCTCTCTCCTCTCTCCCCACCGTCCTTCACAGAATGACAGCTGTGTATTGATCCTGATTTTCCCTTCGCTGCCCCTCCCCCAGCTCTGCAGGAGAGGGAAGGGAGACTCCCAGGAGTCAACAGAGCTTCATTCTCTATCACAGCACCTTTAAACTAGACTACTCAGTCCCTTAGGTTATCTCGGAGGCACAAAGGGACAGAAGCCTTAATACCAACCAGAACTTTACTTACATATTATTCCAGCCGAATTTACTAGCCTGAAAGAAAATCTTCAAAAAGGAGGAATGCTCCTCTCGTTTGAGTAAAGACGATTAACTTTGAAGGTGAGATTTTGTCCATTAGTCTAGAATTACAAATATTTTCAGATTTTTGTTTTGTCCTGGTTAAATTCCTATTCTGGTAAATCTAGTAACCTCTGGTCGGGTAATATGAATATAGATGACTTAAAGAGTTAGGCGGACTTTGAGTATACAGGTATTTGCTCTACAGGTCCTTCCAACCTGTCTGTCTATGAAATTTTTAAATTTTAGCTCTGTTTCCTGCATTTGTGTGACTTCAGATAGGTTAATCACCTTCTCTAAGCTTTGATTTTTTTCACCTGTTAAAGAGGGGAATGGGGTAATAATACCTATATCTTAGAGTATTGTGGGGAATATGTAAAGTGTCTAGCACATAATCACATAAGGAAAGATATCATAGAGATCAATTTTAACCATAGCAGGCTAGGCCACTGTGATTATGAAATGGTCAATAAAATAGGAACGTCCTATCCCTGGCAGTGTTGTAAGATACCCTGCCTCCTACCTACCACCTCTCTGCATCTCCAAGAGCTCTCAGCATTGGAAAAGTGAAAATGCACTGGGACATCACTACATGGCACTGAAGTTGCTTCCTGGCAGAGTCTGAGAGTTTTCTAATTCATTACTCAGCTTCCTGGATTTGTTTGTTCTTTTTCTTGTGTCACTTCGTTGCTGCAAGTTTTGCTCTGCCAGTTTGTTTCCAGTGAATCACGCCCAGCTGAGGTCACCTGGCAGACCCACTGGTGTGAGGCGATAACCCATCAGCAGTGGGCGTTGGAGCGGGACTGCAGTTACACCACGTTTATGCATCTCCTTGTTTTTGGATTCCTAAAAGGTTGCCCAAAGAATACTTTCTTACAAAGGAGCAAATTCCTTGTAATTAATTGGTTTGTTAATGTGTTACCAAAAGTTGTAGTGACAAATATCAGGAACATTAAACCCCATTGTTTTAACTGGCCCAGCAGATTTGGCCTATTTGGTCAACTTATCCATCAGTTACGTCCTTATTTTACAGTCTTCAAATTAAGACCCCAGCTTGACAAGCTATCATTTGCCAAACACTCTGCTTTTTATCTTGTGTGACTATAGTTCATATGCTTATATCTTAACACTAACTGTGCCAGGTATTGGACTAAAAACTTAACATGCGAATCCTTGTAACATCCCTAGAAGTTAGTTAATATTATTTTCCCCACTTAATAAATGAGGAATCTGACTTAGCCCAAGTAAACAAAACTTGTTAAGAGATACACAGGGATTTGAAGCCAGGCCTGTCTGACACCGCAGTCCAAGGTTATAAATTTCATAGGGCCTCCTAATCTTTTTTGAGACTACTTCTTTGGTAGTCTCATGGCACTTATGGACCCCTTCTCAGAATAATGTTTTTAAATTGTTTTAAAAGAGAGAGATTAAAAAAGAAAACATATTGAAATACTTATCAAAATGTTTTTTAAAAAATTATTATACAATAATTTTATTAACACATTAAATAGCAAGATCTAGTGGTAGGTCTAATTACTTAAATTTTGAAATGATTGTGGGTGTAAAAAATTTTTTGAGATAGCTGCAACACAGACATAAAAATATCTGTGACTTTTATTGGTAACAGCTACTCCAAAAACTACTCGGATTGCCCGGCTAGTGTGGTTCAGTAGTTGAGCATCAACCCATAAACCAGGAGGTCACGGGTTCAATTCCTAGTCAGGGCACATGCCCAGATTTCTGGCTTGACCCCCAGTAGGGGGCGTGCAAGAGGCAGCCAATTGGTGTTTCTCTCTCATCGATGTTTCTATTTATCCCTCTCCCTTCCTCTTTCTCTAAAAACATATTAAAAGAAAAAAAACTACTGGGATTGTTTCCTACACTCATAACTTTAAAAAATGCTAAATTTTTTCTTAGATGTTAGTGAAAATAAAGATGTAAATTTTTTTTCTCACCCTTGTTTGTGGGCCTCTCAAAATAGTCCCCTAGATCTTGTAGGAGTCAGTAGATTCCATGTTAGGAACTCTTAGAAATAGACTGACTCAAAAATAATTTAACACTTTTCTCTCTGCATTATCTTCCATTTGTTCTATACACATTTATTGAGCACCTAGTATATGCAAGGCACTGTGCTAAGTACTGAGTATCCAAGGTTTGGATGAGCTGTGCCTACCCTGACTGCCTACTAAGAGAACAGAATGTATGAACTGATAATACACATTACAATATAGTAGCAAGATATAAACAAATTATTGTAGATATGCTTGTTTGTGATTTCTAAGTATAAACTATCATCCCTACACTCCCTCTGGCTAAGCAGTCTGAAATAGACTTTTATAATTATACCAGTTTTCTCTCTTATTTCTCATAAATGCCTTCCAGTATGCATCCATGCTAAATTTGGGATTTTCCAATTAGTTGCTCTATCAGTCAGGATCTGATCATCTAAAAACGAAGGATATTTAATATAGGGAACTGGTCACACCGATGATGGAAGAGCTGAGAAGACAGTGGTGAATTGGGAGGCAACTGAGAAATTAGAAATGGAAACCCTTAACCCTGAGTCGATTGGAGAAAGAAAGGGAGGAGATCGTGTTACGAGAATCCAGGGGCTCGGATAGCCCACTGGCAGATGGAATCGCAGTGGGGCAGCATTCAGCAGGGGTTGCAGCCATAGAAAATACAGAGCCATGGCAGAGAGAGAAGAGAAGAAATACCTTGGCCTTTTCCTTTCTAGTCTCCAGTCCCCCATCAGTACTGCCCATTGGACAGACCCAGCTGGAAGCCAGTTGACCTGAGAGCCTGAGGAGTGCAGGTGGGAGAGTCAGCCCGTTGCTGTAGAGATGGGTCCACGCTGGGGAAAGCCAAGGGAGGATCCAAAGGCAGTCACGTCCAGGAGCAGCAGGCTGCATCCCTTCTTGACATGCAGTGCTTCTTCCTTTCCTTTTCCTAGACATATGGCTTCTGTTGAACTGTCCCAGATCTACATTTGGTTGCCTCCAGAACTAGTAGCAAACACCAAACTGTGTCTCTTCTTCTTTGGGTTTGTAAGAGTATGTCTCAAATCTGCTAATGCCTATGACTCTCCACTTTGCTCCAGAACCTTAGATACTATTGCCTTTTCCGAGTATCTGAAATACCCACTAAGGAGCAAGTTTCCCTTACGCTCTACCCAAAGCATGTGCTCTCAACAGGAGTGATATCGCCCCCCATGAGGGCAAAAGTTGGTTCTGGGGGGAGGGCAGAGGAATGAGTGAAAAAAACCTTAGATTTTACAATGGTTTGGGATCCTCCAGAGCTGAAACCTACCTCTCAACATCTTATTTCTTATCTGTTTTAACCTTATCTGCTCTAATTTCTCTTATCAGGGAGAAATATGATTTAATATTACACTTTCAATAATTAATTTAATTTTTCTCCTCAGGGAGCAATAATGAAAGAGAGAGATTGTCCCAAAAAGTGAAGAGTGCTTTCTTCTTAACTTTCACCTCTTTGACATTATTCTTATGCCAATAGAATTTTTTCACTTCACTTATGAAGGTTTCTTCATAGATTATTATTTTCATCCTACATACAAACTCTTTTTTACAACCGTACGTAAAAAATCAACTTTGGTGAATTTAGCAACAACAAAAAAAGTATTAGTAGTTATTCGGTTCCTAAGAAATTTTCCAGATTATGACAGAATAAGTTAAAAGAAACTATAAACAATAATTTGATTAAAACGCAGAACTTTATGAAAATAAAAACAAATAAGAAACAGATAAATCTAAAAGCCAGTTCTTTGAAAAGAATTATAAAATAGATAAACACTGCTAAAACCATAAATAAAGGAGAAATTAAACATAATTATAAATGAAACCTACATGCAACTCTATAGCAGACATTTCAAAATCTAGAAGAAATGAATAATTTTCTAACAAATATTAAAATGAGAAAACTCATTAATAAGAAGAAGGCTGAAAAAACTAGTTATAATAACAGATACTGTAAGATAATTAGACTCTACCACTGGACAGAATACCAGAGCCAGATATGGCTTCACAGCTTTAACCTCTTACGAACAAATTATTCCAATGTTATTCAGAATATTCTAGTCCTTGGAAAAGATGAAACCCTCTCCAATTTATTTTATGAAGACAGCAAACTTTAATAGCAAATCCAGAAAATTGTTACAAAAACATGAAATTTTGGATCAATCTCATATGAGTATAGAAATATATAAAATATAAATAAAACTTAAATTAAATCTAGCAACATGTCAAAGGACTGATATATTATTAAAAAAATCAGAGCTAATGTTAAAGAAACCTCAAAATAATAAAGCAGGACTTGTGTAAAGTGTATCAGGAATATTAATATAATCTATTACACGAGGGAATTAAAGGGGGGAAAGCAGATGCTTAAAGGCCTTTTGATGAAATTTATCACTTAACCTTTAAAATAAAATAATACTATTCTAAATGATAAAACACTATAACAATTTCTATTAAAATCTGAAGCTAGACTGTTATTTACCATTACCATTTTTATTTAACATTGTCTTGGAAATTTTAGCAATTGAAATAAGATTAGAAAATGAAATGACTGATGTACAGAGGTAGAAATAAAAAATAAAAAAAAAAGAAGCCCTGTTACAAAAACATTATCAGACTTAATAATAGACCTAGGTAAAGTGGTTGGATAAAAGATAGATGTATAAAAAATAATAATAACTATCCTAAAAATAAGCCTAAAATGGATATGAAAGACATTATCCCATTCACAGAAGAGATTAAAAAAAAAAAAAAAAAAAAACTGTAAAATTCTTAGTAATAAATTTAATAAGAAAAGCAGAATATAAGAAATTATAAAAATCTTAATGAAAGATATAAACTAAGATATGCACAACTAGAAAGATAAACCACAACTTTGGGTGGGAAAATCTTTAATATTATAAAATTCTCCATCCTCTTAAATTAATATATAAATTTAATAAAGTTCTAATTATAATTTCAACAGGAGTTCTTTCTTGGCAAAAAGATGGAGGAAAGCAAAGGAAAATTAAATAAATGATCTTAGAGTTTATACAAAATAACCAAGAAAAGTATAGAAAAATAAGATTAGTGAAGGGGGGACATGCTTCAACAGTTATAAGAACACACCTTAATGTGCTCTAATAGGTTATTAGCATAGATAAACAAATGAATCAAAATGCAACAGAACAGACCACCCAAATTTAAATCTAATTATGTATGAGAATCCAATACATGATAAAGATGGTATTTCATTTCAGTGGGAAAAGAGTGATTTATTTAATAAATGGTGCTGATACAAATAGTTATCCAACTGAAAGAAAATAAAATTGGACCTCTTTGTTTATTTTTTAAAATTTTTCCATTACAGCTGAAATTCAATATTATATTAGTCTCAGGTGTACAGCATAGTGGTTAGGCATTTATATCATGTAAAAGATTATTTCCCAATAAGTCTAGTACTAACCTGACAACATACACAGTTAGTACAATATTATTGACCGTATTCCCTATGCTGTACTTTACAACCCCCTGACTATTTTGTACCTGACAATTTAAAATTCTTAATCCCTTCACCTTGTTCGCCCAGCCTCCATTCCCCTCCCACCTGGCAAGCATCAGTTTGTTCTCTGTATCACTGAGTATGTTTGTTTGTTTGTTTTGGGTTTTAGATTCTACATACAAGTAACAATTATACATTATTTGTCTTTCTATGTCTGATCTACTTCACTTAGCACAATACCCTCTAAGTCCATACTCTCTCAGTTGTCACAAATGGTAAGATTTCATTCCTTTTTTATAGCCAAGTAATATTCCATTGTATATATGTACCACTTTTTTTTTTTTAATGTATCTTTATTGATTTCAGAGAGAGGAAAGGAGAGGGAGAGAGAGAGATGGAAACATCAATGATGAAAGAGTCATTGATCAAGCCCACAACCCAGACACGTGCCCTGACCAGGAATCAAACCTCGATTGCCTGGATCCGAGGTCGATGCTCAACCGCTGAGTCACGCCCGGCGGGGCTGTACCACTTTTTCTTTACCCATTCATCTATTGATAGACCCTTAGTTGCTTCCATATCTTGCCTATTGAAAATAATACTAGAATGAACGTAGAAATGAATATACCTTTTCAAATTAGTGTTTTGGATTTCTTTGGATAAATACCCAGAAATGGAATTGCTGGATCATATGGTAGTTCTATTTTTAAATTTTTGAGGAACGTCCTACTGTTTTCCATAGTGGCTGCACCAATCTGCAATCCCACCAACTGTGCATGAGAGTTCTCTTTTCTCCACATCTTCACCATTACTTGTTATTTGTTGATAACAGCCATTCTAACAGGCGTGGGATGGTATCTCATTGTGGTTTTAACTTGCATTTCTCTGATGATTAATGACAATGAGCATCTTTTCATATGTCCATTGGCTATCTATATGGCCTCTTTGGAGCAATGTCTATTCAGGTCCCCTGCACATTTTTAAATCTAATTGTCTTTTTGCTATTAAGATTTTCTTTGTTTGTTTTTTTGTTTTGTTTTGTTTTTTAAACATATCTTTATTGGTTTCAGAGAGAGGAAGGGTGAAGGAGAGAGAGGCAGAAACATCAATGGTGAGAGAGTCATTGATCGGCTGCCTCCTGCACGCCCCTGACTGGGGAGCGAGCCCATAGCCTGAGCATGTGCCCTGACCAGGAAAGGAACCGAGATAGCCTGGAAAATAGGTTGATGTTCAATCTCTGAGCCACGCCCAGCTGGGCTTTGCTGTTAAGTTTTATGAGTTCTTTATATATTTGGGAAATTAGCCCTTTATTAGATGTATCATTAATGAATATTTTATTCCATTCAGTAGGATGTCTTTTGTTTTGTTGATGGTTTCCTTTGCTGTGCAAAGATTTTTAGTTTGGTGTAGTCCCATTTGTTTATTTTTTCTTTTGTGTCCCTTGCCCAGGAAGAGATACCCAAAAAAACATATCTAAGAGCAATGTCAAAGAGTTTACTGCCTATTTTTTCTTCTAGGAGTTTTATGGTTTTGGGAAATTGGAACTCTGTCTTATACAATATGTAGAAATAAGTTCCAGATGGCTACAAAACTTAAATGTAGGGTTTTTTTAACCTACAAGAAAATCTAAGAGACAACATATAAAGACCAGAAAAATAGACACACAAAATAAAAATAGGCATTTTATCATGTATAAATTTAAAACTATTTTATAGCTAAAAAAAACAAAGTCAATAACAAATAATAGCTTGGAAAAATACTTGCAATACAGAAATCATATGAGGGTTAATTACACTACACAAAAATCTCTTTCAAATTGGAAAAAAAAAAAATTAAGCAAAGGATACAAAGAGACCATAAATGGTGTACAACTTATAGAAAGATCAAACTCACTAAACTAAAGTAATAAGATATCATTTTACACACAGCAGAATGGCAGATATTTTCAACTATTACAACACCTATTGCTGGCAAAAATACTGATAGAAATGTAGATAGTGTCACGTTTTTGCGAAAGTAATCTGACAAATTCTATTACATTTAAAACACACACCCCTCACACACACACACATCTGGAATTTTACTAAGATAACAAGCCCCATAAATTCATGTGATTTATTCTCTCCCTCTACCTTCTAGCACACGTGATTTATCAAGGCACCTAGGCTGCACACTACTTCCTGTTCTCTATCTGTCAGAATTTTATTATTGCTAAGTTTATCAGTATGATATAATTATTTTAGTGAGCTAGCTCCATATTCTGTGAATTAAATTTGATACAAACCGAGAGAATTGGCGTAACCATGAGTCCCTGTGGGAAGAGTATATTGCTAACCCCAACAAATGAAAACAAACTCCTGATGTCCTTACTTACAGGGGTAGGGTAAAAAGCAAAGGATACTCAGTGGGGAGTCAAGATTCAGAATATTCTAAGTAAACCAGGTTAGATTGCAAAGACTGGTCTAGGTTCAAAAATTAGTGAGAATGACTATTCAGATTTGGCTTAAGTAATTTTAACTTCATTTTATTTTTAAGCCAGCAAACAGGAGCGCAAAAGAACAAAATATACAAGTTTGCCAGAAGTTTGAGTCTCCACAGTCCTCATGGAGTAAGGGGTCTGATCTGCCATTTATACTGCTTTGCTCTTGGAGAGGCCCGGAGGAATACATTAGTATTCAAGGGTCCATTACATCACTATGTAAGGAAGTGCTTATGTTCCACAATTACACGCCCCTGCATTCTATTTTTGAAGTAGGTAATTGGGTCCTCTGAAGAGTTCAGAGCAGCATGCCTGACCATGGCCTACATGAATCATCTAAATTTTCCCATTGAAATTCTTGAGGCCCACTCTTCCCCCAATCAATTCTCCAACTTTCTCTTAAGGGACCAGTTGATGGTATGAACTCAAATCTTTTAATTCAGAAATTTTCAAGATCAAGCTGCACATTTGATATTTGGCTTTCTGCACACTTCAGTGGCAAACAACAGGAAATTCTTTTAACAGAGTCATAGAAGCCTCTGTTTTTCAGCATGTTCTTTAAATTGAGAAATGGGAAATTTGAGCGTGACTTTCTTTTTATTTAAGCTATCAACTATCATTAGAAGAAGCCATTTCATCCCATGGTCCTTGAATCACCTGTGATCTTTTTATTATTCAATAGTATTGATCCCGTAGTTCCCTGAAGCTTTGCTTTCAATGGCAATTCAATCTAGGTCAGCACGGGTGATAACTTGATTAACTGCTTTGCCAGATCATGACAAGAACCATTAACAACACCAGTTGGATTTTCATTGCCTTCACGCACAACCAAGCCAGACAACACTTCCACGGTTCCATATACATCCCATGCTTCTCTAAGGCTCTGAAGTGGTCCTGCAACCACTTCATTCCAATTTCTGAACCATTCACAGTTCTTAGTTACAAAGACTAGACACCCACCTTGCCTGATTGAAGCAGAAAACAAATTATTAAAGGATTTTAGGTGGCTCACAGAATCCCTAGGAAAAGTCGAGTTTGCCGTGAGGCAGCCCAGAAAAGTACTTCTGAGAAGGGACACAGTGGCTCATGTAGGCAATAGGCTAATTGGACCCTGGGCTCCACTAGCCCCTCTAGCACTGCTATCCCAGAAACCCAATCGTTCTGCCACCTCAGACCCTGAGAGACCCTGGAGAGTTTCCCATGGTTTCCCCCCAACTTTACAACTTCATCTCACAGGTGGATGCTGTGGTTCATTCTTGACTCTAGCAATGGCGACTGAGAAAGTAAGTAACTGGCTTTTCAGTTTCTATAGTGGAAGGTACATTCTGTGTTTCACCAACACAAGGTGGGAAAATCCAAACATGGGAAAGGGTTTCAGATCCTGAGCGGCCGAAAGGAAGAACAAATTAACCAAAAGAGGGTGGAATATTCAGACTTCTTTCCCTTCTCCTCCAGCAGGGAGACAAGGTAATATCCAGAAGGCAAATACAACACCCATCCTGGAGGTCACTGAAACTCCTTTATGACTGTGCCTACTGCCCAGGTCTCTCATTGGATTACATTTTGAAGTCCCCCCATTAACATCAGCAGCCAAGTCCTCTCCTCTTTCACAGGGGATTTGTCATAACACAAGAGTTTACCTGGCTGCTTTCCTCCCTGTGGCCGCCATCCAATGCTGGCCTATTAACTATTAGCATGTCACACTGATTTTTATCACAACCTTGTCTTTCTCGAGACTCAATAGCATTTTCATTTTAACAGGTATTGGCTATCCACATGCTAGGCTCTGCAGGCATAAAGATTCGCATTCTATGAGAAAGAAAGAGATACAAATAAGAAAAATTGATGATTAGAAAAATGAAAATGCTCAGACTCTTTACAGAAACATCCAACATTAAAGCATCTGTATCTGAAAACAAACAAAACAAAACAAAAAACCCAGCAACTCCGGTGAACTCCCTTTGCACTTAGAATAAGCCCAGACTCCTGACTCCCACAGTCCTGGACCTACACGGCCCTGCAGGGCTGGGTCCGCCTCTCTCACTGGCCTCATCTCCCGCCGTGTCCTGTGCTCGCGGTGATCCAGCCCCTGGTCCTTTCTCCTGTCCCTTGGACAAGTCGAGTTTCTCTCCATCAAGTGTCTGCTCTGCAGGTTCCCTATTTTCCATAGTCCTCTCCGTGCCTGGCTCTCAGAGTGGGCGTCCCAGACCACTCTGTGTAAAATAACCACTCTCTTCTAGATCACTCTGCCTAGATCACTCATATTTCCACCGTGTTGTATATTTACCACCCCCTCCCCACCAAGAGCATGTGCTGCCAGAGAGCAGGGACCTTGCCAGTCGTGTTCATTGCTCTCCCCACAGTGCCTACACACAGAAGAAAGGTTTAATGTATGAATTAAAGTATAAATAAAGGAATGGTGAAGTCCAAACTGATAGCAAGGGCAACTGGGGACACCTCTGAAGATCAGGATACTTAATGATGCAAATCTCCAAGGTATGCTAGGACATCCTGGATTTGCATATTTTCTGCAGACCCTTCTCCCCCTTTATAAGTTTTGCCATGGGGTAGAAAAAGAAAATGGAAGTATCTTTGGTCCAGCTCAGAAGGATCACATGTGCATTATGACATTAAAAACCAGGAGACTTGGGTTTGGTCAGATTTCACCTTCCCAATTCACCGGCCCTTTTGATGAGATTTATTTAGCTGGCAAGTGCTTTCCTTCCATTTGTTTGTTTGTTTGTTTGCTTGTTTTTAACCATGGCTAATACTTCCAGCTGGTTAAAAGAAAGCCATCTACTTTCTAAGTAATTTTAAATTTCTCTACATGCTTTTAGAAGGAATAAAGCCCTGACTAAAGCAAAAACAAACAGCATTCGAAAGGTGGCTCTTAACTAATTATACATATGAGATCATTTGCATTACAACTTGATAAGAACCATAAAAGGCTAACACAAAAAGAAAAGTTTACTATAATTTATTTATCCATTCATTCTACAAATACTTCTTGAGAACCTACTATCTGTCAGGCAGTGTCCCAGGTGCTAGTATAGCTAAAGACTATGATGAAAATAAAAGAGCGCAATGACAGGGAGTGATAAGGGGGCTACTTTAGGTTGGGTGATCAGCAAAGGAGCTTCCCATAATTTGTTAGGACATAAAGGACATGTGAAACTCTAAGGAGATAGCATCCCTGGCAGAGAAAACAGCTCATGCGCAGGATGCAATGGAAACACACCAGGGTAATGAGACTTTGGTGAGCAAGGCAAGGAGCGATAGAAGTGGTCAGAGGCAGGCAGGAGTCAGTCCATTATGCAGGGCTTTGTGGAACAGCATCAGGACTTCAGATTTTTTTCTGTGTGGAACAAGAAGTCATTGGAGGATTGCAAGCAGGCAAATGATATATTCTGACTTATATTTTTTAAAGATTACTTTAGATACTGTAAAGTGGATTATAGTGGGTTAAAAGTAGAAATAAGACTAGTCATTGGAGAACTTCAGGCAAGAGCTAATAGAGATTTGGATGAGGGTAGAGCAGTGGAGTGCAAGGTTAAACTATACAAATAAATACTATATATGGGCCTGAGCACATGTATGTGTAAGTACACACTAGAAAAATAGTCACATCATAGTTAAAACAAAACAAAAATTAATTCTGAGACCTCGAACCTCTATAATATCATCCCAATTATGCTGTAGCGAGAAACAATTAAACATAGCTTGTAAACCCACCTCTACCCCTGCTCTCTGCTCTGTTCCCTATTATAGGAAATACTTAAACTGAGCAGAGAGAGTAGGAGTTTCCGTTTGAGGGTCTGGAAGGACACAGGTAATAGAAACATGAAATCCGGATATGTAAGCCTGCTTTTCTTCTGTATTGTCCTAATCTGCATCCATGAATTAAAGGTACGTATGGCTCTGTCCCCTGAGCAAATGCACTAGTTGAAATATTTTGACTGGATCCATGAGGCGGAAGGGGGTTGAGTTTTAATTAGGTGACCATCTGTTCTATTAAGTCATCTCTTACCTTGACAAGGCCCAGGTTCTTAATTGAGCTCTGTCTCTCCAGTGTAAACCCCTCAAATCCACTTACCATGTTGTTGCCAGAGTGCTAGAGCTAACAGACAATTCTAATTGTGTTGCTCCCTGGCTATGAAATCTTCAAGAGCCCTCCATCACCTAAAGGACAGTTTCCGCTCCTTTCAGGCAGACAAGGCCCTCCATCTCTCTTGCCATCTGAGCTGTGGCCCCCACTCCCAGTGCATCTTCTGCTTCCCCAGAACTGAGGAGGAGACCTGTTTTCCACCTAGTGCCCTTGCCCGAGCTGCTTGCTTTGTTTAGACAGCCAACCCTTCCTTACCTAGGCATCCATCGGGCCTCAGCTCAGGCCCCACCCTCTCGGCGAAGCCGCCCAGCACCCTTCCAGGTTGTGTGAAATGCCCTTTTGCGCCCTTAAAGCAATGGTTCTTAAAGTGTGGCCTGTGTAACCCTGGAGTGTTCCCTAAACTAATGGAGGGGTGATAAGGTCAAAAGTATTTTCTTCATAATACTAGATGTTGTTTGCTTTTTCTACTGTGTTGTCATCGGTGGTAATAGAGCAGAAGCAATGGTGAGTAAAACTGCTAGCATCTTAACACAAACCAAGGCAGTGGCACTGAGCTATATTAGCAGTCACTGTATTCTTCACCCCCACACACGTGAAAACAAAACAAAACAAAACAAACAAACAAAACTACCAGTTGCACTTTATTTTTTTAATATGTTTATTTTTTTTTTTTATTTTATTGATTTTGGAAGAGGGAGAGGGAGATAGAAACCTGATGAGCAGGCATTCATGTACATACACAGACGTGAATTACAGTCACGCGTGTCCTTCCTGGCTGTGTCCCTCACTCCTCTCATGCCTACCTCCGTAAACGTGACCTTCGTTTTACATTTACTCCCCAGATCCTTCGGAGCGCCTCTCAGTGCAGAGTACAGTATTTGTCCAATATACCATTAATTCAGTGAAAACAGCAAAAGTTCCATGCTGTTAAATTCAAACTCAAAAGCTTAGCATGGTGAAATATTGTCTAAAGAATCGACATGGGTTACTAATTCAAAAGGAATTTTCAGATATTTACTCTTTGGTTCTAAATTTAATTATAAGTAAAAACGGTGACTATTGTGGGCCATGGTGTAAGCTATAACTGATCAATTCTGAAACTGCCTTTTACCTTTGTTTGGAAAGAGATGCCGCGACACCCACTATCCGTCTGTGTTCTGTGTGAAGGGCAAAGGGGTAAGAAGCTCACCGAGCTTCTGCACATAGTCGATTTGATTAATTCCAAAGTAAAAAGCTCCAAAGGATTAAGAATACAAGATAGGGCTTTTTCCTTTCTTTTATTCTCAATAAGAGCATTAGACTGCATTTCAACTATGAATGCATCAGTACCGATCCTTAATAAAGTCATCATTTACTTAATGTGAGGGAGTCATACCCAGCGGAAAACCTCCTGAAAGTCAAACACGGCCCCACCTGTAAAGGGGTCTCCCGGGGAGAGGTGTGATGCAGGGGGCCCCAGACCTCAGCCCTTCAAGTCCATCCTCACACCTTTACTTAGGCCGTGGGCTCCTCTTCACCCTGTCCCTACCCCGAATCCTGAACAGAGAGCGAGAGAGGGAGGGAGGGACAGAGAGAGGTCAGTGTTCATATTCAGAAATTTAAAGCTCTTAAGCAATATAAACTCTTCAGTTAATGTTCTGTAAACATATTCCTTTCTCGGTAAAATTACTTTGAAATAACAGTGCTCTAGTAAATGGCTATCACTAGAAAATGTCAGAGGGTTTAAAACGCTTGGCTTCTCCTCCCTTTGTAATCAGCCAACTTCATTATGCTTTCTGCTTAATGATTCACAGAGATGGGTTTAATAATATAGAAATAATAGGCATTACAAACTGCATGCTCTCCCGGGGGACTAGAGATTGGTGTCATTTCACATACCAATATGAAAATATGGCTTTGTTTAACCCATGCACTGGAGTTCTCTAGATACTATAGTGAAATGGCACAATTTAATAGTAATGTAAGCTGCACAAAGCCTTTCTGAGAAAATGCCATTTAATCCCTGCATTGAGGAACTGAAAGTGGCATATCATATCTGTGCCATTAGATTTCTCTCTCCCTGCACACAAGTCAATTCATGTATAACCAATATAGAAATATGCTACCACTTTAAATTTTTTTAAATATCTTTTTGTTTTTTATTATAATGGTAATGGTGCTCATTGGAAAATAAAGTATAAAGAAGAAAATAAAAACCACAATCCCACAATCTAAAAATTACTGCTTGTTAGTATTTTGGCTTGTTTTATTCTACTATTTTTATAAATATATACTTCACATGGTTGTGATAATTTTGTACCACTTGTATGCTGCCTTTTTTAAAAAAGATCCTCACCAGAGGATATTTTTTCCATTGCTTTTCAGAGAGAATAGAAGGGAGGGAGGCAGGGGGAGAGAAACATAGACGTGAGAGAGACATATCAACTGGTTGCCTCCCACACACGCCCCAACAGAGGACAAGGAGAGAACTGGCAACCCAAGTACGTGCCCTTGACCGGGACTCGAACCCAAGACCCTTCGGTGTGCACGACGCTCTAACCACTGAGCACACTGGCCTGGGCACTTGTATGCTGCTTTTTTCATTGAATGTAACCTTGTGAGCATTTTCTATTTTCATTAAAATCTTGGTAAACGTACTTTTAAGCAGTTCCTCCTCCACAATACGAGTGCACAATAAGTTGCTGCATTATTTCTCTATTGATGAACATTTAGATAGCTTACTTTTCATCATTATCAGAAATACCTGATAAATACGCAGGGGCATTTATTCTGTGAACTGGGACCCAGGCTCTGAGGAAAGGAGAGGGGCTCCCTGGTGACTGAGGCCAGGGCTCTGAGAGTTTTTACGGAAATAGCTCTGCTAGAATTACAGTGGAGAGGGAAAGGGGGGGCTGTTACAAATGAACTGAAAGGAGCCTCACAGGGGGATTTGGTCATAAATTCCCAGTTACAGCAGGTCAGGGGGGGTAGTCATGCCTCAGGCTTATAATTTCGCTAGTAAAATGTCATCTTCGTCTTAAGCACGCCCTGTCCATTGTTTCTGTGCATCTAGGCTAACATGCCTTTGAAATGCCTCTTTTTTAGACCTCCTCGGAAGCATAACCACCCTCAAGAGAGCACATAATCTTATTGATTACCCTGTAACGGAATCCCTGCCTTGCTTTCTCTCACGTCCATGTAATCTTTCTTACATTCTTCCTTAATTCCAAATACATTAAAGAAACTACAAACTGTCATTCTGGGAGCATTTTTCTCAGTCTGTTGAGTACCCTCTGTTTGGTTCAATTAAGCTCATAAAAATGTTCTACACGTTTGGATGTTTCTTACCTCAACATTTACTTGGTGTAGCCAGCAGGATTCCAAAGAAGCCCACCCAGGACCACCCCGCAGAGCCACACCTGGTCTAGGTACCAGCAAGGGCCCACTGTGCTCCATGAGCCCCCGCTATGCATCAGGCTAACGGGAGTAAGTCTTCTCTTGGAGCCCTGGACCTACCTGCTTTAGGTTGTGGGTTCTGCCTTTATTCGAGCTGTTTCTATGTGACTGCTTTTAATTTTGGACTTTTTCCCGTTGGCTCAAAAGAAAAACTAAAATTAACATGGGAAATCATGCCTCCCAGGCTGACAAGCCCCATGACAGTCAGTCTCCTGTTAGTATTCCCACGGGCTTCACGTACAATTCATATAGAGCCTAAACTTGCAAGTAGCTACAGAAATGGGGAGATGGAACCAAAAGTGGTATCAGCTTAAGACGGCTGAAATGGGCTCTTTTGCTATCTATAAATTAATTTTCTGTGCTCTCAACTGGAAAAAGCCACCTCTAAAATTGAACTGAATGAATGGAATGCTTACCTTGATTGAAAAATAGAAGCCTTTACAAGGAGCACAGAGTTTCTTCTCTTAAGTAAGTTAATAAGAAAATTTTAAAGATTGCCTCTGAACTGTCAGATGACATTTCTTCTCTTCAGAAAGTTAGTAAGAAACTTTTAGAGACTGTCTCTGAACTAAAGAAGGCTTCTGGAACTGCTCAGTGCCAACACCCCACCTCCCCCCTTTCTCCAATCACCCCACTACTTTCTGAGCTCCCCGTCTGGTCTGGCCCTGTCTTCACTTTCTCCTCTCCCTTCCCGCTCCTCTATACCTCCTGCCCCACCACCACCCTCTACTGACCTCGGGGAAACTAAGAATAGAGCGCCAGACCAGGACAGGCTAGAGAGACAGAAATTCTGGAAGTTCCCTTTAGAGAAAAGCCAGTCTCAAGATGAGGTGAACCAGCAATAGTTTACTCTCCTTGAACTAAAACAGAATTAAGGAACAACTTTTGTTGTTATTAATTTTCACCTGAAGATATTTTTTCCATTTATTTATTTATTTTAGAGAGAGTAGAAGCGGGGGGGGGGGGGGGAGAGAGAAACATGGTATGAGAGAAACACATCAATTGGTTGCCTCCTGCACACCCCCCAAGTGGAGCCAAGGATCAAACCTGCAACTCAGGTACGTGCCCTTGATCAGAATCAAATCCACAACGCTTCAGTGCACAGGGCGATGCTCTAACCACCGAGCCACACTAGCCAGGGCAGAATTAAAGAATTTTAACTAAAGATTTTTCTGATCCTCTCCAAGGCCCTCTTGCATTCACAAAGGAATTTGATTTAATTGTTAAAATATATGATGCTCCCTTTTCTGACCTAATCCAACCAATGCACCTATTGGTTTCTGAGAGCAATGCAGCAGTAAGGTCAAAGAATATACTAGATACCAACAAATTGCCTTCCAAAAGATTGTCCCAATTCACACTCCACTAGCAAAAACAAGAATGTCCACTTCACTGTATCTTTGGCAGCACTGAGTATTAACAATTTTTTAAGATGCAATGATTTCTCAATGGATAACTAGTGAATTTGAACAATTTTTTCCCAAGGCACTTAAATTCTCAATGCAAGATGCATAAAAATAAATTTTTATAGAATACCTTCTCCTCTCAGCTAATTCTGAACACTTATAAGAAAAATGCTTCAGTTCTCTTTCTCTGATTAAAAAACAGCACTGTATATTGAATGTCAAATCATAGGTTAAACAAAAATCTTTGATTAAAGACAATTAGCTCTTTTTTTAAAGCCAAAAGATTTCAACATATTAGAAAATTTAGAAGTATATATTTGACAATGCAAAAAAAATAGAATTCAAAAATTTGCCAAAAATGTACTTACACACCCGGAGGAATAATTTTAATATCAGGGGAAAGGTTTCTGAGACTATAAAATTAAGAAAAATATTTGCTTTTTGCATGTCCATGGCAAATGATTGCCTGCTCCAATCAGAAGACTTTGCCTCATTGATTTCTCCTAAATCCGTGCTTTGAAGCTAGAACTTAACATTAGCCGGGAATTGACTTTTCTTTTTAACTCTTCTAGTTACAAATATCATCTCCTTCACTCACACGTCTACTTCTTAACTGGTTGCAGTTCATTTTTAAGAAATATTTAAACATTCAAATTGCATAATATTTCAAGCGAGTTCTTCAGAATTTAAATACATACTGAAGAAACTGACTGATGAGAATTTGCCTGGCATTTTTTGAGAGGTCCCTCAACCTTGAAGGGCCAGCATCTGTTTAGCGTTTCTAGCCTAATGCTCAGAAGAGTACAACGCTCCTAAAGGACTTTATACACATTTATTAGGCCAATGACAAATTCAACTTAACAGAATTTTGTTCTGAAGGGAAAACTACTCCTGGGCTTCTGATACAGGGCACTGTCTTGAAAAAAAGGTGCCCTTCCCAACTTTTTCTCTGAAATCAGGTAAACTTTCACAACTAGCTCAAGCGGGGAACTAATTACAGGGAACTGTGGAGCTGGTGACAGGAACGATCAGGTGTAGCAGCTCCTTCTGGGGACACACATGGGAAACGCAATGAGGTGACCGGTACCATAGCCTAGAAAACCGCGTTTTCAGGCTCAGGTCTGCCCTCCAGTGGCTGCAGGTGCTAGTTACTCTTTTAAAAATGTGTTCCTCCTCCCAGGCATGTTTCCCTCCCACAGTAGTGAAAACTTTTGAGTTCAAATAACGAAATAAGTAACTAGGAAGACAGAGAAATGAGAGAAACAGTTCAGATGGCGCATGTTGCTGAGATAGCAAGAGATTGGGCTTTGACTTATTTGCATATCTCTCCTTTTTCCCTAGAAATTAGAAGAATAATCCAATAAAGCAAAAAAAAAAAAAAAAATGCATTTAAGTTAAAGTATTGACTCTTGTTCTGTGATTTTTACGCTGCTCAATTTGGAGGGCTTTATGAAATGATCGTAATATTAAATGGTAATTTTCTTTTAATGTTTCATGTCATCTCCCAAATGTTTTGGACATTTTTACTTATTTGTTTCATCTCTACTTCTAAGAACCACTATTCTAACCCACCGTGACAGTCTTCCAAATTCATAATCACAGAATTATTTTCAGCTGGGGTGGATATCCAAGATCATCAGATCCTGGGCAAATAAGGTATTGTCTTTTTCACGGTTACAGATTTGAGACCTAGACAGGATAAGTGATTTGTCCACTGTAATTAAATACATTGCACATAACAGGAACTCAGTAAGCAATGTTGAAAAGAATGCAGGCCTTGAAGGTCTTGGGTGATGTACCATGGGCGCAGCAGGAGAGGGGGCCTGGACCCCAGATTTTCTCCCACCTGATGCAATGTCCTTTTCACCACACCAAGATCACAAGATTTCTTTTAAGACATGCAGTCTGCTTGATTGAAAAATTGCTAGGTTTTCATAACAGGAAGGCTTTGGATTAGAGCCTGGAAAAGCAGAAATCCAGCAGAGAGAATCAGTGTTTGTCATGGAGTCTCTTTAGAAAGTATCAGGCTGCACTAGGAGAGGTTTGGGGCAGTGAACTCCCTTGGTGGCTTTCCCTCTTGCTGGTATATGACTGAGGCCGGGGGGTTGGGGAGGAACTACTGGGTGGGTAAGGAGAGGAAGGCTTTGTTGCTGCAGAGAGCAAATAGGGAAATAAAAGCTTATGAGAAAATGGGAATGTTCTACACCATGGAGGGAGCAGGAGAGGGGGCCTTAGAACTAGCTGTGGAGTCAAGCGCATATGGTCCCAATAACCAGGTGTCTGCTTACGGGGAAGAACCGGTAACTCTCCATTGCTAACTGCTTTAAAAATCCAACCAGTGTGTCAAAATGTTCTGTAAATTTAAACTTCCATAAATTCTGTTTTACAGCTCCAAAAAAACTGTTTACAGAAATATATTTAATAATGTTACTGAGGATATAAAGGAATTGGAACCCTCCTGCATTGCTGACAGGAATGTAAAATGATGCAGTCCCTATGGAAATCAATTTAGCAATTCCAAAAAAAATTAAACATAGTATTACTATACAATTCAGCAATGTCACTCCTTGGTATATATCCAAAAGAATTGAAAAACAATGCTTTTAGAGCACTACTCATAATTGACAAAAGGTAGAAACTACTCAAATGTTCATCGACTGAAAAATGGATAAACAAATTCTGATATATCTGTGTAATGGAATATTACTCAGCCAAAAAAGAAAATAAAGTACTGATGCATGCCACAAAGTGCATGAACCTCAAAAGCATTATGCTAAGCCAGACACAGAAGGTATATAGTGTATGATTCCATTCGCATGACAGCGGGAATAAGAAAGATCAACAGAGACAGAAAGCAGATTAGTGGTTGTGAGGGGCTGGGGACGGAGGTGGGGTGGGGTGGGGGGGTGGGCAAGAAGATTACTTAATGGGTAGAAGATTTCCTTTTTGGGTGATGAAAATATTTTAGAACTAGATAGAGATGATGGTTGCACAGTATTGTGAATGTACTTAATGCCACCGAATTGTACACTTTTCAATGGTAAATTTTATATCATGTGAATTTTACCTCAATAAAAAATAAAATAATTTTAATCATTTAAAAATATATTCAATCAATGTTTTTAAGTAATTGATTTTTCCAAAAATAATTGAATAAAGCTTCATAATAATTTTATATATATATATATGTAATGGCTAGTCACTTTAGTAACTAGTTACTGGTTAAAGAAACAGTGAGAAGAATATTGCCATCTAAATAATTTTCATGTGTTCCTCTTGGATTAGAATAATCAAATTTTAAAGGGCTCGTTAAATCATTACCTGGCTTTAATAGTTTTGTGATTATCCCTGCAATTCACTTTTATGACCTATAATTATCCTTGTGCAAATAACTGGGATGAATGTGAGTGAAAGGATTTCTTGACTCCATGTGCTGTGGATGAACTGCCGTGGCTAGTGAAATTTCTCTATTCCACAACAGCACAGAGAAAGACGTTAGAACTGTTTTTTTAAAAGACATCAGGGTCCTTGGAAATGGATGTGTCATTATATTCCTTATTTCACTGATTCTAAGATGCACGTTTTATTTTAATATTGCTGAGGTTTAGATGCCTTTTACAGCCACTGAGGCCAGGTGGCTTTTACAATGTAGCTGCTATTGCTTGCGCTTGTATATCAAAAAGTGTTCACTGTCAGAGACCGGGGAGGAAATCCCAGGGACAACAGTGCAGCGCTCTTTTAAGAACAGTCCTGGTCAAAAACCATGGACATTAATGACTCAATGTCAAAAAGGGTTACAACGACTTGGATTCTGAATATGAACATTTTTTAGAAATTTCCTTATCAGACTGTACAAAGATGATATAGAAAATTCCTTTGATAAATAAGTTATTAAAAGCTCTTCAATGAGTGTAAAATAAAAAGTCAAGTAATAAGAAAGCATTTTGTCATGGTTTGACAGCACTGTTTTCTTTCTCCATAGAACAGAAAATAATGATGTGTCATATATGCAGTGTCTTAGATTTCATCAAATTTGGTAATTATTTTCTGTAAAAAATCTTAAATATTTGCATTATTTTAGAAAATTATCCATAGAACATTAATACTAGTATACCTTCTCATTTAAAAGTAAGCACATTTTAATTCAGTAAAATTTATCTCCTTCAATAAATGTTCGCTGATAATCTGCAAAAAAAAAAAATTATACTAGGTACAATGTGGAATATCAAAATAAATAAGACAGCCCCTGTCCTAAAAGAATTTACAATCTAGAGGATAAATGATTATTTCCATTCTGGTATGTTTCATTTATTTATTAAAAATTTTTTGCTGAGCAATTTCTATGTGTCAGGTCCTGCTCCAGTGGCTGGGGATACAGCTGTTTACAATAGTAAACAAAACAAAATTCTCTACCCTCGTGGAACTTATATTCTACAAGGAAGACATTCAATAAAAAAGATAAACAAGTAAACGTACATTGTGTTAGATAGTATAAGGGCTACATAAAGACTGGTAGAGGGCTGCGAAATGTTGGGTAGAGTTTGAAATTTTAGATAAGCGTCTAGAAAACGCTCACTGAAATAGGCCTGAAAGAAGCAGGGAGCTAAAGATGAGAAGACCTGGCCTCCCGATAAAGATGAGAAGAGCATCCAGGCAGAGGGCACAGCAAAGGCCCTGGGGCAGGAGAGTTTGAGGAGTAGGGAAAACAGAGTGAAGAGAAAAAAAGAAGAGTGGTTGGAGAGAGAATCCGAGAAGTGGGAAGGGCCAGGCCTTAAGGACCCTGTAGGTTCGTTAGGACTTTTGCTTTTCTTCAGAGTGACGTAAGAAGTGAGGTGAGGTGTTTGAGCAGAAAAGTGAAGGCTTTGAGTTTCATGTTTAACGGTGACATTTTGACTATGTTGAGAGGAGACTGAAAGAGGAAGAGAGGAGCGGGGAAGCCAGTTAGGAAGATGTGGAAACAGCCAGGCGAGTTGGAGGGTGTCTGGGATCCGGGTAGAAAGAGTAAGGATGGTGAGACAGTGGAATTCTGAATATGCTTTGAAAGTGGCACTTGCAGGACTTATGGATGGGTTAGACAAAGAGGAGTCACAGAGGACGCCATGGTCTTTGGTCTCCAATGAAATGAGACTGTCATAACAAGATGAGGAAGAATCTAGGAGCAATATCGAGAACTGACTTGGGGCATGTTAAGTTTGTGCTATGAAAGTCAGCTCCAGCAGGTCTGGAATTGGCCTGAACTCATAGTGAAATGAGAGATACACCTGCACAGCATCGGCCCCTGCTGAAGACAGGGTACACGCTGGTTGCTTGGTGACCATGGGTCCTGGGGTTTCTGGGCAGTGTGTACCAGCCTGTCAGCACTGTTCACTGATACTGGTGAGGTTGATGGCATGCGTCTAGTCTCAGTGAGACCCCTGGAAGGCTCTGCCATTGCACCTGGTTACACAGCAGCAATATGCCTGCTCATGAGGTCTATGGGACATAAGAAACCCAAGCTAAGATAACCTGGGTTTCCAGACTATGAGGAGTTTCAGGCACACATCAATGGTTCCTGATCCAAGAAAGAAAGTGTAGTCAGCATGGCTCTTACAAAGGGAACGTGAGCCTGGCCTCTTGCTATGAGACAGCCTTTGGCCGTGATGCATGCCCCTACTTTAACTCTGTTGCTATATTGTAGCATTTTCCTGCAATAAATTGTAGATTTGCCAACATTGTCATTTTAGGTCCTATGAGTTTTCTTTAGTAATTGAACTCTGCTTATCTGTCAGCATTAATGCAGATGCCTATTAGACATTATGATGGGTCGATTCCAAAATGGCCTTCACAGCTCCTTCATCAAAGGTGAAGTCTATTTCTCCACCTTTAGAGTTGCCCTTGTGACCTTCTTTTGCCAATAGGATGTGACAATAGAAACACTGTTCCAGTTCTGGGCCCAGGTCAAAGGTGTGCTTCCCTTGACCCCTCTCACTTCCATTTCCACACTTGCTATGGGAACATGCCGGGGTTAGCCTGCTGTAGGATGAGATGTGAAGCAGAGTGGAGTCAGCTCAGTTATCCCAACTGATGCCCCAGACATTTGAGACAGCTCAGCCAAAATCAGCAAAGCCTCCGAGCTAACCCACAGCCAACAACAGATGCACAAGAGAGACTCACAAAGCCCAGTTCAAACCAGCAGAACCACCTAGCTGACCTACGGACTGTGAGCAAACGCGATAGCTTATTATGGTGTCTGCTGAGGTTTTGTGGGATGTTACACAGCATTATTGTAATAATTGATGACTGATACAGATATCCAAGTATGAAAGTCAAGTAGGCAGCTGGACATATGGATCTGAAATTCAGAGGACAAGTCCAAGCTGGAGAAGAGTTTGAAAGCCATCAGCATTGTAGTGGGCATGGCCAGGTGCTCCATCAGATTCCCTTGGATGCCTTCTTTTCTTTTTTGAGAGCCTCACCCACCACTTCAATGCAGACAGCTAGAAATGAATGTCCGGACAACCCTTGAGCAATGACTGACACTTGAGCAAGATTGGTAGGGCAGAAGGGAAGAATGTATGAAAGCCCAGATCCCTTACCTCAGAAAAACTCTGAGGCATAACTGGAGCCCCAGAGACTCCTTACATGTGGGGTCACTTAAAACTACCCTCCACAAGACCCCCTGAGATCGTACCTTTGCCTGGCTTCCTCTCCTATCTGTTTTGTGTCTCCCTCTCCCTCACCAGTCTGTCCTGGGAGCACTTCCTTAATCAATAATTCACACAAACCCTTATCTCTGAGGGTCTGATTCTGAGGCACCCAACCTGAGACAAACACATAAATTATATTTGAAGCCATGGGTCTAGATGAATTATAAGATGTCAAGAGATTAGATGTTCATAGTTTCTTTATATATTTAATATTTTAAGAGATTTTGGTGTTTTGTAGAGTTTGGGGGTGTTGTTTGTTTGTTTGTTTGTTTGTTTGTTTTTGGAACCAAGGCAATTCAGATTTGGCTGGAATAAGGTTTCCTAAACAGGTCATCATCCCCTCAATAAATAAATATTGGCTTCTGGATGCAAGTGTAAAAATTAATGGAAGACTATGAATGTGTGAGTGTGTGTGTGCGTTAAGGGTTCAGGGCAAGAATAAAGGAGTCCTATGTGAGTTGTTGGCCATCAGGCAAGGTGAGAAGCAGTCTCAATAGAATAGGATAGAATAGAATAGAATAGAATAGAATAGAATAGAATAGAATAGAATAGAATAGAATAGAATAGGAGAATATATTCTGGATTCCAGAATGTTTTGTTTATTATTTAAGAGTAATAAGATCAAGCTCCAAAAAGGGAAAATAGCCATAAATGCATATCATTATTCATTCAAAAATATGTAGTCCAGGTTACTGTCTGGCACAGTGCTGGGCTCTGGGGATATAATGTGCCAGCAGACACAAGTCTGCCCTCACTGCACTTAAATTTTGAAGGGGGAGGGGAGATGGCAAAGGAGAGACAGTAAATAATTATGTCAGTAATTATTTAATTACCATTATTGTGTTAGAAGGAAAGACTACAAGGCATTCTTAGAGTGGATAGCTGTGGACTGAACTAACAAGAAAGGCCCCTCTGAAGAAGTGACCCTCAAGCCCAGTCTGAAGGATGAACAGTTAGACACCGGGGGGGGGGGGGGGGGGGGGGTGCTGAGTTTGGGGCCATGAAAGAAGGTGTTTTCCTCGAACTCAAGCCCTGAATGATGTCAAAGCCGCGTTCTAGCCACAAGAACCATGCCAGCAGGGCCTTGTGCTACTTGCCCTCCCAGACCTTTTTTTCTGAGTGTGGACTTTGTCCTTGCCTGAAATTCCCCCACCTGGAGGCCATCTGCTCATCTCGCAAGATTTAGTTAATGTCTTTTCCTCTTTGAAGCTTTTGCTGACTCCAGGAAATGTTAGACATTCCCTCTGCCATGTGCCTTGTGCATTCTTGGCACATCATAGGTACTTGTTAAATATTCATTGGATGTTTAGTGAATAAATATAACAGCACATTATTCAGTTACTTTTTTTTTTACATATTTAACCCATCGCTAGAGTCTGAGCTCCCTGGAAACAGAGGCTGTGTCTTGCTCATCCGTCTGATGCTTGATTTGTGGCACTTTAAAAATGTTTGTTGAATGAATGCATGAGGTTAAGGAATTGGGGCTTTGATAAAGGAAACCAGGGAAATGAGATTTCAATGTAAATAGAGGTCAGATCACAGAAGGCCTTAAATTTCATTTGAAGGAATTTGGACTTCATAATGTAGGACATGGGAGCCATTAAAAGTGTCTGAGTAAAAGACAGACCTGTTTAGAGCTATGCTTTATGAAGACAACTGTCAGCAGAAGACAATAGGCAAAAGTGGAGAGAGCCTAGAGGCAAGTAGGCCAGGTAGGAAATTACCTATTAGTGGTGGAAGAAAGGGACCAGAAGAAGTAGACCCTAGGAAGGGAGCAAAGGCCACATTCAGACCTGAGAACTGATTTCCTGTGGGAGATTCACACTGGGGCACTTGCCACCAGAGGCTGCAGTTTGCATAACTCTCTATAATGTTTCCTAAGAATTCTCCAGAGGCACATGTTAAGTAATTAAGAAATAGCTACATTCTCCAGAGAATAGCTGAATGCCCTAGCTAATTTCTCCAATTTTGATTTAACAAAAGGGTGCGATAGCTAACGCCAAAATTCCTTTTTGGTTAATGCCCACTAGTTTCAAACTAAATAACCGTTTTAATAACACCCCAGCAACATCAATAACCTAAGTAACTCCTAGAAGCTTCACCATATTAGCACCTAGATTCTGGCTTCCCTCTGATAACCAGAGTTAAAGTTTCATTTTTATTGCTTCATACCCCTGTAGCTTTAATTACCAACACAATAGACAATGCTGTGCGTTTATATATTTTTTAATGAAAAGTAAATAAAATGAAAAGAGAAGGGAGCATACAAAAAAATTGCAATATATTACAAAGTTTATACCAGAAGTCAGAAAATTAAAAATTTAAGATTTTTAAGACACATGAATGTTAATTTATCTGCCCTGCATATGTTTTAAAATATGCTTCATATTTAATCCTGAAGCCAAACTATCATCTGCAACGTGGGTGGGTTAGCATCAGCATAAGTTATTTTGTTATTTTTAATTTCATAAACAATATTTATAGTCTTTATGAGTGACTATTCTGTGTACTCCTAAACATTTATGAGGGCCCATTTATGACAAGAACTGTATTTTAAATCTTTTTGTATCTAAAACTTTAATCTTTGCAAAACTCCTGCAAGCAGTATTATTATCTCTATTTTGCAATTGAAAAAACAGCCTCAGAGCGGCTCAGTGACTTGCCTGAGGCCACACAGCTCTTAGGATGACACTTGTTGGGAATTAAAATCTGCTGAGCTCCAAGGCTATCACCACACTCCATCTCTCTGAGACTGAACCTCAGCAGGTCAGCTCTAACATAGGTACACAACTCAATGAAAATGTTGAAAATCTTCTCTAAAATTGGCAAGTAGAATTGAAGCTGTTTTTCACGCTGCCCTGTGGGCAAAGCTGAGAACAAGTCTTAGTAACCTTAACAATTTCAATGAGCAAAAGAAACTGATTCCCAACAGCGAGCTCTTTAACCACCACAAGTATATACTTGAAAATCATTTGCTTTAATATAACTGTTTTCTCAGGAGGTCATGGCTCTGTGTCAAATGTCACCAAACAATATAATTGTAACAATACTGCAGGCTTCAGTGGACTATGTCATAAGAAATCTCACACTTTATAAACATTTTCCCCCTGTAAATATTGATGAATTTTTTTATTGTGTGGAACAATTCTCCAAAGCATTTAAAGGTAATTGATTGCTTATTAATATTTACGACAACCCTACTGAGTGGTTTGAAGCTGAATGTTGCCATTTATATTTTCTTCCCTGTGATGACTGATGTCCGGAAAAGTCACGGAGTCCCAACTGGACCCAACTGATCTCTGGCTCCAAGTCCAATGTGCTTTTATGCTTTTGAAGATGATCATTTATTAGTAATTCTAAGAAAACAAGAAGCATAATTCTTATTTTTAGACTGCAGAATAGAATTACTACCCTAATCTTCTGAAGTCATGTACTATTACCCTCTTACGTATGCATCGGTGCCAGACACAGAAAGTCACCCACTGTGTCATTCGAATCCTCACATCATCTGCAGTCAGTTTTATTACCTCCATTTCACAGGCAGGGAAACAGAATCTCAGAGATATTACAGAAATTGCCCAAAATCACTCATCTTGCAAATTATAGATCCAGGGTTCAAATCTAGGTCAAGCAAAGCCCATGTCTGTCCTACCCCCTTGTACGACCTCTCTCACTTTTTAAAAAATTACTGACATCTGTCAGGAAATTTTAGAGACAGGCATGAGAAAACACAAATAGTTAAAATTCACAGATAACTGCCAATTCTTACTTAGAGCTTCTGCCAGATCTTTAATTAGAAAATCAGTACCGTTACGTAGTCATATTGGCTGGTTTGCAATTCCCCGCTTGCCCCCGGCCTACGCTCTGCTAGAGCGAAAACTGCCACAAGGTGACTGTGACAACACACCAGGCAATACGTTTCTGTATAATCAGAATTCGTTTTTATATATGTGCTCCATTTAAAGAGTCACTTTCAGATACACAATTTTATGTCTTAAATAGGAAATTCATAATATCTCTAAGAGGCAACATCGTTATTTATATATATATTCCTGTCATGGAAGTCAAGGATGAACGTTTTGAATCATCATAGCAGACTAATATCTCTCATTTCTTTCCCCAAAGCAGGCCTGCATTATGACACAAAGGTGCCAGGAGAATGCGGAATGATTTGGTTTCTTTTGAAAGGGAGATAGATGTGGAGCTGATCCGGAAAGGTTAGCAAGCAGCTGCCGGCATCCAAAAGAGAAAGAATCAGAATGCAATCTTTCTTTCTTGTCAAGTATTTTTATCTGGCTTTATAATAAACAGAAACATTTTTTTATTGTTAAAAGGTATCTTTCCAAGACAGCCTTAGGATGTTGTCTTCTTTGTAAAGTCCATTGAGTCAATTGCTTTAAAATGCTACAGATCATAACAGAACCGAATGTGATAAAGGCCACACAACCAAGTTTTAAGAAATTACATTATCGGTGTAATTCACTTGTGCCATTTTTCAAAACCTGCTTTTAGAAACTGTTAGAAAATTCAGGATGTGGAATCTTAACAAAATATATTGAAAGTATAGATTGTTTCTGATTTTTAAGCTATCTAACTCCCATATAAAATTCACAGAAACAAATATTTACCGCCGTCTCTTTCCCACTCTCATACCCACTCAGGATCCCCAGTGACACTGCCATGATGTGAGATAAAGTGGGTTCAGGAGCAGAAGAAAGGACAGTATTGATGAAAAGAAGTTACAACGTTGGGGAGCTGACTCTGGAATGGGGAGCTGGAAAATCATGGACTTGGACTCAACAGGGCTAGATTTAATTATCGGCTTTCCTGCTTACTCACACACGACCTTAAACAAGTTATTTAACCTCTCTAAGCCTCACTTCTGACTCTATAAGCCAAGGATAATAATGCATGCCTCAGGATTAAATGAGATGATATACAGGTAACCCTAAGTGAAGCCATAAGCCATGTGGTCCAGTTCCAGAGAAGTGCCAGTTAAAGAAGCACGGCACTGCAGGCTGTCATGGAAAAGCAATTTTATTTAAGTTTCTCAACATTAAAGAGAATTCAATCATAACCAATTGCAATATTTCTCATAGCTGCTTGTTTCTTCTACCTAAGTCACTTACTTGTATCCCCAGTCTCTGGAGCTCCTCATTTATCTACAACCAAAGAACATTCTCCACACAACCTCGCTTTTTCTGTCACCACCACTCCCCCACCTACACACATACCTGTTCATCTCATCTCTTTTCCAGTGTTTATCACAAAGGTGATTTAACTTCTTTTTGAAAAGTCCTTTCTCTTCAACTTTAGACTCTCCACTTCCAGGTTTCTCTGGTCATTCTGCCTAACAAGCACAGAAGAGCCATACTGAGAAAGAAAGAGCAGTGGTTTGTTTAGGAAGGTGAAGGTTGGCAGGAGGTTTAAATTAAACTGGAAATTACAGGCGTTTTCCTTGTCAACGTGGGAGAGTGATGTGGTAGAAAATCTGCCAACATTCTACGTAAATAGTTTTTACCCCAAGATATATATAAAGAACACAGGGTCTGGCACAAAGTAAAATCTCAATATCTGTTAGTCCCTCTTTCATTCAGCATCTGTTCCGGATATCTATTGTTTTATAACAAACTATGCCCAAATTAAGTAGCTTAAAAGAACAATGGCTCTTATCTCTCATGGTCCTATGGTTGACTGAGCTCACCTGGCCAGTTCTCACCTGGGGTCAGTCAGAAGGCACCTGGGCCTGGAGTCACCTGAAAGCTCAACTGGACAGTCTGCTGTCTCAACTGGGATGAGTGGAAGAGCTGGCCAGGCCTGTGTCTCTCTCTGTCTCTCTTCATTTTCTCTCTTTATGTGATTGATTTGGGCTTCTTCCCAGAACGGCAGTCTCAGGGTGGTCAGACTCCTTACATTGTATCTGGCTTCCTCAGAGTAAGCATTTCAAGAGACCCAGGAAGAAGCTACAAGGCTCCTTCTGAAGTAGCCTGAGAATTTACCAAGGCACCACTTTTGCAAGTTAAAAGCAAGTTATAGGGTCAGCCAGATTCAAGGGAAGGAAACTCCATAAGGGCATGATGACTGGGATGCTTACTTAATTGGGGGACATCTTTGGAGACCACCTATCATATAGCCCAGTCAATTTAACCAAAAACATTTTTCTCACCATTTTGGAAATTTAGATGTGTTATACTTTATAGTTATTTTTTATGAATAACAGAGAATTTCAGTCAGATTGGCAGCTTCCTATGTTAAGCCAACAAAGTTCATTATGAAAACATCTAATCCCTTCCCTGTTGGAGAAACAGTGAAGCCCTAAAAATCAGATGGCCTGAGTGTGACTCTTGACTCCGCCCTGTACTATCTCTTAAAGCTTGAGGTGGTTTTGTATCCAAGCATTTCCAGCCTGTGACTGCAACAAGACACTCTGGTCATAAAGCACTTAGGCTCATGCAGGACTGCTGAGCAGTTGGCAGTAGTTTCAAAAAGTACAGGTAATGTACTTTGTATTGTGAATATAGGGACTAAAAGTCAGGTCATTGGCAAGCATGCTCAAGGACAGAAGCTAATGAAACTTGTACTTATTTCGATTTGTGACATCTCCAAACCATTTTGTCTTTGGCTTCATTGGGAAATGCGTAACAGCACTCTACTTGGCCTAAACTTTTTCAGTCCATTTTATTATACTGGTAGGAATTCAACCAACGGCAGATTCATTTGGATGAACAAGTATAACCAAAGCTTTGCAGATAAATGCAATAAATTCTGCTAAGTAATTCTGGGAAGCACAGCTGGCTATACATGAGTGGAATGTTGGGGGGGGGGGGGGGCTGGTTTCCAAGATGGGTTTGAGGAGCTGGAAGACCATTCTCACCATTCACAGGAAGAAGGCAAACCAGGCTCCACTGATCTTTCAAAAAATCTTTAGAAATCAATGAACAGAAATACCAAAAGGGCCCAAGGTCTTCCCAGGATTGCCATGGGGTTGGGGCATTAGACTAATGTTTGGAGTAGGAGTGGGGTACCACAATGCAATAAGAAGTATGTCACCCTTTTAAGATATTGTCCCCAAGTTCACAGCACAGATAGAGCAGGAGAAGGAGTCGAGAGCTGTATCAGTCAGGGTTCTTTGCGAAACAACAGAAACCAACTCCTGCCAACTTGTACAAAAAGAAATTCTTTCAGAAGGATATATGGCATAGAAGGATAGAAGGGGAGGGCAGATTCAAAAGCAGACAGACCTAGGCATCTCCAGAAGATCTCGGCAGCAGGAATTACTAAGTGGTCTTGTTTGGACAAGAGAGGATGAACCATCACGACCATTTTTAGTCTTCGCATCATTAAGTTCAAGGAGAAAGATGGCAATTAGGCAAGCAGGGGTAGTTTCCCCAGCCATTGGCTTAAAAAAGAAAGGAAGGAAGGAAGGGAGGGAGGGAGGGAGGGAGGGAGGGAGGGAGGGAGGAAGGAAGGAAGGAAGGAAGGAAGGAAGGAAGGAAGGAAGGAAGGAAGGAAGGAAGGAAGGAAGGAAAAGAAAGAAAGAAAGAAAGAAAGAAAGAAAGAAAGAAAGAAAGAAAGAAAGAAAGAAAGAAAGAAAGAAAGAAAGAAAGAAAGAAAGAAAGAAAGAAAAAGATGATCACCGTGATTCAAATCTTACTTGAATCATGTCTAATGGCAGAGGGGTAATTCCTCCAGATGAGTGCCTGTGCCCAAAGAAAGTTCAAGGGCGGTGGACTGCCCAAAGCAACATGCATCCGTTACAAAAGTCAGTAATGGATAGATGCAAGAGCAATAATACCAGTAGTGAAATGAAGGGTCCTGCCTCAGCAGGCAGAATAATCAGGCACGTGGATGGGGAAGGGGGCAGCAGAGTGCGGCTGCACTGCCAGATAAACCAGGAGTGGCTTGTTTTGCCCCAAGAAGCTAAGAGGCAGTTGAGAAAGAGGAATAATCACCATCTGAGACAACCTTTGGGAATAATAGCTCTGTTATTATCTTGCACCCCAGTTGATCTTCAAAACTCCTATAGCCAGGCTCCTTTTTCAAAGACTTAAGTGCTTATGGAAAGGAAAGGACTGCTAGAAAATCAAACATTAGTTTGAACTAATTCGTTCTGTTTGCCTTCCTGTTAATCTCAGTGAGGGATCGGGGTTGGAGGAAAGAGGTGGAGGCAGGTGACTTGGGTGCTCTAGAGAAGTAGGGGCTGCCCAGGTGAAGTGCAAGAGCTTAGGGCAAATAAAGGTTCGGGTGCTTGGAGAAATGGAGACCTGCAGAGGGCAATTAGGGTGGCCTTGGACCCTGGAAGGGGGAGGAGTGCTTCTTCCTCTTCTTCTGCACGGAGAACTTACGCAGTCCCCCAGTCTGGACCTACAACTCAGACTCCTACCGTCATCCAGCCACATTAGGGGTCAAAGCAGCTTCCTCTCCTAGAAAATGCCTTGCAACCAAATCCCCATTTATAACCTTGTGTGGGGGAGGTGCATCTTGAGTTTCTAAACACTGAGTTATAAACTTTTGGAACATGGCTTTTTCACAGATTGGGCACTGTCTATAATGTGTCATTTATACTCTGTGATTTTGTTGGTAGGGTTTAGTCTGAGAGCTCGGGCCTGGGGAGTTCCATCATCAAGCAAACATTCCTCTCTCACGCATGTAATTTGGTTAAGCCTCAGTGATGCACAATGGCTTTGCTCATGTCTGCCTCAAGTCTTTATTTAGTCTGACCCGTTAACTGGCTCAAATCCTGTGCCTGTGTGGAGTAGAGATAAACAAGGGTTTAACAAACTCAAGGGTGCCTTGAACTCTCCCAGGGACAATGAGAGAGCAGGAACTTCTCTGAGGTTCCTATCAGGGTGCCATCTGCTGTGCAAGGACACCGGACTAACCAGAGGCTAAGTGGGAAAGAGAGGAGTCAGATCACCCAGGCCACAACGCCACAGCGGGGCAGGTGGCGGCGGGTGGGTGGGCAGGAGACCTCAGGGCCCCCTGCAGAGGATTATATCTGTGCCCCTTTCCCTTAGTCTGTCCTCCCACTCCCTGCCCTACCCAGGAGAGGGAAGAACAAAAGTGAAAGCACAGAGCAGCCCTCTTTGGTACTCTTCTCCCTGGATGGTCCAACCAGCCTAGGCCAGGGCTATGCCTTTGGAGGAAAGGAGTAGAGAATGGAAATTTAAGCTGGACTGGATGCAGTGTGTGTGTGTGTGTGTGTGTGTGTGTGTGTGTGTGTGTGTGTGTGTGTGTGTTGAAAGTCACAAGAAAGCCATGCCCATAATAATTTTACAATATAAAAAACAAAATGAAACCGCTTTTTCAGTTAATTTAGCTTGTTCCTCTATTAATTTAGAAAAACTATAGAAGTTAAGAATATAGCCTGATGGAATTTTTATCATAAACCATCAATATGGCTAATCACGAAGTTTTTTAAAAACAGTCAAAAAAATTAGATGGCTCTTGGAAATTAAGCCAAATATTACTGCAGTGTTGCAGGCTGAGAATTTTACAATGTCCAGTTGTGACCTCAATCTTTCTGTACCCCAGTTCTCTGTATTGGCACACACAGTAGATTTTGCAAATAAAGTCAAAATGAAGAGCTCTTTTTAGCAGCTGGCATCTATGTACCCATGTGTAGCAGCAATATTCTCACCTGTGAAATGAGAGAATTGCTTTAATCTCTCTACATGTAATTCTAGCTCTGAACTCCAAGAAACTTAATGCAGCTAAAAAGCATGAGATTTTCACAAATGCCAACCTCCGGGCTGAGAGCAAATGTACCATGGGGTCATCAACTTGTATTATATTGACTTAGGTCATGAGAAAACAGTTTGGGTTGCATGTTGTTTAATGACTCATTGGCTACTAACAGTGGAGTTCTCCAGGGTCATTTATGTATCAAATGAATGCATACACTGAAGTCATAACCATGAACCGTGCCCTGAACATACATACCATCTGGAAATAAATAACTTAATTTTACTGCTGGGCAAAATAGAAGACATAGAACTAAAATATCAATAGGTAGCAATAAACTAAGTAATCCAGACCCCTGGACTCCATTAAGTCTAAATTATAAGGCTGAATGCCATTGCAGGAAATTCAGTTGCCACCTACTTCTTTCTCAGTTTCTCTAAAATAATTTGTGTGTGTGAATGTGTGTGTGCATGTGTGTGTGTGTGTGTGTGTGTAGTTTAAGAATGCTGGAAATTTCAGTTTTGTGAAAAATGAACAAAAGGCTTTGGCACCCTATTTTAATTGCTGGAATTTAAGATTTCATTTCAATAGAATGTATTTAGCATAAACCAGCATAGTTCTCCATTTCTACTACAAGTTGATAAGACACATTGTATTGGGTTTGTTGGCAGGAAGCCTATAATTAATAGTTTTATTTTCCAAAAATAATTATCAAATAAATTTGCATAAGGTCAAATTTCAAAATAAAAATTGGCCAATTTTCCAAAACATTCAAAAGGGCGAATAGTACCCCACTGAGATTTTACTATCTAGTATTTATTAATGTGGGTTAATTCTCGTTGGGATGAGCAGTAATCTGTTTGGACACAGCCCCCCACAGGGTGGAAGTGAAGGCAGAGCACCGGTAGGACAGGGGAATTTACTGGCATTGAACATCAGGGATTTCTGATTACTGAAACCACAGCTGACGCTGATCCTCATTGCAGCTCCCATTTCAGCCCCTAACTATTTTTAGGGCAAAGAACTTGAGACTTTACATCAGAGGTTAGACGCAGTGAGAGATGCAAAATGGGGAGTTAATTGAAACTCTCTTCCCGCTCAAAACACATCATCAGGTTAGGGTAAAATGCACTTGCAGAAAGAATGTAAAGAAATGACAACGAAGAGAGAAAAGAGGACCAGTTTGCAGGCTGGCTCTGCTCCTTGGCTGAATTCCATTTGGCTTGTGAGACAAGCTCCCGGATCTGACCACAACCTTTAATATCCACCTATCAAAATGTTGCATTATGCCCTTCCTTGGAGCAATGATTGTCTATTTGC
Organism: Miniopterus schreibersii; assembly: GCF_964146895.1. Lineage (NCBI taxonomy): Eukaryota > Metazoa > Chordata > Mammalia > Chiroptera > Miniopteridae > Miniopterus > Miniopterus schreibersii. Next base: position 67,869,166 of record NC_138109.1, read on the forward strand.
ATTTACCTGCATAACTATAAGAGACCACACACATGATTCTTCCTAGAAGGCTGCAGCAAGGTGACTTGCTATCTCCATTGTTAGGATCCTGCTGTATGCTCCTCCTAGTAAGATGATTACAGACCCTTGAGAAGGCTGACCAGCTCCTTCCAAAAATCCTTTCTCAGAGACTGAACTGGATAAAAATCAGATGGTGCACTGGGACCATTTCTTGAGTCTGGGAGCTCCAGGAAGGTTACTGACTCAGATAAACATTAGCAGACTCTGTGTGATGTCCTGCTCAGAACCTGTTGCCTGTAGGTGCCTCACAGTGCTGGTTGTCCTCCTATAGTCTTCTGGGCAGTGCCTTAGTTCTCTGAGTTTGAAGAATTGAGGCCAATAATGACCTGGGGGTGATGAATTATCTGTGACCTAAGGCAGAGGCAGGGCATTTTGGTTTTACCCACAAGATGGGCCTACCGCCCCTCCTTCTTCATCCCCAGTCAGGGTTCAGCACCCACCCACCCAGGTATCTGATTCACATTCACACTGGGAAGCTTCTCCTTCTAAGGCAACTCTCCTTCCCACCTGACCTTGAGTCTCTACAGTGGGATCCCGGGAGGGACTCCCTACTCCCTTCCATGTGGCAGAGTACAAGAATGCCTGGCATGAGCATGTCTCTCTCTCCTGCTCTGCTCCTAACACTGGTGGCCTCTTTGTCTTCTCTTGTCTCTCCTCCAGGGTCTTGCCAGTCTGAGAGGGAGGAGGTGCCATGGATAACCAGTCTAACAGAGCTAGACTGGCTCAGCTCCCTTCCAGGGGAGCTTTAGCTTCCACATAACCAGGCGCCATTTGCCAGCAGCTGGCCCTGGGAGGCTGGGCCAAATGCCCAGCCTCACCAACCAATCACATGTACCTTCCTGGAGTTTATGCTGAAAAACCCAAATTTAAGTTTCCCAGGTAAGCCCCAACAACTAGCTCCCTTTTGTGACTCTTCCAAAGCAAAGTCAAAGTTAGTCACCCTTCATCTGGGCTGTCACAGCCATATTTAAAACACTAATTGCCTCACCTCTAGATTAGAAGCTCCTCAAGGGTTGGTAGGTGCCTTATTTTGACTTGTTTTCTCATCTGTAAAACAGGGAAAATAATACATGTAGAGTCCTTAGAATCCTGCCTGGCACAAGGTGAGCTCAGTAAGTAATAGTGATAATTGTCATTATAATAATAGTTTAAGATAAAATTAATACAATTTCTATGTCTCTGGTATGTAGTGGAGTACCAATCACAAGCAGGGCCTCAAAAAATCAGTTGTTGAGTAGATGATGTTGCAGAAAACCATGAGGACACAGGCTTGCTGGACTGAGGGATGCATTTCAGGAAGCAATGGGCAATCAGTAGGTGGAAGCGCTCTTGTAGTCCTCCTCCTAGTGCCCATCTTGCTCTGTGTGAAGCACAGCGCTTCCTCTCCACTGCAGCCTTGGGGGGGGGGGGGACAATGGGGTTTCTGTTTATGATATTTCCACTATTTAGAAAAAAGCTGATGTTTCAAGGAAAGTCCTTCATTGTCTCTCAATGCTGTGTTCCCTCACTAGGTACCACCAGATGATGACTGGTAGCTAATGAGGAGGGCATAAGCACAGTAATTAAGACTCACTTCAGGAACAGAACTCTCATAACAGAGAACAGACCATTCAATATTCTCCACAAGCTTTTCATTGGCATGGAAAATGGTTTATTAAGACAATTAAGACAGCTGTTCTCTTCCATTTCTGGGTATAAACAGACAATACACTAGTTAAAGAGGGACTCAGCATTTTTGTACATGAGAACTATCCCCCCACCCCTTGTTGAGATTCTCAACACATCATAAAAGCAATATTTGAAAACTTACCACTTACTATATATATAAACCTCTGATTTAAAGGGACACAAGCAAAAACATTACCAGATACACACTGGGTATATTTCCTCTAATTTAGCTATTGTAGGCTTCTTTACCCCTTGCATAGGCCTTAGAAACAGTACCTCATAGACCCCTTCTGGGAGGGGAAAAAGACCAAGTGCAATTCTTGCTCATGTTTTGTATTGCCTGGTCAGGAAAGATTGGGCTGGGGACCGGAACTTGGCCTACTGGCAGAAATGTCTAGCAGGAGGTGGTCTGGAGCAAGAGCTTTGCTTCTCTGAGGCATTCCCTGTTAAAAGAGGACTGGCATAAACATTTAGAGCCTTCTTCTGGCCAACCAAGGACAGGGCACAGTTGGTAGCCATGGTGGAAACCAAGAGACATGGTGAGAGACAGTGTTAAGATGAAGCCATGATGTCATATGGTAGAGCAGAAATTAGAGTAAAAAGTGAAAACGGAGGGAGTCAGAGACGGAGAGAGAAACAGGACTGGGAAAGTCAACAGGAGAGAGAACAAGGGACTTTTTTTTTTTTTTCTTTTTCTGAAATGACAGCTACTAGAGCTGCGTAGGCCCATGCACAACATGTTACAAACGAAGTGATGAGGTGGGGACGAGCTATAGCCTGGAATCCTGAAGTGGGAGAGGTCTGGTGGGTCCTGAGGTCGCAGGCGCTGTTCTGGCAAGGTGCCTGCTGCCTTTCCCAGCGCTCACTGTACAGCAGAGCCACCTGCACGCATGAGGGGTTGGCCTCAGGCCCGTGAAGTCAGTCTCCAGAGGTTAGGCCCCGACATTGGTATTTTTCACATGCTCCCCAAGTCGTTCTAAATTGCAGCCAAGGTTAAGAACTGTCAACTTTATTGCATTTAAAGGACTTTCTAGTTTCCTGCTAGACACTCTCAGTAATAGTTTCCACTGACATGGGCAACCCCTGTGGACAGAGAGGAACACTGAGGGCAACGGGACCTAGTATCTGCCCTTTTCCTCAATCCTTTCAATTACTAGAACTTTCCTCCTGTCTATATTAAGATGTTAAGCAACTATAGGTAAAAATTGTCTCTCTTCCTCTTTTTTTGCTACTAATTTTAATTAGAAAGTTTCAGTTTGTTATTAATTCTCCCACTTGAAGAGATTTCTAGTGGTTCAGGAGATGTAACTTCTGAGATATATTTTCTCTAGGGAAAACCATTTATTTGCAGGAGTTGCAAGATGTGGTCTCCCCTACTCATGTAGGGGCCCCCCACTTTGATGAGTGGAGTCACTTGTTTGTTTATGAATATTTCATAGATCATATAGATCCAAACATAGATTAGCAAAAAAGAGGTTTCCTCCTCTACTACACTGCATAGTTAGTACCTTTCTTTCCTTTCTCTGAGCAAAAAGACGGGGTTAAGTGGCTAATTACATTTCATTGCACAGGCATACCTCGTGTTTTTTCCACTTAGCTTTATTGTGCTTCACAGGTGGTGTGTTTTTTTACAAACCATAGGCAAGATCCTCCAGCAGCAAAAAGATTAAGACTTGCTTTATTGTGAGACTCACTTTATTACTGTGGCTTGGAACCGAACAAACAATATCTCCAAGGTATGCCTGGAGTGTAATAAAATTTCAAAACTGGAATAGGTGCAGCTGAGCTGCCTCCTACTGTTCTTTCAGTTTGGTTCATGTCGAAAACACTCTTTCCCAACTTTGCTGTTCCAAGTGTCACTCCACACAGTGTTTGCCTTCTTGGTCTGTTAACTCCTGTCTTTAGCCGTTGATGTCCTCCCCCGCACCCCCTTCTTTTATGTTCTTCAACTGGCCCTAATCTTTGCTCCTGCATGTTGGAATTCCCCTCCTCACCTCTCTGATTCCTGTTTCTGCTTTCCTTTTCCAAATGCCATGCTGATATCACCTTCCCAGCTTTGTATAGCTTACCTCATTCTTAGAACCACTCATCTACAGCCTTTAAATGGTTTCTTCTGGCACTTTAAACCCTTAAATTAAAGATATCAAAGCTATTTACATCCTGGCTTTTAAAAAGTTATATAAATAAGTTAATAACACAGTGTAGACACCTTTATAAACCTAAGTTAGATTCCTATAAGTCAAAGGGCAATAGTGCCTTTCCAATTACTCTAAAATACCTCTGCCAGTAAAATGGTGTGAAACCTTCAGGGTTCTATAGCTTCTTCTTTTGTAGGATCTTTCTCTTTGGTTCCAGTTCCACTAAGTCCTCATTTATCACATTGTCCAGTGTAAGAATATACTGTGACAAGGAACCCCCTTTCCTCAGAGAGTCTCCTAAAGCAGTCCTTCTCACACGTTGTATAAACATGAATCTCCTGAAGACCTTCTTAAAATTCAATTTTGATTCTGTAGGTCTGGGTGGAGACTGAGATTCTGTATTTGCAACAAGCTCTCGGATGATGCTGATACTGCTAGACCAAGGAAGCAGATACGGGGCTTCTCAACAGCTTTGGTGTTTGCCCCCAATATTTTATCACCAAAGCTTTCTCTGTGCTTGCTAATATGTTCTCAAATCAACTCTCAACCAATTGCTGAATTAAGATTAGGCCAATAACCTCCATTGTTGACTGGTTCTCTAACTGTACTTTAAAATTTTGTTTTTTCATTCTACCAATCATTCTAGTTGCTGGCTGATTAATGGTTCTTAAAACAGCATGACGTGTCACATGCTTCACCTCTTGGTCCTTAATCATTTCTACAGAACAACTCATGTACAACAGTGGTCATTTTCTATCTTCATTTTTTAACATTTGCTTTTCTTAATAATAGATTGTCTTCTTTTAGCTCTTTTAAAACTTTTACCGTTTTTGGATTTATCAGACATGATGGGATTAAGAATGCTCATAAACACCTCGAAACAAAGCTCTATGCCAAAGACTAATAAACAATGAGTGGTCAAGACAAAAATGATTGTGCACAAATAAAGCTATTTTTTAGTGATAGGCAGTCTTTTTGCTCTGAATTGGTGCTTTGTTGGAATCGATGAAACTTAGAGAATTGAAAGCTTGTAAGCGGAGTTTATTTAATTGAATAAAATAAAAAAGATTTTTTATTTCCCAGTACCAGAGGCATGTCCCTATAGATGTGGTCATTTGATCACTTACCAGGTTGTTTCTGGGAGGTGGAGGAAGGCTCCATAAACAGTATCCCTCTCTTGTACATGTCTGAATCAGTGGAGAAATAAGACAATAGCACTAGCATAAAATGGCTAAAACATAACTTTCATTTCTGGTAAGGGTGATGAAGCACATGGCTTATATTGATGGGTGAGCAGAACTATTACTGAAACTTAGGTTAAAACTTGCCTACTCACTCACAGGAAGCGCTGCGGCACCCCAGCCTCCTCCACTGGCAGCCTGGCCTTATAGTGTGTTCTTTGCTGGAAGTTTGCATCTAAGGAAAAGAAACAAGTAGAGGCCCAGGCTCCTTCCTTATTCCCTAGCTCACTACATAGCAGTCACCTCTCCTCCACCAGGAAAGACCCACATGTTAGACTAGTGGAAGGGCCTCATCCACATGGAGAAAACATCAAGAGTGGAGAAGAGGTGTTCTCCCTAACCATAAGCTGAGTACTTTAGCTAATTTAATTCCAGAACAAACCAATCAACAACGGTCTGTATGTCTGTACTAGGTACTATTCACTGTTTTTGGTGCCTGGGACACAGATCTTGACAGGGCAGTTTACATTAGTGTCAGTGCTTGCATAGCCTACCTCCCTCATGTCATCCAATTCCAGCCCTATCAAATCCTACCTTTATTTAAAATTGTGATATTTTGTTCTTCACAGATTTTTTTCAATAACTTCAAAATTTTTAAATATTACATTAAGATATTATCCATCTCAATTACTGAGCTTTTCAGTTCCCCCTTAAATGTTGCATTTGAGGTGAATGCCATATCTGCCTCACCCTAGTTCCAACCCTGGTTTTAAAATAAACGTGTAAATAAATTAATTAATTAATTAAACAACTTTTAAATAAATTATCATATAGTGATGTGTGCTAAGTTGAGAAACAGGATGTGATAGGAAGTGATTGGGTGGGTAACTTGAATGGTCAGGGAAGTCTAAGTTGATATTTAAGCTCAGACCTGAATGCCATGGACAGTTTGGAGGAGAGCTTGTGAAAAGGCCTCAAAGTAGAAATGAGCCTGGAATTTGCAAGGAACACACACACACAAGGTTGGTGCGGCTTAAATGTAAATGACCCCAAAGGTGAGTAGTACTTGCTTTGGATAAAGTATCAGGTAGCGTTCAAATTTTAGGACTTTGTAAGCCAAATAAGGAGTTTGAATTTTATGCTAAGTGCACAGGAAGCAACTGAAGGGTTTTAAGCGAGGGAGCAACATGATCGGATTGCTCTTTTAAATCATTTTATTTGGCTTTTGTGTCCAAGATGGGTTACAGGGGTGTGGGTGCCAAAAGAGTAGACCCGGGAGAGCTGTCAGTGCTTCTGGGGAAAGACGGTGGTACCTTGGGCTAGGGTGATGATAGTGAAGACGGAGAAAGGGGAGCCGGTTCCAGCATTCAGCGTCACTTTAGAAATAAGAGTCGATGTTGCATAAGGAAAGGAGAGGAACCAGGGGTGATTTCAGGTGGCTTAACTTGAGCAACTTTGTGGACAGTGGTGCTATTTACCAAAACAGAAAAGACTGGGGGGAGGGTGCAGGTTGCGGGGTGCGCAGGCAATCACATTTTTTTCAATTTGGGGTATGCTGGGTGTGAGACGCCTATTGAATTCATGCTGAGTAAACAGCTGGTATGAGAGAGGGGAGGGAAGACCGGCTGAAGAGGGAGATCTGGGCGTGCCCGAGCCCTGCTGTGACTTACAGCGCGGTGATGGACGGGATCATCCAGGCAGCGAGCACAGGCGCAGCCCGGAGGCTGGAGGTGCAGCCTCGGGGGCAGCTGTCGGAGTAGGAGAGAGGAAGAGTGGAAGCATGGTGTCCTTGGAGTCAAGAGAAGAATGTGGCAAGGAACTGCACTGACACCCGCTGAGAAGTCGGCCAAAAGGAAAAAAAGGGGGGAAAAAATCAGGGCAGATAAATAGCAAACGTAGGGGCAGCCCGGTGGGTGGTCACTGATGCCGGGACGAGGCGACCCGCGCCGGCGTGAAGGGCACAAAAGCCAGGCGCGGTAGGTTTGGGAGAGAGTGGAAATTCAGGAAGCCGGAAAGCCGATTCTGATTGCCACTTTGTGGATGCAGAGGCTGCGGCTCAGGACCCTGAACTGTCCCATCCAAGGTCACAGCCTGCGCAGTCAGACCTTTGACCCGGAGTCTGAGAAACGACCTGCTCCAGGGAGGTGTGCGCTCGGCAAGAATTTAGTCAACTCTCCTCCAAACCGTAAACACCAGCATTGCACTCAAAGGAGCCCTTGACTTAAAGCATTCTTCCTAGATACCATTTCCATTTTAAAGAGGGAAAAAAAAAACAAACGAGAGAGCCCGGGTTGGGAGGGAGAAGGGCATCCGAGACGCGCTCTCCGGGGTAGGGAAGCGCCGCCCCTTTCCCGCAGCCCAGGCCGGGCGCGCCCACTGCGGCTGCGCGGGCAGGGCGGGGGCGGGGCGAGGGCGCGCGAGCGGGGCCGAAACGCGGAAGGGGCTGCGGCGGGGGCCAGGCCGGGAGGGGGCGGGGCGGGCGGCGAGGGCGCGTCCCGCGCGGGCGACAGGTGCGCCGGGCCGAGGGCGGCGGCGGCGGCCGGAGACCTGAGGGAGGAGACGCGGCGGCCGCGGCGATGCTGGAGACCCTGCGGGAGCGGCTGCTGAGCGTGCAGCAGGATTTCACCTCCGGGTGGGTATTCGGCGGGGACGGAAAGGGAGCGGGGGGCCTGTGCCCGACGAGGGGCTGGGTATCCGCCCGGGACGCCGTCTCCCTCCCCTCCCCGCAGCCCGGTCCCGTGCCTCCCCTCCCCACCTCACGGAGAAAAGTAACGAACTTTCTGGCGTCGGCCCGGCCGCACAAAGTAACTTAGGTCCCAGCGGGCTGGCTCTGACTCGAGCCGCGGGGGCCGGGGGGCTCTGGGGATACGCGGGACCCCTCCCGGCCGCATCCGCGGGCCCGAGGGGGGGCGTCGCGTGAGAGGGGCGCGCCTCCCCGCGGGACCGGGGCCCCGCCCCCACGGGCCCTCGCGAACTCCGCCGGGACACCTGCCCGCCGGGCCTCGGCGCCGCTGAGGCCCCGACTGGAGTGGGACCGCCGCTCCCCCGGGTGCGGGCGCCGCCGCTTTCCCGGCCGCGGCCCGAGGTCTGCGTGGGTCTCAGGTCTCCGCGCGCCTCCAGCCCTGGAAGGCTTGCCGCAGCTTCTTCCCCTTTTGGTTTCTCTCCCTTTGCCCTGGTTTTAGCGCCTCCGCGAAGAAACTCTCGGGCAAGAGAAACAACAGAACTGCAGCAATGCAACGAATGCCTAAGGGTTAGGAGCAAAAACAGATCACTTCCCAGCCTTTGCTTGGAATCAGCTGGGCACCTTCAACAATCCTGATGATGCCTGGGTCACAGCTCATGCCAATTAAATTAGACCGAGAATGGAGTTTTAAAGGTCCCCAGGTGATTCCATTGTGCGGCTAAGGCTGGGAATCACAGGTTCTCAGCTCTGTCACGTAAGAAAGCATACTTCTGCAAGGTACTCAGCTTCCACGACCCTACCACGGGGGTAAAGGGTTATCGTGAGGATTAATGAATTAACATGTAAAACGTGTCACTGTTGTTATTACTCTATCTCCCCGTTGTTATTACTTAGTGCTTAATTCATTTTAATTTTTCCATTACTTTAGAAAGGTTGTCACCTTTATAAAGGATCTGTCACCTTTAGCTCACAAATCCTTTGGAGAATGCTCTGAATAATGAGGGCATCTTGAAAATGCTATTTTAAATTTCTAATGAGAAAGATGGTAGCTAAAATTTTATCTTATTGGACAAAAATGTTTAGCATATTGTTTGCCTTTTGTGTGCTGAGTGGTAACAACCTGGCAAAAAGTTGAGCGCTTAGTACATATAAAGCCTTTTCGGTAGTTTTGGTGTTAATATTAATTACAGATGCTCTAGGAGTCATTCTTTGATGGTGTGTTTGGATTTTTCCTCTTTAAATTCAAATAGTAACTTCTTTTCAGAATGTAAATTATTGTATTGAAAAATTTCGGAATGATGCTGGAATGGTCTACTTGTAGCATGAGCATGGTACACCCGTTATCATGACTTCAAGGAATTCCTTGATGGAATAACAGTCCATCTTCTGATAGTTACTGTAACTTTCCAGGTGGTATGGTTACCTCAGAACCCATTTATGCACCTGACCTTTGCTTAAGAAAGTTGAACTTACCTGGACCAAAATCACCCTGGGGGAGCTGGATAAACTGACTTTAGGGAGAGGTTTGAGGGGATCTGATTAGAACTGCATGGAAACTGACTTTTTGAAAGATGTCATGGAGCGGGACCAGTTTGGGATTAGACATCCTGAGAGGACTGTCTTTCAGTATAGGCCCTTTGTTGGCTTTCTTCTTATATAGGTCACTTTCAGCTGCCAAACCACTGTACTGCCTGCCAGAGAAATAACTCACCTCCAAGTAATATCTGTCTTCCAGTTGACTGGAAACTCTAAACTCTGATGTTCACTTTTGTCAGGTCCTCAAATTCCTGTGCAATTCTCACCAAGAAAAAAAACACCAATTTTTATTCATAATAACATTATGTCAAAATTGAGACAAACCTAGAAGTTTATTATGGTAAACACTTTACATATTTAGCTTGAGATTAACCTGTTTTACAGAACTGAATATTTTGCCTTGCTGAGAAAAGATGAAATTAAACACAGCACATGTGTATATTGCAGGACGCACAGAGGAATTCAAAGATGAAAGTGACATGGTTCTTCCCCAAATTATCAAATTGGACCTGGCATTCCTTTAGACCACTTGGTATTAATGCCCAAAGAAGCCAGAGCAGCTCAAATAATTGGAAACTAACTTCAGGTGTTCAGGTTGCCCCAGGGAACCAATCAGTAGAATTGGGAGGCCTGGTGCTTTTCTGAGATGCTTCAGTGTGGCCAGTGTTGCTTCAGTCACCAAGAGCAGCAGCCTTATCTCAGTGCTCATTTTCCATTTCTGATAACATATAATGGGCTTAAATGGAGGAAAATTAACTTTTCTTTTTTAAGTAAATAAGATTATTCTTTATTCTCACAAGACAATGTCACACTAGTGATGAAAGCATATCCAATGAATACCATGAATTTCTACCTTCCATTCAAACTTAGAAAGAATGCAGCTGAAGATCATCAGTTAAGGGCAGTGTAGAGATTGCTGGTGGCGTGCGGGGGACTATAGGTTGTTCATGGACTTGTTACCTTTTTTGTAAATTTTTATTCATAATAACATGTCAAAATTTGAGACAAACCTAGAAGTTATGTCCCTCTCTGGCATAAGTGGGTGGCTAGCTAGCCTAAAGGCCACGGGATTGAGGGGATTGGTTCTGGACCTCACTCTTCCCCTCACTTGAGTCTTGATTTGAATTTAACTATGAGCTGTTGGAGTCTTTTGGAGAGTTCACGTAGAACATGTGCTTTTTAGGGACTGGCTTGAGCTCTGAGGGAAACGTTTAGATATACTGAAGTGCATTCTTCAGTCCATCCTGGCCTTCAATAGTAAACTTTTTCAATATTAAATTTTTTCAATATTAATTTTTTTAATAAACTTTTCATTTTAATTAAATAGTCAGAATAAATTTTGATTAAATAAGTTTACAGTTAAATATTTAGGAACAACTAATGTATTAAATTAATAAGTTTTACTTTACTAGTTTTGCAAACAATATAAATATTTAAGAGTGTTGGTGGATGATAAAAGAATGTTAACTGCCCAATAAATGTAAAAGATGAATGAACAGGAGGACCTTAAACAGAGTATACTTAGTTGTGAATAATCCTTCCCACACAGAAAATCGCCCTGGACATTAATGAATTCATCCACTGCTTGGCAGATGGGCTCTCCATTTCCTGACACCCTGGCCAGCAACCCTAAAAAGGTTAGCATTCCACCACACCAGCAAAGACCCTCAGGACACAAGTGCTTACTCCCAGCTGGGAATCCATTCTGGGAAATAAGCTAAACAGACACTGAGGCAGCTGGGCCAGCCTGGCCCTAGTCCCTCCAGCGGTGTCCACACTGAGCATTGCAGCACTTGTAGAAGGTGGTCATTGGCTCATCTGCAGAGCAGGTCTGAAGCTGCATGAAATTGACACAAGGTTCACATTTGGGACATGGCTCTGCTGTAGAGTCAGTGTTCTCACAGGCAGCTGCTCCACCAAGCATATCATCCACTTCTTTCAGCTTTGGATACTTCTGATTTGTTACCTTGTAAGTGGTTTTGTGCACATAGGGGCAGCTGTTGCAGGCAGAATGGTGGCAGCACTGTCCCTCCTCCATAGCGTGACAGTAGACTCAGCCCCTTAGGCTCCTGCAGCCCATTCTGGCCTTTGATTTTGCCTTTGGAGTGGTTATGACCAGCGGCCTCAAGATTGAAACATTCAGGCGTGCAAAACCCTTCAGGGAACTGAAAATCAGATTTACTTATGGTTTACAGCTGCCTGTCACTGGCTGGCGTTTCCCATTTGTAATGCTCTGGGTTCTTGTGGATAGGGATAGAAACATGTTATTTATTACTAGTTGCAACCAATACCATGGGTATTTTACCCTCAAAGCCTCCTCTGCCCAGACCCCCACCCCTGCCCAGTATGCTCATTCTCTCTTCTCCCCTCCTATAGTATTAAAACTTGCTCTAAGGAGAGAATCTATTCATCTGATTTGCAGTTTGGTAAAATGGTGAAGTTTTGCCTGAAATGTCCTTTCCAGGACTAGTTAACTTTTTATTTTTTATTTTTTTTATTTTTTAAAAAGATTTGTTAAAATTGGATTTTTTAGAGAGAGAGGAACAGAGAGGGAGAAAGAGAACCATCAATGAGAGAGTGAAACATCAATTGACTTCCTCCTGCATGTCCCCCTTCCCCACCCGCACTGGGGATCCAGCCCAAAACCGGGACATGTGCCTTGACCAGGAATTGAACTAGCAACCCTTTAGTGCATGGGACAGTGCCTAACGAACTGAGTCACACTGGCCAGGGCTATTCACCTTTTTAATAAGCAGAAAGCTATCTCAGTATTCAACTTGATCTAGTAGATATTTACTAAGTTCCTTCCAAGTGCCAGGCCCTAGGCTAGGCACTCAAACAGTACTTTTTCATAGAAGCTTTGTTCATTTTTTTCCAAAAAGATTTAAGAGGTCACGTACTCAGTTTTGCATAGCCTTTGCTAAGCAGTGTCTATTTATTGAGCTACACCCTGGTGCTGCAAAATTGACTGCAAGGTTTCTGCCCTCTGGATGTCCTAGACTGGTGATAATGTAAAGCAAAGAAGAGGGAACTGAATGTTAAAGATACAAGTGATGTGGTATGTGAGCCCAGAGGAAAGAGTCTTTAGTTCAGGTGCATTTGCAGAAGGCTACAAGGAAGAGGTGGCTTCTAAATGGAGCCTTGTTGAATGAGGAAGGATTGTGATAAATTTGGGTAAGAGCCTTTCAGAGCTGGAAGCAGTTGTGGGAGATAAAACTGGAAAGGAAGTTTAATGACTGATAATAGAGGATCTTTAATGCTTTGCTAAGGTAATTCATTTATCAAATATTGATTGACTTCTTTCTCAGTGTCAGGTGCTTTTCTAGGAGCTAGGGATATAGCAGAGAACACACCAGACAGCAAATAACATCCCTGCGCTCATTCTAGCGGCAGGAGACAAGAATCTAGATGGTCATATGTACTGTCACTAAAAATAAAGCAGGTTAAGGGGGATTGGGAATGGGGTGATTGCTACTTTATATAGGGAGGTCCTGGCTTATTTTTAGGTTGACTGAATCTTTTGAAGGTTTTTGTGGAGGGGAGCACAGCATGAGCCTATCTAGATTTCTGGAAGGATAATTTGGGAGGCAGTGTGATGGGAGGACTAGCTATGAGGAACAGGGAGATTATTTAGGAGACTGTCATTATGGGTCAGGTGAGAGAGGGTAAGGTAGTGCTGGTAGAAATTTAAAGGAAGGAATGGGCATGACAGGCTGTGGTCAAACTTGTGAATAGTAAGATGTAGGAAGTGAAAAAGGTGGAGAAATTGAGGGTGTCAATTTTGGAGTATCTTAAATAAGTGATGTCATTTACCAACATAAAAGAATTTAAAAATAATTTTAAGAGAGAAGGAGCAGTTGACAGTGAATTTAGTGTGGGGTAACTTAACAGCTGACATCCAAAAGTCAGTTGGAAATTCAAGAAACATGCAGGAAGAGGTCAGAACTCAGATGGTATCTTTGGGATTAATTAGGATGTAATCTAAATTTCTCTCCCTTTCCTGAGTCTATTCAGCTTTTGTGTGAATCTCTCAGGGTTCAGAGCATAGGAGGTCCTATGCACTTTTAAGTGTGATTAATGTTTTTGTGTTTCCCTGACTTTTTTTTTAAAAAAAACAACCTGAATATTAATGGGAAATTATGGTAGATTAAATTTGTATTCATAAACAGAATTTAAAGTCAAAATAATGGAGACATGAACATGATTAAAGGAATTGAACCTAAATGACAAAATATGCTAATAAATATATTTTGTGGTGTTTTAAAGCAATCAACCTCACCTTTTATGATAGCTGAGATTGGATGGGTAGGAAATTGAGGGGCAAGTAAATAGAATGCCATCAAGGTCGCTCTGTGCCATTAGCACATTTTCTGTTCATTAGTCATTGTAGTGCTCTATGTATCATTCTGTTTATCTACTTCTTTTTAAATTTTTGTCTAAGCAGTTTTGCTAATCACTTCCTTTTTTTTTTTTTTTTTAATAATCCTCACCCAGGGATATTTTTTTCCATTGATTTTTAGAGAGTGGAAGGGAGGGGGAGAGAGAGACACACACATACATGGATTGGTTGTCTCCCGCACAAGCCTGGACTGGGCCTGGGATTGAACCTGCACCCGAGGTACGTGCCCTTGACTAGGAGTTGAACTGGGAGCCTGTGGCCTGATTCTGTAACCACTGAGCCAAACTGGCCAGGGCTAATCACCTCCATTTCTTACTAGATGCTTCCATATTAGTATTTTCTATAAAGCTTGAAGAAATAAATGTGCTGGTGTCAAATTAAGTTTAAGTCTTTGGAACAAACTAAAAATAAATTATTGAAACGTTATGATGAATTTAAGGTTTAGTGTTTTGAACTCAAAAGAGTGCATTAGTTGCTTTTGGTAGAAAATAATTGCCAGGTGGCTCACTTAGGTCTATAGATTAATATACTTGCACAGCAACACCTATGTCTTCCTGGGAATATATGGTATTAGGAAGATTAGGAACAGTGGAGAAGCCTTTTATAGGAACTGGTGCGTGGGAGGACCTCTATTTTATTTCACCTTGGCCCAGTAATGTAATAGTTTCCTACTTTTCTTGATGATGGTCCTTTTTATGTTAATTAGCTCTTTAGTTTACAGAATGCTGCCTGAGTAATATTTGGAAGTTTATTTAATTCTTATAGCGAATCATTATGGTCAGTATAATATTATCATTTTATGTTTGAGAAAACTGGAGTATTATACCTAGACCAGTATTTCCTTCTCAGAGTGTCATGACATTGTGTTACATTAAATAGACTTTATTAGTGGGTTGTGTTCAGCACAGGATCACTGTGAGAAACTTAAGTAGAGTTATCCCAAAATAAAAATGGTAAGCTATTTTCAGTTGAATTTTGGCTCTAGAATGTATTTCAGAAAGGACTTTTTTGCTGCTTGTTAAATATGTCTGACCTTAAATTTTTTTCATCTTAAAATAAGAATCATTTTAATCCTTTATTTTTTCTCTCCTGAACCTTATTGACTGTTTCCCATTCCCTTCTAGGTACTTTGTTTTTTCCAACAGTTTCTATTCTGAATTTTCGCACATTGACAATTTATATGGAAAAGGTGCGATGAGAAAAAATGAATATCTAAAAGACTGTTTTTGTTAAAAAAAATTTTTTACAAAGTTTCAAACACACACAAAAATAGAATAACACAGTGAACCCCCATATGTCCATTGTTGAGATTCAACAATTGTCAACTATTTGCTTTGTTTCTCCCCTTATTTGTAAAGTAAATCTCAGACTTGTTTATTATACCTCTCATGCATCAGTTTGCATTTCTAAAAAAATACAAATATTTCATAAATGCAATGCCAGTATCGTACGTAACAAAATGAACACTAATTCTTTGATATTATCAGTTATCGAGTCCATAATCAGATTTCCTGGTTCTTAGAAATGTCTTTTTACAGTTGACTTGTTCAAATCCAGATCAGATAAGTTCCACACATTACATTTGGTTAAAGACCAATTTTTAAAGCAGATGGTTTTTAAGGAGCCACATGGGAAAGTTCTCATTGATCCCGTCAAGGATTTTATTTTCAACTCCCTGTGACATGCCCTCTTTCTCTGTTGTTCCCAACTAATTTTTTTCTTTTTTTCTTTTTTAATTTTTTTTTATTTTTGAGGGGCGGAGAAGGAGAATCCCCAATGTTGATATATTACAAATGAGAGATTAAAAGTTTATTTTATTTTTTAAAGCGATCTTTATTGAATCCTAACGTTACATAGTAATTCAAAGTTCTGTACTTTTAAAGATATCTAAAATATTAACATGACTGGGATTAATGGTTAACATTATGCAGCAAATTGAACAATAATGCAATATAAGCATTTTATAAAAGTGCAAGTGAAGAAAAGATGTGACATTCAATATGAATTACTTTCAGAAAATATTAGCACGTTCAGTTTATAGGAAATGATTTGATTTTACCAAAAGTAAAAGAAATAGCAACGGCAGTGATGATTATTTCTCATTTCTTCATGCAATATTCTCAAATCAGACTTTTGGTTTGTTCTCTCTTTTATTATAGATATAAGTAGATAGGTAGATGATATAGATGATAGATAGATAGATAGATAGATAGATAGATAGATAGATAGATAGATAGATAGATAGATAGATGATAGATAGATAGATAGATAGATAGATAGATAGATAGATAGATGATTTTGTACTGCCAAAGTAGCCAGTCTGCTCAACTGTTTTCCAATGTTCTTATGTTTTACCTGACAGACTTGCACTACTTCATTTTTTTATTAAAGTATATTTGACATACAATATTACTAGTTTCAGGTGCATAACAGTGATTCGACATTTATGTTATCTTACGATGTGCTCACCACACTAAGTCCAGTAATTATCTGTCGAGTAACCAACTGTGTAAAGTTATCACACTATTATTGACTATATTCCCCTTCACTTTTATCACCCATTCTCCCTCCCTTCTGGCAACCATCAGTTTTTTGTTTCTATGAGTCTTATTTTGTTTCATTTTGTTTGTTTCTTTGATTTGATTTTTTTAAACTCCACATATAAGTGAAATCATGAGGTATTGTCTTTCTCTGTCTGACTTGGTTCTAAAAGGTTAGAAATAAATATTTGAAATACCAATCTAAATATTTGTGAGATCACATAAGAGTGGACCAAAGAGGATCTTAGCAGTTCCCTTTCAAAGTCCTTGTAACGGCTAACTATATGGAATTTTCCTGAATCACTAAAAATAATACTAAAATAATTTTGAATGTAATGCACTGCTGTGTATGACTGACTAGGCTAATCCTATCTAGGGTGTCACAACCAAGTGTCTTTCTCACATTTGGGCGTGGAAATAGTAGAGCGTAGCTATCAAAATACCTTTCCCTAGTTGTTGCTTAACATGCTTTAAATCAGACTTACTAGTTTCCAAAGTCAGTATGCAAGTTTTTATTGTTTCTTTAGGACAGGTTAGACTTTTTAAATACAATTTCCTAGACTCATTTGGAGAGAGATATACAAATTAGTTTGTAGTAAAGAGATTAGATAAATCAATCTCATCAATGTTTTTATTTTTGAAAAGAATATAGAGTAATATAAAAATCTTTGTATGAAATTGGCATTACAATTCATTAGTCATTTGATCAGAAGTTCCCTTCTGGTGTTTAGCCAGGCATTTTTGACAAAAAAGATGGAATCCTGTGTCAGGGTTTGCATATATATTTGTGCAGGTTATACACTGCACAACACAGGATTGGGACTTTTGTATGAGAGTCAGCTTATATATTAGGATAGTTTCTGGCTGATGGCAGTAAAGTATCTTGAGGAAGGAGCACTTAATTTCTATTTTTACAAAGACTGTATAGGGGCTAGCAGTGGTACTGTGGCCTATGCTTCTGACTATTTAGAAATGAATATTTGTTGAAGTAATCAAGAAGAGCATGCACAGCAATACTATTTCATATGAGATTATATCATAATTTAGCATTTGCTTTTTGGCAACCTCAATAATATAGTGCAGGGTCCACAGCCAAAAGAAGGTAACAATGGGCCAGTGAAATGAAATAAATTATACAAAGTTTATAAACTATATTTTATATATAGAAAAGCCTATTTCATTTCATATATGAATTTCTGGCCCATTTATCTGTTTTCCAGCCCAATCATTTAAAGCAAGTAGAAGGGGGAGAAGCTGTATAGTTAAGTAGCTCACAGAAGCAGTAAGTGATAGTTGATAAACAGATGGCCAATGGTGGAGATAGAAAACTTAAATTAAAAAAAAAAATAGACACAGGATCCTAAACAAACTCAAAAATCTAGTGTAGATTGATATCAAGCTGGTAAATGAAGAGGCATTCCTAGCTTGGAAACGTGAAGAGAGTACTGTTCTGCTGCAAAATACAGTCAGTGGTAGTCATGCTAATGACTTGGAATTGAACAGAAAATGTTAAATAGAGTATTTAATGAGTTTTGTAATACATTTTAGAAAGCTTTTTAAAAACAGCTAAAATTTCACCAAATGTTGGTTCTTAAAGAAATTTGAGTGCCTGGCATAGTATTTACTTAATAAAATGTGCTGCTTAGTTATCTTCGTTAAACCTACCAAGTTCACCTATGTGGACTTCTTTTTCTAATGATGCCAGATAAATGAGGTTTCTCTGGTCCGATCACACTTAGGAATTGTTTCTAAAGAGAGAATTTGGGACAAGAAAAAACTATAAAAATGTTTGCTACAGATTTTCCATTTGTAGTTTTTCATATATAATAAAGACTATATGTTTGTATTATATACTACATAAAATACTACAGATATTTCATTTGTGATATCTAACATATAGTAAACACTGTTTTTACAAATATTTTTTTCTGTAGAAGTGCATAATTCTTGCTAAAAAATTAGCTTATCTGACCCAAAATATGAACAGCTGTGAAATTCACTATTGAAAAAATTTCTTGAGCTCTAAGAATATTTTATGTTTTTTGAATCATAGGCTGAAGACTTTAAGTGACAAGTCAAGAGAAGCTAAAGGAAAAAGCAAACCAAGGTAAGCTTATGTTAAGATTTAATTTACTGTGACTTAAATTTCATCCAACTTTTGGTTATAGTCATAATGGTATGATTATTTTAATGGGTTTTATATCTATTGAGTGCCCCTGACTACAAAACAATTTATTGTTTCTTTCTAAATTTTGTAACTGGAAAATTTTTTTATAAAATTGTAAAATGGTTCAAAAAATGGTGAAGTGTAATTGTTTTACTCTGACAATCAATGACTATTTTTCAATCACAATAAATCATTTTTATTTTCATACTAAGATGAAATTAAAAGCCCTGCATTATAAAGAAGCAAATTAATAATGGAAGAGAACCTGGCAAGCAAGCATCTTTAGCCCTGTTACCTGTTTTGTATGAAAACACTGGTGTCATTTTTTAATAAAGCACATGACCAAGTTTCACATTCAACCTAGAGAGGATGAGCTTTTTTAAAAAAATTCTTATTTTGCATTACATTAAAATGTTGATTGTATTATTATGTGCTGAAAATAATCTGTAGGGCAAAGTAATTTTTGACAGTATATTATTGCGTATTAACTTTGAAATAAAGCAATACATTTCTCTAAAAGTTTAGGTGAGTTATTAGTGATTTTAAAATATTTCACAATTGACAATGTCAAAATTCTTATATGTAACTTTTTATTTAAGTTGCCCTAAATCTTGCCCGGCCAGTGTGGCTCAGTGATTGAGCACTGACCTAGGAACCAAGAAGTCATAGTTCGATTTTCCATCAGGGCACATGCCTGGGTTGCAGGCTCGATACCCAGTGGGGGGCGTACAGCAGGCAGCTGATCCATGATGTTTCTCTCTCATCGATGTTTTTCTCTCGCTATCCCTCACCCTTCCTCTCTCTCTAAAAATCAATAAAAACGTATTTTAAAATAAAATTTAAAAAGTAAACTTGGCCTAAATCAGAAATAATTTTAATAAAATAAGTGGTTTTTTTTTGGCAGGACTGTTTCATATTTGCCAAAGTACTCTGCTGGACTAGAATTACTTAGCAGGTAAGTGTTTTCATTTAAATAACAAGATTATGCTTCTATTTTATTTTCTAAAAATATTTTATAATTTTGTAGATAGAAACCTTAGAACAGCTAAATTTTATCTGAACATGGTGTTTGGAAATTATTTATTCATTTTTGAGAGGGGCTTTTACTTTTCACTGATTAATACAAAGCCATTAAGACTTTGAGAAGATTGATCAAATTGTATCGACTAGTCAATTCTTTATTATGTGTATGTATTATTCTTATGGTTTCTTTGTCACAGGAAAGTTGATTCTGAATTTGAGTCCTCAGTAATTTTCTTACTTCGATTCTTAATTTTATATTATTTCTTCGCGGTTTTATAGATATAGTTTTCTTAGCGTAAGTAACAAAAGAAAAAATAGATCAGTTGGACTTTATAGAAATAAAAAACTTCTGCCCGGCCGGGCGTGGCTCAGCGGTTGAGCGTCGACCTAGGATCCAGGCGATCAGGGTTCGATTCCTGGTCAGGGCACATGCCCGGGTTGTGGGCTGCAGCCAATCAATGACTCTCTCATCATTGATGTTTCTATCTCTCTCTCCCTCTCCTTTCCTCTCCCTGAAGTCAATAAAGATATATTTAAAAAAAAAAAAAAAGAAATTGAAAAAAAAAAAAAAAGAAATAAAAAACTTCTGTACCTCAAAGAATACCATCAAGAAAGGGAAACAGCAATCTACAGAATGGAAAAAAATACTTTCAAATCATATACCTGATGAAGGACTTGCATCTAGAGTATATAAAGAAGTTTTATAACTCAACAATAAAAATACAGCCCAATGAAGAAATAGGCAAAGAATCTAAATAGACATTTCCCTGAGGAAGATATACAGATGGCCAATAAGTGCATGAAAAGATGCTCAACATCATTAGTCACCAGGGAAATGTAAATAAAAACCACAAAAATAACACTTCACACCCACTAGAATGGCTGTAATAAAAAAGGCAGACAGTAACAAGCGTTGAGGATATGGAGAAATTAGAAATATTTTGCATTGCCTGTGGTAATGTAAAATGGTACAGCCATTGTGGAAAACAGTTTGGTAGTTCCTCAAGAAGTTAAACATAAACTTACCATGTGACCCAGTAATTTCACACCAAGAAAATTAAAATCTTATGTCTACATAAAAATTTGTACACAAATGTGTACAGCAGTATTATTCATAAAGCAGTATTATTTATAATAGCCAGAAAGGAGAAGCAGTTGATGAGTGGATAAACAAAATGTGGTATGTTCATACAATGGAATATTATTCAACCACAAAAAGGAATGAAGTACTGATACATGGTACAGTGTGGATAAAACTTAAAAATATGTGAAGTTAAAGAAACCAACACAAAAGAGCCCACATATTGTATGATTCCATTTATATGAAGTGTCCAGAATAGGTGAATCCGTAGAGACAGAAAGTATATATGTGATTGCCAAGGTTTGTTGGAGAGAGGGGAATGTGTAATAACTGCATATGTGTAACAGTGCATATGGTCTTTTGCGGGGGGGGGGGGGATGAAAATATTCTGGAATTAGCAGTGACAGTTGCCCAACTTTGTGTATATATTAAAACTACTGAATTGTACACTTTAAGACAGTGAATTCTATGCAAATTACTTCAATAAAACTTAAAAATAAATATGTTTTTAGTATGTTGTTATATGCAGTAGAAGGTATGGTTCTTTATCTGCATTTATAACGACCCAATCATCTACACTTACGTTTTGCTTTCTCTTTTCTCATTTTTTTGGGGTGGGTGGATGTTGTTTTTATTGTTGCTAAATCTAGAGATTTTTTTTCTTCTCCAAAATGAAAAGTCCTCAATTTGATATTAATTTCCTGCTTGGTTTTGTTGAGTGAAGTACATAAGTGAACCTGAAAGGAGGTATAATAAAAATTAGAGGTGTACTGCTGTTTACTATTTACATTTTATCTTTATTTTTTAAATTTAGTGATTTAATTGAAAGAACTTTATTGAAAGATTTATATTAGAGGTATGGACTTTTGTGTGGTAGTTGTTTAGGATGGAGTACATTTTGGGACTTAATATGAAAAATTTACAGTCATAGGAAGGTGTCTATAATGTGTCCATTCATTGCACTGAAAGTCTTTTCTCTTTAGAACTAATATTGAGTAAAGGAAAAACCATTTTAAATAGCAGATATCTAAATTGTAACTTTTTAATGATAAAAAAATTGTGATAAAATACACAACATAAAATTTACCATCTTAAATTGTACATTTTAAGATGTAAGTGTAAGTGTACAACTCAGTAGTGTTAAGTATACAACTCAGTAGTGTTAAGTATATTCACATTGTTGTGCATCCAGTCTCCAAAACTCTCTTCATCTTGCAAAACTGAAACTACCCAGTAAACGACAACTCCCCATTGTCCCCTTCCCCCTGCCTCTGGCAGTCATTCTCCTTTCTCTTTCTATGACTTTGATTAGTATTTTAGGTACCTCATATAAATGGAATTGTACAATATTTGCTTTTTGTCACCGGCTTATTTCACTTAGCATGTTTTTAAGGTTCATCCACATTGTAGCATTTATGTTAGAATTTTCTTCTTTTTCAGGCTGAATAATACTTTATTGTAAGTATGTAGTCCTGTGCTGCATTACGATGTTTCAGTCAATGGCAGACAGCATATACAGTGCTCTCATTAGATTATAAGCTGAATTTCTTGTAAGAAATGGGAGGATATGTGGTTCAGGAGGAATTTGTTTTACTCTGATGGGAGCAGTGTGTGTGGAGCTTGGCAACAGATTTCCTCTCATTCACAGAACTTCAATTTTGAGTTCACAGATTACATCCCAGTCAGTCAGCCACTGACCTGTTTCAGCACAGAGAAGTCTGTTCCCCCAGTGCTACATATTCAGAGGGTACTACAGCCCTCCCAGATCTAGCATGATGGTCTTCAGAGGACATTGTTGTAAATTCTTTGTTAAGGACCTAAGATCTTGTACAAGGACACAGGTCCACAGGAGGTACCATAACAGGTACAGGTAGACCTTGCTTTATTGTGCTTCATTTTGTTACACTTCACAGATGTTGTATTTTTTACAAATTGAAGGCAAGACCCTCCACTAGAGAAAAGACTACAACTCACTTTATTGCGATGGTCTGGAACTGAACCCGCAGTGTGTCTGAGGTATGCCAGTACTGAGTGCCACTGCCACTTTAGTAAAGCTTTCTGTGGTAGTGTAGAGCCAACTTGTTCCTATACTTTGGAACTATTTTCAGGTTGTAATGCTGTAAAGCAAATAAAAATTTAATTTCTTCTATCAGTTCAATGCCAGAGAGCACCATTTGTGCCAAATAGGGTCAATGGTACCAGAAACAAATTTCCAAGTTCAAAATACTGAGTCCTTAGTTTTATGCTCTCTCCATATCAAATTCTCCGCCTTTTTAAATGAATACCACAGAATTCCTTAACCTGACCACTGCTCCTACATGCAGTATTGCCATGACAATCCCCTATGTTCCTTTATCTCTGCATCTTGATTTATTATTCTTATTGATCTCAGGCCACCTTTCACTCCCTCTTGACAGTCACTGTTGTGGTGATCTGTGCCTTGCCCACCCTGTTTCTCCATATTTCCAATCAGTCCAGCCCAGATCCCTGACCATGGAGCAGCATGCATTGATAGCTTCGATGTTCTGTTTCTGACCCTGTTAGAAAGAAACTCTGGGAGGGCTTGTGCAACAGTGTTTGTAAAGTCTACAGTAGTGGACAGTAGTGTCCTAGGCCTTCACACTCTCTCACCACTCACTCACCCAGAGCAATTTCCAATCCTGCAAGCTCCATACATGGTAAGTGCCCTATATGGGTATACCACTTTTATCTTTTATACCATATTTTTAGTGTACCTTTTCTATGTTTAGATATGTGTAGATACACAAATACCACTGCATTACAGTTGCCTGCAGTATTTAGTACAGTAACATGCTGTACTAGATTGTGTAGCCTGGGAACAATAGGCTATCTCATATAGCCTAGATATGTAGTGAGCTATAACATATAGGTCTGTGTAAGTGCACTGTATCAGTTTGCTTAACGACAAAATCACCCAACAATCACCATTGTTAAGTAATGTGTCACTGTATACCATATTTTGCCTATGCATTCATCCACTAAAGAACACTTGGGTTGCTTCCACCTTTTGGCTGTTGTGAATAATGCTGCTATGAACATGGGCACACAACTATCTCCTCCAGATCTGCTTTCAGGTTTTTTGGGTATGTACTAGAAGTGAAATTGCTGTATCATATGATAATTCTATTTTTAATTTTGTAAAGAACCGTTACACTGTTTTACATAGCAGCTGCACCATTTTACATTCCCATCAGCAGTGCACAACGGTTCCCTTTTCCTCACATCCTCACCAAAACTTATTTTGGGGGAGTTTTTGTTTGTTTGTTCGTTTGTTTTATAGATATTCTAATTGGTGTGAATGGTGAGAGTGAGCACTCTACACTTGTTCCTGATCAGAGAAGAAAAGCTCTCAACCTTTCACCATTGAATATGATGTTAGCTAGGGGCTTATCTTGTATGGTCATTAGGTTGAGATACATTCTCTCTATACCCAATTTGTTAAGAGTTTTTATTACGAACAGATGTTGAATTTTGTCAGATGTTTTCTTTGTGTCTATTGAGATGATCATATGATTTTCTTCTTTCATTTCCTTAATGTGATATATCATACTAATTAACTTGTGGATGTTGAACCATCCTTGCATCCTAGGTATAAATCCCATTTGATGATGGAGAATGATCCTTTTGATGTGCTGCTTAATTTGGTTTGCTAGTATTTTATTGAGAATGTTTGCATCTATATTCATCAGGGATACTGGTCTGTAATTTTTTTTTTCTGATAGTGTCCTTTTTTGCCTTTGGTATTAGGGTAATGCTGGCTTCATAAAATTAGTTTGAAAATGTTTCCTCCTTTTTGATATTTTTTGGAACAGTTCGAGAAGGACTTACATTAATTCTGTTTTAAATGTTTGATAAAATTCACCAGTGAAACCATTTGGTCCTGGACTTTTCTTCATTGGGAGATTTTTGATTACTGATTCAATTTCCTTACTAGTAATTGGTCTAGTCAGACTTTCTATTTCTCCTTGACTCAGTCTTGATAGTTTGTATGTTTCTAAGAATTTTTCCATTTTTTCTATGTCCAGTTTGTTGGCATATGTTGTTCATACTAGCCTCTTATGACCCTTTGTATTTCTGTGGTGTCAGTTGAAATATCTCCTTTTTCATTTATAATTTTGTAGATTTGGGTCCTCTCTTTTTTTTCCTTGGTGAGTCTGGCAAAAGGTATCAATTTCGTTTATCTTTTCGAAGAACAAATTCATAGTTTGCTTAATCTTTTCTCTATTTCTTTTATTTCTGCTCTGCTCTTTATTATTTCCTTCTTTCTGCTAACTTTGGCTCAGTTTGTTCTTTTTCTAGTTCCTTAAGGCATAGTGTTAGGTTGTTTATTTGAGGTCTTTCTTGCTTCTCAATGTGGGTGTTTATTGCTATGAATTTCCCTCTTAGAACTGCTTTCGCAGCATACATTTTGGTATGTTATGTTCCCATTTTTTGTTTCAATGTAACTTTTTTATTTATCCTTAATTTCTTTTGATGCATCGTTGTTTAGGAGGGAGGTTTTTGATTACTGATCCAGTCTCCTTACTAGTGATGGGTCTATTCATATTTTCTGTTTCTTTGGAATCCAGTCTTGGTAGATTTTGCATTTCTAGGAATTTGTTCATTTCATCTAGGTTACCCAATTTGTTGGCATACAATGATCTGTAGTACTCTCATCCTTTTTATTTCTGTAGAATTGATAATGTCTCCCTTTTTGTTTCTAATTTAGAGTTTTTTATTTTCTTAGTCTATATAAAGGTTTAATTTTGTTAATCTTTTTGAATAATCAAATTTGGGTTTCATTGACTTTATTATCTTTTAATTAATTATTTAAATTACTGTGAACTCATGGATGTTTGTTTAATTCTTTGAGTTATAAACTGTTACTACTATTACTTATTGTGTTGCTCAAATTCTCCCAGATTTGGCCATTGGAAGCTCTTTCAAGTTGACCTCTGTGTTTTTGTTACATACACTAATTATTTTTTGAGCTTTTCTTTTCAGACACCATAGGATGTTCCAGGCTCATCTTTAAATAGTATTTTTTAAATGTTTTAAAACAGTAAACTTTTAAATTATTTTTTGCATTCTGAATTTTTTTTTTTTTTGCTTTTTTTAGGTATGAAGATACATGGGCTGCACTTCACAGAAGAGCCAAGGAATGTGCAAGTGCTGGAGAGGTAAAAAATTATTGGCTAATCTTATACTGTGGTATATGCTAGCTTTTAAGACATTAAATTTGTATTTGGATTAAAATGTTTTGCAGGATGTCTGAAATTGAATTTAACAGTTGATTATGAAACTCCCTAACTAAGGCACATTTTCATAGTATCTCAGTCAGTTAGCTTAGTTAGACTGAGAGACTTTGACTTTTATTCTCAAGTCACAGATAAATATTTGGTTCATCTAGGTACAATGCTTTGAATTTGAGTCTGATGCCTTTGCATATGTATATGTAAATTATAAGGTGTAATTTCTTTTTACCCATTATTTAAGAATTATCATTTGGACAGAAGCTTAATTTTGCTTAGTCTACCTAAAATCACTAAATTTGCTTAGCAAATAAGTATAAAATTTTCAGGGCTGGGGATCAGCCTTAATTCACTTAGAAGATCAAACTATTCTCTAGGCCTATGTATAGAGTATATAATGAATGTAAGTGACTTGTAATTAAAATTATTTGGTACATGTACTTAGAGCTTTATTAGTGACGATCAAAATACTCTTTGCTATTAATGTCAATCAAACATTTCTTTCTAAAAACACTTTTGTGATTCTGACTTTAAATTAATTTAGACTGACTTCCTTTACCACTTACCTAAATTAATGAAGTTGTAATAGTTACGTAGAACAGAGTAATACATATGAAATTTAGTCATTAGTGATTTTCTGAGAAATTACTGAAAAGGGGGGGATGTAGGTTTTTGGCCATAAGGTAGACTAGGTACTTTGAAAAGTCCTATGGATATAAAACACTCAAATGATGGAAAGATTTTTTTAAAAAATTTAATGCATTAAGCTCACAAAAATTGAGGGAGGTTATAACATGCCAAAAAACGAAAGGGGAACTAAAATCAGAGTGGCTAAAAAAAAAAAGCTTGGAAGCTGGGGTCAAATACTAAAACAAAAGCTTTAGAGATTTATGGGGATAGGAGACTTTGTCTGTGGGGAACTGAATCTGACTCCTGCATAAAGCTCTTGGATCTTTGAAATGGCTACATCCCTCAGTAAAAGGTTATGCTAGGAAAAAAAGAAAAGCTTCCTGTTGGCAAAAGGAGGCAACAAGGAAACCTGTCTGTCTTTATGACGACTTGAAATAAATGTAGTCTCCTTTTTGGATTTGTTACCATGGTCTTGGCCTCACATGAGTGTGGGGCTCTAATTTATACTTCCTGCATGATCATGGAACCACTACATTAATAAGTGAAAGGGCCACAGGTGAATGTTTCTTGACACCCATCAGATACAAAGAACAGTTCTACATGGATAAAACTTCGTAAACCTAGGCCTGTCAAAATTCCTACAGGTTAATTTCTTACCACCACTTCCACAAAAAATTAGCAAACACACTAATATATTGCCAAAAGTTTGAGAGTTACCAGAACCAGAGTAAGATTTAGACCTACAAAGGACTTTAAATATTGCACTGTTGGATATAGACTATGCCTCAGTTTCTTCATTTGTAAAACAAAGGTGGTCATAATACAGTACTTAGTTTATAAGGTTATGTGATTTAAATGAGATAATACATGTAAATTGCTTAGCACAGGGCCTGGCACATAGAAAATGCTCAATATTTTAGTGTTATCATATAATTATTAATAATGATTTCTGAAAAGCCATCAACCACCTACTCTTAAATGAAAGTGATATTTTACTATATTCTGATATATTCTTTTTTTATACTTCTATATTTTATGTTTAGGATATAATTTTAATTTTGTGGAAGGCTTGATCTAGACTAATTAAGTTTAATATTTAAATGTTGCATTTTAATTTTCAGTAAGAAATGGCTAATACCTAAAAATTATTTACTTGAGGTTTTTCAAGTTACTAGATTAACAGGCTTTTTTTTTTTTTTTTGAGAGGGGAAGTGAGAGAGATATAAATGTGAAAGAGAAACATCAATCAGTTGCCTCCGGTGTGCGCTCCAAGCAGGCATCGAACCTGCAACCTAGGTGTGTGCTCTGACCTGGAATCGAATATGCAACTTCTCAGTGTATAGGCAACACTCCAACCAACTGAGCCACCTGGCCAGGGTGATTTAACAGGCTTTTTAAAAGATACATCGTGTATCAGGAAAAATATATTATTTATCCTCAGATCAACCCTGTGGTAGAGGACTTATTTTTTCTTTTTTAGAGCTTAATACTGAAGCTAAGAGAATTTGCGAGAACTGCTACCAGAATATAAGCACCAAAGAGGGCAGGGTTTTTTATTTTCCTGTTTTGTTCACCATTGTATCTTTAGCGTCTAAAAACAATGCTTGGCAGATAGTGGATGATCTATAGAAGTTTGTTGACTTTCATTTTTTAAATTTTTATTGATTGCTTTCAGAAAGAGAGGGAGAGAGATCAATTTGTTCCACTTATTTGTGTATTCATTGTTTGATTTTTGTATGTACCCTGACTGGACATCAAACCTACAACCTTGGCATATCAGGACAACACTCTAACCAACTGAACTACCTGGCCAGGGCTTACTGACTATTTTAAATGAATTTTACGAACACAGATTTTTGTTTCAAGCCTTAGTTTCCTGATGATTGCATCACTGCTTGTCTATGAAGACTGCTCAATATTTTTGAAACTACTCTTAGGGATTATTTTAAAGCCAGCAGGCAATAGGCATTTTTAAGTATACAAAATTTATGAGAAATGCCGCTTGAATAAAGCTTGGCATCACCCTCCCAGCTCAGTTGACTTGAATGTGGGAGATGATGTGGTTATTCCTCCAGTGTAGGCTGATAAACAATGAGGAGGTTGGGGAGCTGGGGACAGGGGGAGAAAAGCAGGCAGCTTTCTGACCTCTTTATTGTAGCTTAGTTCTTCTGTTTCAATGTTGTGAAATTCCTAGACTATTAAAATGTAGAAACAAACAATCACACTATATACAAATAGTTTTACATCTTATTTTGATATTTTTATTCCTCTAAAGTTCTTTCTTTAGTGAGATTCAGTAAGAATCAGTTGTGTTCATGTTTCAACTTGTGAAGACTTAATCTTCAGATGTGTAAATTGTCTTTTTTTTTTTTTACTGTAACTTAACTGTGAACTCTGATTTACAGATAAAATTCAAATGCATTTTTTTGTTACATAATGAATTTTTCCATCTTTATATTTATTGTACTAATTTGTGGGTATCTTTCACAATTCTTGCTTATCATTGTGATGTTTGCAAAAGATGACCTCTCCTCGCTCCTTCTAAATCTTATTCTAGGCTCCTTCACCTCCCACCATGTTAAGACCAAAACAAAATTGTCTGGGAGAAACTGATGTCCGTCATTTTCTTCACAGTCTTCAAGAAAGGAAGTTAGAATTATTTTAGGCTAGTCTAGTATTTCACCACCCTGCTATTAGGAATCCTTTACATCTGAATTACTTCTTTGTTAACATAAATCCTTTTTTTCTTTTCCTGGAATTGATCAGTTGCCTCAATAATTTCTTCGTATACAAGTACCATTTACCTTATACAATAAGTGTTCCTGTTAAATGTACACTGAATCATAGTATATTCTAAATGCAGTAGGGGACTTTTCTGTTAAAAGAATTCCTTTTGTAAAGCAAATAATTACCTAGTAATTACGTTTTGGGTTGTTTTTGTTTGTTTTCATTTCAGTTGTTAGTGGTAGTTTTTTGTTTTATTTTTCTAGATTTGGATTTTTAAACATGGGGTTTGCTTAAAAATAGGGTATACTTAGAAGCAATTTCTAGGGTCATTTCTGAACTTTCTCTTTTATCAGTTAACGTGCACTGAGACAAGCAGTAATTTGAGGTTTTCTGTACTGAATATTAAGTTGATTGTTTCCTAAGAAAGAAAACAACTTCAGTCTCCTTTTGAGTATCCTGTCACTTACAGTCATTCAGTAGAGGGGGTTTTAAAGATAACGTTGACCAATTCTCATTATGCTGACCACGATTTCTTTGTGCTCAAAATCTGATTTTACTTTTTACCCTTCCTCTTCTGTGTTGCAGCTGGTGGATAGCGAGGTGGTTATGCTTTCAGCACACTGGGAAAAAAAGAAGACGAGCCTAATAGAGTTACAGGAGCAGCTCCAGCAGCTTCCAGGTTTGATAGCAGATTTAGAATCTGTGACAGCAAATCTGAGTAAGTTTTATGTTCACATATGTACATTACCTTTAGGAATGAAAATAATTTGGACCAGACTTGGTATAATTTCAAAACTTTCTAAGAATACATTAAATTCTTTGTTAACAGGATTTTTTGGAAAGTGGTAAATTCTAGTTAATTTCATATTCTGATTGAGGATTAGAGAGAAAATGATTTAAAGTGTAGGAATAGTTTCTAAAATATAACAATAACTTTTTCTGGCTCAGTTCAGCTCAGGAAACATAATTATAATTTTTTTTTTATTCTTAAAGTGACTTAGGTTTTTCTTTGTGACATTAGGTCTCTGTTTAAAAATATAAATATAGAAAATAAAAGGGATTAGAGTGACTTTGTCCTGACTATAGTATATACTCTGGACGTTGTTATTTTTAAAATTAGGTCTGCTTAGAGTGTCATGTCTTGCAGTATGCTTTTTTCCCTCTTCAAACTGAAAAGAGATCAAACAAATCTGGTTAAAGGATGGTACCTGTTGGGCTAAATTTGTACCTTGTGGAAGTTTTGGGTTTTTTCGTGTTTTTTATAGCAATGAATTATGCTGATATTCTTTGTTTCTTGAGTTTATATTTAGAAAAATTAACTTTTATGTTTGACAGTGCCACATCTTAGGGTAATATTGTGGCTTACTATTTTCTAACCACACTTGAGATCTTAGTAAAGGTTAGGAGCTGTCTGCACAGGAGATAAACTTTCTGAGCTAATAATCTGATCCAGTCTTATGGGTAAGAATACCCCATCACCTCTTCCTGTTTTTCAGTATCACCTTTTTTTTTTTTTAAAGCAAAACAAAAATGATTTACAAAATGCGTAATTAACAAATCCTAAAACAGTTTTTTTCTATGTGAATAAAGTTACCTGAATAGTATTTGGAATGCTCTTGCTGATAACAGTAGCTAATATTATAACACCTACAATATGTCATAGATCATTAGGTGCTTTACAAAACATAATCTTTAATCCTCCTATGAACCCTACAAAATTAGTTTTATTATCCCACTTTACAGATAAGGAAAATAAGTCTTGGAGAGGTTGTGACTTGCTCTGGGTTACATAAAATATGGATCCAGAATCCCAACCACAGTGATGATGTCCCTCTGGGGAATGTGGCAGTTAGGATGACAGCTGTCAGTAGGCCCCAGGAACTGTATTCATAAAGCCCTGGCTGTTACAGTTTTTTCTGGTGTCGATGATTTGTTATTTCTGAAGGCAGGGCATGGAAAAGATATCCTGGGTCTTAGGAGAAATGTGAAATAGCCATGGTTTCCCTCTGCATTTTTCTTCTCTCACGGGTGTAGGCACAATCCTTCTCAAGCCTTTGATAACTAACTGATGGAAAAATAGCGTCCAAGATACTTTGCATTTTCCTTTCAGCCACTTTCTTTGACCTTATGTTCCTGCATCTCCTTGAGTTGTTTGCTCTTCGCTGGTTGTATATCTCTTTGCACAGATATTCTTCTATGATAACCTCCCCTCTTTTTTTCTTTTTCTTTTTTTTTGCCAGCGTAGACTAAATTCTGTTTAGAGATGTTCTTTCATACCACTCTGTTGATTAAATGCGTTTGCCACAATTCTAATTATTTTCATAGTTAATTCTGCTTAGGAAATGCAGTTTATATACATCTTTCTTAAAATAGAATATATTGTATTTTCATTCTCAATTAGGATTCTAATATCTTGAAAAAAGTTTGATATTTAGTAATATATGTCCTTCCTCTTTAGAAACTGCATCTTGGCTTCTTAAATGGACAGGGTCGGCTTCCCAAATGCTCACTTAAATTCTCTCTTTGTTAATCCGAAGACATTGACCACCAATGGCAAATTAAAGCTAAAAGATTCTCCATACTATTCTGGACAGCTAATCACTTCCAAATAATTTAAACCATTTTTTTTTCTAGTCTGTGTCTAACCTATTAGAGCTCTTTTTGGAGAGTTAATTCAGTTTTCTTAGAAGATAACTCTAAAATCTAAATGGTTGGTTTTTATATTTATTGCCAATCTGAATATCATTGGCATTTGAAATACATGCTACCTTTGTGTTTTAATCTATAGCTGCTTTTTGCTTGATATTTTGTAATGAATGATCGTAGAAAATAGCAAGTCAAAACTGGAATTCAAGAAGCCTAGTATTTGTTGACCTAGAATAAGCTGATAGAGAGGTGTTTTGAAATGTGACTTTTAGATAAGCAACGTAAGCTTATTGGAATTAGCGCTGATGTTCTTTACAGAAGGAAAATATTTTTAAGCCCAATTTGATGGGGTAGGTTGTATAAATATATATCCATATCATTGTAGTTTATGAATTCATTTTAATAAACTTATGCATCATTCTTAGGTATTAGAAGCACTTAGTGTTTTAAATCTTCACTCAAATACTGAATTATTTTTGGTAGTTTCAATATATCTCTTATCAGTGAATACCTTGATATAATATTACAAGACTTAAATAGTCAAGCCATAATAAAAAATAAAAATAACTTGGAAGAAAATAGTAACTGACCTATGTTTAGTCGCAGGATTCCCTTAACTTCTTTGAATTTTTACCTTCTCATTGTTGTATCTAATACCAAATCCAGTCAGTCCCTCCATTTGCCAGGCTTCTGAACTCTTTTAGTCTTGCTCTTTTCTCTAGAGAGTCTGCTCTTATTAAAGAGCAAAGGCTTTATATGATGTGAGGAATTTGGACCTTTGATGATGCTTTAGCTGCATTATCCTATGGCTTAAATATAACACTTGATTACTTAATCCCTCAGGAATTGTTAAGTAAGAATGGATAATCCATTTGTGTTTGGTGCTTTTTTTTAATGGAGTGTGATCCATCTAGCTTACAAAAGCTTGTGTAATATAAAGCTTATCCTTAAAAAAAAAAAAGAAAGAAAAGATAAAGGTATGCTGGGAACTGGAAAATAAGGACTACGAACTAACTCGCAGATCTAGGTTTGAATCCCGATCCCACAACTTGTTTCTGTGAGACGCCATGCAGGTTTCTTAACTGCTCCAAGCTTTAGTTTCTTCATCTGCAGAATGAGGATGAGAGTAGCTGCCTCATAGGTATTTGTAGAGTTGAATGACAGATGTAAAGCACTCAGCACAGTGCCCAGTTTATATTAGGTGTCTGCTGGGTGCCTTGTGCTGTTTGTAGGCTCTGGGGATACAACAGTGAATAAGCCTGGGCACCTGCCATCAAGATGATGACATTCTAGTGGGAGTTTCTCCAGCCTTTACAAATTTACAAATCCATTGTTCGTTGATAGACTGCTTGGATGGATGTTATGCAATTTAGCTTATCCTGCAAAATAGTGTAGAAGGCAAAACCACAGCATGAAATGTGATGAACAGTGTAGTCCTCTGTGCATTCAAAAGGTAAATGGAATATTGTCATCCAGATTCTATACACTTTCTCACTCTGTGTAATTACCATAGTGTATGTCATCATGAAACTACTGAAATGTTTGAGAAGTATTTATTGAATTCTCTTGAACTTCCACTAGAGGGTAGTCAAATCTTACTCCTTTGTTGAAGTTTAAAATATCAAGGGCTTGTCTGAATTTTCTCTACTGCTTAGTTTATTTTTAATGACCTACTTTAAAAAGACTGTTACCTTCATCTAGACAAAAGATTCTGTTAGTTCTTAAATAACAAAGGGATGTAAGAAAATGAATTTGTAGCAGTTTTTTTAATCTGCCCTAACCTGATATATTATTTTTTTTATAATCATTATTAATTTTAATATTTTCATTATGACCATTATCATTATTTTTAAATTACATTGAAATTACTTGTTCACATTTTTCTTTGCCATTATATTTCCAAAACACACTTTATTTTTTTTTTTTCAGTTTAATTTTTAAATTTTATTTTTGTTTAAAATATTACAGAAAACCTGATATATTATGTTTTGTTTTTCTTCTACACAGAATTGAGAGAGTATCTGGCAGGGAGACTGTCACAGCTCTCAGTGTTTCATGAACTAGATTATCGTATTGTCCAGGTTACTTTCTGAGATTAGACCCTTCAAGAACATTAACTCCCTTTAGATATCTTGTAGTATACTAAATAATCTCATTTGTTTCGTAATGGCTTTTGTAGGTTAATTCACTTATTACCATACCATCATTACTGGATTACCGTATTAGATAAAACAGTAATGTAAGCATTTGAAGAATCTTGTGGTCTTTTAGTACCTGGCCTCTATGGCCTGTGGATTTGTAGTCAATGAAGATTTTTTTTCCTTAAGGCTAATTATTTTTTTAGAAAAGTACTCATTAAGTGTGAAATTATTAGTTTTAACATACTGCTTCATTTTTCATTTATCAGTAGTTACACTACATATAATAATGTTTGAAACAAATGGCACAAAGAAAAATTTGAAAGAGAATGGCCCTTCCTCTGAGACAGCCTTCTCACAAAGATTTGTGAAGCTCTTTCCTGCACAGCTGTCAGGCATTCCCAAATGGCTTTTCACAATAAATTCCAGCGATCTTTTCCACTGATCACTAAAATGAGACATATGCTGTTGTTACAGTGAGCAAAATGGTGAGATCTGAGCTTCTTATAAAGGTGTGTTTGTGTCCATGGAGGCCTGCTAGTGTTTTATGTACATGCATTCTAAGTTTGGTTACCAAATTTACTCACATTTGCAACTTGTTTGTAATAGGAAATGAGCAGATTGTGACAGGGAAATTAAATTTATGACCATTAAAATTCAATATAAAGTATTCAGATTATGAACAGGTTTATCTTACTGAATTAATCACCATTCATATAAATTCTCCCTGAACTTGTCCTAATACCACACTCTGCTCCCCATTAGCTACAACCCAGAAAAAGAGCATCAGCTCCCAGATTCACACTGCTTTGATGTCACTCCATCCCTTCTTCCACTCAGTAGCAAGAAAAAAATAAGCCACACAGAATTCACTGTACTATCAGTGTGAACAATGTATTTTGTGGTTTGACTTTTTCTTTGCTTGTTGAATAATTTCTCAGTGACCTAAAATTTATTATACTAACTTGCATACCATTTGTCATTGATTTGACTTATTCTAGCCACCCTAGCAAACTCTGACTCTTACAAATCATATTTTAAGGGCAGTTTTTCTCTGTTCCTGAATATGTGGATCTCAGAAAGAAGATGAAAGAGATAACTGCAAGATTAGTGCTGGAGCTCTTTGCAGGCTAGGAACTAAAAGAAGCAGGGGACAGAAGGGAGATGTGTAACAGAGCCGAAGAAGATGATTCACAGTTGTGACTTTTACAAAAATTTTGTTTAATTTTTAAATATTTAAAAATTGAAATAATTATAGATTCATGGAAGTTTCAAAAAATATTCAGAGAAGTCCCAAGCGCTCTTCACCCTGTCTCCTCCACTGTATCTAAACCAAGAAATTAGTATTGCTACATCCGCAGAGCTTATTTAGATTCACAGTTTTACATGCACTGGTGTGTGTATAGTTCTATGCAATTTTGCATATGTACAGATTCATGTATTTATATACATCCTATGTATAGATTCACTGCCACAATCAAGATACACAACTGTTTCATAACCTCAGGGCTTCCTCATTATACCTGTTTGTATCCACACTCATCCCCCTCCCTATCACTAACCACTGGCAGTCGATAATGTGTTCCTCATACTTACAATTGTTACTCCAATAATGTTATATAAATGAAATTATATAGTAGTAACTTTGAGGTTGTTTTTCCCTCAGTGCGAGTAATAAAAGCAGGAAATCTAAAAAATATATATATATATTCAGAATATACTTCATATATATGCTTGTAATTATTAAATAAATTTTTTAACTGTTTAATGTATAAAAGGAATAAAATTTATTTTTATCAGTACAGTTCTATATTTTATTACTAATTTCAGTCTGTTAAGAGTTAAAATGGAAAATTCCCATTGCTTCTACTGCTTTGACTCACTGATAATGGGACTGGTTTGACACTAATAATAAAATGCCATCATGTTGTTTAATGTTTTCTAAGTTCTCTGCCTATGCTTAATTTGTTCCTTTACAAAATTTAGCATAACCTCCTGATATTTACATTAGATGGAATATGAATCATAGATTTGCTTTCTTGGTTATTATTTTACATTTTAGAGTGACAGACTCTTTCTGTCACCAATCATTCTTAATTGAATTCAGCAGACTAGGTATTAGGGGATACAAAGATGGAAAAATACAGCCCAGCTGGGCATGCTCAGTGGTTGAGCATCGACCAAGGATCCAGGAGACTGCGGTATGATTCCCGGTCAGGGCACATGCCTGGGTTGGGGGCTCGATCCCCAGTTGGAGACGTGCAGGAGGCAGCCGATCAGTGACTCTCTCACCATTGATGTTTCTCTCTCTCTCTTTCTCTCTCTCTCTCTGAAATCAATAAAGATATATATATTTTTAAAAATACAGTCATTACCCTTAAGATCCATCCTGATTCCTGGGAGAGATGATAGCATACAAGTAGGTGTATAATGTCAGTCAGAATGTAAGCCTATATAGGTTCAAAGGTATGTGGAAGTACAGAAGAGGAGGAGAGCTCCGAGGGCTAGAGGAAGGGGTAGCACTGACCTGAGCCGAGACGGGAGCCGGCAGCAAGCAGGGCCATCTCAGGGACAGGCAGGACCCTTCATGGAATAATGAGTCCTAAAGTAAGGTAGTAGTGAGACCGGAAAAGTAGGCTGTGGCGAAGGGGTGATAGATCCCTGAATGCTAAGTTACGGAATTAAACAGGATTCTCAAAGTACTTGTGAACCTTTGAGACTCTTTAAAGGGGAAAACATAAATATGAATTTGATGGTAGCAATGAAATGACTACTGACTGTCCCAGGCTTTTTTTTTAATCCTCACCCAGAAATATGTTTTTTTCATTGATTCTAGAGAGAGAGGAAGGGAGAGGGAGAGAAAGAGAGAGAGAAAGAAACATCAGTGTGAGAGAGAGACATCGATTGGTTGCCTCCCGTAAGCCCCCCAACTGGGGATCAAACCCACAACCTGTGTATGTGCCCTGGCTGGGAATCAAACCCACAACCCTTAGTGCGCAGGATGGCGCTCTAACCACTGGGACACACTGGCCATGGCTGACTGTCCCAAGCATTTTAAATCTAAATTTGCTATTCAGCACAAGAGCATGATGCTGTTGGCCTATTCAGGATGACATGTAGTTTGTTTCTTTCTCATTAGTAGTTGGTACTAAGCTATTCATATGTTTTCACCTGGTCCCCTTTTATTAACAGAAGTGAACTAGGCTGGCAAGTTCAATCTGCACCTAGAACATGAGAAATTAGTTGGCCTACCAAGGGGATCAACTTTAGTCCCTGGCTTCATTAGCTCTGTAGTCAACCAACAGAGCTAGACTCTAAATGGAAATTGCCATCTGTCCAAATAATAATAATAATAATAGGTAAAAAGATACACATTTTCAAATATAATTGACTCCATTATATATTTTCTTCTTAGAAAAATCATGTGAAATATAATCCCCCTCACTTATAAGAATATGGGATCTTAAGTCTCAGAACATAGCCTTGAGTATAATTTACAAGTATGTAAGTTTGCCAGAAAAAAATGAAAATTTTATTGATATTTTGGTGTGTTAGATGCATGGGTGTTAATTGCAACATGATCATTACTGGTCTCAAAATTATTAGTTTTAAACGACTTTTACAAAACTTAGCTAATCTTTATAAAAATTTTCCTCTGCATTTTTTTATAGTCGGCCATTAATTATTTACTTACTGCCAAGTGCTAAGTTAGCTACTTTATATACTTTGCTTCATTGAACCCTTTAGACAGCTTCCCAAGATTTGTATTGTTCGCTCTCTTTTCATTGATGAGGTATCTCACCTCATCTCATCCGTAGGGGGCAGAGCTGGGTTTCCAAGCTTGTGCTTCAAACCCTACTCTTAACCAGTCCCCTGTCTGCTAAGGATACTGTGCATCGTAGGTACTAAGGGTAACATGAAGGCACTGTGTAGCTTGGAGTTAAATGGATTCCATATTAAATTTAATTATTCTGGTTCTTGTCACTAATCAAAGTGCAATAGCCTTTTAAATAAGCTATTAGCTAGGATCTTTTAAGATCCTGTCAAACTAGTTTTAACAGAATGAGCTGAATATTGCTCCCTCAGTGCCAGTAGTACTACCTTCCAGGCTAAATCTCCCAGTCGTTTTAACATTTAACATAAAAACAAAAAATCTGAATAGCAACTAGTATAATCACATCATTTTGCTTGTCTCCTCCCCCCAACATCAAGTTATTACATACTATTTATGACATTATTAAAATCTTAGTTACATTTTTAATAGATTAAAATTTAGATTTTGCAAATTGTTTCAGGTTATGCTTGCTGTAATCAAATATATTAGCTGTTTTATGTGGCCCCTGAAGGTAGATACAAAACTGTTATGAATTGCATTGTTATCAGCCTTTCCAGACTTATCCGTGGTTCACAGTGATACATCAATATGATCAAAGTCAGTACCTGATGTCTTTGAAGAGGAGTGCTAAACTACTTGTCACCACATTTTGCTTTTCAGTGAAATTTTATGCTTCCCCCAATCCATGTCTTTAAGCCTTAGACCCTACCAAATAGAAGAGGGAGCTTTATAAGCATAGATAGTGTAGTTAAAAT
Source organism: Miniopterus schreibersii (assembly GCF_964146895.1). Classification (NCBI taxonomy): domain Eukaryota; kingdom Metazoa; phylum Chordata; class Mammalia; order Chiroptera; family Miniopteridae; genus Miniopterus; species Miniopterus schreibersii. The sequence goes on from NC_138109.1 coordinate 67,907,625, forward strand.
TTAGGATATTAGAAAATGTTAATGTTTCTGGATTTAATAAATCTTTGGATCAAACAAAGATTAAAAACAGGCCATAATTTGCATCTTAACAAACCTAAAACCGCAAGTTAAAATTTGAGGAGTTTGCTCAGAACCTAGATGCTACAAAAGCTAATTTAGAAATTCACATGAGCCCTGGCTGGGTGGCTCAGTTGGTTGGAATGTCGTCTCATACACCAAAAGGCTATGGGTTCAGTTCCTGATAGGGCACATACATAGGTTTCAGGTTTGATCTCTAGTCCAGGTGGGTACAGGAGGCAATCAGTGGATATTTCTCTCTCTTTGATGTTTCTCTCCCTCCCCCCCCCCCAAAATCAGTGAAAACATATCCTTGGGTGAGGATTTTAAAAAAATTAGAAAGTCATGTGGAAACCCAACAGATAAATGAAGGGACTCAACAGTGTAATTATATTGCAGCTACTAAGTGAAACAGACTGGAAAGCTGCCTGCCCAGCCAGCTTCTTCACTGCTGTCCCTTGCCCCACTGGATGACTGTCACTTCTGGACTTGGGAGTCAGATCTTGTGTTGAGCGTTTCCCACCTTCTCTCTCATCTGTGTTAGATGCCACTCCTTGAGTTCCCCCAGCACCTCATGCCTTGGTCTTTCCGACTGTGCTGTTATTGAAATATGCCTCCCCTCTACTTTAAGCTCTTTGAGCACAAGGACTTTTTCATCTTTGTATCCCAGTGTCTGCTTATGTGGTGTGTGTTGGGTAAATTGCCATGATGCTGTTTGAGTTCTAAAATCTTTGACCTCTAAAACTTTCCTGTTGTCTAAGAAAACCAGTCTACCCCTACAACTGTGAGGTCTTGGTTTACTTAGCACCCTATCAATTGGAAATCATTGTAGTGTACTGTGGGAGGGACTCAGTGTTGATTCCTGACTGCCCTTCACTAGCTAGATGACTGAATTAATTTCTGCAGGCTTTGGTCTTGAATCTTTTAAGTGAAGGGTTTGACTAGATCTCCATGTTCCATTAAAGCTGCAAAGCTCTGTGGCCTAAAGGCAAAAGAGTATTGAAAGACTAGTTGACTGGTGGACAGAGCGGAGTATCTTCCTACCAACCACTGACTATGGTTACTAAGTATTTGCACATCTCTACAGTTCCCTGAAGACATGTATATGATGTGCTGGGGCAAAACAAATACTAAAGTAACTTGAAATCTCAAATATTACATTATGTTCAGTATAATTTGTTAATTATATTTTGCTGTGTTCTCATTATTTGAAATTGATTCATGTGTGATATATTAGATTAATCAAGATACTGTTTCCTCATCATCCTGGTTAATAGAGTGTTATGGAAAATTACATCTTGAAAATATTTGAAATATAAAAATATACTCAAAAAAGATAATTTGAAGTATGTTGTGTCAGTCAGTGTATTTTTTTTTTTGCCTCAAGAAAGTTTAATAAGGAATATTAAATAAATGCAAAACAATAGCAACAGTTTAAACTTTAACTTTTGGATACTTTTTATTTTCTTCATGATCAAGGATTCTGATATTTGATGTTTGTTCTTTTGACCTTATATACTTTCAGCGCATTTAGAAACTAGTTTTGAGGAGGTAGAAAACCACCTGCTGAATCTGGAGGATTTATGTGCACAGTGTGAATTAGAAAGATACAAACACACGCAGTCCCAACAACTGGAAAATTACAAGAAAAATAAGAGGTGAGTTTGAAAAATGGGCTACAGTATTAATTTTCAATCACAAAGTTTTTCACAGTACTCTACATGCTACTCTTTATAAGTTTGGGCTGATAGAAAACAAATGTTTCAAATATAAAGCTTATGAATAAGCTTTCCAAAACAGGATATATATATTTTTGGTACCATTCATTATCTGTTGCCATTTTATGAAGATGAGTTCTGAAAACTAAGGATAGAGTGAAAAGTGGAGGGGAGCAGGGTAGTGGACAAAGCTTTCCACCAAATTAGTTGCCTTGACTTTGTTTTCCCCAAGTGGAAAATGCCTGAGTTGCTTTTTCCCTTTTCTTTCCTCTCTCCTTTTTTATTACCAGAGCAGGAGGAAAAGCAACTTTGAGCCCAGGCTGTGGAAAGGGGCTGGATGGATTTGAACCTCAGTCTTGTCACATACTGGTTGTAAGACCTTAGGCAAATTATTTCATCTACTTTAGCCTCAATATCTCTAATTTATAGTAGTGAGCATAATAATGTACCCACATCACAGAGTTGTTGGGATTAAATGAGATAATGGTCATCAAATGCAGTAAGTGCTCTGTAAGAATAAGTTGTTATACAGATTATTACCTATAGGCTGACCTGAACAGGAGAGGGAAGAAAGATCTACGGATAACAGCCTGCTGAACTAACTGTGGCATACCAGCTTGTGCAATGGCATCGTGGGCTGGGTTGGGAAGATGCAGGGCAGGTCCTCTGAAGTCCATGGGGAGGTCCACAGTATGGTGAGAGTGACTGAGACTGTCGTCTGGGCAGAGCAGGAAGTAGAGGGGGGTTGATAATGAAAGAAAACAGAAGTCATGAGGTGGGAGTCTGGCTGAGGCTGAAGAGCAGATTTGGTGGGAAAGGAAGAGCATAGGTTTGGCAGAGTATACTTTTGATTTTAAGATGATAAGTTGAGTAGTTCTGGGTCTAGAGAAGTACTGGTCCCTGGCATATAGGAGGTAAAAAAAAAAAAAAAAGCTAAGCCCTGGCCAGGTGGCTCAGTTGGTTGGAGAGTTGTTCCCATGCACCAAAAGGTTCAAGTTCGATTCCTGGTCAGGACACATATGGGAAGCAACTGCTCATCCGCTCCCTCTCTCTCCCTCTCCCTCCCCTCCCTCCCTTTCCCCCCTTCCTTTCTTTCCTCCCTCCCTCTCCCCCCTTCTTTCCCCCCTCTCCCCCTCTCTCCTCTTCTTTCCTCCCCCTCCTCTTCTGTCTCCCCCTCTCTCCCTCTCCCTCCCTCTCCCTCCCCCTCCCCCTCTCTCTCCCTCCCTCTCCCCCTCTCCCTCAAGTCATTAAACATATCCTTGGGTGAGGATTAAAAAGAATTTTTTTAATTGAAACGAAAATGTAGGTATTGTGGATTATTACAATGATAAAGTATCTAGAATAATGCGAAGGGGTAGAGGTGTGGAAACCGAGTCATCTGAATTTCTTAGGTCTATGTGTTCCTAGGGGTGGGTCTTAAATGTTCCTGAAACTCCTGGGATGCATCATTGGGGAGTTGATGCTCATAGCATCTTTATAAAGTAAATATTTATCAATAAATGCCAAAGTATTTTGCATCCAGTTGTCTAGTAAGATATTAGATGTGTGATTTAAATTGAAGTCCTATTTTTATCCTGAAATGATTACTATTGATTTAATTCAAAATTATTAACAAATACAGTTTGTTTTGGTTACTGTGAGAAGACCTTGCAGATCTAAGCTTGAATTTCTTCTCTTCCACGTGCTGCCTGTGTGACCTTTTGCAAATAACCTACCTTTGGCTTTTTTATCTGTAAAGTAGACATAATGACACTTTCTTGCAGGGTTATAGAAGATAAGAGACAGGACCAAATAAAAGCAGGCTCGTTTAGCTCACAGAATCACTGGTAATTCTCAGTTCTAGTTAACTTGCCTTTCTAAACACAAATAGTAGAAATACTGAATATGAAACATTGCTCGATACCATTTATAAACGGTTATCTTTCTGAAACTCTTTATTTTATTCAGGTGTAAAAGGATGAAGTGTTTTTTTCGAAGATACCTTTTGAAAGCAATTTATTTACACGTATGAATACATATATATGGCTAATTAATAATTGATTGCAATAGAAATAATTTGAGTTGACAACACTGAGAAAGTAGAGCAGTTTTATTCAGTCAAATGTAGATTGACCAAAAAGTATCTTTTAAATAATCATGCAGAACATTTACTATTTACAGGTGTCGTATTTACATTTTAAGCTCTTTCTTATTTACTTCTACTCAGTCTTGAAGTATCGATGGGAATATGATGAAGGTTAGTGTAATGACACCAAATTACTTTTGCTTGATACAGAATTTGCATTTAACACAATGGGTTGAACACAGTCACTGTCTTCAATTATAATAAAGAACTTTTTATAAAATTATAATAAACCCTACTAAAATTATAATGAAGAACTTTTTAAAAGTTTATAACCCATAAGAACAAAAAGACCAGAAGAGGCAATGCCATTCACATTTTGGAATAGAGAAGGTGGATGACTTAGCAGAGCAGAGAGGCTGAAACCTGAGCAGAGACTCTGGTTCCTGCGCAGGGGACTAGAGCATGAAGCATGCTGATATGTCCCACAGAGCTCCAGAAAGGCTCAAGATTCGAAGGCACCATGAACCTCAGAAGGTAAAAGGTATTGAAAGTACATTTATGGGAGTTAGACCTCCTGATCCTCGGCTCAGCTACATGATTACCCCAACCCTAGCTCATTAAGTGACAATAGGTTGCACCTAAGAGGCTCCAGACTTAAGTACCTCCCTACACATCTGAGGGAAGGTAGAGCTACTACTATATTGAAAACAGAGGAATTAAGTGAAAGTCTGCATTCTAAACAGTGAGGCTCCTTAGGCCCCTTTTTTCACCGGCTCCCAAACTCTGGCAGCCCAACGTACATGTCCTATGCAGAATATTGGAGGCCTCATCTGAGAAACTGACCAGCCCAAGAGAAAAGACCTGCAGGTATGGACATTTGGGGAGTTCTCTGATGAAACAGCTGGGTCTGCATCTTAACATCCTCTGATGATGAGCCCCACACCTCTGCACATGACTTCTAATCAACTTTTTGTTGCCTCACTCTTGAATATGAACGGGCATCTAAGCAAGAATATCCAATTGAAGAAATCTTTCAACATGAAACAGACCAAAATAAATAGAAAAGAAACTAATAATAATATATATTTTTTAAACTCACAAAAATGAAAGACTATAAGGAGAGCAAAAGAAAGCTTAAAAATTTTAAGTAAGAGCCTCAGATACATAAGGCCATCTAGTAAGAGTCCATTTTGTATTGATGAGGCATGAACAGGATTCTAGAGAAAAGGAATAATTAGAGAACAAGAAAGAGCTCTTAGAAATAAAATATATGATAGAAGTAGAGAAAACCAAGTGAAGCACTGGAAGATAATGTTAGGTATGTAAGACAGAAAAGCTAAGAATATTAAGAAAATGAGCATTGATTCTGAAGTTCCATATCTGACTCCTAGGAGTTCAGAAAGAGAGAGAAAAAGAGACAAAATTATTAAAGCGATAATACAAGAAAATTGTTTAGAATGGAAAGATATGAAAGAGTTTGAAAGGACCTACTGAGTACTTGGAAAAATGAGTAGAAAAAATATTCATTGTCAATACATACTTCTGTAAATTTTACTGCACTAGGAATAAAGATCAAAAAGGCCTTTAGAAAGGTCTTACATTAATGATTAGAAATCAAAACACTTCAACTTTTCAGCAAAACTGGAAGTAGAAAATGGTTTTTACTTTATGTATACTTAGCACAGTTTTCATCAAGTGTGAGGAAATAGTCATTTCCAGGCACACAAGGCCTCAAATTTAGCTCTTGTGCACACTTATCAGAAACTGCTGGAGGATGTGCTCTAAACTAGGGAGTAAACCAAGAAGGGTGGACACAGAGGGAGGTGAATTGCCCTAAGGATCCACCCAATTTAGGAAAGAAACACGGGGAATTTCCCAGAACCATAGTGGAGAGAACTTTCATCAGGCCTGGAGAGCAGTCAGACCAAAGCAGGAAGATGCTTCTGGATGATTCCATGAGTAGTGTTTCTAAGGGGGAAAATGAAGCTAATAGATTGCCTGATATGCTTGACCATATTGAGAGTTTTATAAGCTCTGATAGCTTGATGATGAATTAGTGATAGGTATGTTTTTTAAAACTAAGCAAACAAGGCAACTATTAACACTAAGGGAAAACACAGTTTTATAAGAAAAATATACTACATGGTTCAGTAATAAACAATATCTATATAACTTTGTAATAATTAAATGTGGAATATGGATTAAAGCCAGAATTGTAGTATAACTTATTGGGAAGATGGAGAAGAGGAAGCATGTTTGTATTGAGGGGTAGGAGGGGTTTAAGAAAGCTAATCCTCATCTTCCACAGCAGGAGAGCAGCGAGTAATATTTAAAATACCAAAAAATGGATAAAATATTAATGTTGGCATATTATTTCGAAATAATGGAGGTAAATACCAGAGGAAATAATTGAAAGAATTAAATGCGGCTGCTTTTGAAAGGAAGGAAAGATGGAAAGATCTGGGGCAAGGAGCTAATCTTTTTCATCATAAATAAACCCTTGTGGGTACTATTTGATTTAAGGAATGCACATGTGTTTTTTATAAACATAAAATTGAATTTTAAAAAATTTCTGTTAGCTGCAACATTCCCTGAAGTGTTTCATATGGAATACTAGACTGAAAAAGTAGCCACTGACAAAACATTCCATGATCAATTAAGTTTCAGAAACACTTTACCCTGTATTTGCCTTAGGGAGGCAATACATATCATTATGTTAAGGGTTCTGAGAATTTCTGTAGTAAAGAAATTTGTTTGACTCAGCATTTCACAACTTACTTAAGGAGCCAATTTGCTTGCAATACATATTAAAATTCTGTGACTAGATATTCTATATAGCACCATTTGGGAAGTGTTCAAATATTATATCCAAAAATTAAACTTTTTGTTATTGGATCCACAAGAGAAGAGTTTCTTAAAAATAAACCTCCTTCCTTTTTAAAAAGATGCCCTGCAAACTGAATGAATGATTTTCCTTTTCTTGCTCTGTGAAGATAACATGTGGACAAAAGGTTATGATGATGATGTTAATTACATAACAGTAGCATTTGCCAAGCACTTACTAGGTACCAGGTACTGTGCTTTAAAATCTTAGTCTAAATTAACTCATAGAATTCACATAATGACCATTTGTGTTGATGTACTCTCCTTTTTACTAACAAGAAAAATGAGATGAGAAATGGCAGAGCCACAACAGACCAATGTTTTTTCATACATTTTATATTATATTGTCTCCACACAAAGCTCTCCATAGTCTGAGTTTGGATGCTGTGAAGTATGACAAGGATCTTGCTTCTCTCGGTGCATTGACCACTTCAGCTCTTGGGACTGCTAATTGTAAAAATGGCCCAGCAAAGTTTTTCAGAAGTGGTGCTCCTGAATCAGGAATACATTTGGATGTGAGATGCATGATTTTTTTCTTTAATTCACCATCCACCCTATCCACCACCATGCCTGTAAGGAAATAGTTTCAGGTGCTGCAGCATGACTGTAGAATGCTGATAAACAACAAACCACTGCCTGGGTAATGATGAGTCATGGGGAGGGGTTTTATTTGTTTGTTTGTAAGAAGCTGGCTAGCCAATTAAAAGTTTGAATTTAAAAAATTAGTAACACAAAGGTACTAGAATTCTTTTTTTTTTTTTTAAACATATCTTTATTGATTTCAGAGAGAGGAAAGGAGGGGGAGCTAGAAATCAACCACTATAAAAAAACTCAAAAATATTCAAGCACATGGAGGCTAAATAGCACGTTATTAAACAATGAATGGGTTACCAAGGAGATCAAGGAAGAAATCAAACACTTCATGGAAAGCAACGAAAATGAACAGACAACAACCCAAAACCTATGGGACACAGCAAAAGCAGTCCTGAGAGGAAAATTCATAGCATTACAGCCCATCTCAAGAAACAAGAAAAAGATCTAATGAACCATCTAACACAACAACTAAAAGAACTAGAACGAGAACAGCAAGAAAAGCCCCAAGGAAGCAGAAGGAAGGAAATAATAAAAATCAGAGCAGAAATTAATGACATAGAGACTAAAGAAACAATACAAAAAATCAATGAAACCAAGAGCTGGTTCTTTGAAAAAGTAAATAAGATTGATGCACCTTTAGCCAGACTCACTAAGAAACAAAGAGGGAGGACCCAAATAAATAAAATCAGAAATGAAAGAGGCGATATAACAACTGACCCAACAGAAATACAAAGCACTGTAAGAAAATATTATGAGCAACTATATGCCAACAAATTGGACAACATGGGGGAAATGGACAAATTCCTAGAAACATACAACCTTCCAAAGCTGAATCAAGAAGAGGCAGAAAACCTGAATAGGCCAATAACAACTAATGAAATCAAAGCAGTAATCAAAAAACTCCCAGCAAACAAAAGTCCTGGACCAGATGGATTTACAGGCGAGTTCTACCAAACATTCAAAGAAGAATGAACACCTATTCTATTCAAACTATTCCAGAAAATTCAAGAGGAGGGAAAACTCCCAAACTCTTTTTATGAGGCCAGCATCATCCTAATCCCAAAACCAGATAAAGATACTACAAAGAAAGAAAATTACAGGCCCATATCCCTGATGAACATAGATATTAAAATCCTCACAAAGATACTAGCAAACCGGATCCAGCAATACATTAAAAAGATCATACATCATGACCAAGTGGGATTTATTCCAGGGATGCAAGGCTGGTACAACATCCGCAAATCAATAAATGTGATACATCACATAAACAAAATGAAAGACAAAAATCATATGATCATATCAATAGACGCAGAAAAAGCATTCGACAAAATCCAGCACCCATTTCTGATAAAAACTCTCAGCAAAGTGGGAATAGTGGGATCATACCTCAACATAATAAAGGCCATATACGACAGACCTACAGCCAACATCATACTCAATGGGCAAAAACTAAAACCATTTCCATTAAAAACCAGAACAAGAGAGGGATGTCCACTTTCACCACTCTTATTCAACATAGTACTGGAAGTCCTCGCCATAGCCATCAGACAGGAAGAAAACATAAAAGGTATCCAAATTGGAAAGGAGGAAGTAAAACTGTCATTATTTGCAGATGACATGATACTGTACATAGAAAACCCTAGAGACTCCATCAAAGTACTACTAGATTTGATAAACGAACTTGGCAAGGTAGCTGGATACAAAATCAACATCCAGAAATCAGTGGCATTCTTATACACCAATAATGAACTTGCAGAGAGAGAAACTAAAAAAGCATACCATTTACCATCGCAACTAAAGAAATAAGATACCTAGGAATAAACTTAACCAAGGATGTAAAAGACCTGTACTCAGAAAACTACGTGACACTGAAAAAAGAAATAGAGGAAGATTTAAACAAGTGGAAGAAGATACCATGCTCATGGATTGGAAGAATTAATATCATTAAAATGTCTATACTACCCAAAGCAATTTATAAATTTAATGCAATTCCTATGAAAATACCAACAGCATATTTCACAGACCTAGAACAAGCATTTCGAAAATTTATATGGAACAAAAAAGACCCCGAATAGCTGCAGCCATCTTGAGAAAAAAGAACAGAGTGGGAGGGATCACATTACCAGACTTCAAACTGTATTACAAAGCCACTGTAATCAAAACGGCCTGGTATTGGTACAACAACAGGCATATAGATCAATGGAACAGAATAGAGACCCCAGAAATAGACCCACACCACTATGGTCAATTAATATTTGACAAAGGAGGCAAGAGTATCCAATGGAGTAAAGACAGTCTCTTCAATAAGTGGTGCTGGGAAAATTGGACAGATACATGCAAAAGAATGAAACTAGACCACCAACTTTCTCCATACACAAAAATAAACTCAAAATGGATAAAAGACTTAAATGTAAGTCACAAAACCATAAAAATCCTGGAAGAAAACATAGGCAGTAAAGTCACAGACATCCCACGTAGTGGACTTTTCACTGATACAACTCCTAGGGCAAGAGAAACAAAGGAAAAAATAAACATATGGGACTACATCAAACTAAAAAGCTTCTGCACAGCAAAAGAAAACAGCCTCAAAATACAAAGGAACCCCACAGTCTGGGAAAACATATTTGCCAAGGATGAATCTGATAAAGGGTTAATTTCCAAAGTGTACAAAGAACTCATAGCACTCAGCAAGAGAAAGACAAACAACCCAATTAAGAAATGGGCAAAGGACTTAAATAGATACTTCTCCAAAGAGGACGTGCGGATGGGCAAGAGACAAATGAGAAAATGCTTAACGTCGCTAATCATCAGAGAGATGCAAATTAAAACCACAATGAGGTATCACTTCACACCTGTCAGAATGGCTCCATCAACAAATCAACAAACGACATGTGCTGGCGAGGGTGTGGAGAAAGGGGAACCCTGGTACACTGTTGGTGGGAATGCAGACTGATGCAGCCACTATAGAAAACAGTATGGAGGTTCCTCAAAAAATTAAAAATGGAGCTGCTGTTTGACCCAGTGATTCCACTCCTAGGAATGTATCCTAAGAATCCTGAAACATTCATCAGAAAGGATTTATGCACCCCTATGTTCATAGCAGCACAGTTTACAATAGCTAAGATCTGGAAACAGCCCAAGTGCCCATCAGTAGATGAGTGGATTGAAAAGCTGTGGGACATTTACACTGTGGAATACTACGCAGCTGTAAAGAAGAAGCAGCTCGTACCCTTTGGGACAGTATGGGTGGTCCTGGAGAATATTATGCTAAGTGAAATAAGCCAGGCAGCAAAAGAAAAATATCACATGATCTCGCTTATACGTGGAATCTAAAGAACTTAAGAAATTGACGAGCAGAATAGATTCAATGACATGGAAGCATAGTTGAGACTGACCAAATGTCAGAGGGAAGGAGGGGGCGGGGAGGTGGAGGGGGAGAGAGTAACCAAAGAATTTATGTGCATATATACACAACCCAAGGACACGGACAGTGGTGGGAAGGGTGACTGGGGAGGGGGAAGGAATGGGGGGGAATGGGTCATTGGGGAGAAAAAGGGACATCTGTAATACTTTAAACAAAAATAAAAATTATAAAAAGTTTTAAAAAAAATAAAAAATAAAAAACAACAGCAACAACAACAAAAAACATATCTTTATTGATTTCAGAGAGAGGAAAGGAGGGGGGGAGAGAGAGAGAGAGAAACATCAATGATGAGAGAGTCAATGATTGGCTGCCCTGACCGGGAATTGAACCCCGATCTCTTGGATCGTAGGTCAATACTCAACCTCTGAGCCACGCCCGGCCGGGCAAAGGTACTAGAATTCTTAATTTTGTAATAAAAATGTAACCAATTAATTGCCCTGGGTTAGTCACTGAACACTTCTCAGCACATCAATGAGAATAAAGGTGTTTAACAGACTTTTTTGAAAATCACAAGATATCTTCTAGGCCATGTTGAGGTATCAGTGATTGGCTTTTAACTTTTGACAGTTTCCTAAAAAGAATGTACCTCCACAGTGTAGACCCAGATGTTGCCCAGAAGTTTTGTGATAGCTCTGAGTTTCATACATGACTCTGGTATTCAGTAGACTTGCTGTTCTGCTTAGGTAACTTCCTAGTGGGGCTAAAATATCTCAGGTAGGTGACACTTGCATTCAGATAGGCTGCACTGGGCCCTTGGACTACATTCTTGGATGGTAGAGATTGCACACACTTGGAGTCCTGTCGCTTAGCAGTTGTGTGGCTGCTTACCCTCCAGCCTTGTTTCCCTCATGTATTAAATGAGGGTTATGGTACCTGCAGAGGGGTATTGTGGGTTATAGGAGGTAATGTGTGTAAGGTGCTTTGTACAATGTATGCAGTATATTAAGAACACAAATACCTGTCTCATCCTTCTTTATCCTATTTGTCTCAACTACCTGCCTTCCCCTTCAAATCAAATAGACTTTCATGGAAAACAGTCTGGGAAAGTAATTTTCTTGGAAGTTTGAGGGGAATTTAATTCTCAATATGTAACTTAGTGCTACCACCAACCAGCCCATTTCCTAGACCTTCATTATCTTTTGGGGGGTCAATTTTTTAAATTCCGTATCAGATTCTTTTCATGATAAATAAAGACTTAGTGTCATTTGTACGATGAACTACCTGCTTTTCAAGAACTTTGATTTACAGATGTGTTAAAAATGTCTTGTTCTGTGATGCATCCCCTACCTTGAGCTGAAGGCTAACTCTATTCCCAACCCCCAGTTCATCTTCTACCCTGTTAACCACAAACCCACCAAGCCTGTAAGTACACATTTTCATGGCTGTAGAATGCTGGGAAACACCAGACTTGATAATTATAGGTGGTAGGTGATCCTTTTGAAAGGGGTCTTATGAAATTTTTCCCATGAATAAGTAGTTACAGTGATAGATTTTGTCCATCAGCCATAATGAAGGGTCACTCTGCACGTGTGTTTTATACAAAAAGTATTGCTGGTCATACTTTAAAAGAATTTTCCCCTAAACATTTTCAAGCATTAAGAAAAATATTGAGTTGATTTTGCAGTTGGCATTTTTAATGTAGTATTTGCCCTGTGGAATCATTGTGTTAGCTTTTTAACATGGATTTGTCCTAGGGAAACAGTTTGGAATGTAGAGAGAGTGTGCTTCCATCTGTGAGATGATTGTGTTTATGGAGACATTTATCCAGTGGTTCTAATCTGTCAAGTTTCATATCTGTATGTCTGATTTAGTTGATTTCTATACATATACAAATTTAATATACTTCATGCATCATTTCATAGATTTATTTATTAATCTGATGCTTTTTTGTTTTTATTCTGCCCTCATAACTCAACCCCTGTAGAGAAAATGATTAAATAGCTGTTTCACCCTTTAGAAATATTCTTAGACTTTGAGTCTGGTGCTATTTGTTGAATGTGTTGGTTTCAGGGTTTGTTATGCTAGATTTTTGAAAGGCATTTGCTGAATTGAGTAAAATTTAAAATATGGTAAAATCTAAAATAAGGTATTTCAATTCTTATTTATTTGATCATCTGAAAATACTATTAAACTGAAAAATAAAAGACTCCATTTTTTTTTAAAATGCAAGTGGTAAACAGGTTATCAAATGAGATACTATGTGACCAAGTTTTTTTAAATAAGAATAAAATTATCTATAGTCATAGCAAGGGCTTCTTTGAAAAAGCAGATATTCTTAGTCATTCTATAGTCACAGTACTTGATAATCCTGATTTGCTGAGTGTTGGTTCTGGCTCTGTGACTCTGCACAAATGTGAACAGGGCATATGAGACATGATCTGTGCACTTAAAGAGCTCTGCACTGTAATTGTAGAGATGACACCTGTACGGAAACACCTGCATTACAAGGCAGTGCATGAGGTGTTATAACACTGGTAGAATTAAGAGTTATATGAGTTTAGATGAGGGGAGATCGCCAATTGGGTGTCAAGGATGTCTTTATGGAAAAAATGAACTTGAAGACTGTTTCACACTGATTATTATCATTACCATGTCTAACAGAATTTGGAGAGTAACCAGAACTTAAAACTCCTGCTTACCTCTGCTTTTTCATTTGGTTAACTGAGAGTATGGCATAATGATTAAGAATAAAATATCTGCCCTGTTCTTAATAAATGTGACCTATCATCTCATCTGTGTACTTTGCTGCAAAAATTCAGTGCAATCCTTGCTCCTCCAAGAAGCCTTTCCTGTCAAACCAAAGTGTATGAGTTGCTCCTTTCTCTTTCCTAGAGAATCTTCAGCATGTCATTAACAGAGCCTTAATCTATTATACCAATTTCAAGTTGTTGCTTTACTGCTCTCTCTCACTAAAGTTCCTTGAAGTAATGGAATGTATATATCCCAAACCTAGCATTATTCCAACTGCTATTCTTCACATTATTCCTAGTGTCTAAGGCTCAATAAATTTTTGTTGAATGATTGAACTCAAAGATTACATTCTGTATAAGAAAATGGATATTTATACAAGGTTGATAGCAGTGATGATGGAGAGAATTGGGTGAATTCAGGATATGTTTTGAGATAGAATTGACAGGATTTATTGATGGATTTGGATGTGGAGAAGGAGGGAGACAGATAAACCAAAGCATGGTAATGCCATTAGTTGAGATAAAGAGACTGGAGGAAGAATAACTCTGTTTTGCAGACATTGTTTGAGAAGCTTATTCCACTTTTGAGTAGAGCTATCAAATAGGCAGTTGCATATGAATCTGGAGCTCAAAGAAGAGATCAAGACAAAAATATAAATCAGGAAATCAGTAGCATATAGGTGGTACTTAAGGCTACCTGGCAGGATGAAATTGCTTTGTGAGAAAATGAAAGTTCAGGAGAGAAGAGGGCCCAGAGCCAAACTTACATGCTCCAGCATTTGGTGGTCTGGAAGAGGTGGAGAAGCTAACAGAAGAAACTGAGGAAGCGGGAGAAAAACTAGAGGAAACTTTCTCAGGGAATTGCCAGTTGGGTCATGTGCTGCCTGACAGATTTGGATGAAAAGTAAGAAGTGATTGTTGCATTTGGCAACATGACGATTGTTAGTGACCTTGACTGTGCAGTGGTGGGGTCTGGGTCTGGAAGCCAACTGGATAGGCTTTCAAGACTGAATAGGAAGTGAGGGAGTAGAAATCTGTAGGAACTAAATTCTTGAGTAGGCTTTAGAGATGGATATTGTGTCTTTTGACCTCACCAGCCTTAGGTTTCCAACCTCCCAGATTATTTCATGAAATCCCAAGCTGAACTCATGATGTCCTGCCCTCCAAAATCTATGCTTTTCCTAAGTTTTCTATTATTAATGAATGCACCTTCCTTCCAGTATTCAGAGTAGAACCCTCATGGTTAATGTGGTCATGTCCTTTCTCCACTTATCCCCCTGTAATTAGTTGCCATGGACTGTTGCATCTTCACAGCATTTTTCAAATTGGACTCCCCCTTTTCATTGCCACTGCCACTGCCACTGCCACTGCCACTGCCACTTAAGTTGCTCTTGCCAGGCACTAATTAGCTCTTCTTCAAACTCCTCTAATAGTTTCCAAAGTACTCCCTGCTTTTATCTTCTCCCTTGTCAGTACATTATCCATCACAGCTAGAATGTTCTTCCTAAAACACAGTGTTGCTCATGCTATTCTCTTGCTAAAAATAAAACCAGATCCTTTTAGCCTGGCAGTCAGAACCCTCTACCTTCTCGTCATTCAACCTGCTGTTCTGAAGTATGTGCTGTTTCTTAAATGTAACTGGCATTGTCTCACCTCCACACTCACTTTCACCTCTGCTTGACATGCCTCCCCCTCCCTTCTCTTACCTCTTCCCTATTTCCAAATACTTATTACCTCTAACAAACAGTAGAGGCTGCCCTACATATTAGAAAATTTCAAAGCTTTCAGTGCTACTGCTTTACTTGATCAGTTCTGTAAAGGTTTCACAATACTGATTTTTACTTTAAACCATAGTTATCTGTACCACCACCACCTCACCCAAGCTTCATTTTTAGGAATTGGGTACAGATATGATTTACTGTCTGAAGGGAAGTTTCTTGTAAACTTTACAAACAGTCATGGGTCATGACATTCTGTAAATAGAGAATGTCTAGGAAAAGCCCTCTGCTAGGCCTCTCCTCTTTTCTCAGTAGCAGCTTCCCCTTGATTTTGGTGAGGCAGCCAGAAGGAAAGGTGAGCATGGTAAAATGAAAGGCAGCTTTCTGCATTTGGGCAGTTACTCATTAATACTGAGTTTTAGCTTATTGAAATGGGAGGTGCCTTTTAGGAATTTTGCTCACTGCTACATATTCTAAGAGAAGGAAAGCAGATGCTCTCTAAAGATTGTGGCCATAGAAAAATACTCACTCATTAGAATATCAACCTATCTATCATCTTTTCCACCCATCAGTGGCCTTAGGGAATTGTTCCTAAGAAGTAAATTGAAGGTATCTTTTCAGGATGTTCTCTTATGATTCATGTTGCCTTTCTGTTACATATTTCAGCACTCACCCCATTACTGGAATATAAAGTAGGTTTGGGGCATGTTTATTTTGTACCTAATCTTTTAAGAATAAAGTTGGACTATTAGCTGAAGGGAAACAATTGCATGTGTTTTTGAAAAGATGAGATTAGAAATCACATCCTTTTTCTTAGTTAATGAACTTGATGCTGGAGCATTATTCCAAAGAGTCGGTATTTTTGGAAAAAAAGGAGTGATATGACCATCTGATTTAAGAACCTCCCCTTGACTGTGACAAGAATATTATCTGTTTGGCCTTTCAGTGGGCAGCTTTCCAGTCCTCCCTGCCAGTTGTTAATTGTAGTCAGCTATTTTGGAACATGAGGGGTATGTAATTAGTAGTGTGGAATACTAATTTGAGAATTCAAAATATGTCTAGATTTTTAGCAAAACCTAGAGTGTAAATTAAAGATAAATGTCTCATATTTTGAATGGGATAACAAGCCTTTATTGAATAAACTTACCTCCTCAAAATAACTTTTTATTAGTGCTAATAATAAAAATTATAATTTAAAACTTATGAAGGAAAATCTGAAAAGAACTTGCTTCAACTTCTTTGTCAAAAATGTGTTGTTTTATGTTTGCTCATCTGTTTTCTCTCGCTTTACATTACCCCAGGAAACTTTGTATTTCAGCATCCTTAACTGACACTGACAAAATTGCCAAGCACAGGATTTCCTGGAGGCTTGGCCCTTTTGTGTCAGGATGAGCAATGGACCTCAGTCTTTTGATACGCGCTTCCCCTTTTATTTCAAGGAGGAAATAACTGTCACTATTCTGGATAAGTTTTAATTAAAGAGCGTAAAACTTTAGTATTTAAAGTTTATCAGTGGAGGGAAAACTAAGTGCTTTTAAATTTGCTGTATATACAAGATGGTTCATAGCTGGCATTCAAATGCTCTGTGTTTTCTTATAAGTGTTTCAGTATTTCAGTAGTTTGTATTTTGGTAGAATTTTTTTGAGCCATTAATAGGGTAATAGAAAAACTGAAAATAGTAGCCTTAGGCTAATGTATTGGTAATTACAGTAAAGCATTGATATGTGAGCATCCAGGGATATCACTGGGCATTTAAAGTACATAAATTTGTATTATAATATAAAAGCAGTTTTCATTGGGAATAGATTATTTTAAATTTACATTTTCTTTTTTTTTCTACAGGAAGGAACTTGAAACCTTCAAAGGTAATTTTGTGTCTAATTCTTCACTTTAAAGTAGATGAGAGTTAATTGATGTCAGATGTTCTTTCTTAATGATGATGAAAGAACTCATTCCTTTTCCTTTAAATCCGTTTACATCAAAAAAGTTTGCTTAATGCTGTTTTGTCAGTTTTATGTAATCACAAGTGGTTTTGATATTCTCTTTTAGCTATAACACATGTACCAAGTGAGAGTTTCTACTAAAGACTATTATAAGTAATACGTTAGGATGGCACAGTGCTAACTTTGAGGTTGTTGAGAATCATAATTTAAGAAGATTCTGGTTTCTGTTGTGCACACTCTGGACCACAAGGACAGGGCGTGGTGATAAAGATAGAGCTGTGCCCCTGCAATTGACCCACATTTACTTGAACCTGCTGAGGGGTGTTCAGTGCTGGGTCCTGCTCTGCCATTGTCTTGAAACTTGGAATAAGTCTCTTAGTGTTTTTCAGGCTCAGTTTTTTTATCTGTAAAATTAGAAGTTCTGATGAACGGTATTCTAAGATGCTAAAAAACATCCAGTATTGCTTTTTAATTTTAGGTAACTTCTGAAAGTAGAGCCCTGAAGAATTCTTGGTCACATTGACCCTTACTAGTCATGGAGAAACACTAGTGAAAAGTA
The DNA here is from genome assembly GCF_964146895.1 of Miniopterus schreibersii. NCBI lineage: Eukaryota > Metazoa > Chordata > Mammalia > Chiroptera > Miniopteridae > Miniopterus > Miniopterus schreibersii. The sequence goes on from NC_138109.1 coordinate 67,925,276, forward strand.
GGGAAAACCACAGACTTTCCAAGCACCTCAAAGCCCTTCCAATTCACTGTTTTTCAATTACTCATTAGCAATTCAGTAGTGAAATCTCTATTCTCAGAGAGACTCATTTCAATTATATTTCATATAAACTAGTATTGACCTTTAGATTTACTGAATGGTTAAGGATTTTCCAGTATATCATTTATAGTTGAATTGTTTATGTTGTGATCTCTTTGGGTGTCTTAAAAGAAATGACCCTTGAGATAAAAGGTATAAAGGCTTATTTCTGCTATAACTGAACAGACTCACTTTGGCTAGATTTCTATTTAACTGCCTACAGTTATAGTACATGACTAAGTTCATGCCAGTTTGTTAAGGGAATGTTAAGTGATCACATGATACAATATATTATCATGGCTATCATTATTCTTAATCAATTTTTGAACCATGACCCATACACATTATTTTTTATCAGTGGTTTGGAATAAGATTTTAAATCCTCATAAAATGGTCTTTTCCCTCTCATTCTTTCTTTTAGTCAACTAGCATCTTCTCTCACCTTAGGAGAAGAAAAAATCAAGTTAATATTAAAAGACAGGCAGGGACAATAGTTATGCAAAAATGTCAACTTGCATTTCAGTACTGAGGTGTTCTTTGTTCTTTCTAAGTATGATAATATTTAGAGAAAAAGAAGAGACCAGCAGTTTGCAGAAAGTTACGTTCCATGGTACCTGATAGACTAATTTAATTTATGCTGATATATCTTGTTTATACATACATCCCTAATTATTTACAACATTTTACAGTACATCCAACCAACCCATAGGCCAATTAAAGTTCTCAAGTTTGAACAAACCATAAATTGATTATTGTATCGTATCAAGTTCTTTTTAGTGTCAATATTCATTAAAAATTCTTTCCTCTTGAGTGTTTTGCTAATATTTTGAAAGCATAAATAGCATATAATAAAAGAAGAATTGTAACTGCTTTTCCAAGACATTACATAGAGAAGGAAAAAAATTCAAACAAATTGTGACAATTTATTTTCGAACATCATTGCCTTTGCCTTTATTTTTCCTTTTATAATAGGGTACAGGAAAGCAAAAGGTGTTACTTACTCCAATTGTTTTATTTAATTTGTAGTTGTATTTGGAAGCTTTTTTCTAAGTTGGTAAAAAACTAACTTTTGGGGACAAAAACATAAAATTAGTAACCCTCAAAGTAGTAATATTGGTTAGTATCATCCACTGAGTTCTGGATTCTTCTATCTTCCATTGAAGTTAATGCATCACAGTTCACCTTTCACTTGTGCTGCATGTATTAAATCTCTACAATATTAAGGAAGCAAGTTATTGTTTGTTTGGTTGATACTCCTAGCAGAAAGGTTTTCTATGTTCCTTGGATATTGCATTCTTTTAAACTTTTTAGTGATAGTCACTTGAATAATAGACAATAAAAAAAGGAGGTAAGATACTAAAAGTCTTAATTTTTTATTTTCAATAGGGAAAGAATTACCTTATTGGTAAGCACAGGTAGGAAACATATAGGCATACCTTGTTTTATTGCACTTCACTTTATGGCACTTAGAAGATAGTGTGTTTTTTACAAATTGAAGGTTTGTGACAACCCTGTGTTGAACAAGTCTATTAATGCCAATTTTTCAACATTTTCCCACTTTGTGTCTCTTTGTCACATTTTGATAATTCTCACAATATTTCAAGCATTTTCATTATTATTATTATTTGTTATGGTGATTTGTGATCAGTCAGAAGCAATCAGTATTGAAGCAGGCCTCCATCAGCAAAATGATTACAATTTACTGAACTTTCAGGTGACGATTAACATCTTTTTAGCAATAAAGTATTTTTAAAATAGATAAGTACATTATTTTCTGAGACACAATGCTATTGCACACTTAATAAACTACAATATAATGAACACAACTTTTATATGCACTGGAAAAACAAAAAACTTGTGTGATTTGTTTTATTGCGATACTTGCTTTATTGCAGTGGTCTGGAGCTGAGCCCACAATATCCCTGAGGTATGTTTGTAAGTTTTTCACACTCCTTAAAGACATGTGAAATTGGCCATGAATAGACATGTCTGTTATTTAGGGATTATCCATCATTTTTCCACTTTCATTTTTAAAATAGATTGTTCATGTATAAATATTAAAATCACTCTTAAGATTTTAAGTGTAAGTCTAGAAATTTTTTTCTTACCTCCATAAGATTTCTGACTTGACATGGTTTTAATATGCAGACTTGCTCTTGAGCCTTTCCTTAAATGTCTTACCAAATTTAATCGTCATTTTCCATTTTCTCTATAAAAATACTGACAGCCATAGCATGCTGAGTGCTGGTGGGCTGATAGGCTGCTCATCTGTACACCTAAATATTTTTGTTTCCACCAGTTGCATTGAATGCTTACCCAGAGTTAGTTGTGTTTGCTCTCAAACTCGTTTATACTTGTTATTGTGATACATAATTTGTCAGATAAAATGGTAAAACCTCAGTGTTAAGGAGAATTGTAAGAAAACTAAGTTTACTGCTTTGAAAGACTTAATATAAGTAAGTAGCTTTAAAAATTGATGTAAAGGGTATAATTAAGAATTAGAAAACATTGAGGAAAAATAAAAATCCTGAAAGATTCTGTACACAGATTGTTTCACATCTTAAATTCCTGTTCTGCTTGTAAAAATAGAGTGGAAACTTTATCCACTGCAGTATGGGTGGCTTATGCAAGAATTTTCAAATCAGTGGACCTATACTCAAAGAATTCATGAATAAAAAGTATGGTTATATTTTAAGTTACAGTGTATAGTGTATTTCTATATTAACTGATTTTTTTAAAGTTGAATGAGCAACATGGGACCCATCTCTTATGATGGGTGTCATCATAAGAGAATGTCTGTTATGATCTCCTCCTTAATATAAAAACACCCATCCATGTCAGAAATGTGACTTGCCAGTGTGAAAACGTGCTAGGATTTAGGAGTTGTCACTGTCACAGCGAGTGGATCATCATGGGAGTTTGCGGAAAAAGACATCTAAGGCCATCCTGATACAGTGTAATCACATTTAAGGTTTAGCTTGGAAAGCAGCACCAATGAAGGAGACAGGGCCAGTGTGGTCAGAGAAACAGGGAAAAGACCAGGACAAGTTAGTGACAGGGAACGCCAGAGAGGAAAAGGGTTAAAGGAAAAGTGGTTACCAGTGATATAAATAATGCAAAGAAGTTGAACAGAATGGGGAAATCCCATGGGATTTGGCAATGAATAGGTAATTGGTGGCTTGAAAGAGCTATTTGTAAAGGGAAAACCCAGATTGAATATGAGAAGTACATGAGAAGGTAGAAAATAAAGGTGACATGAACTAACTATTCTTTCATGAGTGAAAAGAAAGAAATGAAAAGTTAATGAGACAGAATCAGGATCAGGGGAGAAGGTGAAATCACAGATGTTAAGGAGTTGATTACATAGAGAGGATGGAAAGCAGGATATTCAGATGGTCATCCTTGGAGAGGACCCAGGGACATCTCTTTACCTGAGACCTCAGAGAAGAAAAGGATGGCAGGTAATATGGGGAAAAGCTGACTTGGAGGGAGGAAATACATTTTTTGAGACTATATGTAAGGAAAGATAATCTGAATTTGCAGAGCTTGGCTCAGAAGTAGAAATTAAAACCCAAACAAACATACTTTGGTTAACATAAAACTGGGGATGGGAAGAGCCTAGATGATGGGTTAGCAGAGCATGGTAACCTTGGATGCTGATGAGTGCGGAATTGAAATGATTGGCTATGGAATTGACACTGGAAAGGAGAGGCCTGACTAGACCAGTAAAATAAGCAAGATATGAGGTATTGGTGATAGTGTACACCAGAAAGGTGAACACTTAAATAGTTTAGGTAGATCTTGTGGTCAAAAATGGAATCTCAATTTGAGATCTTAGAGGTAGAGCATTTCCCAGTGATGATGATAACTAAATTTGAGTCAACATGGAGGTGATAAGATTGACTAGGTCGTCCGAATCGGAGCACTCTGAGACCATAGGAGTCTCACTTGTTAGGATGACTCTTGGATATGGATTATGCATACTGCTGACGTGTTACAGATCTGGATATGATGAGAGATGGTAAACTTGGTAGAGTTTGTTGGTTCAATTCAAGAGTTGACTTAACATAAAAGGCAAAACTGTTCAGCCAGCATTTGACAATACGTAAGTGTTGAATACTCAGTTTGGATAATGTAACTGTCCTCTGTCCTCAAGAAGCTAAAGCACTATGACAAAGCTTGTAAGACAGAAAGGCAAATGTATAATTTTAATGCAATGTAAAAATATTGTAATAGAAATAAGCACACTAAGATGGGAAGAATAGACTATTTAGAAAAGGGCAATGGCACTTAAGCTGGATCTGCTCACCAGGCTGAAAAAGGTAGTAAGGACATTCAGGAAGACGAAAGGACAGTGGCAAAAATGCAGAGTGCAAATTAAATTTTAACTTCTTGTTCAATAAGGGAACTACAAATAATTTGTTAAGGCTAAAGCATATGGTGTGTGGGCTAAAGTAGTGAGGAATGAAGTTGAGATGTAGGCGGGGAACAAATGATACACAGCCTTCTATGTCGTGCAAAAGATTTTAGACTTTCTCTTTTGGGCCAATAATCTCAAAGAGGGGTATGAGTATGCAAAACAATAGATGTAGAGAGAACTGGAACTTCTTTGTGTCTCTTTTTTATGTCATCCTTTAAAATTTCAGTTTTGTGTATATTATGTAATAAGCTAGTACAGGAATTCATGTATGTATATGATATATAAATATACACGTTTGGGGTGCATGTTAAACATTTTTGCTCGTGGTGGGGAGGTATGCTCAAAAGAGCTTAAAAATGGTTGTTGCCCATAGAGACGGTAGGAGTGGGAAAACCCAAAGGGTTTTAACTGGGGTGGCAGGATTATATTTGCAATTTAGAACAAGTTTTCTGGGATCATAGAGAAGATAGATTGGAAAGAGCAGGTGTAGAGTAAGAGAGATTAGTTGAGAAACTATTACAAACATTGGAACTAAGGCAATGGTAAAATGGAGAGGAAGACACGGATTCAAGAAACTAAGTAGGGAGAATAAAAAGAATTTCTGTTTCTAATGCCTGTTGAGAAGAGTCTAGAATGACTCCTAGAATCCTAGCTAGGATACTTTTTTTATTCACCAGGATAGGTAAAGGAGAAAATTCAGGAGAGAATGGTGGGGAATTCTGCTGGGGTTTTAGGGAGGAGGTAAAAGTGTCAGTTTATTAATGACTGCAGGCAAGTTCACAGTAACTCCACAAAATTGCACAACTTTTTGGTATTAGCTAGATTGAGAAATGCTTTTTTAAAAAACAGTTTTATTGAGGTTCGATTTATATACCACAAGACTCATTTTAAGTGTACTATTCAATGATTTTTAGTAAATTTATAGTCACCATCACCACAATCCAGTTTTATAACATTTCTATCACCCACAGCAATTCCTTTTCGGCCTGTTTGCATTCAATACCCACTTGCATCCCCAGCTCCAGGCAATCAATAATCCATTTCTGTCTTTATAAATTTGCCTTTTCTGGACATTTCATATAAATGCAGTCATATAATATGTAGTATTTTTGCATCTGGCTTCTTTACTCAGTGTTAAATTTTTGAGGTTTATTCCTGTTGTGGCATATATTAGTAAATTGTTCTTTTCTGTTGCTGAGTTAATATTCCATTGTCTGAGTGCACTACATTTTGTTTATCCACTCACCAGTTGATGGACATTTTTGGATTGCTTCCAGTTTTTGGCTGTTGTGAGTAATGCTGTTATAAACTTTCATGGGTGAGGTTTTTTGTGGATATATGTTTCCAATTCTCTTCAGTATTTAGCTAAGACTAGAATTTCAGGATTATATAACAAGTTTATGTTTAACTTTCTAAGAAACTGCTAAGCTGTTTTCCAAAGTGGCTGTACCATTTTACATTCCCACCAGCAATGTGTGAAGGTTGCAGTTTCTCCTCATGCTTGACAACACTTATTAACTCTTACATCTAGATATATGATCTTTTTTTTAATGATCCATTTTGAGTTCATGTGATATAAATCTTAAGGTTTGTTTTTTTACACACTGATATCGAATTGTCTTGGAATTATTTTTTTTCCTTTGCATTCCCTGAAAAGCACTACATTAGCTGTGTTCCACAGATTTTATATGTTGTATATATATTTTTTCAATTACAGTTTACATTCGGTATTATTTTATATTAGTTTCAAGCGTACAGCATAGTGGCTAGACAAGCATACACTTTACAAGTGTTCGTTCTTGATATTTCTAGTACTTACCTGACACCATGCATAGTTACTACAGTGTTATTGACTGTATTCCCTACGTTGTACTTTATATCCCCATGACTATTTTGTAACTACCAATCTGTACTTCTCAGTCACATCACCGTTTTCATCCAGTTTCCCAACCCCCCTCCCTTCTGGTAATCACCAGTCTGTTCTTTATTTATCTATGAGTCTGTTTCTGTTTTGTTTGTTCATTTATATTGTTCAGAATTATTTTTTGAAAAGACTGTCTTTTCCTTTACTGAACTGCTTTGGCAACTTTGCAGGAAACCAATGGCCATAAATGTAAGAGTCTCTTTCTGGACTCTAGATTTTGTTTCTTACTGCCAACACCACAATGCCTTGATTACTGTAGCTTTGTAATAAATTTCAAAATTGGCAAGTGTAAGTTCTCCAACTCTGTTCTTATGCAAAATTGTTTTGGCTATTTTAGGTCTTTTGCATTTCTGTATAAACTTCAGGATTATTTTCTCTCAATTTCTACCAAAAAAAAAAAAAACATGCTGAGATTTTGATAGAGATTGTGTTGCATCTGTAGATCAATTTGGGGAGAGTTATTATCTTAACAATATTGAGTCTTACAATTCATGATATTTGATAATTTCCAGCAGTGGTTATTTTTTGCTGGATTTATTTTTAAATTTTTTATACTGAGGTATAATTGGCACAACATTATATTAGTTTCAGGTGTACACATAATAATTTGATATTTGTATACATTGCCAAATGATCGCCATATGTCTTGTTGACATCTATCACTGTACATAGCTACAGATTTTTTTTGTGTGATGAAAACTTTAAAGATTTACTCTCTTAGCAAATATGCAGAGTATTATTAACTATAGTCACCATCATCATGCTGTACATTGTATTCCCATGACTTATTTATTTTATAACTGGAAGATTTTACCTTTTGACACCCTTCACCCATTTTGCCCACCCCCTATCCCCACCTCTGGCAACCACCAATCTGTTTTCTGTATCAGTGAGCTCACCACCCCCACCCTTTTTAAATGTAGATTCTAGATATCAGTGAGATAATATGGTATTTGTTTTTTCTGTCTGACTTATATCACTTAGAAAAATGCCCTCAAGATCTATCCATGTTGTCACAAATGGCAAGATTTCATTCTTTTTTATAGCTGAATAATATTCCATTGTGTGTATATACCACATATTCTTTATCCATTCATCCATTGGTGGTTGGTTGTTTCCATATCGTGGTTGTTTCCATATCTTGGCTATAGTAAATAATTCTGCAGTGAACTTTGGGGTGCAGATATCTTTTCAAGTTAGTGTTTCATTTTCTTTGGGTAAATACACAGAAATGGAATTGCTGGAGCATATGATAGTTCTATTTTTAATTTTTTTTTAAAGAACTTCCATACAGTTTTACATAGTGGATGCACCAATTTGCATTTTCACCAACAGTAGACAAGGGTTCACTTTTCTACAGTTTTTGCAACACTAGTTATTTCTTGTCTTTTTTATAATAGCTATTCTAACAGGTGCGAAGTGATACCTCATTGTGGTTTTGATTTGCACTTCCCTGATGATTAGTGAGGTTAAGTATCTCTTTATGTGTCTGTTGGTCATATGTATGTCTTCTTTGGAAAAATGTCTATTCAGAGCCTCTGTCCATTATTTAATTGGATCGTTTGGGTTTTTGTTGTTGATTTGTGTGAGTTTTTTATATATTTTGCATATTAACCCCTTAGCAGATATATGATTTATAAATATTTTCTTTCATTCAGTAGGTTGCCTTTTCATTTTATTGATGGTTTCTTTTCCTATGCAGAAGCTTTATGGTTTGATATAGTCCCACTTGTTTATTTGTGTTTTTGTTGCCTTTGCTTTTGGTGTCAGATTCAAAATATCATCACCAAGACTGATGTGAAAGAGATTACCACTTATGTTTTCTTCTGGGACTTTTATGGTTTCAGGTGTTACTTTCAAGTCTTTAATCCATTTTGAGTAAATTTTGGTGTATGGGATAAGATCTTGGTCTGGTTTCATTCTTTTGCATGTAGATGTTTTGTTTTTCTAACACATTATTAAAGAGACTATTCTGTTACCATCACTCTTGGTTCCTTTGTCATTAGTTAATTGACCACATATGTGTGGGTTTACTTCTGTGCTCTCTGTTCTGTTCCATTGATCCATGTGCCTGGTTTTATGTCAATACCATGCTGTTTTGATTACTATAGCTTTGTAATATAGTTTGAAATCAGAGTGTCTGATGCCTCAGCTTTTGTTTTTTGTTTTTTCTCTCTTTTTTCTCACAATCGCCTTTGTGAGTTATTTATTTTTAATTTATGTATAATTGACATATTACATTAGTTTCAGCAGGTATACAATATGATTCAATATTTGTATACATTGCAAAATGATCACCACAGTAAGACCATACATAGTTATAAAATTCAAGATTACTCTGTCTTTGGAGTCTTTTGTGGTTCTATACAAATTCTAGGATTGTTAGTTCTATTTCTGGGGCCATTGGAATTTTGATAGCAGTTACATTGAATCTGTAGATTGCTTTGGGTAGTTGTGAGCATGAGGTATCTTTCTGTTTGCTGGATTTTTCTTCAGTTTCTTTTATTAATGCACAGTTTTCAATGTACAGATTTCCACCAACTTGGTTAAATTTATTTCTAGATATATTTTTTTAATCCTCACCTGAGGATATGTTTTTATTGATTTTAGAGAAAGAGGAAAGGGGGGGAGAAACATTGATATGAAAGAAAAATACTGATCAATTGCCTCCCATGTGTGCTCCGACTAGGGATCAAACCCACAGCCTAGGTATGTTCCCTGACTGGGGATCAAACCTGCAACCTGTTGGTGCGCAGGACAATGCTCCAACCACCCGGCCAGCGCTGTTCCTCAATATTTTTTGATGCCATTGTAAATAGGATTGTTTTCTTAATTTCTCTTTCTGATAATTTGTTATTATGTAAAAATGTAACCAATTTTTATATGTTAATTGTGTATCCTGCAACTTGATTGAATTCATTTTTATGAGTTCAAATGAGGGTTTGGGGTTGGAGTCTTTAGGGTTTTCTCTAAATACTTCTTGTTGAGTGAATTCTGTCTTGAGTATATTTAATTTAAGGTGTCAATGAGACCTTATAGGTAGAAGTGTCCAATGGGCTAGCAGATCTCAGGAGAAAGATCTGAGCTAGATTTGGGAGTAGTCAGCATATAGGTGGGATGAAGGTGTCCATGGAGATCAGGCAGAATAAAAAAGATGACAATAGATAGAAATCTAGGAATCACTAACACTCACTTGACAGGCATAAGGAGAGAACTAGTTACTTACAGTGGAGGCTGAAAACAGTCAGCTACAGAGGTAAGAGGAAGAAGCAGCATGTCAGATTTTTGTGGAGAAGGCAAAGTGAAATACAGTCCGGGAGGGTCATTTAATTTGCCAATTAAAAGCTAACTGGTGATGTTACTGGGAACAGTTTTAGCAGCATGGGTATATGTATGTGGAGGCAAATGGAAACCATATGGAGGAATATTAGGGAACGAGTGGAATATTCTGCTTTATTTGCCACTGTGACCCTGGGTGCTTGGCACTTTGGTACTTAGTAACTATTTGAATGAATGAAGAAGTAGAGACAATGCTTTCCAAAGCTAAGGCTTGGGGAAGGAAAGAAGTTAGAGAAGGGTTACCTTGGAGAAAAGAATTATTTTTAATTTATGAGAAACTTGCATACCTTTGTATGAAAAAGGAAGAGACTGTAGAGAGGCAGGAGCTGAAGAGTAAGAGTGACTGATTGATGAAGCTGTGATTCAGAACGGGCCAGAGGGAGTGGGATTTAGAGCATATTATTTTGAAACAGGAAAAGACTTGACAGGTGTTTGTAACTGTTGGAATTATGATGATTTAAGATACTTATTAAAAATATATAGCACATTCCAAGCCACTGGTTAATGTTGCTAAATTTGAAGGAATCTTTAAAGCCATGTTAAAAATGATATGGGGGAAATTTAAAGATACCTATATATTTTGCAATGAACTATATCCTTAATCTTGGTTACTGTCAGATAGCAAGGCTCTTCTCTCTTTTGGTGTGTTGCTAAGGCATCTTTGTGCTTAGATGACAAATTCAGATAAATTTAGTATATTTTCAGCCTTCCCCCTGCCTTTGAGCAGCATTTGGTATGGCCCCAGATCTGTGCATACATCTTTGCACACCAGAGCCCTGAGAGCTTGCATTTGGCTTTTATAGAGGCAGTAGATTCCGATATTTGTCTGTTGAAGCCATCGGTAGAAAACTAACAGGCTTAATACAGTTTATCTGGAAAAACCTGCTTCTGGCCTCAGCCTCACTTCCTTTGTTCTACATCCCAGAAGATGCACATCAGGGGAGCTGCCTAATAACTGGAGGTTCCATTTGACCAGCACTGAGCTTCTGTTTACTTGTTCAGTTCTCACATCCATGTCATCTCCAGGACTCAAGGAAAATAGTCAGAGGAATGCCTGTAGGTGGAACTTGCTGTTTTTTTCTTCACTGCTTTTCTTTAAATTTTTATATCCGTGCTTGGGTACATTGCAGTATTTGCATGGTAAGCAGATGATATATTATTAAAAAGTAGAAATTAAATTTCAACTTGATTTGAACCTACAAGCAGTACATTTTAAAGATAGCATTATTAGTTTCTTTATATTACCAAGAAATAATAATTACTAAATTAATACCTAAAACAATAAAAAATATTGCATGGAAATCTAGGATTTTTGCTTTTATAATATTGTATCTTGTTTATTGGGTGAAATTCACCAGTAATTTTATGAGGCACCATTTATATTAAAAGATAAACATGAAATACCCAGAAAGTAATGCCAGCTATTAGACTAATGAGTGCAGTTCTCATGCTCCATAAAACTAATTCAGCGTCCCTTTCTTCTAGTATATGTATTTTCCGAGAAGCAGTTAATATAGTTAAATATGTGATACATATTCAATAACAGTGTCAAGTTAAAATTCATTCGGTGCGACTATATGGGTTTATCTAAAATGGCTGATTTTTCCAAGTGGATTTTGTAAATGTCTTAATGCTTCATGCAGATGAAAAATATATATTCTTTTCCTAATTATACATAACTTCAGTGCACCCTGTCACCTGTTGCCTAGAGGCTATGGTTGTAGTGTCATGTGGCATTTTTATAAATACATATACAAGGATGTTGAACTTATGAAACTTACTGCAAAAATTATACCTTAAAAGTTAATTGGTGGCTCTTGTGTTGAGTAATTTATTATTCTATCCATGGAGATAACTGAGGAATCATTTTAAATAATTATTGTATTTTTTTGAAAACTCCATATTATACCTTTAAAGTGGCACATATTATGACATATAATATATCATGCCTTTTCAGGATAGAAGCCTATTTGTGTTCAAAGGAAAAAAATGAAAGAAGTTCACGTTGTCCTTAATCTTTTACTCTATCATGATGATTCTATTTTTGAGGTTACAAATTAGAATAAGGTACATCAAATTTGAATTAAAGGGAAAGTTTCTTCTTTCTCTCCCTCTTTTGTATTCTTGTGTATAGTAGAGCAAAATCTTTCAAGCTCTTTAAGTTCAGGTAGACATACTAACTGAAGCAAAAGGTAACTGAGGAATTCATTATAACATTGGTGCACTGAGGGAAGGAATTCTAACTTGGGATTTTACCACATTCATGCTCATTATTTATTAAGTGTTCATGAATAAACTGGTAAGAATGGAGGAAATGAGATCTTTCGTGTTTATTTTTTAAATATTTTAAGGAGTATATACTAACACTTTTCTCTCAGTCAAATATCTTAATATAGTAAAGGTTTGAATATAGGTATAATCTGGCATTAAATTATAAATTTTTAAATCATTTAAGAAATTATGAAAATCTTGATTTGTTGGTGAATACTGGCAAAATTTTTTAACTGTATGCTCTTCTCTTTTTTTCACATCAGTGTGTCTACGTGTATATTCCTTTTTAAAAAGCTGGTTTATATTATATAACTCGGTGTTTAAATAAAGTTAAGTATCTATGTCCTATAGTATAGAAATATTTATATCCTGTCTATTAATTTTGGACCTAAGAGTTTATTTTTAAGACCTAGTTGATTCTTATTCTAATATGCTGTTCTTAGATGTCATACTGTGGCGCATGACCTGAATTCTTTAAAGTGATGTTTTATATTGAAGGGGAATTGAAATTATAACAGCCTGTTGAACTATTAAACTACACTAAAAGAGAGCCTCGAGATTTGGTCATGATGCTTAAATGTTACCTTTCTTTGATTTCTTATAATACACTATTATATAATCAATAATTATAGCAGTAGAATATTTTAGAAATGTATCAGGACAACTTTTTGTTGTGTATCATATATGTTTGCTATCATGAATAAATACAGCTGTTCTGTTTCATTACCTCCTTGCTGGAACACGATATAAACTTGACAGCAAAAATTATACCTTTCAGAAAACTAAATTCTGGTACCACAAAAAGGAGAGTTTTGGGAAAATTTTACCTGTCAGGCTCAAAAAGAGATTTTATCTGTTGAATTCATATGGAGTTTCATGATTTTGTCTCAGTTTTTTAGAAGTTTGTTCTGGAAAATAACCTATGGGATCTTGTAGCTCTGCTGATTACACTGTTTCAGGCAGGTGATAGTTTGCACCTTCTCTGGAGACTGGTGGTTAGTTGCCTGATGATTTTTATAGACTTCCAGGGCAGGGGAGCAGTAAAGTGGCCAGCTGCTCCCTAAACTCTTCCTTTTACTTAAATATCCATCTGACCTTATAGAGGTATGCTTATACCACAAATAAAAGTGCATATATGAAACTTGGTTAATTTGTCTAGAGCTGAGGAATAAAGCATTATTTACCCTAAGATGAGGGAAGTAACTAAAGAAACATTGGAACAATACTGAGGTGTTTAATTCACTTCTCTGTTTTCTGAAGGATTGTGTAAAGTATTTGTATAAGGCAACAAGGATTAGTATAGGATACTTACTAATACGCTATTCACTTTCAAGCCTCTAATTACAGTTTTGAAAACTAATGAAAGAAGTAGAGTGGTTGTAGATCAGATGGAATTGAATAGTCAGAAACTTACTTTTTGAGGATAACTCATTAGTTCTAGTTATGTTTACTTTTATTTTAATTTTGTAAATTATATTTTTGTTGTTGTTGACTTTATTACAGATGTACTTTGTTTCCCCACTTTACCCTCCCCTCCCTCTGGCCCTCACCTCATTATTGTCTGTGTCCATGGGCTGTGCATATATGTTCTTTGGCTAATCCCTTCACCTTCTTTCATCCTGCCCACCCCACCCACCTCCCCTCTGACATCTGTCAGTCTGTACCATGTATCCATGTCTCCGGTTCTATTTTGTTCGTCATTTTATTTTGTTCATTAGATTCCACATAAAAGTGAGAGCATATGGTATTTGTCTTTCTCTGACTGGCTTATTTCGCTTAGCATAATAATCTCCAGGTCCATGCATGCTATTGCAAAAGGTCAGAGTTTCTTCCATTTTACCACTGCATAGTATTCCATTGTGTAAATGTATCACAGCTTTTTTATCCACTCATTTACTGATGGACATTTGCCCAGTTTCTAGATCTTTGCTATTGTAAACAATGCTGCTATGAACAAAGGGGTGCATATATTCTTTCTGTTTGGTGTTTCGGATTTCTTAGGATATATTGCCAAAGTGGGATCACTGGGTCAAATGGCAGTTCCATTTTTTATTTTTTTGAGGAAGCTCCATTCCACAGTGGCTGCACCAGTCTGCAATCCCACCAACAGTGCACTAAGGTTCCCTTTTCTCTGCATCCTCTTCAGCACTTGTTGTTTGTTGATTTATTAATGGTAGCCATTCTGGCAAAAGTGGGGTGTTATCTCATTGTGGCTTTAATTTGCATCTTTCTGATAATTAATGGCATTGAGCATTTTTTCTTATTTCTATTGGCCATCTGTATATCCTCTTTGGAGAAGTGTCTATTCAGGTCCTTTGCCCATTTTTTAATTGGATTGTTTGTCTTCCTGGTGGTGGTGTATAAGTTCTTGATATGTTTTGGAAATTAACCCTTCATCAGATGTGTCATTGGCAAATATGTTCTCCCATACAATGGGTTCCCTTTTCATTTTGTTAATGGTTTCTTTTGCTGTGCAGAAGCTTTTTAGTTTGATGTAATCCCATTTGTTTATTTTTTCCTTTGTTTCTCTTGCTATAGAAGATATATCAGCAAAAATACTGCTGTGAGAAATGTCTGAGATTTTACTGCCTGTCTTTTTCTAGGACTTTTATGGTTTCGTGAGCTACATTTAAATCTTTTATCCAGTTTGAGTTTATTCTTGTGTATGGTATAAGTTGGTGGTCTAGTTTCATTTTTTTGCATGTACCTGTCCAATTTTCCCAACTCCATTTATTGAACAGACTGTCTTTACTACATTGTATGTTCTTGCCTCCTTTGTCAAATATTAATTGAGCATAATGGCTTGGGTCAGTTTCTGGGTTCTCTGTTCTGTTCCATTGATCTATATGCCTGTTCTTGTGCCAGTACCAAGCAGTTTTGATTACAGTGGCTTTGTAGTATAACTTGATGCCTGGTATTGTGATCCCTCCAACTTTGTTCTTCTTTCTCTAGATTGATGCGGCTATTTTGGAAGGTCTTTGCTGGTTACATATAAATTTTTGGAATATTTGTTCTAGATCTGTGAAATATGCTGTTGGTATTTTAATAGGGATTGCATTGAATTTATAGATTGCTTTGGGTATATGGACATTTTAATGATGTTAATTCTTCCAATCCATGAATATGGTATATGCTTCCATTTGTTTGCATCTTCCTCTATTTCTTTCTTTAATGTCCTATGGTTTTCTGAGTACAGGTGTTTTACCTCCTTGGTTAAATTTATTCCTTAGGTACCTTATTTTTTTGTTGCAATAGTAAATGGGGAAGTGACGTCAGAGGAATAGTGGCATGAGAGATCCCCTTGGCCGCTCCCCCTGAAATTTCAGCAAGGTAACCAACTGTAATTCAACAAAAAATTTACTGCTCAATACATGGCAGTTTAGTTAAAACACCTCTAGTGCTTTCATCCTTCGTCATAAGACTTTGGAGAAAAAATTGAAATATTCTTTTTTTTTTTTTAAGTTAAGTACTTACTAATATGCTAAGCACTCAGATACACACATAGAAGGTCAAGTCCTATTGATATGGGAAGGAAACTCTTTAGGTAAAAGTAGCTTATATTTTAGACTTAAGTAGGCTAGGATTGACCTACCTGTTCTGTGAATTCAGGAAGTTATCAGGGGAAATGTAACTGTGGGAGAGGAAGAAATTTTTTCTACCCTTCTAGGTTCTCCCAGCTGGTCTAATAATTAAGTCAACATGAGCTAGATTAACAGGAGAAAAGAACTGAATTTAATTACATATGTACCTATGGGAACCCCACATATATGAGAGGTTCAGGGACAGAAAGATAAAATGAGGTATATATGACATTGTGAGCTAAAGATGAGGTAAGGCACGTTGGAGCTTCAGACGAGGAGGTGGGTCATTCCAGGATGGTAAGAGCAGAAGTTCAGTAATTAGATGCATGCTCTGCTCTATAGATAGTTCATAAAAAGTTATTTCTGATGATAACTCTTATTATGGGCAAGGCCCCCAATTTAGAATCTTCTAGGTAGTTAAGGCAGGGCAGAATTTCTCCTGAACCACAGGGTCTTGATTGCCTTCAGCTCAAAATAATCCACATGCCAAAGTAGCACATACTGGGGAGGCCTGCTCTGGACCCCTCAAAACTGAGTCTGGTGAATACAAGAGAACAAGGAAAGTGACACACACTGTGAGCTCTGATCCACGAATTCAACAAAAAAGATGACTGTGAGACATTTTCAAGGACTACAGTATCAACTTTAAGCTCTGAGCTTTTATTTTAGTTCTTAAAGATGGAATGTGGAAGAATCTTTTCTGTGATTTTCTCAGTGTCCTTTAGTTGACTCAGTGAATTAATAGAAGCAAATTACTGTTTCTCAAAGGGTTTATAATAAATCTAAATCATTTATCTTTCAAAATACACCAGAAAGCACTGAGATTTCTAGACTAATGGTGAGAAGTGTCTTTCTTAGAAAACTAGCATGTATTTTTACTAAGTGCTTCCCATCTTGTTTGTGAAATTAAATAGATACCTGGCAACATATTTCCTTTTTATAATTTTCTGAAGTACACAGAATCAGATGTTTCTCTTGGTTTAAGTTATAGAGAAAGAGCTGTAATGAAATGCTGCTATAAAGAAAGAAAAATAGCCCACCCAGTGTTGCTTAGTGGTTGGGCATCAACCTGTGAGCCAGGGGATTGGGGTTCAGTTCTCCATCAGGTCACATGCCCTGGTTCCGGGCTCAAACCCCTGTGGGGAGTATGCAGGAGGCAGCCAGTCAATGACTGTCGTCATTGATGTTTCTATCCCTCCCTCTCCCTTCCTCTCTGAAGTCAATAAAAACATATTTTAAAAGAAATAAGGAAAGAAAAATAGCCCTAGCTGGTTTGGCTCGGTGATTAGAGCGTTGGACTGCGAACTGAAGGGTCTCAGGCTCGATTCTGGTCAAGGGCATGTACGTCAGTTGCAGGCTTGATCCCTGGCCCCCATCCAGGGTAAGTACAGAAGGCAACCAATCAATGTGTCTCTGTCACATCGATGTTTCTCTCTCTCCCCTCCCCCTTTCCCTTCCACTTTCTCTGAAAAGCAATGGAAAATAATATTCTTGGATAAAGATTAAAAAAAGAAAAATGGAACATGATGTAGGAATCCCTTTGCTGGATCACTTTAGCTTCTTAATGTTCTAAAGGGCAAATCTAGGACCTTTTGCCTGTCAAAATTAAGAGATTCTAGTAAATTGGAAAATATTTCGTCTCTTGTATGTATGCCCATGGTCATAAATGAAAGGAATTTGGTTTAGGAAAGGAAAGGGGCAAAAAATGAAAAGATGTAAAAATTAATTATCAGACATCTGGACCTTTTTGTGAGGGATCCACATGGGTTTTTAATAAGTAAATTTGAGAAACGGCATACCTGTCTGAGCCAAAAGGACAAAGGTCACCTGTTGCTAAGATCATTGTCATTAATTCCCTTGAGCATGAAGAATAAACAGAATTGTTTCTCTGCATATGAGGAAAGGTAGATAAAGGACATTGAAAGGCCTAAAACAGTTTATGTCAAAATACTAATCAAATCACCTCTCTGGAATACTATATGGTTCTATCTTACCTGAATTTAAAACAGTATATATGTTGTGTGATGTCATCTTACATGATGTGAAGTTTGTGTTTAACAATCTTTTATCTTTAACTAGGACATGCAAATACAACAGGGTAGTTGTCCTGATATGTTGTTACAAACCATCTTATGGAGAAACTAGACTTGTTTTCACTGGATTTTTAAAAAATATATATCTTTATTGATTTCAGAGAGAGGAAGAGAGAGGGAGAAAGAGAGAGAAACATCAATGATGAGTCACTGCTAGGCTGCCCCCTGCACTCCCCCACCTGGGGATTGAGCCCGCAACCCAGCATATGCCCTGACTGGGAATCAAACCAAGATCTCCTGGATCATAGATCGATGCTCAGCTGCTGAGCCACAGTGGCCCAGCATTTTTATTAGATTTTTTAAGTAAAAAGACAAAGTGTTGAAATGAAAATAATCCTGTTTTGACTTGGCGTAAACGTTTTTTCTGAGTGGTATTTTCTGAATACTGTGCCACCTTACTCCTGTCTCAAATTAGTCAACAATTTGCTGATTTCACAGTCACTTTTGAGCTTCTACTTTGTGCCTGGAACAGTGGAAGCCACTTAGTAAGAAAACAACTTATACCTGCAATCCTTCATTCTAAGAAATAGTGACATCTGAAGAGTTCATGAAAAGGACACTGTTATATCACAGTTTTGAAAACATAATGGGTCTTATTTTAGCTCAGCTTATAAATTTTTCTTTTACAACTAAATAGACTTCTTATATATGAATTGCTGTAATTTTAATTGCGTACATATAAGGAAATTCCCATAATCTGTTGCATGTGTTGAACTTTTTAGGGAATATCCTTACAAGTTTATGCTATTCTGAGTAAACTCTATACTCTTTTAATTTCTCTGGCTGCTTTCAGTTGTTGTCAACCCCAAGGAAAGGTTCACTGCATCATTTTGAAAATTTAAATTTTGGGGAGTGATTCAGAGGCTGTTTTTTTTCTTACCATTTGGGGATGATTGATTATTTTGGGGATGCTATTTTAATGCTTTACAGGTTTCTCAACCAACTTTTCCAAAGTCCTTGGGTAAGGGAATTTTTGTACTAAAATGAATCTTGTTAAGCTCAGGTGTTCTTGAACATGTACTGCACTGATTACATGGACCCACTTGACATCACTGTCCACTGCCAGTCTCTGAAAGCCAGTTTTAGCCACTTCCTATTCCCACTTTTAGCCTTGGTGATTATACATGTTTGTTCTCAGCTCATATAGTGGCATGCCAGTGTTTCCTGTCAGCCACCCTGCTGTTTCCTGAGCTATGTGCTGTTCATCTTCTGCATCGCTGCATCTTGAACATCTGGCTGGCTGTGACTGCCTTGGGCAACTGGTATTTCTCTGCTCCTGGACATTTGGTACTTACTGTGAAGTCTCCATTTTGTGATTGTTACCAGTTCATTCGTCAGACTTGTCCTCAGCACGTTATAGGCATTAAAGGCCAAGTTGAAAGTGTAGGGAAGGAAAGGCTTTCTCCTCTGCTTAGGTTTAGTGCCTAAGGCCCTGAAAATTACACTGACAAAAGACAGATGAACAGGAGAAAAAGCATACAAATTTTATTTTGGTGTTAATATTTTAATTTTCACGTGCACATGGAGGGCTTCACAGAAAATAAGTGAAGACCCAAAGCAGCAATTAGACCTGGAGACTTATATATCATTTTAACAAAGTGATAAATTGTGGAGAATTACACAAAGGAAGCAGGATGGTTGGGGCTTCTAGGGGTGGTAAATGGGGAAATAATAGAAGATAAGGGTAATTTATAAGATTTGTCATGCAGACTTAAGTTTGGTGCCTTCTGTGTTGTATTTTTGTGTGTGTTTTTTTAAATATATCTTTATTGATTTCAGAGAGAGGGAAGGAGAGGGAGAGAGAGAGAAACATCAATGATGAGAGAGTCATTGATCAAGCCCACAACCGGGCATATGCCCTGACCAGCAATCAAACCCCAATCACCTGGATCCTAGGTCGACGCTCAACCGCTGAGCCACGCCCGGCTGGGCGAGGTGCCTTCTGTGTTAATGAATCATCCCCAATGATTAAGTCATCATCCTCTTCCTGGAATGGGGGAAGGAGACCCCTTCACCAGTAGAAATTTCTATTTCCTTTACAAATGGAAATTTCTACACTGATTTTACATAGAAAAGGAAGGGCAAAGAGCTTTTCCTGCACCTGCTGTTTCTGAGTAGCCTTCTGCTAAAAATAATCCTAAAGCCAAAGTGGCTTATTTTGGAATGGCATATTCTGGTCCCCTTTAAAAGACGTAGTGTCTGTCCCCAAGGAACTTCGTGTCTGGTGGAGTGACAGAGGGTGAGAACGTGGCCCCAATGACAATGTATCTCTTACGGTGGGACCATGGAAGAAAGAGAGCCTAAAACTTCCTGTGCTTTTCAGAGGATGGCGGGCAGTTGAGCTGAGACCTGGAGGGTGCACAGAAGTTTGGTAAGTGCAGGTCTCTGAGCAAAGGGAAAGCACAAGTCAGGGCATAGGGAGACAGCTTGGTTTGTTTGGGGTACCATAGGGTTCTGGTTGTCATTCGTAACTGGGAAAGCAGTTTCTTCTTCTTTTTAATGTTTTTATTGATTTGAGAGAGAGAGGAAGGAAGAGGGAGAGAGAGACAGAAACATCAACATCGATTGGCTGCCTCCTGCATGCCCCCTACTGAGATCAAGCCTGCAACCCTGGCATGTGCCCAGAATCAAACCCGTGACTTCTTGTTGCATGGGTCAGCTCAACCACTGAGTCACACCGGCCAGGAGGGGAAGCAGTTTCTTAGGGAAACCTCCTGAATAGTGGTTTAGTTTCTAAGCTGTTCTTATAAAAATCTTCACTGCCCATAGTGTAGTTGAAAAGCCAGGAGAAAACAGGAAGAGCAAAGGATAAAAAAAAATCTGCCGACACAATTTTGAATCAGGAATAGTGCATTTCCGCTTGTCTTTCATTTTTTGGTCCCTCTTTCTGCCTGGCATTATACTTTCATGGCCAGAGTCCCTACTGAGGCCCCCACCACAGCTGCCTTATCCCTCCCCACTGCTCTTTTCTCCAAAATCCTCTGTCTTTCTACCCATTTACCCTCATATCTCTACAGCAGTTAATCTGAAAGAAGTATTAGGGAGAAAGCAAGCATAAACTAATTCCCATTAAATTCTGAATGAAAAATTTCTCAAAGGTCCCAAATACAGTGTTCTAATTGCTTAAAGGGGATATGTTAAGACATAAATCTCTTAACTGGTAAAATTTCAGGACATAGTACAAAGTGAAGGGAGAATATTCAGGCTACTCAGCATGCTGCCCCACACACGGGCATTCCCCCGCTAGTCCCTTTTTCATGCAACCCCTTTGTCTGCTTCTGAACTGGTGGATCGACTCAGGAACCATCTCCTGCCCTCCTTGCTGTCTGGACCACCAGCCTGCCTGGGAAACAGCCCATATCTCATCCCCATCTTATTAGCTGGATGTGAGAAGGGACTTGTGGTGGAAGGAGGGAGGGGATCAGGCAGCCATTCATAGTATTAATTTATTCATAAGCCATTCATTTATAAGCCTTCAACAGGTTATCATTGAAAGTGATAAACCCCATTAAAAATATTTTCTAGAAATAATGAGATTTCCAACAGATATGATCAGGTTTCAAGCATGCTGAGATTTGACTGTCACTGAACATTTTAAAGACGGCTTCCAACTTGTAGCATGAGGACATCTATAACAAGAGGCCCTTGTATCCAAAAGCATGTTGAGCTCTGTGTCTTCTGTGGTAAAGAAATATTCTTTATTGCAAATATATGCAGTATTCTGTTTTAAATGTGTGTAACTATTCTGGGATATAAACTTCAGAGTCATTTTAAAGGTGCTACTGAATTCACAATAAATTTTTGTTATATGTATTTTCTCAGTAAATTGTCAGTAAAAGTACACCCACTCTTAAACTTGAATAGGTTTAAAACCATTGTTTTGGATTGCAGTTTTAAACTACTTAATTTGAAATCACGGCAGCATAAGTAAAAAGTGCCTTTAAAGGTGACTGTTTTGAATATTATTGAGTATTCTTAAGAGATACTTAAAGTCTAAAGAAATCTAACATCTGAAATTATTTTATCAACAATGAGAATCATTATGCTAATGTGTAATCTTAAACTAAACATGATTTTGATTTCCCCGCATTCCACTGAGGGATTGTGGGGAACTGCCCGCCTAAGTAGTCGGATTCTCTCACCTCCGACAGGAATGGTTCTGGAAGTAGAAATGGGATTGGCAAACTCCCATTTTGAGCCCCTACCCAAAATGATTAAGAGAGCAATTCCTCACTTAGCTTTATTCCTTGAGCTTTAAAGGCTTTTGCATTCTATAGTGTCCTAATGGAATGC
Organism: Miniopterus schreibersii; assembly: GCF_964146895.1. NCBI lineage: Eukaryota > Metazoa > Chordata > Mammalia > Chiroptera > Miniopteridae > Miniopterus > Miniopterus schreibersii. The sequence goes on from NC_138109.1 coordinate 67,947,293, forward strand.
AAAAGTTCCAGGGAAATACTAAATCTAAAAACACAGAATCTTGGCTCTGAAGAGCTGAAAGAATCTTACCCTGTAAAAACTTTTCACAGAGCTTAGTGGGCAGCAAGCTGAGTATAAAATGTTGGGGGCAAAAAATGCAGCCTACTGAGGGCAGGAAAATTAGCTCAAGAGAAGAGGCCCAAAGTAGCCATGGGGGCCAGAGGGGACGAGTCTATCCACCCCACTTGTTGCCTAGACCCAGCTGTGTTTTTCTGGACTTTCGAATTTCAGATCCCTTTTAAAAAGAAGGAAAAAATTTTGTTCATATAGAAATGCTCAAATTATATACTCTCAGATGCAGTCCTTTGACACATTCTTTGGAGTCACATAAAATTGTAAGTGGTACTGTCTCCGACTGCATTTTATTTTTGATCTGACTCCTGAGAAAGCAACCAAAGCTTATTTATTTCCCCATTCTGATAGAGTAATCTCAGGGGATTGCTGTCAAATTAGTTCACATTTGTCAGATGATTGCTGTTCCTGAATAAGCTACAGAAATATAAAAATTTAATAATTCATGAAAATGTAAACTTTGTACTGATGTTTTTCTCATGATTTAAAAATGCCTGTACTATATGGGCTTCAACACCAGGTCCAATCACTGCCAGTTTGGGTTTTTTTAATATACATTGCCTCATTTTTAGATTTTAGATCTTATTACCTTTCTCTCCCCTCCCCCCCAACTCTAGAAATGCGTATGAATTTAGTTTTTGGAGGCATCTCCAGAGTCTTTTATAAAATAGGAGCCGGTCTAGGTCACTGTTACAGATATGAGAGATATCTCATATCTTTGCCTTACTGAGAAGATTCCATTGACACCACTCTTGTACCGAATTCCAAATGTTAGGAGCAAGGGGAAACTTTTGGTTTTTGTGTCGTTAAGTTTTCTACTGACAGAAAAAGTCCTTCCTTCCTTCCAAATGTTAGATATTGGAGGAACTTGTTTTCTTAAGTTTTAGAATTTAGGAATAAAAAATACTGATATGAAATCTGGGGGTGATTCATCTTAACTCATGAACAGATTGTTTAGCAGCCATGAATCCATAGCAAGTTGAGCTTTTCTAAAAATTTTTAAATATATGATTATTTGTGTTGCATAACAAGCATGCTAGGTTTTCAAGGTTGGGAAGTTTCTGGTTAATTCAAACCTTTTATCTATTGATATTTACCATTTAGTTTGTCAATATTACCAATTTTCAAAGCAGTAGAATGTTTTATAAAAGTTTCTAATCAGAGAGGTTTTAAAATCTGTTAATGCCTTAGGTTATTGTGATTAAGTACTTAAACTGATGAAGCTAAAAATTTTTTACTAATAAAAATTTCTAGTTATAAAAATTCCAATGAATCCTAGATTTTACTGTAGTATTGCTACATTAAAGTAGTAGTATTTTAAATTGTGAACAAATAGGCTATGAGGAATTATAGACACATAGTAAGCATGCTTATTAAATGTATTGAATAAGTTAAATGCATGAATGATACCACATAAGAATAAATAAATATATTCATACACTGAATATTTTTAAGTAAGGAATTATTTAAGTTTATAACATCACTAAAAACAGGTAAGTATTGAAGATGTCAAAATACATTTATGGTTATTGGAGAATATTTTGTGTGTTTTTGGAATCTTACGCGTATTTGAATTTTAATTCTAAAGATATATGATAACATTACAAAAAGGTTATGCCATTGAGGGCAAGTGACCACCCACAGTCTCACTGTATGAATGGAACTACTTCTTCAGGAGTGCTTACTGGTTCTTCACATGATGAGTTACACATATTTGCCTTTTTATTATTCTTTCACTTACCATCTTATAAATAACTTGGTCGTATTTATTGATGGCTACATGATGGTTCATTAAGTGGATGTGTCACTTAATGCAGAAATGAGCTGCTTTATGTAGCTAGCTTTTCTCTTGAATTTTGTAATTTGTGTACATCTTCAGAAGAGGTAGCATTAGGTGGAGAGTATATGGATTTTTAATGGGTTTTGGTAAATGATACCAAATTGCTTTCAAAGGGTCTTTTAACAATCTACACAATCTCTAATAAAGGTATCTCACCTTACACTTTTTTTTAAATACGTCACCACAATCATTTTTTTTTTTTTTTTAATATATCTTTATTGATTTCAGAGAGAGGAAGGGAGAGGGAGAGAGAGAGAGAAACATCAGTGATGAGGGAGTCATTGATCGGCTGCCTCCTGCACGCCCCCGACTGGGGATCGAGCCCACAACCCGGGCATGTGCCCTGACCGGGAATCAAATAGAGATCTGGATACTAGGTCGACGCTCAACAGCTGAGCCATGCCCAGCCAGGCTCACCTTACTCTTATATATTGGCCAATATCTAAGTGGCCAGAAATGTTACTTCATTTTTTGATAACATATAGAGCTGAACATTTTTTCTCTTCTGTGAATTATCTGTGTGTATTTTTTCTATAGAAAGGGTTTTATTGGGACCTTAATTTTTTCCAACAGTTTGCTTCATTTTTTACTATGGTAAAAATAATGGTCTTTTGCCACTTGTGGTAACAGTAACGTTTTTTTCCCTTCAATCTATCATTTCCCATTCTATTGTATTTTTTTAAACATGCAAGAGTACTTAGTGTTTGTGTTACCAAGATCTCTTGATCTTTGATAATCTTTTCAATAGTGTGGAAGACCCCTCTATTGATAACTTGAAAGATTTAATTTGTTGTTTTTTTTAAATTGTTCATATTTTATTTTTGATGTTCAATTATTTGATTCATCTGGTATGCCTTTAAATTGATTTTGTAATTGGCCAACTAGTTTTTACAATACTAGTTATTACAAATTATTTTACTTATTTGTTCTGATATTTCCTTTTGGTTAAATATATGATTGAGTCTGTTTGGGGGATAGTCCATCTCTTCTTGTTTTCCATGATCTTTTCATTATTGTTTTAGCAAGTGTTTTAATATCTGGTAAGGCTAGGCTAGCCGTTCTTCTACCTTTTAAAAAGATATATGATCGAAGTTGTGATATCAGAATTAGTAGTGTTATATCCTTTGCCATACCCATGATCCTTGAAAAACTGAAAAGAATTTAAATTTTTCCCATCAGATTTTTATATTTAACAATTTCAATTATTTTGTTAATTTCTGTAGTATGTATAATTTTGATTCAAATTTTTCATTTCATTGACATTTCAGAATGTGTTAGCATATATTTGGGCAAAGTTTTCATCAATCCTCTTAGGGTCCCTGACTGTGTCTGAAAATTAAACTGACAAAAACAGGTTAACAGGACAAAAACATGCAAATTTATGTAATATAAATTTATTTCACACGGGACCTTCATAAGGAAATGAAGACCTGAGTGTATTGTTGCGTGGGGTTGAGTGGGGCACGCACAGTGGTGGATATGACAGGAGAAGGAGGGCGAGGCGAGTGCAGAAACCTGGGGAGACCCCACGAGGCCCAGTGCGCAGATTCTTCTGAGTCCCTCTGTCTTGACAAGGATGCTCCTCTCATCCAGGTATGGGGAGGGCACCTCTCACATGAGGGTCCTATGCCCTGTTTCAGGGGAGAAAGGAGGGATGGAGGAGTGACCTTGCTTCTGCCATTTTCTCAGACTCCTTCAGCTTAAAATATTCAGTATGCCAAGGGACCATATTTGGGGGTAGCGTGTCCTGAACCCCATCATTTGTCACATATTTTAACATCTCTTCTGCATCTGTGTGGGCATACCCTCTCTCATATCTCACTTTGGGTATGTTTACTTTTTTCTCTTCTCTTAGTTTTAATTTGCCAGAGTTTTGTCTATTAGTTTTAAATACAGATATAATTTTATATTGCTTACATGAATGTCTACCTGAAAATGATCAGAAGACCTTTTTATATTGTCTCTGAAAGTGGAGAGGATGAGAACATATCATTGGTTAGATCTAGGGTTCGGGACAAAGAATAGATCTGATCACCTCATTTTTGTCTCCTGCTATACAAAGCCACGAAGCCATTGAGCAGGGACTTAAGGGGTCCTACAGAATGTGATAGAGTTGCTCTGGAGGGAACCCACCCTAGGGTGCTTGTCTCTTATCTGTAAAGATTACCATAGGCCATGCTTGTTTGTGATTATGCATTTTGGTTATTGCTGGAGATTTTCCTTTTTGGATGCTTTCATAAATGTTTTTAAAAGAGTTAAGGAGAAGACATTTCTGTCATTTCCATGAATTGTGCCAGCTTCCCCATCTTATGTTTCTCTCTTTTTTCATTCTGTAAATATTTGTGCAAAGTAAAAATTTGAGTGAATTGGGTGCACAGATATAGTTCACCTCAACAGTGGTTCTTAAAGTCTGGTCCTTGGACCCCACAGTATCAGCATCACCTGAGAATTGATTAGAAATGCAAATTCTCTGGCCTGTTACTGAATCAGAAACTCTGGGCTTGGGGCCCAGCAGTCTGTGTTCATCCACCCTTGAGGTGATTTTTATGCCACTGAAAGTTGAGAGCCACTGGCCTACTTTCTTTATAACCACTTTGAATGAATTCTTTAATAGCAGGTTTATACTGATTTTCCGGAGTCTCATGCAGTAATAAAAAAACATCTTTGGAGTTTGAAAGGATTCCTGTAGAAATCTAACCCTCTTCCCTTCTCCCCCTCCCAAATAATTGTTATTGAGTAGGCCAGTACTCTAAGTAAAATTCAGGGAAGGTTCAGATGTGACTTAAAAATTTTACGGAATTGGCTATTGTCTAAACATCCATGCCACAGAGCTTCTAGCCTGGAATTTTTTAGTCCTACAAGAAAAAAATGGAAACCACCCATAGAATGGGATAACATGAAATATGCTTTGTATTTTATACAGCATTTTTATATATTATTTCTGGAAAAAGTACCTTTTGTCAACATATCACAGAATTGCACTTTCAGATGGAGTTGAACCACTCCATGACCTGACTCATCCTATCCGTTTAGTTATCTGTTGATCCCTGGAGGAAGGTACAGCAGTCTCGTGCTACCTGAACTCCTTTCAGGACACTAAGCTCTATTCTCAACCTCCCACCTTTAGCCTTGAGCAGGTTCATAGATCATGAAGCCTCTGACCACAGATTGAGTGCATTTCTCACTTATCCTTTAATCTTAAGCTTTTTGGTTCTAATCATTCTTTAAGCAATAAAATGATCAGGAAAATGGATACAAAAATACCTTCAGGTTTTTGTTAATAGTTACATTTAATTTTTTTTGAAATATCACTGTCTAATTCAAAAGGCCCTAAATTCCTTAAGGCTAATCTGATTTTCATATGACTTCACCAAAAAGATTTGGGATTACCTCTTCCTACCCTAATGAAAAGTTAATAAAATAGAAATGTAGTATTTAAGAACTGGAAGTGATCTTCTTATGGATATCATCCAACCCCTCCTCCTCCCTTTAATTGATGGACAGTCTGAGGCATGGAGAGTGAATGGTGTGGCTCAGGCATCTGCAGCTACACCAGGTCATCTGGGCTGCCTTTCCCCTCCCAGAAAAGATAAGGTACAGCTGAGCATTTCTGTCTTATTTTTTCAGCAAACTTTGTACACAGTGTGTTTCTGCAATATCAATTTTGCTAAATATTCTGGATAGTTGTCATTTCCTTCAGGGTAATTGATGGAAATTTTTAAAGTGTTCCAGAAGTTTAAATACTAGAATAGTGTTTGTTTCCTGTGACGTCGGCTTAGGAAACAGCTGTTCAGTAGCTGCTCAGAAGGACTGAACTTGATGTCTCCTGAGGAGTTGCCATGAGTTCTTTTTTGTCTAAAAGTTATTTATTCTGACTGTCTGCAAAACCTGCCATTATTCTAAACCACCCATTTAGGTAAGGACCATCCTTTCTTAGTTGCATGTCAAAGAAATAAAATAAGTACCATTTTGTTCTTGATAAATGTTGTGTAAGGAGTATGTATGTGTATGTGCGTGTATATATTAGAGGGAGAGTGAAGAAAAGTTCTGTAAAAAGTCATTTTACATTCTTTTTAAAAAATGTGTTAATTTTAGCATGCTCAGGAGAATTAATTTCCTTTTTTTTAAAGTTTATTTTATTTTTAAAAAATATATCTGTTGATTTCAGAGAGAGGAAGGGAGAGGGAGAGAGATAGATAGAAACATCAATGATGAGAGAGTCCTTGATCGAGCCTGCAACCCGGGCATGTGCCCTGACCGGGAATCGAACCCTGATCGCCTGGATCCTAGGTCGACGCTTAACCGCTGAGCCACGCCCAGCTGTGCAGGAGAATTAATTTTCTAAATACCAATTCTGAGGAATAAGAGCTCTATAATACTCCAGAGAATACTCATAGAAATAATACATGGTATAGAATAATTTTAGGTCTGTCTTAGAAACTAATTATTCATGAAAGCTAAACAGAAAGCTTTTAAAAACTGTAGAAACATAGGGCACAGATGTTGATATTTTAAAAATCCTTGTGTAGCCCGGCCGAGCATGGCTCAGCGGTTGAGCATCGACCTAGGATCCAGGTGATCGGGGTTCAATTCCCAGTCAGGGCACATGTCCAGGTTGTGGGCTCGATCAATGACTCTCTCATCATTGGTGTTTCTATCGCTCGCTCTCTCTCCTTTCCTCTCTCTGAAATCAATAAAGATATATTTTTTAAAAATCCATGTATAAAAACTCCAATTCTAGAAAAATATTTTAATATGTGTTTTTGGTCCAATCTGAGATAGTTTGTACTCATTTTTTAAGGTGGGGGCAGGAGGTTGGGGAGACTTAAAAAATGGTTGAGTTTGTCTTATTTTGAAAACTAAGGTAGAAACACAACATAGCTGTTAAGAGTAAAAGTACAGAATTAGTGGGTTTTAAAACTGGGAGGAAATCTTCTTATATATTCTGTCATTGTCTAACAAGTCCTCAGTTCCTGAATAGAATTTTTTAAAATTAAATGTTTTACTACGTCCAAATGCAAAGAAAGTAAAGTTAGAAGAAGAAAAAGAAATATCTCAAGGAACTGAAAGTACCTTTAGAAAAGAAGCAAGTATTAAAATGTTTAAGAGGAAGTTGAAACTTGTTTCTAACAGACACATACTCTGGGGAAAAGAAGCAGCGCAGGAAACGGATCCCCTGCATTACAGTTAGTAGGTCTCACCTCCCAAACACACAAGTGCATGTGCATGTGCATGTGTGACTGGTGAAGTCTGACTAAGCTCTGTGGAGTGCACCAGTGTCGGTTGTTTGGATTTTGATGTTGTACCATCCTGGTGTAAGATGTTAGCACTGGGGAAGTTCAGGGTGGATGCACAGGACTACACTGTACTTTTCTTGACAACATCCTGTGAACCTACAACTGTTTTAAAGAAAAAAGTTGAACACAACAATTCTTCCAGAAAAAAAAAAAAAAAAAAAGATTGAATATAGTAATTTCATCTAGTTCAAGGAAAAAAGAAAACCTGTACACCCAGATGTTAGTTGTGGTTATCTATTTTTGGTGATTTCAGAGGATTTTTTAAAATTCTGTCACTCTGACAGATTTTAGTATTGTCTTTTAGAGGTCCTGTAGTTTGACAGCCTGTTGGCAGTTAAATTTTTATCAAAAACAGTTTGGAAAGTATTTTTTTACTATTTGTATTTAGAAATTTGTTTAGAAATTTATAAAGATTTCACATTTCTGCCTTGATCATGTCATATGTATTTTAGTATCACAAAATTCATACTCTCCAACAATATTAAAACATCTGAACTGTAAATATTTAAATTAGTTTTTAAATTTATTCTTAGTCTGTTATTTATCTTGAATAAAAAATTCTCTTAATCTTTAATGTTATGTAAAGATTACCAGAATTTTTCTAAACTCATATTTAAATTTTATTGTTTCTCTTTTAACAATTGAAGAGATTCTCTCTTTTACCAGAGAGTTTCCCTGGTTTTCCTCACATCACCCATTTCCTTCCTCCCAGCAGCTGGGGGGGGAGGGGGGTGCTATTTTCAGTCCTAACACCTCACTGTCTTTTAATACTTAGAAGCGGTGTTAAAGGCTTAGTTGTGGAATAGGTTGAAATGGTTCCTAAAATGAGCTTGATGGGTTTTAAAAAATATTTCATATATCTTGTGGAACCCTTATGCTCCATTAAAACATATAATTGAAAATTGATTATACCATCTTCATTGGTAATGGGATTTTTTTGTTGTTTTGAGTAATTTATCCATTTGAAATTGGTAGTGGTGGCTAAAGTGGAAGTTGCAGTCAGATAAAACTTGAGCAATGATCTGGAATTGAAATAAAAGAGAAACAGACCTGGGCTGATAATAGAGTTAAATGATTACTCCTGATTCCTGGTAGAAAAACTACAGTTCTTTTGTGGCTTTTTCTTTTTCATTTGAAGGCTATGTTTTGAAGTTTTATAAATCATCATATTTGTCTTGCTTTGACTAATATAATAAATGGCATCTTAAATACAAACAAGGCATCATTTTTCCATGTAGAAAATGCTCCAGACTTTATATTTCCCATACTCATTCTAAATTCACATGCTACTAAACCTCTAGATTTGAAATATTTCCTCAGATGTCCTTCTGTCATTTCACTATTCCCAAATGTGGTTGTTTCTCGGTGAAAACTGGGCTGGTGACTCCAGGACAAACAGCAGAAATAGAACGTCCTCACACAGGCATGTAGTTGAGGGCAAATCTTCTCAGGGGCTGAGCAGGACAGTTAATCAAGTGTGTGCCGTGTGGTTTTTCATCAGTGGCCTGAGTGCAGAGCTGGTGTAGTGTAACTGTACTCACTTTTCAGAGTCTATCTTGGTAGTAGCTGAGATGTAAAAGGGGCTCTGAAACAGTGTGAGCCGGTATAGGGCAGTTGGAAAAATTTCAAACAAGTGTGTAACATGTTTTAAAACTTAAAACAATTATTTCTTTTTAAAAAACTCATTTTAAGTTTCCTAATCCAAACTTCCCCTTTTGTGAGGGGTGAGACATGATTAGATTTCATTCCAATACAGAAGACCTAAGATAAAAGACTGTAGGACTTACAGTTGAGAAACATGAGAGAACTGAACTTCTGAAGCAGAGCCTTGAGAAGAGTGCATTTCCAAGTTAAATAACTATATCTCTGTGTCTATAGAAAAGCTTAATTCAGTTCAAACATGTTCTTTCATGAAAACCCCTTCGATGATTTCTGCATTGTTCTTTGTTTTGGAGCTACTTATTCTGGAATTAGTTTTTAAAAGGTTAATTGACCTTTGTGTGGAGTGTTTGAAGCATACTTAATCTACTTTAGGGTTGACCATTCTGGTGCACTCTGCAGTCTTGAAGCCGTGGGTTGGGCTGATGGCTGAAGTGAGACAAAGGAAAAGCCATCTTCTTCAGTTCTCTTTTTCTGCTCTCAGGAGCATACTCTGAATTCTTGCAGATTTATTAAGGGCACCGAGAAGTGACTAGCTCTGAAATATCTGAGTGGGGCTGAGTTAGGACAACTCTCAGTGTTGTACCCCTCCTGGTTCGTGGTAACGTGTCACATCATTTCCTTTTCAAGAATCTGATGTTTTAAATAATGCTGGTATTAATATTAGCTGTCAGCTATTGGTCAGTGCTGTGTGTCTGGAGATTCACGTTACCCCATGTAATCCTGCCAACAACCCTATGAAATTGGTCTTTTTACCTTTCTTGTACAGAGGAGGAAGTTGAGACAGAGAGATTAAGTTAGTGATTGCTTAGCTTGGGTTTCCCTGGAAGCAGAGCCTGAGATGAGGATTTTGCTACAGGAAGTTTGGGAGGTAATCCCAGGAAGCCAGGAGTGAGAGCAGAGAGAGTGAGCAAAGGAGGAAAAGTCAATTAAGGGATGGATTATTCACATTGCTGCCATAGCTGAGGGTCTGCAGCTCCACCAGGATCTCTGAGAAGTGTTCAGAATGCCTCCTAGAATTGTCCATCCAAAGGATGGGAGACGGGGGCTTTGGTACACTGACTTCTGTCACCCATTGGGTGAAAGCTGCCTTCATACCCCAGAACTACTGGGCTATACTGGCTTATTGGTTCCAGGATTCACAGAATACTCTGACCAGAAAATCATAGGGATGCACAGGCATAGCCTTGAGGTGGGGCCTTGTGGGCATAGATAGGAAAGAGACCCCAAAGAGCTGCCTTTCAGAGTCATTTGGTCAGTCCCTGCTAAGGCAACTGCAGGAGGGACTCGAAATTCAATAAATCTAGCAGCTTTTTTCATAACTAATTTTTAAGCTGATAATTTTGTATGGCCCCAGAATGATGTTATAAATATCCAAATGGCCCTTGGCAGAAAAAGGTTCCCTACCCTTGCTGTAAGCAAAAATGTGAGATGGGTGTGTAAGTTAGGGTGATGTGGAAATACAGAATCCACATAACAATTGTGATAGTATGAACAGAGTGCACATCATCAATATTTACGTAGAATGATATGTACTCAGGAAGATTTACTTTCCTGTTTGTGTTGCTTTGATTTGGTTAATATTAATTTGTATTTCTTGCATGTATATAGATTAGAAGAATGTCCAGAATATTCTAAGTATTGGAGACTATAACCAGTTTGGAATAAAAATAGACTCCATTAGAGAGTTTTTAAGATATGTGATACCTACAGGATTATATAGAACTCAGGAGTTGTGAAATGTGGTGTTGGGTGTTTGTGGGGGTAGGGGAATGACTAAGGCAGATCAGTCACATTGTTGATTGTATGTACTGCTATGGTGGTTTTTTTGTTGTTCAAAAAATCTCTTGAGCCCTGGACGGTGTGACTCAGTGGTTAGAGTGTCGTCCTGTGGAACAAAGGGGCATGGGTTCGATTTCCAGTCAAGGGCACAAACCTGGATTTCCTTCTATCTCGTGCTGACTGATACTCCTTTGTTTACATACACACCTTCATTATCTGTTCATCCAGTGACAGACACTGAGGCTCTTTCTGTGTCTTGGCTGTTGTGAATAGCCGCAGTAAACATGAGAGTGTAGGTATCTTTTTGAGATCTTGTTTTCATTTCCTTTGGCTAAACACCCAGAAGTTAGATGGCTGGATCATACAGTAGATGTATTTTTAATTTTTTAAGGACACTTCATATTGTTTTCCATAGTGGCTGTACCAGTTTACAGTACCACCAAGAATGTACGATGCCTTTTTCTCCACACCCTTGCCAACGGATTTCTTGTGTTTTTTGATAAGAGCCATTCCAACAGGTGTAAGGCAGATACTTTATTATGGTTTTGATTTGCATTTCCCTGATTAGTGATGGTGAGCACATTTTCATGTACCTCTTGGCCACTTCTATGTCTTCTTTAGAAAAATGTCTATTCAGATCCTCTGTGCATTTTTTAATCAGATTTTGTTTTGGGGTTGATGTTTGGAATTGAATGAATTCTAATATCCCGAAGTTGTTGACACTCCCCAGAAATGACCCTTAGGGAACAGTGCCCTTGGTGAGATTGTTTCAGTGCTTTGGGCCCTGTGTTTATCCCAGGACAGTAAGATAGCTGAAACTTTGTTCTCCTGCCAGACTCAACTAAGCATGGTGTCTGCCACAGGGTAGGTGTTGCAAAATATTTGTTTAAGGTAAATAACTCAAGTTGTTCTTTTTTAAATTCTTCAGCCAGTCATATTTGGGCAGGGACTGGAATTCATATACACAGCTTATTAAGAGTATCCCATATTCCTGCATAATAGATCACTACAAATTTAACAGCTTAAAACAACACAAATTAGCTACGTCTGTAGGTCAGAAGTCACGGCCTGGTGTAACAGCGAGGTTCTCTGCTTGGTCTCCCAGGCTGAGATCAGGGTGTCAGCCAGGCTGAGGTCTCTGTTTTCTTACATCCTCAGCTTTGCCTTGAAGGATCACTGCTCATTCTAATTATAAAGTTCTTTCACGTTATTTCATTTAAGCTTCACATTAATATTGGGTTAATATTTCTGTCCCAAATTTTCAGATGAGTAATGTAAGGCTCAGAAAGGTTGACTGACTTAGCCAGGTTGCACAGTTAATAAACAGCAAAGCCAAGACCAGACACTTTTCTTCTAGACCACAGTGGCTACATTGTTGTTAAGAAACATTTATTGACTCCTTACTATGTGCAGGGCTCTGAGCTGGGTGATATTAAAATGAATAACATATGGTCACAGTCCTCCAGGAAGTTCAAGTCTTTACCTATTGTACTGTAATGCATAGTTTGATCACAGTGTTATGGAATCCTCAGGGCGGAGCAGCAAATTCTATTTGAGTTAAGGGGTTAACTGAGAAGTCAGTCTTGAAAGACGGACATCTCTTCTGGGAAGAGTGGGAGATGTGGGTGGGAAAGTCATTCCAGGCAGAGGGAACAGCATGAGCAAAGGTAGCAGGAACAAGTGCAGCCAGTTGGGGGAGAGGAGGTGGCTGTATTGCAGTCAGATTACCCTTTAAACTTTGACACTATCAGCTTAGAGGGTAGCTATGAGTAGATATTTAATACCCATTTCCTCTCTCAGTTTCTTTTCAACCCTGACCCAAATTATTCTGTTCCTTAGCTGAACTGGATGCCGAGCACACCCAGAAGGTCCTGGAAATGGAGCACACCCAGCAAATGAAGCTGAAGGAGCGGCAGAAGTTTTTTGAGGAAGCCTTCCAGCAGGACATGGAGCAGTACCTTTCCACAGGCTACCTGCAGATATCAGAGAGGCGAGGCAAGTGGTGGGGTGGGGTGTGGGGGCTGGCAGCAGGAGTGGGCTTCTTGGGTGTGTGGAAATGATGTCATGCTGCATCCCCGAGTGGGGAGTGGGAATAAAGTCCCCCCAAATCAGAGTGGACTCATTATATTTGTCTTGCCATTGTTTTTGCCTCTTTCTATAATTCTGGGCTTTAGTTGAAGATATTTAGAAAAAATATCAAATATGTTAGGGGGAAAAAAGACAAAAGAAACATTACCCATAATTCTACAGCACAGAATAATACCTAGTACTATTTTAGAGTGGTTCTTTCCAGACTGTGTATGTGAGAGAATCCATTTATATAATTGGGACCAAACTATATCTGGCTTTTTATCTACCTATTATTATTACTAAGTGGGATCTTTCCCCTGATATCATTAAAAGTTTTTTGAAAGGTATCTTCATTGTCAGGGTTCCTAGTTGAACCTCTGTAACTGTGCTGTGATGAACATCTAGATACATGAATATTAGGCTGCATCTCAGAGCTCCTGAGAGCAAACTGAATAGTGGAGAAGGCAGGCCCCTTCATCAGCCTCTCCTTCCCAAGACCTGACTGCCTTGGAGGAACAGTCAGGGTGGCAGGGGCAGCAGGAAGCATTGGGCAGCTTACCTTTTCCTCTCAGTCGGTGCTGAGGGGGCAGGAGCAGCCTCGCAGTCACAAATAGTGTGAAGAGGTGCCCACAGCGTCCCTGCATCCCCGCAAGGCCTTTCTGTCCCCCTGGGCATCTTACCTTCTGGAAACCCCCCCTTCTTCCCAGCTCTCTCTACTCAACTCTCATACTATTCCCTGGCCTTCCTCACCCTGGACTTCGTTCTCAATACCCAGACCCTGACCACAGCCCCCAGTTTATCTGTCACCCTCATTCTGTTTCTCATCAGTCAATTCTTTGCCCACCCCCTAGGAGAGGGTAAAGAAATCAAAGAACAAGGAAGGAAAATACTGTAGGAAAAACAAGTGAATAGTAACGTGTGAAGGCTCATGGGCACTGAAGACCACATTATGTAGACAATGCTTTTAAACTCAACAGTGGACAGTATAGATTTGAAGTTTAACCTCTTTATGTCGAGTCAGCTCTCCCTCTCTGATTCCACTGATGTCAAATCTTCATCTAGAAAAGATAGCCTGCCTGTTTCCTCAGAGTACATTCAGATAGCTGGAGAGCTCTCTCTTTGCTCCACGATTTGTGCCCTGTCATGGGCAGGAGCTGAGAAGGACATCATCTTAGCTCAGGCTGCCATAACAAAGTATCACAGGCTGCATGTGGTGGAAACAACAGTTTATTTCTCTCAGTTCTGGAGGCCGGAAGTCCTAGACCAAGGTGCTGGCTAATTTGGTTCCGTCGGGGTTCTCTTCCTGGCTGGTACCTCACTGTCCTCACATGATGGAGAGAGCATCTCTCTGGTGTCTCTTATTAGGAGGGCACTAATCCCATTGCAAGGGCCCCACCCTCATGACCTCATCTAACCCTAATCATGTCCCGAAGACCCTGCTTCCAAATACCATCATAAGGAGGGTTAGAGCTTTAACATACAAATTGAGGGGAACACAAACATTCAGCCCATTCAGACATACACACCCTGGCAATTTGACCCACACATTTGAGCATAATGAGACATTACACCAAGAGAATGTGGGACAACGAAGAGAACAGGAATAGAAATTCTTATTGCTAAACACTTTAATGCTACCCTTGTTCAATTTAGTTCAGCAGACATTTCCTGAGCACCTGCTAAGTGTTCACACTTCCAGGCCCAGAGGAGGCAAAAAGAAAATGAAGTGTCTTAAGAAGCTCCCATTCTCAGGGAGACCATGGCCATGAACACCCTGACGGGATGATGAAGTAAGAGCAGCACAGCAGGTTCAGAAGCACCTGTTTCTCTTGGCAGTGAACCCGACATAGGGCCTAGTTGTGACGCAGGTCCTCTGGGGCCAGCACAGTGCAGTGTCAGCAGTTGAACAGGCATCAGTTAAACATTAAGTAACTGAATTTTTTTGGTTTTGAGCTCTTAAAAAACAATTTTCTTCAAGTTTCAAAAAGTGTTAGGCTTATTTTTTTAAGGTAAAAATATGGAGTCAGGCACATGTTGCCAATATGTGTGGTTTCAAAAGCATTAACGAAGAAAATTGTAGGATGTGGGTGTTTTAACTGTCTGCTTCAGCTGGAGCTGCAAAGACATTCACAAATGACAAACAGGCATGTCCCCGCAGCCTGTGCAGAGCCATTCCTTAGACTCCCGGCCTGGCAAGTCACGCATCCCTTTCTTACCTGGCATTCATCTCCAGGGATGAACATGGGGGACTTTTAATTTAGAAGAATCAAAATTAAAAATCTCTACAGTGAACATAGTATTTCAGACTCATTACACTAAGTCAGAAATAGCAGTCTGAATTTTTCTCTTCCCAAAGCATTTTTTATTTACTTTTAAAATATATCTTTATTGATTTCAGAGAGGAAGGGAGAGGGGGAGAGAGACACCAATGATGAGACAGTCGTTGATCTGCTGCCTCCTGCACGCCTCCTGCTGGGGATCGAGCCCAAAACCTGGGCATGTGCCCTGACTGGGAATTGAACCAGATCACCTGGATCCTAGGTCAATGCTCAACCACTGAGCCATGCCGGATGGGCAAAACCATAGTATCTTAATTATAATTCTTTAAGTGGTGGTTCTCAACTGGTAGAAATTTGTCCCATAGGGAACCTTTGGCTATGTCTGCTGTGACTGAGTTAGGGATATGCTACTAGCATCTAGTGGGTAGAGGTCAGGGTTGCTGCTAAAATGTCCTACAGTGTACAGGACAGCCCCACAACAGAGAATTATCTGGTCCAAAGTGTCAGTAGTGCTAGGTTGAGAACCCTATTTTATAGCAAGACTTGATAAATATAGTAGAGTGATTCCTGTACACCCCTACATGCACTTTATACATTCTTTTCTCTTTTCTCTTCAGTTGCCTTGGCTATTCTTGGCTCTTTGTCCCTCTGTATAAATTTTAGTCAGATTTCCAAATTCTATGAAAAAAACTGTCCAGAGTTTGATTGGAATTGCATTAAGTTTCTAGATGGAATGAGAACTGGTGGCTAAATGGGATTGGAATTTTCTGTGCATGCACACAGTGATTTCATTTATTTCCTGAGTGATGGGTAGAACTTGCCTCTGAAACTGTCTCGGACCAGTGATTTCTCTGGGAACTACCTGTTCCTTTTCTCTGAGTTATAGGACTTCCTATTTCTTGTTAATTTTAGCAAATTTTCTATGGAATTTGCCAAGCTCGTCTTTGGTTTTCAGATATACTAGCATAACGTCCATTGTACTCTTCAGCCTTTGCCGTATCTGAGGTTAGGTTTGCTTTCGCATCCCTCAATTGTTAATTTGGGCCTTTTATTATTTTGATGAATCTTAAAATTACTCATTTTTAAGCATTTTCAACAAAGAACCAACTTTTAGTTTTATTCTTCCTTTCTACTGTATCATTTCTTTTTAGTGCTGGACATTTTCTGGGATTTTTAAATTTAATTTTTTTTTTTTGGTCTAATTTAAGTTGAATGTT
This sequence comes from Miniopterus schreibersii, assembly GCF_964146895.1. Lineage (NCBI taxonomy): Eukaryota > Metazoa > Chordata > Mammalia > Chiroptera > Miniopteridae > Miniopterus > Miniopterus schreibersii. The sequence continues at coordinate 67,963,548 of NC_138109.1, forward strand.
TAGACTCAATTTTTAGGCTTCTCTTAATAAGGTATTCAAAGCTATGAATTTTTCACTAGGGTACCACTTTACCTAATAATAGTTTCTGGGTATTTATAATTTTCCTTTAAGATTTGACACATGAACTGTTTAGAAGCTTGTTTTAAAATAAGGTATGAAGGTTTTTCTAGTTACCTTTTGTTACCAATTTCTGATTAAATTTCAATTGTAGTTGGAGAATGGGTTTTTATATAATTTTTCTATCATGTGTACTTGAGAACAAGATTCTGAATGATAGGCATGGGTTCTGTATATGTCCATTTCATCAAGCCTGTTCATTGGGTTGTTAAAATGTCCCATATAACTACTATTTGGATTGCTTAATTATCAGTTTTCAAAGAGGTACATGTAACCCTCCTAACCACCCCCTCCATGATTATGGGTGTTACACTTTATCTTCCTGGATAATTGAACCTTTAAAAAAATCATGGAGTATAACTCTTTAGCTCAATATTGCTTGTTTCCTCTTATGTCTGTTTTGTTTAATATTAATATAGCTATACCAGCTTTCTTCTTAAAGTTGTTTGCCCACTTTCCACTTTTAAAAAATACTAGTTTCTGTGTCTTTATGTTTTAGGAGTGTCTCCTATAAACAATATAGCTAGATTTTATCACTTTAATTCAGTTTTCTAATCTCTTGTTAACTGGCAAATTTGTTTCATTTACATTTATTGTGATTACTGACATAACTGACTTCATTATCACCTTATTTGGTGCTTTTTCCTGAAATCTTTTCCTATGCTTTTTAACCCATTTTCTCTCTCCTTTGTTTTAAAAGTTATACTCTTGACATCTTTAAGGAGGATAGCACAGACAGAAAAGGGAGCCTCTGCCCCTTTCAAAACAGAAGTCAAAGCAAGGCCAAAAGCCAGAATGCCATGCTGATAGCCTCCATAGCCACACAAGAAAAGCTGCATGTCACTCACTTTCTAGCAGCCCAACACCCTCACATAACGGCCCCCAGGAACAGGTTTGACTACTGTGCCATCAGGTCCCCCCGACCAGTCAGCCTTGAGGAAGCTTCAGGATAACACTGCACTGGTGTCCCTCGTGGATCCATAGGGCTGGCTGTGAAGCAGCTGTAACAAGGTCGGTGCCCTGGTCAAGTCTGATGCAGAGAAGGCAGACTTTGCCTGGCACCTGGCAATGTTGCTTTGGATATTGTCACTTCAGTGGGATCATCTAAACTACAAAAAACTTTCCCCAGCTAAAAGTAAAAATTACATACTGTTTACCATTTATTTTAGTGAACTTTAATGATTTTTTGGTGCCTAAAGACGATTAGATTCTCCCCTTCCTACCAAATAAAAAGGACCTTACACTGCTTCAGCTCTCATCACAGCCTTCCTCTCCTATCTTTGCTCAGTCCTTTAACTCTACCAGAGTAAATACCCCAAATTGGACACTAATATGAGTATTTTATTCAAGGTTTTATATTAACTCACAAACTTACAAGACTTTTTACTGTTTAACATTTCTTGCATCTCAGACCTTCCTTCTGGGATTCGTAATCTTCCTGAGAGCAGGCTCCTGGTGAATTGTCATTTGTCTCACAGTGCTTATCTTATACTTGATCTTAAATGCTGTTTAATGGTATATAATTTTAGAGATGACATCTCACCTCTTTGAATTTATTCTGCCTTCTGCCTTATATTGTTGAGAAGCTGAAAGTCTATTTTGTTGTCTTTCTTCACCTGCCCGCTCTCTTTGGATGTTCTGTCAGTTTCACTACAATTGATGCAGATCAGGATTTCTTTCATCTTGTCTTGCTTGGAATATATTTTGCTTCCTAAATCTTGGACCTCAGATCTTTCAGCAAGTTTGGGAAATAGCCTCTCCGAATATGGCTGCTCCCCACATTCTCTCCTTTTAGAACTGTGTGTGTAAACTTTTGCATTTTCCATCTCTTTTAAGCTCGTTCCTATTTCCCATCTTTTTCTTTGCTGTATAATGGGGAATTTGTTCAGTCTGTCTCCTAGTTTACTAATTTTCTCTTTGGCTCTCATTACTAATCCTCAGTTTAACTTGTGCCCAGAGTTTTAAATGTCAGTGATTAAATTTTTCTTATCTGGAAATTACTTGGCTCTTTTTCAAATGCCTGCTCTAATTTTTATACCTTGCTCATTTTCTAACTCCATCTTTTGATTAAAAAATACTGTCATTTGCTCTAGCCAGTTTGTTCAGTGGTTAGAGCGTCGGCCTGCAGACTAAAGGGTCCCGGGTTCGATTCCGGCCAAGGGTACGTACCTTGGTTTCAAGCTCAATCCCCAGCTCGTCAGGGCGAGTGTGGGAGGCAGCCAATCAATCTCTCTCCTCCCCCTTCCACTCTCTCTGAAAAGTGAAAAAATATACTCGGGTGAAGATTAAAAAGGAAAAAATACTGTCATTTAAAATTCTTGGGAACAGATGCTAATACTGAGTTTGTTTCTGACTTCCCTGTGTGCACTGTAAATTTGGGATTGGATTAGAATTTGTCTTTATTTTCCTCTGATGCAAAGTTAAGGGTGTCTCCATCCAGAAATAATTTGTACTTGCATCTCCCAGGCACTATCACCAATGCCCGGAGTGACTGACTGGCTGTAGTTTTCTGGACCACAGAGGCGGTTTAAGCATGAACTCCAGACCCAGGAGGCCTCTCACCTGGCACCCTGGCTGAGACACCCCTAGTGGTCGTACAGCTTTTGGCTGGTGGGCTGTGTTTTTTCCTAGTCTGCGCTTTCGCTGCAGGGAGCTCATGGTCCCATCCCTCCAGCTGGCCAGTGCCCCAGCACTGCCTGCTGCTGAGATTGAAGAGCAGAGCAGAGGCGTGGGGGGAAGCTTGCTAACCTCCGGCTGCTGCAGGAGTGTTAGCCTCTTTCAGACAGCACCCTACTCCCGACGGCCAGCTGCTCAATGCAGAGATGGGTGTGTCTGCAGCACCTGCCGGCAAAGGGCTGCTGGTGAACAGAAGCCGCTAGGGAAGGTGTAAAAGGCAATAGTGACCAGGGTTAATCTAGGATGGATTTAAAGTACCAGACTGGGTGTCATTTAATCTGTTGCTCCCAACTGTATTTTCTGTTTTGTTACTTCTCACCCATGGGTACTTTTTCCATTGATTTTTCAAGAGCGGAAAGGAGGGAAGGAGGGTGGGGGGAGAGAGAAAAAAAATCAATGTGAAAGAGACACAGCAATTGGTTGCCTGCCATATATGCCCCTATGGGGGCTGGGGATCGAAGCTGCAACCCAAGTACGCGCCCTTCACTGGGAATCAAATCCACAACCCTTCGGTGCACAGGCTGATGCTCTAATCACTGAACACACTGGCCAGGGCCCAGGTGTATTTTTAAAAGTTTAGAGTAGCAGGACACATTTTATACCTAGAAAATACAGTGCAGTTAGCCTAACTAATTGAAGTTCTGAAAGTATTGCTGAAAATAACGTGTAATTTCTTCTGGTGCCAATCTGTTCCCAGAGCCCATGGGCAGCATGTCGTCCATGGAGGTGAACATCGACATGCTGGAGCAGATGGATCTGATGGACGTGTCTGACCAGGAGGCCCTGGATGTCTTTTTGAATTCAGGTGAAGATAATGCCGTGCTGTCCCCCATCTTAGGTAGGTGGTGGCAAACTTGCCTAAACATCATACTAACATTTCCCTTCAGAAGGAGGACATCAGAGTAATAATGCCCAAGTCAACTGCTTGTCCCCCTCACCCGTGTCTGGTCTCACAGTAGTGCCCAATGAACCAGCTGTTCAGTCCTGAATCTCTCATTGTAAGTGCTCTGCCCTCTACCTAGACACCATCCAAGAACAGGGGGCTTTCTTAATTCGTGTGTTACCTCCTCTGTCTCAGAATTTGAGTTTTTGTGGTTATTGTAAGGACTGGAATTTAGGAGGTGGGAGCTTGCCTGTGTAGCTCACACCATGTGCTGGTCTCAGCATGCATTTGTCATCTTCAAACTCTTACCCCTTCATTCAGCTGTTATTTCATCTTTGCTGTGGGCAAGGCCAAGGTGTGTATAAGCATTTGGCTTATATTTTTAATCATCACAACCTCGTGGGCACTTTCTCTCCATTTTATGCCTTCCCAAAATTTCACATTCATTCATTCAGTATTTACTGAGGCTCCAAACCTGTACTTGGGCTCACTTCATTTTAAATTTCAGACCAGACCTTCCGGGGGGTCTTCTTATATGCACATCATTACAAAGAAAGCATTGAGGTTTTCCTACAGCCACACAAGGGAAAGGCAAAGCACAGTCCTCCCGCAGCACCTGGACCCTCTAGACAGTGTTGCCAGCACCACAGGTCCACTGCCTCTGAGGTCAAGCTCCTTAAGAGTTCTTGCGTTTGTGGTGTTTTCAACTGAGGCCTCTTTCCCAGCATCAAAAAGAGATTGAGAAGCAGTGACTCATCTGCATATGATTTTAATTCCTTTAAGAACTTATTTACTCCCAGTGAAATTGGAGAAGTGCTAAAAAAGTTTTTCTCTTAACATTGCTTTCTCTGAATTACTTCCAAGGATTAAAGAACTCTAGGTTTCATCGTGGTTACATGGAATGCTCCTCAACTAAATGTAGTGTGAGCCCTTGCGCCTTCAGCACAGAATTTTACTGAATATAGTGGGAAGGGTTCAGGAGCTTCCCATCTGTCACAGGTGGCAGAAGGATCAGCTCAGGGCCCCTGGGGGCCTCTGTAGTCACCTAGCATAGCCTATTCCAGGGATAGCTCCGGCACTGTCACGGGCAGCCTCATTCTGCAGGCCCCAGCTCTCCATAACAAAACACCCACACCCTTTGTATCAGCATTGAGTTCAAACCAGCATGTTCAGTGGCAGTTTTAAATGGCAATACTTCTATCACAGGTGTTTTCCTGTTTTGCAGGACCCAAGTCAAGTACTGGTCAGGATGAACTTACTCTTCAGGTTCCAAACCCTTCTGAATTACGAACCCAGCCACCTTCCTTATCTTCCACCTGCACTGACCCAGCCACCCAGGACCCCAGTGAGGGTGGGGAGTCCCCTGTTGTTCAATCCGATGAGGAGGGAGTTGAGGTGGACACTGCCCTTGCCACGTTACACACGGACGACAGTGACTCCTAAACCTGGGCATCCTATTCTCCGAGCACCTTAGAGGAAGACCCAGCTGGGTGCAGAATCCCACCGTGAAGGCAGGTGGTTTAACGGAGGCTCTTGATTGTCACACAATTGCCAATAATCTGTGAGAAACTGAAAGAAAAGCTAACAATAAAGTTTGAGGACTTTAAACTGAGAGACTACACGGCCAGTTTGTACAGAAAGGCTTCTACACACACGCATCCTTCAGGCTTTAGGGCGCAGGAAGGGCAACTCGGGTCCACTCAGGCCACCGAGGAGCCTGCAGGGCTGGCTGGGCCGGGAGATGTAGTCTCCACGTGGGCTCAGCACAGAAGAAAAGGCCCTTAACAGACAGGTTTTAGAGGAAGCAGAATTTTCTAACTGTAGTCAAACTCAGCTCTAACAAAACCTGAGTTTTCATCTGGTCATTACAAAATTATTAACAGTTCAACAACTAACCCCTACTTAACACACATCTGGGCCGAAGGAAGAGAAACAGACATAGACATCCATACACCATTCTTCTCCTGACAAGAAACTGGTCCCAGAGATGGGGTTTGCCTTTCAGTGCTCCTCACAGCCCAGCGCCTAGCGAGACGGCTCTCCCTCCACTCAGAATAAGGACTCCCTCGCACCCAGCCAAGGGACCCGTGTCAGGGCCGCTTCCTGGGAGAAGGACCACTAGCTGGTTCCCAGTGGGCCCCACAGAAAACAAGAGGCACACAGCAGGCATTTGGTTTTGTTTGCAGGGGCCTGAAACCACCAGCAGCAGATGGAAAGTGAGCGAGATCAGGCTGTGTTGTCTGTGCCACTCTGGCCGAGGGGGAGGATCCTCGCACTCTACCCATTTACCGGGAAAGAAAGAGCTCGTTTCATTCACTCATCTTCCACAAGAGAAACGTCCAAAAAACTTTGTTTTTATTATTAAACCTTGTAGTACAAACCTGAAAAGTAAACAAAAAACTGGCAATAAACAACATGAAGTTTTCCCTCCCAAGGGAGGAGTGCAGAGCAGCGCTAATAAATTAAATGTCAAACTGTAAGCCATAGGCAGAAGTTTACTGTCAAAAAGAGGGAAAGTACACAGCAAGGCCATAAAAACCGGACAACCACATTGGAAAACACTTGACTGTTTATGTAATTGTTAAATATTCCAAAACAGTTCAGTCTTCTGCAACAACAACCAACAAAGTGGATCACAGGACGTTCCTGACAGTCCCACTGGCAAGCTCAGTGCAATATGGGTAGCTACGGGATCGATGAATCCAATTATGAAACAAAGAACAGCTTGTGAAAACAGTTTCCCTTCTTTATTCCACACATACTGTACACACAACCGGAGAAGGGCAACAGCTACTCCATTATTATTTTGTTGTTGTTCAGTGATGTAAGCAGCACTTATAAATGTTACAAGAAAAACCCTGTAAGCATCCAATCCAACCGATGAAGAAACTGAAATGTAAGGCTTTTCTTCATCTTGTCTTCTCACCCCCCTCCCCACTCCCACTGAGAAAAAGGCTCAAGTATTTAAAACAATTTACAGGCATATGTACAAAAGGATGGGATTTTTTTTTTTCTTTTTTTTCTTTTTGTTACAACATGAAGAGAAAAAATAGACAAGATGAGCGCAAATGCATTTTCACATTCAAAAAGAACTGCAGACCTCCTAGTGGCTCTAAGTGTGATCATAAACGAAACAAATTTAAAAAGAAAGATTAATGCTGACTTGTGAGGTGTGAAACAAGCAGTGAGATGAAGATGGAATGTTAGAAAGATTGCACGTCTATGACAAAGAAGCACTTACGGCTTCAATCACTTTTTTTCCTTTTTTTTCCTTAAGGATGCTATTGAAGGGTTTTTTGATAAAGTAGCCAACAGCACCAAAAAATAACAGAATGGATTTCCTAATGAAATCAGGCACAGGTTTCCGCACGTGACCCCTCCGAGGCAGGCAGTCTTCTCTCTTCTCTTCTCTTCTCCTCAGATGCATAGTGATGTGCTGGTAAAGAGAACTCGTCACTCAAGTCTCCTCGCTTTGCCTATGGTTAGGAAACACGTCCGCCTTCAGCTGCCACAACCGCCCAGAGAAACAAAAGGGGGGTTCTCCGGTTTTTAAAGTTACAAACTCATCTTGCACATGACTGAAGAAAAGACAGCCAAAGTAAAGCCATTTCTTTTCAAGTTTCGTGTGTATGTGTCTCCTATCCCTTTTACCTCTCTAGAAAAATCTGCTCACATGACTGAAGGTTTTAAAATTTGTTCTCCAAACTTCACCCTCTTCAAAAATGGGTTAAAAAGCCTTTATTCCCCAACAGTTACAAAAACAAAACAGAACAAAAAGGCTTTTGTCAGCCACAGGGGCAATACAAATTAATACAGCCCCTCAAGGGTTTTAAAACAGTGACTATACGGCAGTTTCAAAAATCTGACTGCAGTATCTAGGTATTCTAAGTACAAAAAAAAGTTCAACAGTTTAATGCTAAAACAAAATTAGTTCTCTAAAACCAGAAGAAAATCTTCTTTAGAGCTAGTGCAAAGACAGCTTGTATCCTACAGCAAGTACTCCAAACTAGAATATAATAATTACAAAAAAATAGATCTCAATCGACCGCGGTGTTGGCAGCTTCAGGACGAGCTCGCAGCACTCCTGGATGACCCGGAGGACGCAAGCCGGGAGGGCGGCACGTCCACTGTCGCTCTCTTGCGAGGCCCCCTTTTTGGTGTCGGTTTACTGAGACAGTTCTCCATGCTGCCGTTCTTACCAGTTACCTTGCCACAGATCTGATTGACCAGACTGATAATCTGTTCCTGTTTAGGGTTGGAAGGAAGACAAAGAATTAAACCAGAAGAGCGCTGCCCCCAGAACCACCCCAGAGACCTTTGAGAGCAGAGCTGGTTGGCATGGCAGGGCTGCCAGCCACCCTCATCAGACCACATCAAAATGCAGATTTCCGAGCATTGCTCAAGGAATGTCTCAGGAAAGCCAGACAGACTAGAAATCTCCCCATTGAATCTGAGATGCGGCAGGACTGAGAACAAATTGGATAGAACACTTCTGAGGACACAGAGCCCTAGCTGGGCACCCAAAACAACACACTTTCCTTCTTGGGGAGAAGCCACTGCCACCTCTCATCTGAGAGCCAGCACGGTGCAGGCTGAGGTTCATGACAGCCTGCCTGTCACAACCTCCTAACCTCCAGTTCCTCATCCAAAACTCAAGGGAGCTAATAGCACCTCCTGGTGGCTGCAAGGTTTAAACAAACTAATAGCTAAAGCTCTGAAATACACCAAATCCTGCAACTACACAGTTAATTATGTAATTGTTTCCTAAGAGCTGCATCCTGACCTGGGTCTGTTCATTTACCTGCGGTACAAACACCCTCACCACATGGCCGGACACACAGATGCATCAGTGGGCCGGCCAGGACCCCTGTGAGAGCCCCGCCGCCTCAGAGTTCAGAGGTGAGCCGGCTGCCACCCAGATCCCCACCTAGGAAGGGGAGGGAGGACTCCGCTCACTGTCTCCACAACGAGCATTTAGGAGAAGGACCTGTGGGCTCGAGGCCTCAGGTCCTCAACGTGCTCCTAGGATGGTGACACCTGAAGCAGCCGTTTCACCTGGTCTCGCAAATAAACGCAAGCACTTGTCTAGAAATGTTTCCGTTACTCCCGCGTCCTCCTCCATGGAGGAGAAATGGCAAACAAAACACTCTTTCTTACATAACTCACTCGAGTGTGTTGGTGTCAAAACTACATTCGTAACTTTAACATAAATCATAATCTTCCAGTTTTAAAAGAAACCACACGAAAATATCAAAATGACATATAGCTCTGACATAACAGTTTATGAAACCTGCTGGGCCAGGGCCGGAGGGAACCGTGCGGACCCAGGGAGGGCAGGTGGCCACCTCTTTACTCACAGATGCCTGGGGGCCAGCCAGGGCCAGGCCTGCTCTCTGCAAACAGCGCAATAGGCGGCTCCCGTCGTACAGAAATGACAGGTGTACAAGGCAAGGAGTGAGAAGTGTCTGAAGGGGAAGAAAGCTGAAGATGCCCTGGGAAGGGCGGGCTGTACATTTATGAAATACCATCTCTGTGGCCACTTGAACACAGACAATAAACATGTAACAAGGGATAGATGAGCTTCCGTAAAACCCAGTGACGTGGGACGAAAGCCACCTCCACAGTGTAAGGAAGCCCATGCTTCACCGTGACCCACAGCCCAGACGGGGGTAGTTTGCTGGGCACTCTGGGCTTAGACAAGAGCTAGTGGTGCTCTCAGAGGCATTTCCAAAATCCAAACCAGAGCCAGAAACCCCCCAATTAAAAAACAAGCAAACAAAAAACAGTTCAACTCCCGGAACAGATTTGCAGATTTTCATTTACTAAAATAAAGCAGGCCCCTGGCAAAACACTGATGACTAAGCGTTAGATTGACAGACCCTACATGTGACTCTTCTTCCGGGACCACGGTCACATCCAGTACCTGGGCTACAAGATAGCTGGAGGTGGGAACACCACACTGTAGAGCTTCGGCTGCCCTCCGCCATCTACCAAAGAGCTGTTCTTACTCCACACCAGGGGCTACTTTTAACTGTTCTGACATTTGCTATTAAAGTGCTGGCGGAAGGGTGCACTGGTTACTGTCTTTGCTGAACATGCTCTTGAACAACAAAGATGCAGAGACCTATTTTCAGCTTTCCAATCTCACAATTTAGCCAAAGGCTTTCACCAAATCTGACCCAGAGCTGAGCTCCTGTGGAGGTCCCAAGCCCCCGGAGGTGCGCCTGGGTGTGTGATGGCTCCGTGCGGTCACCCTCCCACTGGAATAACTCCTGGGATCCCACGGGGAGCAGGAGGGAGGCTCCGGGCAGGGCCCATTGCTGCAGAGGTTGTGCCCTGTACATGGCTTACAGCCACTGTAGACACTACAGTGATGACGACCATGCTGCAAAAGATGGTCCTGGAGGAAGGGCCCTCAGGTGGCAGCACGCAGTGGGCCAGCCAGGATGGGTGACATGGTCCCCACGGCAATCTGAGAGGGGATCCCCAGGAAGGGCTCTGGGTCCCAAGAAGAGGTGCCTCTGAGGAGCAGGGCCGTGTATTCCAGGAAGCTGCCAGTTTACTCTAAAAAGGCCACTGCACAGTAGATTGAAAGCATTTACAATAAACTGCTAAAGGGGGTGACGTGCTCATTGCTCCCGGAGGTGAGAGACTCGAGTGCAGGGGCTTTTCCTGCAACCCCCTTGGCTGAAGGAAGGGTGCTCATCCATGGGGGAGTTGAACGGACTGTAGACCGACCAGCTGGCACAGGAACAGCTCCGGAAGGAGCGTGTCCCTGAGGCCAAGGGGGAGAGGGGGGTCTCCGTAAAGAAACACCTGGAGCACAGGAACCAGGAAGGAATGGAGGGAGACCCATCCTGGACTAAGTGGCAGCTCCTTAAATGAGAGTGGGAGCACTGGCAGCGGTGAGAACTGGCTGGACCTGGGGTTTACTTGGAAGGTGGAACCAACGGGATTTACAGAAATGGACGCAGAGTGTGACAGCAAGGCTCCCTGTTTCAGTTGAGGCCCTTGGGTGAGGTCAGAGAATCTGCTGAATGCAATTTTCTGACAGGTGTGAAGCCCGGGGGAGCTTCGAGAGCTGCCCCCAACCTCGTGCCACAACCTTGGTGCATATGGCCCTGCCTGGAGCCCAGCCCTGGTGCTTGTGTGTGCTCTGAAGTTCTGACCTGAGATTAGATAACGGCCGCTGAAGACAGAAGATGCCGAGTTGCTGTTTGCAGCTTTTCTGTAAAAGATGGAAGGTGTCTACTCTGCCCAAGTGCCACGATGCCGTGACAGCCGCCCCTACCCCTGCCCTGGCAGAGCACTGCCAGGGCTGTAATGGTCAGTGTATGTGTGAGGTATTGCAGCCAAGCATGGGGCAGGGCTCTAAGTTAGACTGAAAACGTTCTCCTCACCAGGACCTGATCCACAACAGAACTTCAGAGCAGAGATCCCTTCCAAGCTCAGGAAAGGGCCACCAAAACAGGTGAAGCACAGGGATGTAGCTGGCGGTCAGGAACAGGTCTGCACTATCTACCTCTTTATGTCTGAGACCCCACTGGGCTACAGCAGGAAGGCTCCTCGGGCCGGGGCCCCGAAACCCTGGAGTGGGGCTTCTATGAGAACACGACAACTAGACAGGCCTGGTTCTGAGCCCCTCCAAGCAGCCACCGCTGCATACTCAGCATGTCACAGGTCCAGACGGCCCACAGCCTAGAGGAAGGAAGGAAAGGCCCTCACCTTCCCCTGCTGGTCAGCATGGGAACCAGTCCCCTTCAGCTGTGATGGGCGTACATGGCAGGCCACTGTCCCTCCTGGACCTGGGCCCTGGCTGTAAGTGACAGCACAGTCCCCATTACCTTAGTAGCCCAGCCAGCCAGTGTGGCACTGGGGATGCCAGCACCAGATCCTGAAATCAAGTCCCTTATACAGGAGGCCCTGGTGGCCAGGGCAGAGCTGCGCCCCTGCATTGGGAGGTGTGGACAGGACTCCCACACCTACAAAGCTATGGTTAACATGGAGGAGAAAACCGAATGAAACCAAGTTTATGAAAGTGAAATTTTCAGTTTCAGTTCCTGGGTTTCTTGGGTCAGACTGAACCTCACAATTCCTCCGTCTTGGAACAAAGAGCTACTTTCCCACAGGCCAGGCCCTGTCCAGCCCACAAGCACCCAGAACCATGCGGATGCACTTGGTCTCAGGCCGTGCCAAACTGGCTCAAGCTGGGTGATGGCAGGCCCACTCATCCCTGCAGAAAATGAGGGCAAGCGACACAGTGGCCATCCCCTGCCTGCGATCAGGAAGCCAGACCCCAGAGGCTGCACTGGGCGGGGACTGACCTCATCGTAGCGATACATCAACTTCAGTCCTCGGCAGGACTTCTGCTTCTCCACGTGGCGCAGGGCGCACTCCAGGCAGAACACCACGTTCTCATTCTCCTGAACGACCTGCAAGGAAGACACACTCCTGAGGTTCGAAAGGTGATCGAAACCCTGCTGTCCAGGGGGACTGCCTTGGAGGGGCGACTGAACGTGGGGAGAGGCCCCAGGAACCACCGGAAGCCTGTCCCTGATGTCTATAGTCCAAGCTAAGGAGTGTCCATCACTCAAAACCACTGGAAATTAATGGGAAAAATAATCACCTGGAACAAGATCTTCAACTGGAAGCAAATAACTGATTGTCTCCAAGTTGCACCTAAGGGTGGCCTCGTGTTCCCTCCAGATTTATGCTGCACTTTCCTGTGAGAGGATCTAGGTGCTGTTAGGCTGGGGAAGATGGGATGAAGTCCTGATGCTTGTTAAGAAAGAAGCTCTCACGTTCAGAGACTTTTGTTCAAAACTACCCTAGCAGGGTGGCATGAGAATGGAGCAGGAGCAGGTCTCAGGGAACACGGCCAGGACATCACAGCTCAGTCCAGCTGGGAAAATGGAAGTTCTCCATGCACCCACTGGGGACCCAGTACCCCTGGCCAAACACCGACCAGTACAGCCTTGACCCTCTGCCACCCACATAGGCCCTCTGCCACACCCACAAGAGCCTCCAGCGGCCGTGAATGCACATGCCAGGCCCCAAGGCTGCGTGAGGCACGTGTGGGCAGCATGTGGGCAGGCCTGACCCACCATGGGCAGCATGGGCAATCGACCAGGGACAAGTAGAAAGGACAGCTGCCTGGTTTGTAGGGGTTCTCACCCCCACTCTGACGTCTAGTCCTGTTTGAATTCTGTGTTTTAAAAAAAGGAAATGCTGCCTTAAGCCATAAGATGCAAGAAATTCACCGGCCGTTTCATAAAGATTTAGGGGATGACCTAGGACTTGTCTCCAGTGCTGCTAGGCAAAGATGAGAACACAAGCTGCAGGAGAGTAAGGACATGACACCTACTGGCAGAAACACGTCACCTTTAACGACACTGGGGGCTAGAGACAGGGATGGACAAAAATGTGAAACCTAGTAAACAAAAATCCACAAACTTCCTAGGTATCCAAGCAAGGGAAATTATAAAAGTAAAACCTCAATTTTTACCTATGACTTTAGGATGGGTGCTTTATAAACTAATATTCAGGCTGATAAGAAAAGCCTGGTGAGGCACAGGTTTCTGAAAGACAGCATGCAAATGAGTGTATACAGTGCCGTCCTCAGGGCGCAAGGGAGTGGACCAGTGCCAGGCGCGGAGGCCACAGCAGTGTCGGTCATGCTCATGGGGAGTAACAGCTACTATTCCCATGGGAACAATCCACGCCAGAGCGAGAGGAATGAACACAGAACTCTCAGTCTTTGTGAGTGATGTTCACAAATCTGTTTAAGATCCAGAGAAAGACTACGACATTTTCTTTTAAAACACAGCATGGTTCTCAATTTTATCTTTTAAAAAGCACTTGGACAAAAAAAGACTAGATAAAGACGTGGTTGTTATGCACTGAATTATATCCACCCCCACCCCTAATCCACAGGCTAACGGCTTAACCCCAGTACCTTAGAGTGTAACTATTTGTAGACGGGGCCTTGAAAGAGATGATTAGGTAAAATGAGGTCATAAGTGTGGGGTCTAGTCTGATATGACTTGTGTCCTTACAAGGAGAGATTAGGCCAGGCCGGGCGTGGCTCAGCGACTGAGAATCAACCTAGGATCCAGAAGATCGTGGTTCAATTCTGGGTCAGGGCACGTGCCCGGGTTTTGGGCTGGATTCCCAGTGGGGGGCATGCAGGAGGCAGCTGATCAATGACTCATCATTGATGTTTCTTCCCTCTCTCCCTCTCCCTCCCTCTCTCTGAAATCAATAAAGACATGTTTAAAAAAAAAAAAAAAAAAAAATGAGGACAGAGACACACATAGAGGGTAGACCAGGGGAAGAAACTGGGAGAAGAAAGCAGCACCTAACAGGCCAAGGGAGGGAGAGGCCTTAGAAGGAACCAAGCCTGCTGACACCCTGATCTTGGACTTCCAGCCTCCGGCAATGAGATGAAATAAGTGTCTTCGTTTGAGCCCCCAGTCTGTGGTATTTGCCACAGCAGACCCAGCAAACTAACACCGCAGTGTCTCCCATTCTCTGTGCTGTAACATCTCCCTGATGGTACAGAGGACCCGACTCAGGAGTGGCTGTGTGACCCAGCTTCTCTGCAGGCACACAGGTGAGCAGCGCAGTCAGGCCTGAAACCTGCTCTGCCTCTAGCGACACATGCGCCGCGTGTGGGGGATGCTGGTGCCACGCCGGTATGGGGTGGGCACCGACTCCAGCCTCCCTTTCTGGAGGAAGAATCCACACGGGGGGAGGGCACCAGCCCTAAAGGCCGCAAGTGCCAGGCCGAGGCGTGTGGTGTGAGGAGCACTGTGAATGGGAGTTGGGACACCCCACAGACCTGTGTCAGGGCAGCTGCCCAGTGGGAGGTGACAGCTGAGCTCAAGAGCAGAGGCAAGGGCTACACCAGCCCAGCTGTCACCTCAGCCAGGGCTCCTCGGGCCTGGAATGGGGTGGGGGTAATGCAACATGTACAGTCACAGGCAAGGCTGAGGCGCTGAGCGGCCCCAAGCCCCTCAGGCACTGCTGAAACCACCCCGAAGAAGGGGTGCCAGACGGCGCTGTGCCAGCAGACGGAGAGGCGGGAGGAAGAGCTGGCTCGGAGGCCACTCTGATCAGCTGGAGGCTGCAGACAGGAGAGTGCTGCTGAGGAGAAACATTGGTTTTAACCAAAGAGAGATGTCAGAGCCCTGAGGGGCAATGAGATCGGTCACGTAGCCAAATGGAAATGGGAAAAGCCAAGGTCAGACGAGGCCCCATGTCAACTTGGGCAGCAGAGTGGGGGCAGCCCAGCCCCTCACTGGGGGGCGCCTGGGGACCGGGGTGACAGGGCAGCAGCAGCAGGGAGGGAGGGAGGGAGGCACACCTCCTGCCGACATGTAGCTGTGCGTGAGGAGGAGAGCCCTGTGGGGGGAGGACGGGCGGAGCAGGGCCCACCCCGCACTCGGCTCTGTGACCTGGCCGCTGCGGATGAGGCGCCTGATCCTGCAGGTTGGGCACCAAGGCTGGGCCTCCCGACAGGCTTCCCAAGCATAAAGCCCCGCCTGCAGGGCAGCTCGGCGAGCGTGCCGGCGGGGCCGAGGCAGGGGCCCCAGGGCTCACCATGGACAGGTAGCACAAGTGCTGGCAGATCTGACACCTCCGCTCTGAGGTCTCCAACTGCAGCCATTTTCGAGGCTTTTTCTTCCCATCCGCCACGGCGCTGCTGCTGTCGTGGCTGCCGTAGCGGGCAGAGGAATGGAGGCCGGCCTCGAACAGCTGCCTCCGCTGCCGCAGCTCCGTATCCCTGTCCAAACACAGCACAAGCGCCGGCCCTTAGAAGGCTGAGCATGGCGGCCTGGCCGCCTTCCTCACCTTCAGAGGGAACATGCCACGCCCCAGCCAGCTGCCCACCCCATCCGGGGCACCTTCCTGTCGGAGGGAGGGTGAGCTGCACGTGCGCACCTTCCCCAGGCCCCCAACTGGGGACCCGTGTTCTTTAGTCAAAAGGTCAGACAACCCCCCAGCTTCCAAGGCTTCTCTGACGACTAGGCTGTGCCTACGGTTAACACGAGCGCCACACACCGGGGCGCACATGGCAACCCCCTCACTGCTACGTAAGGGGTGCCCTGCCCTTTACTCTGAGCCAAGAATGGATATAACAAACTATTTGCCGGTATCGTCATCAAAGGTTCGACCAACACGAGTCAAAATCCGTGTGCTGTCCATCAGCACTACTGAGTCTCTCCCCCGGAAGGGAGAGACCACGAAGCTACATGGTGGAAAAGAAAAGAGGGTTACACAGGAAGCCACGCAAACAGCGGCACTCGCAGCTTCTGCCCTGGTCTGCTTCAACCGCGGAGAGCTCCTGCGATCCCTACAGGATGGAAGCTGGGTGAGGGCCTCGATGCCGGCAACCGGCGGGCTGCAGCTGATGACCGCTGTCAGTGGCGTCTCACACACCCATCACGAGCAGGTTGGCAAGAAAACCGAGTGGGGGGCTCTGTGGGCCTCTCCGTACCCACCCCGGCCTCTAGAAATGAGGCTGCGGCCACCACTTCCTCCCTGGCCACGTGCAGCTAGGATCAGAGGTGGAGCCCACCTCCCAGTCACTCCCACAGAGAGGGGCAACCTTTCCCATCAGCACGTCAGGAAATTCAGACCCCAAATATCAAATGTGAAAACAAGTAGAAATTTAAAAAAGAAAAAGAAACACACCCCAAAGGTTTCGCCCATCCGGCCAAGCACCAGGTGGGCCCTGCCATTCTGAGCCGGTAGCTGCACCCCACCCCGCAGAGCCCGGGTCTCGGACCCCGGGCCTGGTTACCTGAGCTCATCCAGAAGGGCCGAGATGGTGCTGAGAGTGGGGCCGTTCTCCTTCTTTGCTTCTGCCTGTGCGATCTGGTAGAGTAACTTCTCCATGGAAAATGGCTTAGCTATATGGCGACGCTTCATTTCCTGAAAGAAGCCGTCACATCCCTTTAAGGTAGATTTTCATTACGAGGCAAGCTTTTCCTTTACTGGGCCAAGGATGCCTATCTGAATTTTCAAACTTTGAGTTCCATTTGGTTTCAAAGCAGTTGAAAATCGTACAACGATCTTGTTTGCCCGTGAGAAAGGCACCAGACACCAGGAAACACCATCGCTGTGCCGCCAGCCACGGCAGGGGCCACGATGTGAAACCAGGGGAGACTTTCTCCCCATTCTAAGGGTTTACCTTAAGTACCATCCTCCCAATGTTACAGAGGGTCCACAATGGGACTCAGAATCTTTTTTTTTTTAAATATATTTTTTTATTGATTTCAGAGAGAGGAAGGGAGAGGGAGGGAGAGAGCTAGAAACATCAGTGATGAGAGAGTCACTGATCGGCTGCAGCCCGCAACCTGGGCATGTGCCCTGACCAGGAATTGAACCCCGATCTCCTGGATCCTAGGTCGATGCTCAACCACTGAGCCACACCAGCCAGGCTCAGAATCTCTCTTGATATATATAAGCCCCTAACAGATCTCTCCTAGGAAAACCTCTCCGCTACCTCTTAGAGGTTTTCTAAGGCATTTTCTGAAATTAAACACATCTAAAAAGGAACAGGCACGCAAGGGACTTGTGAGTTTGTGTGTCCCCGTGAAAGCACATGCATCACCTGCTTACCTTGGCCGTCTCGAAGCCCATACTTGTCCACTGGGTGGTGGCAAAGTGCACGGTCTCAGAGACGCTATAGCCGCAGCACACTTTGGACACAAAGGATCCTGGGAAGCAGACGACAAACTGGCCGCTCTGCTGCACGGTCCTGTGCACCTTGATCCCCTCTTTGCACAGCACCTCTGGGGAGATCTGGGGAGACAGGTGGGGGCTGAGACACACTCCCAGCAGGACTGCACTCAGCCACTTTCCCGTCCCCACTGCCCCACCACAGCTGCTGGGGCCCCTTCTGGGCTGGAGCTTCTTCTGTGAAGGAAGATCTAAACTGATATTGGACCAGGAGTGACAACAGAGCCACCCAGGGGCACGGCCACTATAAGAGGACACAGCCCTACACAACACACTGGAGCCCTTCCTGTCCCTGCCCAGCACTGCCAGGAGTGGGAATGGGAAAAATTCCCAAATCTGGGAAGATCACTAGGCTGACTCCAGAGCCAGGCAGAGCCACAGGGATACAGACAATGGACCCTCGAACCTGCATCCCCAAAGGGGCTGCTGCTCAGCTAGGGGCCCAGCAGAAAAAGGAGACACAGGGAGGGGTCAGCAGTGGCCAGAGAGGTCTCAGCTCAGGTGTCAGAACAGAGCTCAAGGCTGGAAAGCCTCCAAGGAGCTCAGCAGCCCCATGACTTTCTGAAAATGGGCTCAGAAGCCTTTGTGCCCCTCCCTGTAAGGTCGAGCATTTCTGTTCTGTGGTTCAGCCATCCAGGTGCCCAGCAGGTGGGAGTGGCGGTACCAACAGATGCCAAGTGCCCACCCAAAATCAGGCCCCGCCTCACCATGCACTCCATCTCCACACACAAAACCAGTCCTGAAACAGATTCAAAGGCCGTGTGCACGGGCCCACTATCCTAGGTGATCTCAGGAAAACATCTTAGTCTGGTTTCCATAAAACTGGACATTCAGTTTGGATGATGCCTTAAGGATTCGCTTTGCAGTCCACTGTGCCTTTGAAAGGCAGGTCAGCCCAGAAGGTAAATGTCAAACAGCTTTGCCCTCCCCATGCCCATGGCCCATCCCAGTGCCAGGAGGGAGCTGTATGTACCATGACATTGCTCTCCAGCATCTGCAGCCCTGGGGTCCCGTTGGCCTGCAGCAGAGTGTGGACCACGTCCTCGAGCTTGCTCTCCTCCTCAGCAGGAATGCAATACCTGGGCAGTTAGGAGACAGGCAGAAACAGACACTTGACCAGGACCCTCTGCCTGGGGAGCACATGCTAGGCCCACCTTGAGTCCTCCCTTGGTGAAATTAGCAAACACAGGCCTGGAAAGCGGCCTCAGGTGCAGGAGAGGAGAGACTGAAACACAGAGGAGGGACCACGTCCTGGGATCGGTCAGGTGCCCCCGCTCAGTGCCTGGCACCATGGTTCCCAGGCCCACATCCACCCCACTCCCAGGCAACACCACCACTTCCGTCAGCATAGCCAAACCACATGCTCATCTTTTATGCAGATCTGACCTATATGTGAGCCAAAAAGCCTTCAAATCAAAAACAGATGTTTAAAACCCTATATAAATCAGATCCAGGCACATCTGCAGACACAATTAGCCTCTCGTGAGTGCTCCGAGGCTGTGTCTCATCACTGGGTTGGCATTTGACACTGTTCTTTAACAGGAGGCGCTGCAGCACTAGGAGTTGGGGCTGGAATACGCGGTTCCCTCGGCCCTCCAACCTGGGCCACCTCATGAAGGCCTGGCCCAGCTCAACCTCCTGGCTCCAGAGTCGAGGGCTGGGTGACCCGGAAAGGTAAAAGAACCCCTCAGTTCTCCAAATACAGAGAGAGTCAGGGAAGGAGTCCTGCCTCACTGCAGCGCTCGGGCCAACACTGCAGCTGCTGAGAAATGGTGAAATGAGAGGAGGGCACCCCTAGAACCCAGGCCTGCCACACCAAGGAAGCTGCGAGTAACAGAACCCAGGCAGCCCGGGATCAGCTGGCAAAACACATGGGACAACCAGACCCACACAGGCCTGTGCCACACAGACCAAGTGATGGACGGGAGCTAAGCGGAGAAGGCAGCTATAGGGTGAAGGCTTGGGACAACAGACCCCTGGCTGGAGCAAAGGAGCCACCAGGGAAGAGGGGGTGGGGGGAGAGGCTGAAGATGTAGACAGACTTTAAGTGACAGAAAAGCCTGGAATCTCACTACAATCACAGGAGTGAAGGAATTACTGTTGATGTCCCAGAGAGGGGCATCTACAATGTGAAATCCAGGTGCCAGGCAGTCGGCATGCATAAGGCAAGTATGTGAGGCTCCTCAAGGCCCTCCCTGTCCCCCACCCACGGGCATGAGTGGGCTGCAGCGGGACACCTGCCGAGTGGGCCCTGGGCAAGGTGACATCTCAGCACAGCCCGCTCTCTGTCCCAAGTGTCCTGACAAGACTTAGGGCTGCAGAGCACATGCAGCCGTTGCCCCAGTAACAGCGGGTCAGGGTTAGGGAAGCTCCAGTGCGTTGTGAGGCTGCACTGCTCAGTCACTGTGGACAACCATCCAGCCCTCAGGCCCGGTTCCAACCTGGCACCTTCCCATAGGCCCAGCGGGCAGGCCGCCTGCTCTCAGCCGCACTGAGGTGTCTGTGATGAAATCCTTCACTTGGAGGCCAAATCCTGTTTCAGCTGCAGCAATGAAGTGGTTTTTATTATGTTCTTGTTGTTTCAATGCCAACATATCCTGTTACTGATTTGTGATTTAAACCCAGGGTTTCTAACCTAAATCACATGTTTTAGGAAAAACCATAACCATAAAGTTCTCCGATCACATCCCCATCAATGAGGTAAAGGGATTAGCCCTCAGAAAGTCCACAGACTCGCCATTTCCCTACCTCTAATTCAACCATTATTTCCTGTCACCTTGTTCGACGTGCACCCTAGCACACCAGGCTCTGAGCGGTCTTCAGGACCTATGAACCCAGAGCCAGGCCCAGTGCTGTCCACAGCAGCTTCTCCTGGGGAAACGACATGGAGGACACTGGGGCTCCGGGGAGGAGTGACCACACCCTCTCCCACAGTCCAAGCAGCCGCTCGCGCCCTGAACCAGAACCAACCTGCTCTCCTCTCGGCTGCACGGTCTACACATACTCTGCCCAAGGCCACTGTCCCTCTCAGCCTCCACAGGCCGCCACCACCACTCACAGGCCAGCGCAGGGCACTGAAGGCCACCCTCCTCCGCACAAAGGCTCCCAGTCCTGCTCACTTCACCAGCTACCTCACTCTGACTTGGCTGGAGGCAGGGGTGTCATAATGAGACCGCTGCAGATGCCGGCTGCTTAGAGCGTGGACATTAGTGATGAGACTCTGTTTATCTTAAATAAAGAAAGTGCCTAATTACCCCATTAGGACAATAAACACAGCCAGTGTAGGATGAACGTGAAGCCAGTAGACTGTCAGATGACAAGACATCTGATTATTTGCAGTAATTTCCCATCTGCCACTATAAACAAAGGAACCAAAGAGCCAGCCACAGATCAGGCCTGGTTGGAGGTGACAATCAGGCTCATAGGTGGGCACTGAAGCAGGCCGCCTCTCACGGGACAGACAGACATGGGCAGGGGAGACAGTGTGTGTGTCTGGACACAGTAAGAACTCCATTTCCCATAAAATGACTCTCCCCTCAGCCATCAGGGGTTGGGAGACTCTGCTGCAGAGACACTGAAAACAACCGCCCACGGGGCCGGAGAGGGCCAGAGAGCAGAGTACCCTCACGGTTAGGGGCAGGCTGACGACATGGTCACCACCACCAGTCACTGTGACTCTCTTCCCATTTCTCATCCCTAGCATGAAACAAACACTTGGAAATCAACAAAAAATAATATCCTAGGAAAAAAATCAAATGGAAGCAGGCAACTGACAAAAAAAGAGGGAACATAAATGAGCACATGAAGAGGTAGTCAGCATCAGAACCATTTAAATATTCTCACCCCTCCCGTGGGGGTGGGAAACCCCAGCTGGGCAGCTCGGGCAGGGAGCTCCAGACTCTCAGAAAAGCAGCTCTCGAAGGCTCAGAGCTGGGAGGTGCCGAGAGGGCACCCACCCGCCTCGCCCCCGCCTCCCGGCCGCAGGGCCGCGTACTCACCAAATGCAGTCAGCACCAGTGTGTAAGTAGTCAATGTAGGGAAGGTGGTTTTGGTCTCGAGACCAGCATGAGGTAGAAAAGACCATGCCAATATTTAGCCAGGGAATTGTCACTCCTAGAACGTAAAGAGAGAAAGCGGCATTCTGAAGGATGGCAACGTCTCAGAGAAACCACCATCAGAAATCACTTCCTTCTCCCCAAATACAAAGAGAAAGAAACGGGATTCAAAACCAGACAGACAAACCCAGTGAGAAGGTACTTGCTCTTTCCTGCTTGCTATGCAGAAGCGAGGCCAAGATGGACACGGCACACACAGCAGTAAAAGAGCATCTCAATGCCTAAGTCGGGCAGCAAGATGCCCCAGGGAACATGACCATGAAGACTGCTGGCAAATAACCAGCAGCCATGGGCTGGACCCCAAGGCTGAGAACAGAGGTACCAGACCCGAACTAATGCTGGAGGCGGGAGCACAAAGCTGGGTCTGAAGAGTCCCTGAGTACTCGCCTCCACCTGGGTGTGCAGGTCCCAGCCCTCAGTGACACCTGGCTTTCCAAACACCTACAGAGAATCTATCACTCAGGAGCCTGCAGTAGTCCTAAGGAGTCAGGACTGCAGCTCCGAAAACACCAATTTCAAGGTGAAGAGCTGGCCACTAAGCACCTGCCCAGCTTCTAGAGGCTGTGATGTGGTCCACCTTTCCACATACTCACCAACTTCAATTCTGACCCTATTTCTCTCTTTCCTGCAAATCAGTGTCTTGAATATATATACTCTACTCATAATCCCCCCATCCCTTTCCGGCTATGCTTAAGAGAAACTGCCCAGCTCCAGTTCCCAGCAGGGTGACACTCATTCTGCAATCTGCCGAGGCAGGGACCCCAGGACTTACCAGGCACAGCACCGAGGTGACGCAGGATGGACCCTGTGTTATTGGGGAGGACGGTGAGGTTCCATCCATGCCTGCAGGAGAAGGGGGGGTGTCACAGGCTGGCGGAAAACCACCTCGTCCCCAGAATGTGGACAATGGAATCCCACTGTACCTTGAAAATGGTTCTGATTTTCCCACTGGGAATCCGCTGCCGTGCGTGTTGGTGTCCACCTTGCCGCAGTGCACGGCCACGTGG
The DNA here is from genome assembly GCF_964146895.1 of Miniopterus schreibersii. Classification (NCBI taxonomy): domain Eukaryota; kingdom Metazoa; phylum Chordata; class Mammalia; order Chiroptera; family Miniopteridae; genus Miniopterus; species Miniopterus schreibersii. Next base: position 67,986,092 of record NC_138109.1, read on the forward strand.
CAGTCCTTCTCCTCCACTAACCTCCAGTACTCTTGCTGTGGGGAGGAGGCAAGGGGCAGTCAGCCTCCGCTGCGCCTGGGCCACAGAGCACAGCTCAGCCTAACAACACGGGGACACTAGTGGATGATGAAGGAGCCCATCACAGGACAGTCTCCAAGAGAGCACTGAGTAGGACAGCAATGCTCAGTTGACCTCTGCACATAGATCCCAGAACTGAGAGCAGAGACCCCAACAGATACCTGCACACCCACATTCATGGGAGCAGTATTCACAGCAGCTAAAATGTGAAAGCAATCGTGTCAACAACAGGTGAATGGAGAAGCCAAAGGTGGAATGTCCACACTATGCCAAGAATAAATTCAACATCATCAAATGCCTGGATTCAGGAAGCAACAGTCTGGTTGAGGGGACTGGTGCCAGTCCCGGCCCTGCCACTGGTATATTAGGCTGACAGCAACTTCTGGTAGATTAACAAGGCTGTGGGGGAAGGGAGGGGACCCACCACTAGGTGAGGGCCACTCCGGTTGCTGAGCACTGGCCAAAGGAAGTCCTGGCCTTCTTTGAAGGACCCAGAAGCTAGACAGCCTCAGACAAAAAGTCTGAATTTTAGCAAACATTCCCATTGTGTTTAAATACTGTGTAACAACTAAAGCGAAAGCTGGACTTTCAGATGAATCCCAAGTAGGAAACTAAAATAAGCCCAGCTTTCCTCATGCTGTGGATGGCAATGAACCTGCACCTTCAAGATGCCACAAGGATGGATGTTGGGCAACAAAGGTCTCTTTCTCCAAAGAGCCACGTTCCTTTCTTTTGACGTCTCTACCACAAATGCCATAAGCACCTGTGATGGCCACACATGTCCCAGAATCGGGCTGGCTGACACTGTGGTTGATGAACATGGCCCTGGCTGGGCCACAGCTGGGGGATGGTGCAGGGTGTCTCAGGCAGCAGCCAGAGCCCAGAGTTGGGGCAGACTGTATATCAACAGAGACCCACGACCTAAAGGGATGCCTGCGGTGCTGCAGACACTGAATCCACCAAGCCGGGGAAGGGCTGATGAGGACTATTGGAAGCGCAGCACCACATGGCCCTGACGTAGGGGCCAGGTGTCCTGGTTTGGCCTAGACTGTCCTGCAAGTCCCACTCCTGGGGAAACTTGGTCACATCAGGATGGCTGGGCCCCTAGCGGCCAGCCTGGGTTTATGCAGAAGAGGTGGCATCCATCACTGAAGAGCACATGACGTGGTGCCTGTTAGACATCAAAAGACAAACTGCCCTCACACAACTTGCTCCCGCCCACAGCTGCCCTTAACAAGCGCTGCAAGTTTGGTTTCTTTCCCTGACAGGACCAAGTGCTGCCAAGGGCCCACCGATGTCAGCGTCTGGAAGTTCACAGCAGCTCAGCTGGGCCCTGGCCAAAGGGAGGTGACTAAAAGACCCGGTCTCAGTCCTGGAGCGCCTCACACAAAATCCCCCTAATTGGTCTGGGTACAGAGGTGCTCACTATCTTTCCAACCTCATACTAACTCAAAGAACAGAGCTGGCAGGAGCACGAAAATGGCACTCTGCCAATCCCACTAACTAAAACGGGAGAGGGCACAGCACAACTACGGTTTCAAGGAATCCCAAACATTCTCCTGCGTAACAGACACACAGGGAACGGGGAGGTGCGGCCAGCTGGGGTGGCGCCCGGCTCGCCCCGGCCTCCGTGTTTCTCCACCTCTGGCTGGGGTAAGTCAGGGACAAGCCAGGGGGAGGCTCACTCTCTTCGCTCTACCTTTTTTACTCTGAAGAAGTTTAGATGAGCAAGAGGTAAAACTTTTGGCTGCCCCAGTATCAGAAGACAAGCCAACCACTCAGGTCCCCTCAGGGCACAAGGCCCCAGGAGGTCACGCCCCAGCCTGCAAGCAGGAAGAGCTCAGCTCACCTCAATTTCAGCTGGTGCGGGCTCCTTGCTAAAGCACATGTTCATGATGTTTCTTGCTGTTCGATAAAACGTTGTTAAAGAAACAGACCTTCCCTGGAAAGAAAACAGAAACAGGGAGTCCAGCTTAAGCCTTAACCCACATCAGGCCAACCCCAGCCGCAGGCTCTGCCCACGCCTCCCCGCCGCTGGGGCGGGCAGCTTATGCTCGAGTTAGTGCAAGCAAAGGAGGCAGGAAAACTTTCTCGAAGCAGGCTCCTCGGTGCCAACAAGGGAATAAGGGGACACCATGCTCATGGCACCAGGAGCAGACAGACCCGGCATCTGGAGGGAGGGGGGCTGAGCACCAGGAGGCAGAGTCGGCAGCAGTGTTCACTTTCTGGAGAAATGGATACAATGCGGAGAGAGAAGAATTCCTCATATTAACCATGTAAGGAAATGATAAAGGTTGTGGGCCAGTGAAGAAACTAACAGCATTAAGATGGGCCCAGGAGAGAGGCCTGGGGGATCCTCAGAGAGAAACTTGGGGCGACTTCTACACCCTGAGTGCCCTCGCCACAAGAAAACCAGCCACACATGCAACCTCACTTCGTGGATCTGAGGGGGACAGAAGTAACCTGGTGACTGTCTTGCCAAAGTAGCCACTCGCTGTCCCACTCACACCTCCCCAGGGAGGCATGTAGTGGGCAGTGCCTTCCGATATCCAGCATCCCGCCCCCGCTGCCCGTTTCCCAGTAATATTCAAAATCACCTGCTCACGTTTATCACACAGCTCTCTGTTCTACTTTGGGAATCCCAGGTTAGATCCTATTTTAACCTATTCTACAGAATGGGTTTTGTTGTGCAAAGACAAGGTTGTAGAACTCATGCCTTTCAGTCTTTTTTGACCAGGTACATGTATCTCAATTACAGAAATACGTACTGAGCACCTATTGTGTACCAGGCCTAGTTCAAGGGGCTGCAGGTAGAGCAGTGCTCGAAACCAACACAACCCCTGGCTTTGCGGAGCTTCCTTTTGCCTGTGGATGGGAGCTGCAAGGAGGCGCTGAGTGCCCTGAGGAGCAGAAGGGACAGTAGTGAGAGGTTTCCCTAGGAGGTAACAGCTCTAGAGCATGGGGAAGTCTTTCTGCTGTAGGATAGTCCAAGCAGCCAGTGCGAAGGTTTTGGCATTTGCTATTGCTTTTCAGCTTTAGAACTGACTCCATGGGGCTCCCACTCAAAGAAAATACTCCCGTACATTCTGTTCACTACAAAATAAAAACCTGCCCTGGGGGTATGGCTCAGCTGGTTGGAGTGTTGTCCTGTGCACCAAAAGGTCACTAGTTTTATTCCTGGTCAGGGTGTGTACCGGAGGCAATTGATTGATGTTTCTCTCTCACATCCATGCCTCTCCCCATCCCCTTTCCTCTCTCTAAAACCAATTTTAAAACATTTTTTAAAAGTAAATAAAAACAAAAACCTAACAAGTAGGAGGGACCTAGTTTTGCACTAAGGCAGAGTGCCCAAAATTCAAGAGGACACCCAGCAAACACCAGTCAATGGCCCCAGGGTGCCCAAGGGCCTCGAGAACATGACTCGAGTGTCCCAGTGTGCACACCACAGTTGCTGAGCAGCACCCCGGCCACCAGATGCCCCACAGCCCAGCTCATAGGTTTTTGCAATGAAACCTAAAAATACCCATTACAAAACTGGCTTTCAAAAATATTCTTGCTTGGACCCAACTCACTCTCATAAAATTGGCCTTCTTAAATAAAAAGTAACAGAAGTAGAAAATATCTTATTTCATGTGCTGGCTATTCAGAGTCACGGGCTTTAATGAGCAGTTTCAGTGGAGGAGGCTCCTCAGGCACACATCCAGGAAACATAGCCCAAAGCACTCCTGAATTTACAGTCCACAGGCTACCTTCTCCCTTTTCATAAAACATTTAAAATGTGAAACAGAAGGAGGCCCTCAGCAAGCTGCGGGCAGCCATTCCCCACCCCCACCATCTCTGCAAGGCATCACGGGGAGGTGATGGAGACACTGAACCCTTCTGGGTCTAACGGTAGAAACCATTCCAGACAACCTCCTTCCAGAGAGCAAGGCAAGGCTAAAGCCCAACAGAAAAATAATGTGGCAGTGGATCCAGAGGTGCAACTTCCAAGCATAGACTCAACAAGGACAGATGCACAACTGGCACGAGTCCCAGGCTCCGTGTGTCTGTGATGGGCCCAGTGTCAGAGGTCCACATCAATTTAACCAGGCGGCACAGGCCAGGCGGCAATGGGAACCTGGGGAGTGTGGCTGGGGCGTGATAATCCACAGCAGAATTTCAACCTAGCAGAACCCCTCCCGCCACACACACCCCCCAACAGGCTCATGGGGTGGGAGCAGGGTTGTGAGCAAGGGCTGCCAGGACCTCACCACAGAACATTTCTGTCCTAGTAAACCCAGAACAGGGACCCCTGGGTGCAGCCCATGCACCTGTCAAAGCCCAGGTAACCCAGCAGAGGCCTCTCTTAGCTCTGCCCTGCGTGCCCACTCACCCTGAGAGGCAGGGGAGGGAGGTAGCCCCAAGCCTGGCTTTAGAATCAGCCAAACAGGAGGCCACGGTTACCATTGCTGAGCAAAGGCAGGCGGGCCACCAAGGGCAGTGCCCATGACTGCCTCGCTTCTCAGAGGAGCAAGTCTAGCGGGATGGCTGGTACTGCAATTAAGATCTGGCAGAACTGGGAACATGGCACATTTTGTTTCAGTTTGCTGGCTCTCCCTGCCTCCTCCCTCTGCAGAGCTTCAGGGGTGAGATGTGAGGTGGTAGCTCTATCAGGGCCTCTCTCCAAGGAAGGAACTGGCCAAGCTGGGCTGGGGGACGGTGGACTATGCAGGAAATAAATAAGGAGGCAAAGAAAACTAGCACTCCAACCGAGAGGGTCTGGGCCATCACTGTCCGAGAGCCCCCAGGCCTGACTGGGCAGCTCGAGTCCTCCAGGCTGAGATGGGGATGCTTTGGGGGGGGGGGGGGGGGGCTCAGAACAGTGGGTGGGGGAGGAGGAACTGCATCTGCATCTGCATCTGCATCCTGGGTATTGCATCCCTGGCACCTGGGTACACATTCTGCTCATTCATGAAAAAGGAAATCCAAGGCCTGAAGTGGGAAAGCAACTCAGCCCAGCGGGCAGTCAGTGCAGCTGGTCCGATGCCCCGAGGCTGGGTCCTGAGCACCCAGCTCCCTGCAGACACTTCTCTTTAGTACATTTCCCAGGGAAAATGGTCTGGTGGCTTCAGGCCCCAGAGCACATCACGGCGGCCGGCCCCTGCCCGGCGCCACCAGGCACCAGGGGGCCCCGCTCACCCGCTCCCGGCCCCACCGGGGCCCTACCTTATATATACACTTGTGGAAGTCGCTGAGAACGCCTCTGTCTTCCTCCTCCTCTCTCACCACTTCCTTTTCCTGAGCAAAGAGTCGCCGCCGGCCCGTCTTGAGCTGGGCCTGGCCCACTTCCTTGAGCTTGCTGCGAAAGCCGTTCCTGTGGGCCACGCCGTTGATGAGCCCGTTCTTGGGCTCGAAGCGGGGCAGGGGGTGGAACTTGTTGTAGTCGTGCTCCGTATGGCCCTCCAGGGGCCCCTTCCGCTTCTCCAGGATCTCCTTCTCCATCAGCACCTCCTTCTCCAGCCGCCTGTGCTCCTCGGGGGACAGGGAGTCATAGGACAGCAAGTACTGGCAGTAAGCCTCCTGGAGCTTGGCCAGCCGGTCCTGGGCAGTTTTGGGGATGCGCAGCATGTCCGCGAGTTTGTTCCATTTTTTGAGGTCAGTCACTTGCTGCATGCCGCCCATCTCGTTAATCAGCCGGAAAAAGCAGGCCAGGTCGAGCTCGCAGCCTCCTGGGATGGTGAGGGGAGAAAACACAGGGACGGTCAGTGAAAAAGACCATGAACAAGACTCTGTCATTCACCCGAATCCTCAGGTGCCCGTGTGTGCCAGGATGTGGTGGGGCTGTGGGGTCAGAACAGCCGACAATCATCTTTGATCTCCAGGGAGCTAGTCTGTGCAGACAGACCTTAAGATGATTTTGGGCACTAAGGGGATAAATAAAGCTGACTGAGGGGCTGGAGAGTAACAGGGGCTATGATCTTAGGTGGGATTACCAGGGAAAGCCTCCCAGAGGAGGTGACATTTAAGCAGAGGCCGATGGTAGGTGAGAGCTGGCATGGAAATCCATGGGGAGGAACATTCCAGTGTCCCCTCCAACAGGGGCAGCACGTACTGGTGTACGTCCTTCTAACACACCCGGACACAGGTGTAATGAGACCAGGAGCAGCAGCCCCATCCCTGGTGAAGGAAGAGCAGGGCCTGAGTGTGCGACTCAGCCACACCCATGTCCCAATGTCACCTGGAACATACACACACAGCAGGTGTTGTCCCACTGTCCCTAATACCCCCAACACACACACACACACACACACACACACACACACACACACACACACACACACACACACACACACACACACACACACACACACACACACACACACACACACACACACACACACACACACACACACACACACACACACACACACCCCCCCCCCCCCCCCCCCCCCCCCCCCCCCCCCCTGAGGTTATTTTCAATCCCACAGATTTCAAGGGAGACAGGCACTGTTCAGGAGGGCACCTGACACAGTCTGCCCTTCAATTTCCCCCATGGTGCACTCAGAGGGACTGCTGATTTCAGAAGGATGGAGGCAAGTTTTCACTACATCCCTTGATCAAGTTACAGAATTTGTAAAAATGCACGTCCACTCAAATATGCTGGAACGCCTGCACAGTGACGATCGAGACCAGGCGTGGGGAACCTTTTTCTGCCAAGGGCTATTTGGCTATGAAAAAAGCTAGACTTACTGAATTCCAAGTCCCACCTGCAATTGCCCTGTCACCCCAGTGGCCACAGTGGCTCTGATCACAGGTCCCACTAGAGGGGAGGCCAGCCATATTTTTGCCTTTTTCTCTGAGATTATCATCAATAGCACTTCAAAATTTACCGTTCTTGCAAATCCATTCAAGACTCCTCACTGCCACTATCAGCCTGTTCACAGGGCCACCATGCTGCTAACTAGCAAAGCACCTCCCTCACCTAGTCCGAGCTGACCCCACTCCTTGCAACAGCAGCCTCCCATCCACTGTTGGTGAATTCTGGCAAACTGCTTCAAAACTACTAAGTCCCACCCTAGTCAATTTGGCTCAGTGCTTAGAGTGTCCGCCCACAGACTGAAGGGTCCCGGGTTCGATTCCGGCCTTGGTCTCACACTCAATCCTGGGCCCTGGTCAGGGGTATGTGGGAGGCAACCAATCAGAGAGAGAGAGAGAGAGAATGTGTGTGTGTGTGTGTGTGTGTGTGTGTGTGTGGGCATCTCTCTCTCTCTCCCTCCCTCCCACTCTCTCTGAAAAGCAATGGAAAAAATGTCCTCAGGTGAGAATTTAAAAAAAAAAAATTAAAAAAACTATTCAGTCTCTTGCACTTTAAGACACCTGAGCTCAGACCCACACCCGAGGCCTCTGTGGGTAACGGGCAGGTCAGCACCCCTCTCACAGACAGTGACAATGCTTTACACTTGGGACAAAGAGCAGGAGCAGGAGCGCGTGCACACACACACACACACACACACACCGGTGACTGTACCTGACTCCTGCAGCTATGGGAGGGAGTCACGGTTAAAGAAATCCTACTCTGAACAAAAGGTGGCCAGCTGGCATCATGACATCACCACCTGAGCACTCCACCATCCCTAAAAGACCACCACTCGGGGTGGGTAGTGAGACTGGGGACATCTCACTACAGCTGGGAGGACCTGGTGCTGTTCTTAGTCAACCCAATGGCCGGAGTGCACACAGGGCACAACCAACACCAAGCTCCCGACACGCTCACCTGCTCAGCCCATTCCCACAGCCCCAGGTCACTGTCCATTGCAGGCCATCCCTGACAAGGGACCACAAACCAAGAATTCCTTCAAATTAAGTGATTCTCATGCAGGCATTAGCCTGGCAGGCACCTGCTGAGAGGAATAATGAAACCTTGTCTCACAAGGAATGCCATCTCACTGCCAATTCTTGACACTTAAATGGCTGTTAAATGTCTCCTTTTCTCCCAGCCTTTGAAAAATCAGGATCTCCAAAACGGAGGCAGGAGCACACAATTTCCTTTCATGGATCTAGAGCTGAAGGGAAGTGGGTGACCTTACCCAGCTGTCCTCAAAGGAAACCCAGTCCACAGAGCCCACTCAGCCCTAACAGAGCAAGCTAATCCTGGAGGTGCAGGGTCCCGGAGAGACACGGACAGGGAGCTTCAAGGCCTGTGAATGGATGCGGCTGGGGGCCCAGGGTCACTCAATGCCAATGCACACCCATTAGTCAGCAAGCTGAGCTCTGCAACCATCTGGCCAGAGCTGTGCCTCCTCTCGGGAGAAATGTGTGCGTCCCCTGACTTAGGGGCTCCATGAGGGCCAACCTGGCCCCACAGAAACAGAAGCTAAAGTAAAAATGAGGATAGAGAGACAAGGAGTAGACAGAAGATGGGCTGAGGTCTCCAAAAGCTCATGGGCTGAGCCCTAACCCCAGTGCCTCAGAATGCAACCTTATTTGGACAGAGGGTCCTTAAAAAGGCAAATTAAAGGGTGAGTCCTAACCCCTATGACTAGTGTCACCAGGCCAAGGGGAGAGGCCTCGGGGCGGCTGGCACCTTGATCTTGAACTTCCAGCCATGAGACTATGAGACAAGGACTTCCTGCAGTTTAAGCTCCCGAGTCTCTGGTACTTTGCCAGGGCAGCCAGCCCAGCAGAAGAATCCACACGGGCAGCATCCCATCGCCCTGGACCCTGCTCTAGCCCCTGCAGGAAGTAGGTGACTACCCCGCGGGAGAGCATGAGCCCCACTACCAGAAATGCCCAGGAGCGCCAGCTTCCCCCTGAGCAGCCAATGAGCCAGGGAAGTGCATCCTCCCGGGAAAAGGGAGAGAAGCTGGCATCACGGATGGCTAGTGGGCAGGGAGGGCCTTACCTATGAGCGGGAGCTCGTCCATGGTGATGCCCTGAGATCTGAGGTGCTTCTTGATGCAGGCCAGCCGCTGCACGTTGGGGCCCCAGCGTCGGCCCAGCTTGTGGATGTGCTGGATTTGCGTGACGAACCGCATCTCGTCGTTGAGCTTGCACTCAGGCCGCCAGTCCGGAGGGGGGATGACCCTGCACATGCCGTACTTCTCCACCTGAGCGCGCACCGACTCGATGTAGACGAGTGGGTCGTGGAACTCCTTGGCCGACGGCCTGAGCACGGGGATCTCGTCCATGGCCGCCCACCCGACCCGGCCGGCCCCCTTCTCGGGCTTGGCTGCCGCCTCCTGCGGCTTGTGCAAGGGCTCCGATTGCGAGGTAGAACGATTTTCACAGGAGGTGCCGTCCTTGCCGTGTGCTTGTCTACCCGGCGTGCTCCTCCCAGCCGCGGCCCGCTTCGGCCGGTTCCTCTCCAAGCTCCGCTCGGGCACTTCCTTCTTCACGTGTCCGTTCAGCAGAGCTCTCTCCGCCGGGGCCGGCGCCGGGGCCGGAGCAGGGGCAGAGGCCGGGACCGGGGCCGGAGCAGGGGCCGGGGCCGGGGCTAGGGCTGCCGCCACCTTCCTGCCAGGGGCTTCGGCAGAGCCGGCCACCCCTTTCATCTTCTTGGGGGGCGACTGCGGCTTCTCTGCCTGGTGTGCCTCTTCCAGTCTCCTCTTGGAATTCCGCAGCCCCTCCCGCAGTTGCCGCCCCCCCACCTCCTTAGTGCATGACTTTGGGTTCAACCTGCCACTGACCTTGAGGCCGTTGACGGCGGGCCCGGTGGACTTGGACGCCCCCCCGAGGGATAGCACCTGTTTGCGGGTTTTTGCATTGCTACTTTCAGTTTTCCCTGAGATTGTGTGGTTGACAGCTGAACTGGGCTTGTGGTGATTGGGTTTGGTTTCCTTGACCAGTTCTCTCTTGGCTTTGGTGTATGTGACAGTCCCCTTAGTCACCGTTGCAGTGTACTTCACAGTTTTGGACGGTGAAGGTCTGACTTCGCGCATCTTTTTGGCACTGGTTGCACTTGTACCCAGAGATGACATTCGAGTGACTCCGTTTACCTTCGAAACCTGGGAGGCAGCAGGAGAAGCAAAGGGCAAAAAAAGGAGAATTAGTACCTGCCAAGAAGGCAACCTCCACACACTGGTAACAGAGACAAGGGCTACCTGCAAAGGCAAACAAAATACATAGCCCTGAACTAAACTCTGGGTTTCAGAGTCTCTGCATGACTCCACACCCACCCTTCTTTTTCCTGGTGTCTTAACACCCATGTGTTCCCATGGCTCTTCCAGGAAATCAGATGTTTCACAATAAGGACCTTTCCACATGCCCGCCAATCACCTGTCACAGGTTAGGAGCATTTCCAACAGCAAGATCCTGCCCATTTGGGGGGGAAAAGAGCATGTACAATGTTCACCCTAGAGTAATGCAGGGGGTTAGGGGCACCAAACCCTACCCTCTGTAGCTAAAAATCTGTGGTAACTTTCTGACTTCCAAACACCCAGTCATCCCTCGGTACCTGCAGGGACTTGGTTCCAGGACCCCCATGAACAGCAAAATCAGTGGATGCTCGAGCCCCTTGAATAAAATGGCCTAGAACAATGCATGCAGCTGGCCCTCGCATCCAGACTCCCAAGAGCAGTTCAAAAATACTGTTTCCAACCTGAGGTTGGTTGAATCTGAGGATGTGAAAGCCAAGAATATGGAGGGGCAACTGTGTATTTACTGAAAAACAGCCATGAATAAGTGGGCAGTCCTAGTTCAAGCCGTGCTGCTCCAGAGTCAACTGTACGCGTGCGCACACATCCGTTCTAAGAAAAGACATGCTTGCTATTCTGTGTGCTCCCCTTAAAGCATAATTTGCCCGAAGAATTTAAAAATCTATGTGCTAAAAAAACAAAACAAAAATATTGTGGAAAAAAAGAACAACAGCCCTCATGGGGCCCAGCTTCACTGCAGACGTGTGGCCACTGGCTGCGGGCATCTGTCCATCTCGTCATGTTTGAGACCAGTCCCATGACCCCTTGCAGCTGTGCTGAATTCCAGGGCAGGGGGCAGGGGTGGGGTCCTACTTTCTCACCCTCAAAACTTCCACATCGTGTTCCAAGGGAACTGGGTGAACAAGCAGCTCTATGAAGGCCGCGTCACTGCACCGACACCACAGTAACTTCATCACACACACACGTCACCCTCATTTATAAAGAGGAGCCAGAGTAGAGTGATAGGGGTGAACACCAGAAATGCACTGACTTCCAAAGGATGAGGAAGGGTCTGTCCCAGCAGCTGCTGCTGCGCTGGCTGGTGTGGGGTAGACACTGAGTCACAGCTCTGCCTCTCAGTGACCTTTGACATGTCATTTAACACCGTGGGCATGAATTCTCATTTGCAAAATGAGTTAAAAACCCAGAACTCCAGGACTCTGTAAGTACCACAACCTCCTAAAGAGGCAGACCAAGTATCACACAAATCTTGCGGAACGCAGAGCAGAAACAGCAGCCCCCTTTCCTCACCAAGAACCAGAGGAGGAGGTGACGGTGGAGGAAGCCTGCACTTCCAAACAAGCTGAGGCCCAGAGCAGCTTTCTCCGCTCAACACCCAGTGCCCCGGGCGGTGCAGCTGCCTCACCCCAGGAGCTAGGGTCCCCAGTATGGGGCCTGACACTCAAGTAACCTCTGCTCTGTGCCTAGGCCTACCTCAGGAAGAGACAGAGGCTGCTTCAGTGGGGAACAAACACAAAGATCAAACTTTTCCACAGTGTCCAAATCAGTGGTTCCCACTGGGCCCCACCCCTGAGGTTCTTATCCAGTAGGTCTGGGATGGGCCCAAGGACCTGTATTTATAACGAAGTTCCAGGTGATGCTGAAGCTGATCTGGGAATGTGCTTTGAGAATCACTGAATCAAACTATCAGCAGAAAGTTCTGAAAACAGAAAAAGGAAAGAAGCCACTGAATATGCCACCAATTTTACGCAGTCAATGAAAGCCTCAGATTCTTGGTGTGAGACTGTTCCATGAGCGAGGCCTGGTGTTCAGTGAGCAGGTTTCTGGTGAGCCGCCTGGACCTATGAACTCAGTGAGGCACAGGCCCCACTGGAGGTGCAGGGAAGGCCCAGACATTACAGCCTGGATTCCCCCTGCTGACCACACAATAAAGCAGCAGGACTGATACGACCAGGTAGGAAAGAGAAGGGTCTGAAATCAAGAATGGAAAATTAAAAACAAAAAACTAGCAACCTGGCCACAGTAAATTAAAAACAAATTTGTAAAACAGGGAGGAAGGGCAAAGACAAATTTTCCATGGTGAAGTCTGGAATAGGAGGTATGGTGAGGAATGCAAATCTCTCTAAATTTTCATCATTCTTTCAAATCCTTCTATTGACTAAAAAACAAAACAAACCATTTAGAAAAACAAAAGCAAACAATAAAATGCTGCTGGCTCAGAGAGACTTTCCACCATCAAGACACTGGAAGGGCTCCAATCCCAGTAAGCAGAAGATGGGCCCCTTCAGGCCCTGCCTCCCTCTTCCTTTAATCATTTGGAGTCCAACTTGTTCCAGCTCCTCCCAGTCCACACTCAGGCAGACGGCACTGGACACCGGAACCTCTTAAACGAGGGGCGGAGCCCCTGTGAATATTGCCACCCCCACCAACACAGTGCAGCTGTCAGTCACATCTTGCACAGGTTTAGCATCAGTGCTTCTCAAACCTGGGATCCCGGAGAACCCCTGCAAGAGCCTAAAAGTACCCCTGACTCCACAGTCCAACCCTCTCTTCCCTCATTCTGATTTAACCAGTGAGGAGAGAGGGACCGGTGTTTGCAAGCCCTTGGATGGCTCAGTGTTCCCACAAACATTTTGCCCCTGCCCTTCCCCCACATCACTGTCACCTGTGGGAAGCCAGAGTCCCCACCTCTCAGATTCTACCTCAAAAGAGAGTTCAGGGCCCTTCCCAGAGGCACCTGACCTCTGGCTGGCTCGGTTACGGAGCAGGTACATTTTCTGCACGGTGGAATTCTGTGTATTTCACCACCGTCAACAGCAAAGAGATCACCTTTTTTGTTTACATGTTTCTGTAAACTTAAATACTGATCCCTGCCAAGAGGGGCAGCCAACTGCTTTGCTCTATCAGAAGAATGAGCTGCTCTATTCACTTCCTCCCCCACTGTCCTAACCGTCACCTTCCGAGGTACACACAGATCTTATACACCATGTCCACATGACAAGCTTCAAAACTAAATGTATCCCCTTCACGACCCATTAGAACAATGGACTTTAATTTAGAAGAAATAAACTGTGAAGACTAGAAAAGGCATGATTCAGTAACTGTATTCCTTCTTCCCACCCCACAGGCCACTGAGGGTGCCCGTGTTTCGTGACCATCCCTAGTGGCCACGATGCAGCTGACAAGCCAACCCCGGCATTGATCTGTCCCACCAGCTTTCCATGTGTCCTAAAGGTAGGGACAAAACAGAACCAACAACCCAGGACCCACAGATGCATATTCCTTGCCTTGTACTTGTCTCTAGGGGCCCAATGTTTAATTGGTACCACAGGAAACTTAGGAATGGAGGAAGGCATTGCTTTCCCTTGCCACTGAGGTCCCCCAACCACTGCTTATCAAATAGAACCAAACACCAACTTGGCCAGCTAACCATACGGGCTGGTATCACCGCTGCTGTCCTGAGCAAGTGCTCACATTGCACACGTGAGAGAGGGGTCATTTTAGTTCACTGGAAGATTAACACAGCGGTGGCTTACGGCAGAGCCCTCCCATGTGCAATGAAAACACTTTAACTTCACACGTCTTCTAGTGGCTCTTCCCTTGCTCTGGTATGGATTTCTGACTTTGCATCCTCCTGTCCCCAGCTCTCACCCAGCTATGCTGGAAGTGGGGCGATTGCAGTTTGTTCTCCTTGGCCCACCACCATCCACCTGTCACCTGTGGCTCAGGTTACCCCAGGCACATAGCAACCTGTCCGAGTTACAGAAGCCACAAATTCAACTGTCAAGCTCTTATTTCCCACTAGAGGGAGCCATCAAGTCAGGTGCCTCTGCCCACCCTTTCAGAAGGAAGGTGAGCAGCTAGGGAGCTCAGGAGAAACATGTTAGTTGGGAATGATCTCCTTGGGCTTTAAAACTTGAATTAAAAAACAAAACAGCCTAAAATAAGCAAAACTCTCCTGGACAGGCAGTGAGTTTTGGAAGGGGAGGGAAGGCCTGCTGATATGGCAGGCGCCTCGGTTAGAGAAAGGGCCTAAAGACCTAAGCTAATGAGCAGCAGGACAAGGAACCCGGTCAGCCCTACTCCAGGAAAGGAACCCCTGGGCTCTGCTGGCAGTCCCTGAATCTTACAGCACCTGCTCCCACTGCAGGCAACTTAACTGAGTTACAAATACGACTTGACCAACAAGCAATTCGAACCACCAGCCTAAGCTGATGATACAGTGAGACCTCATCTTGATGGTTTCAAAATTATCCTTTCATTTCTCACAATATCCTTGTGTGAGTTGACATAATTGGCTCCAAGAGAACACCAGGGCCCAGAAAAGTTAAGTATCACATCTTAAGTCCCAGAGAGGGTCATGGTCAAAGCCAAACTACAAGTAGGAGCCCTGGGCCATCCCATCTGGGTTCACTGGGGGGCAGGCACAGTCAGGAAATCCCCAGACCACTGGCACAGTTACACTCCACTGCAAAGACACTAACCACAACAAAGCAAGCAAGCCAGGCTCTTGCACTTCCTCAAATGGCAAGGGTCTGCTCTGTAAGGAGCACCCGGAATTCTCCTCCAGTGCTAAGGCCACCCATGCATCCCATGGAGGAAGGGGCAGGGCGATCTCAGGGCAAGGGGCACCTTCTGCTCCCCCTTCAAACCTTACTTCCATTGGTGCAAATCCCTCATTGGTCACAAAGGGAAGTTAACTGACACCAGAGGTTTACTCAGTCCAGCCTCAGACACACACAAGTGAAAGAGAAAGTGAGTGTGTTTATGATTCCACATGAATATAAAATCACATATCGGTTCCTTACAAGCTCTTTGTCCTGCCCTGCAAGGGTCCTCGCCTTCTCTGGGTCCCTCTTTCATTGTCCTCAGTCATAAGCAAAGCATCTGTGGGAGAGTCTGCACAAGTGCCTGTCAGATCATCAGCTTTGGAAATGGAACGGAGATCATTCTTCAACAACACAGAGACCAAGGGGACGGTGCGCCCTGTTCTTTGAGCCTCTCAATCCTGAAAACGGGGCACCCAGAGCCTGGGGAGCCAACTCCATAATCACATCACGATGCTCAGTTATTCCCTCTAAGAAAATGAGAACGTTTAAAATACACTAAAACCACTTGCTTAGTCTCAAGATAGCACTGCAAAGGGTGATGTGGGTACCTGAGGACTTTGGGAACACACACAGGAGGATCCCTGCCTCATCCACCCCACCCGAATTGAAGAGCAGAATAGTATTTAAAAGCTACAGGTTAACACTAATAACATGTAAGTACACACACCCCTATGTACATGTATGAATATAGTCACATAAAAGAAAAATATTCCTAACATCATCAAGAATGAGAAAAGACCACAGGTAAAGAGAAACTCAACAAGGAGGAATTCCTCTCTCCCAACACCACAGTGGCGGTGTCTCAGCTGCTCAGGACCACTGCCAGCCAAGAAACCTCTCCAGGCCACCCAGACCTCGCCCTGAACCAATCCTTAAAGACAGTCTCCCGTCTACTCTAGGGGAAAATCTAACTCTATGTGATACAGTTCTCAACTTGGGCTCATCTCTGATCCCCGGGCTCCCTGACTTTACAACAGTGAGAATAGGAGCAGAGGGGTCAATGAAATGCCCCCGGGAATGGGCGAGACAGCCCTTCTTGCACTGCCTCTGGGCACCTGCCTTCATCCCAACCATCTCCTCCCCAGGGTCCTGAGAGATCACTGTGTAAAGACGTAGACACTGTGACAGCAGCAATGGCTGAGCCCTGAGGCCATTCTTTAGTTTCCCCACCAGGACCTGTGTTTTCCGATCTGATTGAAATGAGGGCAGTGGGGGCAGGAAGGCAGTGTGCCCTCCCTCTGTAGAGCCCCCAGCAGGACTGAAATGTGCTCAGCGGAGTCGACACCCCGCTCACCCCACACCCCATCACACACACACAGCTTGCGGGCGGCACGCGGCATACAAGCCCATGCTCGTCCTCTGGTCAGAAGTCCTGGTGGAGAGACGCTAACTTGTCACATTAAGATGAACAGATAAACAGTTCAGGCGCATCCACTGACAGCGCAGGCAGCCTACCGGCCTGTTCCAGGGTGTAACTCATCCGCTCCTGGCCTAACCAATAATGGGCCCCAGGACTCTGTAACTCAGCTGGCACCGAGGGGAGTTCCCTTTCCAATCCATCCCAATACATGAGGCCCAACAGATCATGGCACCTAGCGACAGCAGTGCCTGCTGGGGAGGAAGGCGAGTCCACCACTGGCACTGCGTGACAGACCTTCAGAGGAGGAGGTGTGTGTGCTCACACCCCTGGCACGCAGGTGATGTTTTTCCCCCCAGCTCACCTCTGAGTATCACCTTCCTGCTTTTTGAGCCCTTGAAACATGGGTTTCCTGAGGCTACTACTCCTATTTTCCCTTCATTTGTTTAACTTGGTGACGTGGGACAGTGGCATCTAGCAGGCAGGCAGGCAGGCAGGCAGGCAGCCTCTGGGCCACACTGCGGTCACCTGTGGGGGCAGGGCCAGGCTTTACCTGCTTCCGTAAGTCCTGAGCCGACCGATGCAGAGGGGGGTGGTGGTGGTTAGCAGCGGGCCCCTTGGCCGAGGAGCCCGTGGAGGGGGCCATGGGGGGCTGGGTCGCTGGAGCCTGCTCCCTCCGGCTGTCGGCCCGGTGATCACTGTGCTTCTCCTTGCTGGGAGTGGCCTCCTTGTTTTTGTGTTTTTGAACAGGTTCTTTCTCCCGTGATGACCTGCTGGAACCGTTGAAAACTGGGAAGAAAGAACGGAAGGATCAAGTCACAACACTGAGCATACTGCCATGAAACCTAAACTTTCTGAGGTTAGAAAGAGTGAGAAAGGCAACTTTCCACACATCAGGTCTCACCACACTAACAAAGCAGCCCCAGGTCAGAGCACTCCAGCACCAGAAAGCAGGGGCGCACTGGAAAATTACAGGCCTATCTTAAGATATTTGCTTTGCTTGAAATGACTGAAAAGCCCATTTTTAAAGATCCCTACCAAGAAACCCCAGCAGCCCCCAGAATATCAACATCATGCCTTAACCACCCAGAAAAATTAAAACAAAGAAACTAACACCAGCAGTCATTCCAAGAACAGGAGTGCGTCGTGTACAAAGAGACAGGGGATCTGGAGTAAGATAATATGTTCTCAGACTTAAAGTTATGCAATTTGAGACTGAAGATCTGCCAAAAATATGGGTCAGGGATGCAGCTGCCTGGCCTGGCCCATCTATGACCATAGACAGAGGAGAGAGAGGGGCAAGGGAGCATGGAGTCAGGCCCCCTTCTATTCCAGGAGCCGTAACAGCAGCAACAGCTAACACAGGTGTGTGCTTCTCATGAGCCAGGGAAATGCTGCTAATGCTGTGAGTGCACTCAGCCTATGACATCTCATTGTGCCCGTTTTATAGATGAAGCCAGAAGGCATGGAGAGGATGAGCGCCTTGCCCAGGCCACGCTGTCTGTGTCACCAGCACATACCCACGCTCCCCTCCCTGACTGCTCCCCCTCCACCCCATGGCTCTCAGTCAATTTCCAACATGCATGCTGGGTCCCACCCACTCAGGGAGGTCAAAGGGTCCAGCAGTGCTCAGAGTCCACTCCGAGGATGCTGCTCTGGTTTTTTCTGCTGTATAGCTAGGACTTGCAAACCTAGACAGACATCAGGTCCGGCCACTCTCCAGGAATCAACGAGCCTTTCCCATCTGTTCCCCTCGCACCCACAGGTCTCCTCTCCACTCACACAGTCCCAGTAGGCATAGAAGGAGGGCCACCCTGCACCTCATACACTCTGCCGGACGAGCCTCAGGCAGAGCCACGCGGGGAAGTGAGAGGGAGCCCCTTTAGCTGTCACTGTGAGAAGGCTCCTGGTGTAGTTCCTGACAGAGGAAGCCTTGAGAGATCGCTGTGCCTACCCACTCATCGGGCACCTCCCGCTGCGGGCCAGCCCCTTCCCCCGCACAGAATTCCAGGCAGAGCTCACGACCTGACTGGGCCGCTGTAAAGAGAACATTCTCCCTCCTTTGAGCTGAAATCTCTTCCTGCTGGCTTGAAGAAGCTGAAGTCAAAGTCCCCAATACCTACCTGCCCTTCGAAGAGTTCATGCACACTCCTCTCTCTTGAGGGGTCTCTCCTCCAGACCTGTACCCACAGTTCCTTCCACACACTCTCTTTCACCTTTCACCTCCATGTTAAGTGTCCTTTAAATTACACTTATGCCTTATAGGTTGCAAATATCGTCCTCTTATTTGTCATTTGCTTTTCCACCCCTTGTGTTAAATCTGCTAGCCCATTTTCAAAAGGTTCTTTGCCTTTATGTAAGTCTAGAAAGCCTGTCCTTATTTTCAAATGGTAAAATATTTGAAATATCCTCTAAGCCTCTTCCTAATAATTTGGGATGCAATTGGTTAGATTTACCTCTGTAGTCCAGTTGTCATTACTCTATATATGGTAACCACCGAGATTTACATTCTCACATCTGGACTGCATGTGAACAAGCCCCAGTGATCACATGTTCTAACTAGGAGCTCGGCACTGAGGTAAAGACCACGCCACATCAAATATGGTCTGGGAGTCTGTGTTGTATGAGGTTCTACTGGATGTTCTCAGTTATAGAAAAATGAGAGTTCCAAATGGTTGGCATTTATTCTAAATGCAAGTAACTGCACATTGTCAGAAAGTATCAGTCATACCCAGGCTGGCAGTGTCCGTGCTTGCTTTCAAGACACATTAAAAGCAACATACTTCAATGTGATTAAAAATCAAGCCAAAGAACATGAATCTAGGCAATTCCTGACCATTCACCCATTTTCTACAGCAGTGAACACAGCTCCTTTATTGGAACATGGCACAAGAAGTCATTTTTTAAATCTCAAATATTTCATACTCCTCCATGCCTTGTTCCAGCCATTGGGATGTGTATCAAGGTGCAGCCTGCTATTAAAGAAGTACCAGCTCCATAATGACATATCTTTGTTCGGATTAAAAAAAAAAAATTCTATGGGTATTCATGACACTATATGAGCAGCAAAATTCCCAGCCCTGCTGTTTAAGAACTGGACCAGTTACTTGCACCCTCAGTTTTCTCATCTGTAGCCTGGGATAACAGGGGATCCTGTACGGGGATTACCTAGCATAACGTCTGGGGCTCAGTAGGCACTTAACATTGGGGATAAGTTATCACTGCATGTTTAAAAGGATGTCTCAGGTTACTACATCAGCAGATTGTGGCAGGCTCTCCTCCAGCCCCGCCCACCCTACAGATACAGTATAAAGAAGGGGTTTAACAGAGGGAAGGCTGGCCTGAGCAGGCCTGTCACCACCTCCTACTTGAACTAGCTGCCACTGGTTGCCTCCCAGTATCCATCTCATGGGAGAAAGAGGTGCTGCCCAAGCAAGGAGAAATGCAATGCTAAAAACACCCCACATCTCTACCAGCTTAATGAGTGACTTCAGTCTTGGGAGATCCCAGAGTCCTTTTCAGGGGATCCCCTAGGTCAAAACTGTTTTCATAATTATACTAAGCTATTATTTGCCTTTGTCACGGAGCTAACATTTCAATGATGGTGATGCCTAAAGGTGGATTAGCTGTCAGGGACATGCAAATCAAAAGTACATGAGAGCCCAGCTGACGTGCCTTAGTGATTGAGCATTGACCTATGATCCAGGAGATCGTGGTTCAATTCCCTGTCAGGGCACATGCCCAGGTTGCAGGCTTGATCCCCAGTGAGGGGCATGTAGGAGGCAGCCAATCAATGACTCTCTCATCATTGATGTTTCTATTTCTCTCTCTCCCTTCCTCTCTCTGAAATCAATAAAGACTTAAAAAAAAAAAAAAAAAGTACATGAGAGCCCTGGCCAGGTAGTTCAGTTGTGAGAGTGTCGTCCCCATACACCAAGGTTGTGGGTTCAATCCCTGGTCAGGGCACATAAAAGAATCAACCAATGAATGCATGAATAAATGGCACAACAAATCGGTTTCTTTCTCTCTCTCTAACCAATTAAAATGTGCAAGAGATTCCACTCCGTACCCACTAGGATGGCTATGCTCAGAAAGACAAGTGATGGAGTGTTGGTGAGGGCAAGGAGAAATTGAAGCCTCACACACCACTGGTGGGAATGTAAAATAATGCAGCCACACTGGAAAACAGGCTGGGGGTGCCAACGACTGGATGAACTCGATTACTCAGAGAAACAAACAGGGTATTATCTGTCCATAAAAAGGATTCAAGAATCGATAAATGCCAAGGCATGAAACAATCTTAGAAGCCAATGACAAAGGTCGCATACTGCATGGTTCAATTCATATGAAATGACCATAACAGGCCTAATGGATATAAGGTTTTTCAGGGGAGACAGTGCTAAAAAATGTTTTAAAGTTGATCATGGTGAGGGTTTCACAACTTTGTGAATATACTAGAAGCTACTGAATGGGTAGCTTTTAGTATATGGGTAAATTTTATGATAGTGTGAATTATGTCTCAATAAAACTATAAAATATATATATATTTTTATAAAACTATAAAATATATATATAAAACAACAAAGGTGGGCAAAAGGGCTGTTGCCTTAACAGATCAATGCAGTGGCACCAAACTATATCAATAATTATAGTCCTCACCCAGCTGGCATTGCTCAGTGGTTGAGAGTCAACCCATGAAGCAGGTCACAGTTCAATTCCCGGTCAGGGTACATGCCTGGGTTGTGGGCTCAATCCTCCCACCACCCCCCCCGGGGGGGGGGGGGGGGTGCAGGAGGCAGCCGATCAATGACTCTCTCTCTCTCATCATGATCTTTCTATCTCTCTCCCCATCTCCCTTCATCTCTGAAATAAAATTTAAGAAACATAAAAGCACTTCTCCTGTATACCAAAACATGACTATTTCCAGGGAAAGGCACTTGCAAGACTGTTTAAGCTGCATGCTAGCTGCTTTTTTCATGGAATGCCATTTTTTATTTGAAAGAACCACCAATACAGTTATTTGTGGGCCATTTTCTCAAAAATGAATAAAGTAAGCCTGTCAAGGAAAATAACTAGTAGTTATTGCTACCAATGATAGAATGCACAATTTCAAGCAAAAAATTACAATTCTGAAAAACCTATACCTGCCACCATGAGTCTGACAGCCTCTGACACTTAAGGACTTTCTGATGAGGTGGGTGGAGCTGTGGGGCTCTTTGATCCCACACATGAAAGGTGCCAACAATTGGAACAGGTGCATAACTCAGTGAACCATTATTTGCCAAACGATCAATACCTGATATTGCAAAATCATGAGTGGGTAAGAGATCCGTTCAAAGTAGAAGGCAAACCAATGGACTGTAATAGAACCGTGTGAACAGTTCACTGATATAGGTTCAGGATCCTGTAACAACTGACCTTTAAGAAACTAGCATTGGTTGACTATGGAAGGAATGTCAAAGAATAAAATAATCTACAAAGGCTCCTCCCCTTTCCAGTTGCGTATCTGAGACTGACTTTCTTCACATACGTCAAATAAAAAGGAATACTGTGAGAATGAATACAGAAGCAGACAAGAATGTACTTAAAAACATTTGAAGAGCCCGGCCGGGCGTGGCTCAGTGGTTGAGCGTCGACCTAGGATCTGAAGATCTCAGTTCAATTCCCAGTCAGGGCACATGCCCGGGATGCGGGCTCAATCCTCAGTTGGGGGCATGCAGAAGGCAGCCGATCAATGACTCTCTCATCATTGATGTTTCTATCTCTCCCTCTCCCTTCCTCTCTCCGAGATCAATATTTAAAAAACAACAACATTTGAAGAGATTTGCAAAACTGAAGCACAATGTTAACTCTCCTCACCTATAACTTCTTGGTTTTGGAATCTAGTCCCTTTTCATAAAAATCTTATTTATGTTAACATGTAATGGGTTTTATTTTTAAATGAGTAAATATTTTTAAATTTCCTCAGTTATAATTTTTTTTTGACAGGGAATCAAACCTTGATCTCCTGGATCATAAGTCAATGCTCAACCTCTGAGCCATGCCAGCCCGGCTCCTCAGTTATAATTTTAATATGATAAATACAATCCACATTACTAAAAGCCTTTTGGGGGTCCCTCAATAAATATGAAGAGTAGAAAGGGGTCTTGAGACCAAAAAGCCTGAAACTGCTGGGCTGGACTGCCTTTCCCAAGGTCAGCTACACTGTGGTGGTTCCCAGAGGCTTCGATGGGCCTCATACTTATACCTACGCCTACCAGCTGCCCAAAAGCTCAGGCTCTGAGACAAAGTTTCCTAAATTTGAATCTGCAGAAATCATCTGCGAACTATTTGACCTTGAGCTGGTTACCTACCTGAACCTTAGTTTCCCCACTCACTATCTATCTCACAGGACTGCTGGAGGATTCCATGAAATATTCATCTAGGAAGGGGTGTGAGCAGGGCAGGAAGCGAGTGCTGGGTAATTGGCAGCCTGCTAGGATCACGCTGCTTCCAAAGATGTCAATGGTCAGGCATGTAAGCAGGGCATCGACAGGACAAAAACAGTGCTCACAGTCCTACATCCCTCCCTTGCCAAATGAACACAGGGCAAGGCCAGTTGCAAACTAGGAATCAAGGAAATTCATTAAGAGTGGCACTCTGGTTAACCAGCAATATCTTTCTGAGATGGGGCATGGAGGACAGCACTACCGAGATCCTTCCTCAGCACTATCTGCACCTGAAACAAAATGCAAAAGTCTGGTTCTAGTCTAATGCCTTGGAGGAGTCTCGCCCATCACCTGCAACAACTCCACAGGAAGACGCTCTGGAAAGGTGCTGTGGGGAAGGCACCCTGGTGACAGAACAGGGGAACCAGAGGGGTCAGAAAGGCAGGTGCCATTAACATCACACACCAAATTCTACTAAAGACCATTTTGATCAAATAATAAGAAAAATACAAAAATTAAAAGCTGAATAAAATTAACTTTGATTTTAATTTAAACAAAACAGTGAGATAGTTTTCAAATCAATCTACCTTCTGTAACCATCTTACCTTGCTATTTTACAGGCGTGATAGACCCAAATGGCAAAACCAGCCAAAAAGTCAAATCATGTGTTAAATGGGAAGAAAGGGGGAGGGAGGTCTGGGCAAAGACGATGGAGCCAGAGAAAAGGTATATTTTGTCCTCAACAGCTCATTAATTTTAAGTGTCGTGGGAACCTGTCAGTTTTACCCCTCCAACTAATTATCTTTTGTCTTCATTTGTAAGATTCTCAAGAAAGGGAGAGAAGGGGAAACAAAAAAAAATGTTCACTCTCACAGGGAAAGACTAAACCCTGGAACGTAAGAGATAGGAAGACCGAGAAAGTTAAATTTATAGAAGACCTGGGCACACTGTCCCCAATTAAAAGGAATAACTGGACTCCTTTCTTTAAGGGATAGGGAGAAAAGCATTTATCACAGTAAACTATATTAGGAAACTGAATTGTACACAAATACAAACAGCTCTTATATTAATGAACAGAGACAAATCTACTGATTTGTATACACATACTCTGAAAGTTAAATGGCCTACAGACAAGTGTTTTCACACCACAGTAAGCAAAATCTTTAAATCCAAAGGATGATATTTTGATTTAAGGTCACTTCATGCCTAAGAAGATAAGACTGGCTCCCAATAAGGGATGAAACGCAATGAGCAAGAGAAGTTACTTCAGAAACATCGACCTGCAATTCCGCGATCACCTGAGTAACAGAAAGCTACATTTTCAAGGAGGAGCTCACTCTTACAGCTCCAGGGCGGTTGTACTCAGTGACATTCCCCAAATAAGCTCAGTTCACAGAGTCAGACTGCACCAGGGTTCCTGGGGAGGTCCATAAGGCAGTCTATGAAAGCTGGTCACAGGTCTTTAAAACCCTCAGTACAGACCTGGCCTCTTGGAGTGCAGCACTTGATTTTGATTTCTAGTTCCCAGATCACCAAGCACAGCTGTACCTCCGTTTCCTGAACCACAAACCAGCTGCCTCCCCTGATCTGCCCTCCAGAAACCACTGAAGTATTTAAAATAAAGTACTCTGTGTTCTTCAGAAAAAGGAATTATGCAAATATAAGGTTGATCTTTTTAAAAGCTCCTGCCTGCTGCAACAGTGGAGACAAGACCCACTTCTGAAAGGAGTGATTCCCTTTAAACAGACAGGGATTTCCGCCTCTATGACCAGCCCACACCCAGGCACCGCAATCTCACTACTCATGGTGCTAGTGAAAACACCTCATCTGAACACCAGGAAAGAATCCTGATGCTTTTATTAGGTGAGTCTTGCTTGACGCCTGACAAAAGTTATATGCTCTCCTAAAATGACTCAGTGCCTCACCCAAGCTAACAGGGTTCTGAAGCCTTCACCTGACAGAGAAACATGGACAAGAGTCACCACTGAACGCTGGGCAGAGATGTCTGCTCACAGACACAAAGGACAGGAAGGAAATGAACACAAGGCCAGAGGACAAAACTAACCCCAAAATTACATAAAATAAGACCTGCTTCCAGTCCCACCCCAAAACAAATCCAAGGGACAAAAAGAGAATCATTGTGAATAAAGAAGAATGTGTCACAGAAAGGAAAAGAGAAGCCCGACAAGTTTCTGATCCTGAGCCAGATATTTAAATGTAAGCTTCATGTCATTACAAGGCGTCCTGACTTGGGGAAGACAGACTCCATCAATTGCCTGGCATCAAATCCTTGTTACTGTACAAAAGCCACACTTGCTCCCTGGAGCCAGTTCAACTTTGAGTCACTATTGTCTGAAAACAATGGAATGTCTCCCAACCTGTGCCAGCAGTTCCAAAGGATTTTAATGCAGCCAGTGTGAGTGCTGTAACCCAGCCTGCCCTGGGCAAAAACTTCTCCACTCACTCAGCGACAGCAGCAGGGCACGGGCACCTTTAAGGCAGCAGAAGCCCCCTTGTGATCTCACAGCACAGCTCACCCACTCTGGGCACCAACCTCAAGCAGAAATGCAAGAAACAAACCTGACAGCAATTCCATGACCCCAGACTCCAGCATCACATGCCTGAACTGCTGGATTACAGGGCATTTGCAAAACCTCTCCTGAATTTCTACACAGCGAAATCCTAGCTCTTTGGTTGTACATAAGACAGGAAAGAAATCCATTAAAAAAGATTTTTAAAGCAAATTGAATTTTCTTTTCTATGTCAGAACTTAAATTCTGTAAGTCATAGAACATATGGTTTTTTAAAATCAAAATTTGGTTGCCACTGACCCCAAATCTAAAATTGTGAATAGTTATGTGCAATGATGTAAAATAACTGCCATAGTTGGATAGAATTGCCATTTAAACATGTTTCTTACATATGTTCCTAATAACTTCTGATACTAAAGTTTAAAAGGACATATGACCTTTAAAAGAATATAAAGGTCAGGGCAACAGAAAGACCATAAATCAGGATGAATAGTTTTTGTCATTGAAAAATGGTTTATTGGTCCACTTGACCCCGACAGGAGCTGAGGAAAGGACAAGACTGACGGCCCGAGGCTAGCCCCACAGCCTGTGCCCACATCAGTTAGCTCCAAGGCATTTGCATTCTCCAAAGTAGCAGGGGGGAGAAACATCCTGGCAGTCAGCCTTTGGGGACAGTGGGCAGAGGTTAGAGGGAGCTCATGCTCTGTCAGTCTCAGAAACAAGACAAAGAGCACAGACCTAGGGGTTATACTCAGGGGACACACACATTCACTCCTGAAGGAGAAGCGAATCAAGTGCCTTGCGGTTTGGGGTTTCATGAAACCCCGTATTCAAGGGGATGGCCAACCACATCTGAGTGCATGGTTCTGGCCCACCTTGGGATGAACAAGACTAAATATTCACAGCACACGGGGAGAGAGGCACCTTGAAAATGTGTTCAATTGGAAGGCAGCCCATATTCACACGGTCAGTTACAGAAGAATTGGCAATTTTCAGAATAAAAGTATTTTACAGAAAAGCTAAATACAGAAATATTTGCATTGTAATAAGGATTGTTTTCAAGGTTCTCCAAATAAATATCAGAGGTCTGCCATCCTATCACATACACCTCCATCTCACCCTCCAACCAAGAAACAAATGACTTTCAAAAACTCCACGTGCACATTTTACAGTCTCTGGAAACAACACAACTCCCAAGTGACTAAAGATTCCCCTTAAGACAGGCCAGATGAATTTAGCTGAAAACATTAAATATCGAGCAGTTTGGTGAACAGCTCAGCAATTCAATTTACCATGTGCATGATATAAACATACCCCAGCCAACTATGGACAACAAAAGTTCCAGGAATCGAACACATGATACTAATTTCTTCACAACTGCAGGGTATTATATTCTTTAGAAGAGTCATGAGCATGAGCCCAGTCACAGGAGAGCAGCCAGTACCCCCTCTCCAGGACTCCTCAAGTGTCAGGCACTGTGTATCTGTCACTCATTCAGTCTTAACAGACTCCTGTTTATCGCTAACAGGCCATAATGCTCACGTTATGGAATTCGCCCTTTTAAAGTGTACCGCCCGATGGCTACCTGCATATTTACAGAGCTGTCCAACCATTACCATCCTGTAAATTTAAAACATTTTCATCATCCCAAAATGAAATGCTATGGCCATTAGCGGTCACTTCCCATTCTCCCTCCTCCCCATCCCTAACCCTAATGGAAAAAGCCGGTGTTAATCAGCATTTTACAGACAGGGAAACTGAGGTTTAAAGAGGCTGAATAACTGACCCAATGACACCTGGGCAGAAAGATATATCTGAGCCAGAAGCACCACCACGGGCACATGGCCTAGTCCATCACTAAAACTGGCACCAGTACCTTACCACAGAAGAGAGGGCTCTCACAGTCCCGGGAAGAGGCATTCACACACTAAATTCTGAAGGGTGCTGGTCAGCTGAGGTGTAGGGTGTGCGTGCATGCACACATGCACCCCAAAGAGTCTGCATGGACCAGTGGAACAAATGCTTAAGGAAAAAGAAGAAATGAGGACGGGCCGATGTTCCTGATGGACAGGTGTTATTGGGAACCTTCAAGCACACTTGAAACAGCTCCTCTGGTAAGGTCAATAATGTCACATGCTCACAGTGGTTAACAGGCATCTCTCAGCCCTTACTGTGTGCCAGGCATTTACACATACTAACCTTTCAGGATTCTTTTTCTCAGTTAATCCTCACCTCAGGATATTTTTTCCACTGATTTTTTTTTTTTACAGAGTGGAAAGGGGGTGGGGTGGAGTGGGAGGAGAGAGAGAGAGAAACGTCAATGTGAAAGAGACACATCAATTGATTGCCTCCAGCATGTGCCACAACCAGGACCAGGGATCAAGCCTGCAACCCAGATACGTGCCCTTGACCAGAAACTGAACCTGCAACCCTGCAGTGCAAAGGCCACCGCTCTAACCACTGAACCACACCCTCCATGGCCCAGGATTCTTTTATTGGTTAAAATGTTGTTCTAGGGGTCCAGATTTTTTCAGTCACATGTGGTGGTAATGAAGACAGCCAACAGGCACTGTGAACCAGCTATGCACTGTTCTAACATGTATTAACTCACTTAGCTCTCACAAAAACCTATGCAAAAGCTCATATTATTTCTTCTTTAAAGGTAAGAAAATTAAAACACAGAAAGCTTGCCTGAGGTTGCAGTCATGATGGGAAGACAATCACCACGCCGAGCAGCCCGTGTGCAAAGTGCTGGGCTGTTAGGAATAAATACTGTATAACCTGACCCTCTATGGATGGCTACTCTTAAAAACAAACTCCCAGCCCATATTCCAACTTTTTAAAATACTCACTTGCCTCAACAGGAGAAAAAAACAAAAAGAAACTGCCAGAGGTTAAAGAAAGGTCAAGAGGATGCCCCATGAAAATGTCAATTGAAAAAAAGCATTTATCAGCTAGAGAGCATCTCCTTACTGCACAAAGCCATGGTAGGGCCCTGGTCCTGCACAGCCACCCCTCCACCACCTAGACCGAGGGGTCTGAATGTACCTCGGAGGCCACCAAGCAGAGCAGAAATGTGGTCAACTCAGCCCAAATGATTGCTTTCTGGCCCTCCCACAACATGCCCCCAGTGTGAATCCAAAAGCAATTAAATCATTAGAGCTGGGAGTCCAATGACATGCTGTTTAAAAAGTCTTCGGAGAAATGTCCCTGTTCAGAAAGAGATGAGCACACAAAGGAACAATGGTCTCTGCTATCCCTTCCTTTTTCCTAAGTGCGTAAAAGCATTTGAAGAATATACAATACGTGGCTAATGTGAGCAATGAACTTTAACCAAGTTCCCTCTGCAAAGGATGACGAGCGCCTCACCACAATGACAATGCTGAGGGAAAAACAAAGCCAAATTCAATCCAAACAGACATATTAATTCCTCTGGTCTACCTCATTTAGCCTACTGGGAAAAAATCACAAACTATGAGAACTTTTCAAAAACTACGTCATTTCAAATATCAACTTCTGACCTAAATACACACAGAGCAGTGTTTTGATTGTGCTGTTCTGTTTCCAGATAGTGATGACCTCCCCTAAGGGCATTATCATCAGGACCATCTGAGGTTCTGTATATTAAGAATATTTCGCAAACTCTGAAGAGTTGAAACAGACGTTGCTGGCCGCAATGTTATTTTAGCCCTTAAGTGTGAACCCAAGGTTTAAAACCCGGGTAATGCTGCCTTTGTCATTTCAGATTATGTATTTTAATACACAAGTCCATTTCCATTAGGATCCTCAGTGGATTATAAAAGAACATCAGAGTCCTGTGTAATTTTTGTGAAATTCAACATCTGCCTGGGGACACCAGGCTCTTGCAGGAGACTACTGGGGTCAGGCTCCTGCCACAAGGAAGCCACGTGCTATCCCAGACAGGCCCCACGAGACACCGACTGCAGCACAGGGCGCAGGGTGAGCTAGCTGGAGAGTGTTCGCTCCTGGCTCCTGCTCCAAAGGGAACGCCTGCTGCTTCACTCGGCTTCCAGTTTTGGGAACAGACAAGATAAAGTGGGGCAGCATCAGCAGTTTGGTTTCTAGTTTCTTCAAATTTACGCAGCCTAAATAAAACTCCTCCTGGACATGTGGCCCCGTCACGCCTTTGGGCCAAAGCTGCTCCGTAATAGTGTTAAGTTTTCCATATTTTGTTTTCTGTGGATTTCTTTTGCCACGTTTCAGTGCGGGTGACCCCCGGGGGAGGATGCAGATGTTGCTCAACTTCCTGACATGACTCAACACCCCTGGCATACAAAGTAGAGAAAAGCACCAAGAGAAATACCGTCACAGAGAAGTACGAAAAAGCAGCTTCCTCTCCACTTTCTTGTGTGAAAAAAGTCAACAATCCCAAGGCCCAGCTTGACACCACACAATTACTCTGCCCTCATCCAGGTTACTCGTTAGAAAATCTACTCTCACACTTGCCCATTCTTCACCCAAGTCAGAAACCAGAAGGAAATGGAGATACTGTCTCTAGGTTTTACTTTTTGGAAAATTAGGCATGGCAGGGAAAGAAAGAGCCCTCGCCTCATTCACAAACTGTGCCCCACCTTGTCTTTCCACACTTTAATCTCAAGAATGATGCTGATGCTCGTCAGGCACCCTCTAAAATCACAGAATGGTGGGTGAGGGGTAGGTGTGGCACAAGACAAGAGCACCGTGGGCCACCTATGTGGCAGGTGTCACACTCTGGGCCCTCTAATGCATTCTGGAGAGTGGCAAGTCCAACTGCTCACTGCACGGCTCGGATGCCCTCTGACACCAGCCCACTGTTCATTAGGAAGCAATTAGGCATCGGCACCTGGAAAATCTAATCAAGCTTAGAGCTTGGCAGGTGCTCTCAGAAACAGAAAAGTTGTTTTCTAAACGTGAAGAAGGCCTCCTCTAAACTCCAGACAGAACAAGTAAGTTGGCTAGGGCAGGTCCTGGGTAAGCCTGGGGTTTCCTTTCTACACTACGTCCACCTGCTAAAATCATAGTAAACTGATCACAAAACTTTCTTCATGAAATCTTGACCACCCAATTGGATGAAATCTCTTCCGATTCCTAGTATCTACAGCTCTTATGGAATTTATCATCATCTCCACAACATAACAATACCTATACTCATCTTGACAATCTATTCATCTAGAACAGATTTGACTATACTGTTATACTAATCTCTTTGCCTTAAAGTGCCCTGCACTTAGAGAAGTACACTTAGAGAACTAGCTTTACCACTAACAAGCTATCAGCCTTCATCGCCATCTTCTCAACAGATGATCTGTTCCAGCTCTCTCACCCAAAGCTTTGGATTTTTTTTCTCCCCCCCCCCAATATGTTTTTATTGATTTGAGAGAGAGAGAGAGAGAGAGAGAGAAGGGAAAAGGAGAGAAACATGCATCGGCTGCCTCCTGCACGCCCCCTACCGGGAATCGAGCCTGAAACCCAGGCCAGGGGCCCAGACCGGGAATTAAACCGGCAACCTCTTAGTGCACAGGACATCCAACCAACTGAGCCACACGGGCCAGGGCTTTATATCTTTTTCTCTTTTTTTTAACTCAACATCGACACTGAACCTACCATGCCCATTGTGGACGTGCTTGTGGGTTTTTCCTTTCCTGGGGGTTGACTGGCATGAAGATGAAGCATTGTTGGTGGCTGTTTTGACGTCTTCTGTCTCATCATCTTCCTCCTCAACGTCTTCCTCATCCTGAGAGCTTCCAAAATACACCATGCTATTGGGCAGCGCAGGAGAACCTGGGAGGTTTAAGAAAGAGAGCTCATCGACACAGGCCTGGATGCTCAGCCTTTCAGAAGGAGCACTACAGACAGACATCTACTAAGTTACATGCCTAAGTCCTCATGACTGAGCAGACAAAACAAAGTATTCATCTCTACTGCCATTTTTACTTATTTTTCAAATACCCTCCCCCCCGAAATATCCTCCATCTGCATCCTTCTAACAGATTTCGAGCAAAATTCCCCCAGAGGGGGATGATACCATTCACCAAATATAACAAAGCAAAATTTTTTAAATTTCATCTGAATAGTCTGGGGATGGAGGGAAGACCACCAAAGATTGAATTAAGAAAAAGAAAAAAAAAAAAAAAAATCAATAAAATAACAACATCTAAGCACAGTGTTAAGGACAAGAGATTCTTCTGGGTTATTGCCCAAAATAACTTCAATCTTCTTCCTCATAAAATATTTCTCGGACAGCTACTACCAAGTAGTAGAAGAAGTAATAAATATGTGCAATTCATTTCTTCTCTTGCCCACTTTACTGTGAATGAGCTAATACTCTGGTCTATCAATAAAGATATAAGTAATCAATTTGCTCTCCTTCCCAAATGGAGATCTCACACTACATTCGTAATGGTCAAAACCATTCCTGTCCAAATCAAAACTATATGCTGCAACAAGGAGGTGGGAACGAACAAGCAGCAGCAGGGGCTGGAGTGGCAAACCAAACACCCACCTGCAGAAGTGCCACAGAACAGATACCTCCAGTACCTTTCCCTTTGCTGCAGTGATGACCTTCCAATATTCAAAAATTATGTGGGTCTCACCACTGGGTGGAAATGAAACTCCAAAGGGATGTATGTAGCAAAAAAAAAGAAAAGACCCTCGGTGGCTAACAGAATTGGATACAGTCTGACAAACGCCATTTCCAGGGTTTTGTGTATGTGTCCCCCCTTCCTCCCACCTTTTGATTGTGTCCAATTAGAAGCAGGGTTTCAAGATAAGAAAGGTTCTTAAAACTGACTTTGGGGGGAAATCATTTAATCATATAAGAGTTAGAAAGGAAATATCTAGACATATTTCCACTGGAACACCATGTCCACTCTTGCTCTAAGTAGTTTCACAATAAGCACAAGACTGACGATGACGGGAGGAAAACAGGGGACGTGTGACCACTCCAGCTTCCTAATCAGAGCTTTTCAGTCAGGACTCGCCACTCACAGGTAACATACCAACTGTCGGGTCCTTCTGTCCTAAATCTAACTTTATAACTACTTAAGAAAAGCAGGAGGAACTTTTGTCATTTACTGAAAAGGAGTTTTTAGTGAAAAAGAAATTTAACCATAGGCTGCAACTCATACTAGTGTATAACATGACATAAGCAGTGCATGTTACACGCTACCAGATAGAGCGGGAACTTCAACACCTGGAAGTTATGAACTCAGCAGTTAAATTTCCCTCTTTGGTAAAATGAAAGGGGAAAGGTTAAATAATCTCTTCAAATTCCTTCAGATCAAAATATCCATGTCTAATTTCTCCTAAAGAAGAAACTTCCTACACTATACCTCAAACGCACTGACTGGTGGTTGAAATCAGAAAGCTGGGCTAGTCTCGAGAAGAGGTTTCTGTGCAGGCCCTGCAGTAACTTCAGCCGCCGACTCTGCCACCTGTTGGACGGAAGCAGGGTTTGGGCACATCTTTCAGGAAATAAGCCATTGCCCCTCCAGGCTTCCTCCTCCTTCCCACAGCAGAAAATGCAATAAATTCTGCAACTGAGGCCATGTGGGAGTAATGTGAAAATAGGGGAAAGACTCATGAAAAGATTCTGTTCCAAGAGAATCAGGTAAAACCCACTGGAACACATGAGAGAGGAAACTGGGAAGTAACTTCCACTAAGGGTATTTTAAAATCTCGATGTTGGGTGAGCAGCATGAGGCAACAATCACATTCCTTACCCTCAAGATATGGAGAGGATGGGGAGAATATTAAGTTTATGTTCCCAAGAACTAAAATGGAGAAAATGTCAAGAAGCTCAATTCAGCATCCAAGTTTCATTAATATCCTAAACAAAGTATATAGGGTAGTATCTTCAACAAAAGCAGAAAACAACCAATCTTCTTAATAGATTTGTTTTAATAGCTTCTCAGGAAATATAAATCAACTGAAGTAAGCCACTAGGTATTCTAAAAGAAAGCCAGAGGCTAATATTAGAGAAATGTAAAATAGGAAACAGACAATAATAAAGAATAGAAGAGGCATCCAGCCAGCGTGGCTCAGCGGTTGAGCACCGACCTGTGATCCAGGAGACTGAGGTTCAATTCCTGGTCAGGGCACACGCCCAGGTTTCAGGCTCAATCCCCAGTAGGGGGCGTGCAGGAGGCAGCCGATCAATGACTTATCATTGATGTTTCTCTCTCCTCTCTCTCTCTCCTCTCTCTCTCTCTCTTCCCCCCCCCCCGCCCAATCAATAAAAATATATTTTTTTTAAAAAATAGAAGGGGTTCTGAGGGATTCGCTCTTCAACTGAAACTTAGACGAGTACAAAGTCTTTCTGATGGGACTGGCTCTGCAGTCAGAAAGGACACAATTTCTTCTAAGTATGGGGGCACAGGGGACGGAAGCAGATTGCCTTCCATTAAAAAGGTGATTTGAGTTCTATTCAGGTGATTAACATGTTGGTCTGGATATAAGGTAAAGCATCAACAAAGAAAAAACAGCAATGAAGGGTTCTTACACCAGATGGGGGAGGAAGAGGCTAGGATAAAAAAGGAAGGAAGACTCCTGGGAGAAGGGAAAAGTGGAGGAGAAAGATCACTGCTCCGTAATAATCAGCTTCAGGTGGGGAGGGGCGTCGACTACTAACGGCCCTTAGTTCAAATATCAGGCTGGCACCCACTCTTTCCTCTGGCAGGCACCACTCATCAGGATCACCACTCTCCCTGGGTATGGTTAACTCTCCTTCCAGGTTTTGTTCAAGAAGCCACTGACAACCCATAACCTGCGCACCAGGAGTGGCCTCATGAACCGTTAGCCTCTCCCCACAAGGAACAGGCCTCCAGAACTTGAATGAGCCCCTGACACCACTAGTCAAACTGAAGCAACAGAAGAGACTAAATCCTACAGATTCTAATGCTGTGGACTCCAAAGCCCTGTCTCAACGTAGCTGTTGTAAACCTCTCTAAGACCCCATTGGCATGTACGTTAGCAAAGTAATGGAGAGGCCAAGCTAGCAGTGCAATCCAGGAGAAACCACAGCACAAAAGCAGCTTCTTTCTCTCTCGTTGAGACAAAACCAGTACAAGTTTCTCATATTTCATAATCAAGACAACTGTAATATGCTAATACCTAGAAGATAACTATATAACAACCTCAGATATATTAAACAAAAAGCATCTGAGAAGCCAAACCTAGTTACAACATTCATATGGAATGTATTTCTTTTAGCTTTGATAAAAGCTCGATCCTCTAATTTACAAATAAGTTTAGAGGAGGGACCTGCTAGACAGACAGACAGACACACACACACACACACACACGATGGAAAGGATATTTTAAGACCCTAACAGCACACAGAAGTCTGGGCTATTTATCACTGGTGGAAAATTACCCCACATTCCTCGTTATCGAAGGGGTGAGTGGGTATATTACATAATCATATTAATGCTGAGTCAACAGAAATTTAAATTAATATTTAGTATCTGAAAGTAGAAGTGTGTTTTTCATTAAAAATTGTTTGCAACTTACAGATCCTGGCACATAAGAGGTAAACTTCATCTCTAGAAAATTGATTAGAAAAATTTCTTTCCTCCAAATGTCAGCTGAGGCAAACATTTGAAAAGCTCATTATGGGTCCAGCATTCAGGAAAACGAGAATATCGCTACAGGGATAAAAGTAACTGGACTAGAGAGCTGGAAGAGACATGATTCACAACTTGAAAATGCTTCCTGAAAAGAGACCTTCCCTTCCACAGCAGGGCTCACCTACCACCTGCTCCAAAACACAGCAAAGATGTGAAAACATGAGGGTCTCAGAAAGGGCTCAGCAGACCTCGTTCGAGTCCCTCGCTGTTGAGAATGAGGTGAGGGACAGCGAGAGAGGCTGGCACACAGAATTGCCTGATGTCTCCTTTACAAACAGTAGATTCAGAGAGAAGTCATCAGTGAAAAGTGAGGATCTTACTAGGGTTCAGGATTGCATGTGTGGGTGTGGGTGTGGGTGGGGAGGGGTTTATACCCAATAAATTACAAAAGTGTATCTAGTGTATACAATTTTCAATTAAAATTACAGGCAGATTTCTCTCCTGATTATTCAAGTGCATTAGCAAATGTGGGGGGAAAATCTGAACTTGGATCAGATCAGTGGAATTGGGAGTGGAGAACGCATCTGCGCTTTGCCAAAGCCGTATTTCATTACTCTTCAGAATTAGCTGGCAATGTCTCCACAATATTTACTGAAGTGAAAACCAAATGTTTTCATCTGGACAAAAATCAAACTGTGGTATGTTACAACCACAACAGAAATCATCTTAATCCAAAAGCTTGCTTTCTCTAATTTGGGCTGTGGTTTCTATAAAACTGGATTCTTCTCCATGGATCATGTACACATACATCCCTCCTTCCCATTATCTTCCCTCTCCAGACCAGTTCTTTATCTTAACAAGCTAAACATAGCTCAGCTCTATTTTGGAAAGACCCTAAAGGGATTCCCTGCACACCATCATTTAGCTGGGGAGTCAAATTCTGTAGCTTGACCTCATAAACTCAGGGTTGGCCCACTGAGTTGACATTTTCATGACTGATCTTTAGGATACACAAAGAGAATGAGAAGTAATCAGCCCGACTATCATATTAAACTGAAAAACAAGACTTCAAAGTGAACTGGGAGGGACTGGGTAGGGGGAGAAAGACATAGTTATTTACTGATTTCCTAAGTTAGGAGAGGAAAGCTCCATCCATTGAAACTAGAGGGTCACAGAAAAACGCAGTTGCAACAACTGCCTGGGTTCATTAATCCAATTCTGTATGTACTAGGCACTGCTGTAGGCACCAGTGACTCAAACAGACCAGGTTTCTCCCCTTGCCCTGCGTACCCTGCGAACAGAGTGCCCAGAAAGGCTGGGGACAGCTGTCACACACTGATGCATCTCTCCGTCTCTTCCAGGTTGTCCTTAACAACTTACAAAGGAAGAATTTACCACAGGATTTCCCAAACTTCATCCACTCCCATATACCCCAACGTTATTGCTATATCCAGATAATCATGGGCTTCTATTTTCCTTAAAGTAATTCCCATTCATGACTCACAGGCTTATCTCCATTGTAACAGAAAATTAATTAATATCACTTCCCTTAAAGAAAAATAATGAAAATCACAACAAATATTAAAATGCTCAGCTAAAGTCATTTCTGACACCACCAGAAGTACATACAGCAGAGCCTGGGAACAGCCCTCCAAGCCAAGGCCAAAAACAAAGAGGACCCCCATTCCTCACAGAAGAAGCCTGTGCAGTGAGGCCCATCCTGGGTTTACGTTTTCTTTTTCTGTGCCTATGTCAAAAAAAGGAGAGCCAATCACTGAAAGGAACTCCACATGGAACCCAAAACAGGATAAAGCATCAGCTCAGCAGTCAGGGTTATGTTTAAGGCTCAGTTTACTTGTCTGTACAGAAAGCATTGCATCTTCAGTCATGACAACTATGGTGACTCTAAAAGCTGGAGGCAACATGCAAAAGCACCCTAAGCAACTCACACCTCAGTGGTATTATTGGGCTAAGACACGGCTCCAGTGAGAAAACCTCGTAACTATAAATTCAGACTGTCGCTTTACACAGGTAGGAGCAGAGGCAGCCCTGTCCGGTTTGGCTCAATGGTTAGAGCATCGGCCCGCACGGACTGAAGGGTCATGGGTTTGACTCTGGTCAAGGGCATGTACCTGGGTCACAGGCTCAATCCCCAGCCCCGGTTGGGGAACGTGTGGGAGGCAACCAATCGATGTCTCTCTCACATTGATGTTTCTATGCCCCCCCCCCCAAAAGAAAACAAAAAAATCCT
This sequence comes from Miniopterus schreibersii, assembly GCF_964146895.1. Taxonomy (NCBI): domain Eukaryota; kingdom Metazoa; phylum Chordata; class Mammalia; order Chiroptera; family Miniopteridae; genus Miniopterus; species Miniopterus schreibersii. The sequence continues at coordinate 68,023,046 of NC_138109.1, forward strand.
CAGGCAAGGATTAACAAAAAAACAAAGAGCACAGGCACTCTGTTTCCTGTCTGCTTTCCTAAATGGGATAGTAAGCACGTTGGTGACAAGTATATAGGGAGGTGTGGAAATGCAAAATGAGTTCATCAGTTAGAATTTCTGAAACTTGGGAATAAGTGTATGGCCAGCCTTTTCCTCAACATTCCTCCTCTCTTCAGTCACAGCCCTTGGGCACTGGCCTAGGCACACGTGTTCCCAGGTGTGGCTATCTGATCCCACATTCAGGAAATTCCCCGCGTCAGGGCACAGGGCCTACCTGCAAGAGCCCTAAGAGGACAGGCCCAGCAATGAGAAGGAACCACTTTCCCTCCCAACAAGGTCACTTCCATGCTGACCTGGCTGACAGCAGTGAGAGAAAGTATCTTTTAATTAACAGCTGGAATACTACCTCTCCATCTTTTCCACATTGTTGTCTATACACGGGGCTTAAAACATACACAAGGACACACACATTCCATCAAATACAATGGGGTCTCTGGATCTCTTTATCTCAGTGAATCCATAAATCACACCATACAGCAGCCATGAGGGCTCAGCCTCCATCACTTCTACCCATCGAGTTTAGAAGTGGAATAAGATAGGAAGTAACTTGATCAAGAACACACGGCCACTCTCTGAACACTGAAGGCTGTGCTCGCCTCACTATGCGGCAGGTCCACAAATCACAATGGAAACAATAGTGGGGGAAAGGTCACCTTGCCTCTGGGACACAGACACCAGTAACTTCAGTGCTGTCAGAATATCTACACCTCAAGATGCTCAGCAAACAAAACAGGACTATCCCTACTTAAAAGGTTTTTCCTCATCTATGTTATATTCTCTATATGGATTTCAGAAAGGACTGAAAAATTTAAGGGAATCTCTATGAAGTAGGGAGAAAGCCAGGAATGACTGGGAGCCTGTGTCCCCAGCCACTGGCAGGGAAGGGGGGGAGGGGGGATGCTTTATCTTCAGGGAGGGCACAGCCTGGTCGGAGGCCCACTGGCCTGGAGTAGGGCCAATCCTCAGAGCGAAATGTCTTGGAGCCTTGACAACTGATCAAGGTCTCTAAACAATTAAAAGGGACCCATCCTTCCCCTCCTCTGCACTTAAAAATTCCATGGTTTCATGTTTCTTCATAACTAGCCTGATAAACTATCCTGGCAAACAAATCGCTTGCTCAGCAAAACTCAGCCAAGGAACACAAAGTCTACTGAAAAAGCAGGCACATGAAGAACAAGGCTGATCTGACTTGGAGAAAAGAGGGTAGCCACCGAAACCCTCAGGACAGTGAGACACCATTCTGGAGCAAACTCTCACTGTAACCATTTTCAAAAATTAAGATGCAACACCACTCAGAAGGATCCATCAAAAAAAGTTGTGTACCACTCTGACCCCATGCCTTCCCTGAAGAGCTCATATAATGTAAAGCGTTCCCATTTGCTCAAGGAAGTTCATTATTAGCACCATAGTGTTCCTTGCAATTGGAGGATTACTTAATTGCTTTCTAGCAGGTTAATCCCCTTTCATTCTGTGACCTCTAAATCACCCCAGGCTTTTGCATTTGCCCTACTTAAAATTTATTGTCCTCAATACCCAAAGCCAGTAAGTACTCTATCAAAATATGTGCTCCTTGCCAACAAAGCTGGCAATTGTCTTTAGAGAAACGCCACTTTTCTAGTACCTGCAGTCTGTTCAGCTGGTCTTTTAGATTGTTCCTCCTAAATTTCAAATCAAACCCTCCTCTCTGTTACATGTCTGCCTAAGCTCTCTGGGAAATGGTGAACAAGTAAAGTGTACTGGGAGGCTACCATAGGTGCCATCTGGGCCTGTTTAACTCCACAACCATGTGCTACAGACACTGCATGCCCATCCTACAAATGAGGACACCTGGGCTGAGGCTGCTGCCTCCTGCCTGCATTCCTACAATGACCCCATTGGGATGGCCTTCCTGCAGCCTCAATTCTCTGCTGAGCTGCCAGATCATCTTACTAAATAAAGGTTATATTAAGTCACCTCTCAGCTCAAGAACCTCTGTGGTGCCCTCATATCTAGCCCAGGGCCAGGAGAATCCAACACATGTAACTTCCTGGCTTTAACTTGGGGCACTCCAAGCAACACACCCCAACACTAATCCATGCCCGGGCAGGGCTTCTGCAGAACCCCTTCCCAGCCCCACCCCCTTTCTACAAGGCCAGCTCAGTGTCACTTCCTCTCTGCAGCCATCCCAGACAGCCCGGAGCAGAGCGCTACTTCCTTCCTGCTAGCAAGGTGCACATCTCCTCCCTGGAACTGTCACCTGTCTATTGCTTTGGTTTCTTTCACCTACCACACTGATACTGCTTTCCTGCTTCCAGTCTGTTTTCTAGGTGTCTGGCATATAAAAAAGATTCAATAAAAGCGTGCTGAATTAATTAGCAATTGAATGACAGCTGAACACTAAAGAGTCTCTAAGACTTGGGAAACAAAGGCAGGCGGTCCCAAAACAGAAAAGCACTGCCTCATAAAGGCTGACAGTGCGGTTCTTGACTAGGAACACCTCCCCCCGCCCAGCTCTCTTCATCCAGCAATGTGGAACTATGGCACCCAAGGTCAGAAGAACCAAGTGTGTGGGTGTGTATGTTTCAGGAATCCCCTTTGGGAATCTACCTTGTTTGCAGGGCCCTATAAAAAGAAAAAATGTAAATAAGAGAATCATTTAAACTGCCACTGCTCTGCTGTATTAAGCTTTTTAATCTGTTAATAAACACAGTCAGAACAAAGAGAAGACGACAGAATTTATTAAGAATAACAAGACTGGTGACAGAAAATAGAGCGATGGTATGAATTGCTGCGTGTACCATGCGGCACATACCCCTTCTCCGTGTGTACCAGTAAAACATACTAATTATGCCTCTGGTAAAAGACATGTGGACCCCCTTCAAAGCAGCTATTTAAAGATAAATACACTGCAGGCGAACACTTTTGGCCCTGCTGCATGGTTCATTCCTTCTCCTTCCCTTTAAATTTTAAGTCAAGATAGGAAAGGAGAGAGCCTTGCCAAACTTAGCCAAAAAGTCTCTGATGCCTTAAAAAAGATTCTTAAAGTCTCTAAAGCTTTTTAATCCTTGAACGACTGAATGGCTAGTGTGTTTACACACCTGAACTAATCCCAGTATTATTAATGGTATACAGGGTTTCCCCCCCCCCACCCAAGCAGGTGTTCATTAAAGACACTGTGGGGAGAAGGCATGGTCTTGGGCTGGTCAGGGGTCCTTCTCAGGGTCTCAAGATCTATTCTCTTCCATATTCAAATTAGTGCCAAGCTGGTTACAAGTAGTAGTTTGGAACTGGAGGAAAGAAGGATCTGTAATCCTTGGTAACAACACCACTTCCAGGTCTTTCATTTGATTCTACGTTTTGTTCCCTATAAATGCTAAGCTTATTAGAAACTACCTTCTATACTCCTAACAGTGCGCACTGTCACCCAATGGTGATGGAGTGACTGGACTCCTTCATGCTGAACATGGAGTTGGAGCTCTGATAAGCTCTATTTGGTTTGGAATCCACACCAAAAAGGAACAAACATAATTAGAATGCACAGTATTGTAACGGGCATTGGGTTCCCAACTGTCACCTTCTCCTGAAAAGACTTCAGAAGAGGCAAAGACTTAAGTGAAGATGTGTCACATCACCAGCAATTGATGTCAAAAAGTGAGAAATATATCTAAATGTAAATACGAAGTTAGGTAAATGATGTCGCCAAAATGGAACAGGTATTCATGTGACACTGTTAACCCTTTGTGGTTGTTTGCGTACTCTTCAGCCACCAAAGCTTTTTTACCGTTCTGGTCGTATGTCTGCTCTCAGCCACCACAGCAAGGAACCGTACGAATCTTAACTCTATTCATTCATGTAGCAGTTCATAATTTCTCTGAAAGCTCTTAATTCCGAATAGTACGACACCCATGTCCAAATTTAATACGACCGCAAAGGGTTAATTCTTATGACACTGGAAAGTCAGAGTGCAAAAATAAAAACACAATGCAATGCCATTTCAGGGAGTGACCCTACCACATATGCACATAGGAGACTTAGAAACAGTCTCACCAAGGACAAGGTTAACAGTGGTTATCTCTGGGAGACTGGAGGGAGGGTATTTCAAGCTTTGGGGTTTTTTTAAGTGACTCTAGAGAGGAAGGGGGAGGGAGGGAGGGACTGAGGGAGAAAGGGAGAGAGACAGAGAGAGACAGAGGCAGCCAGCTGCCCCAACTGGGGATCAAACCCTCAACCTGGGTATGTGCCCTGACCAGGAATCGGACCCACCACGCTTTGGTGCACAGGACGACACTCCAACCAACAGGGCGAGTTTATTCTTTTGCCTACTTTCCCATCTTCTCTGTTGATATTCCCAAAAGGAACACGAAATACTTTTATAACAAAAAGATTAATATCTTATTATTAATTTAAAATTTTAAAAAATTATTGAAGTACTACTACAACTTAACCCTTACCTCTTCAGAACCAGTTTTAATTAGCTCAAGCAATTACGTATTAAAATATGCCACCTAATGCCACCAAATCCATCAGATTTCCAAAACTGTGAGGGGTATCACAGGAATCAGCAATCGTTTTGAGCTTTTAGACCCAGATCTGGTAAACACACCTGACCTCACAAAAACATGTCTTTTAAAATAAAGCGAAAAATGACTCATCCTTTTTAAAACCACAGATCTAAAAAGCATAGGAGAAAGAGTAAGAGAGTACAATGCTCTGCAAATCCTTTATATTAGCTAAAAACATGTAACAAAACCTATTTTACTGCCTGTATCATAAACATAGGAAGGCATTTCCAGTGCTCAGAGCATTTTTCCAAAATTGTTTCATACATCAAGTTTAAGGCATTGGAACATAGGTTTAATAAGTGAAAAATCTAATGAATAAGTGCCTGGCCAGCTTGGCTCAGTGGTTAAGCATCCACTTATGAACCAGGTCACAGTTCAATTCCAGGTCAGGGCACATGCCCGGGTTGCGGGCTTGATCCCCAGTAGGGAGTGTGCAGGAGGCAGCCGATCAATGACTCTCATCATTGAGGTTTCTATCTCTCTCCCCCTCTCCCTTCTTCTCTCTGAAATCAATAAAAACATTAAAAAACTAAACAACTTATGAGTAAGGAAAATAATTATTCAGAGTCACACCTGAATCCTCACTGCAAATGTGAGAGGAAGTTTGAGCCAGTAAAGGTTGCCCCTAAGGTGACCCACTTACTTTGCGGGATGCCCGAGAGTCCCAATCTGCCCGTCCCTGGGGGAACACACACACACACACACACACACACACACACACACACACAAAACCTTTGTTCCTTATGACAACTCAAAGTATATTATGGCTGTGAGAAAACATGACTATTTTTGTCGAGTTTTGAAATGTTAAAGCTGGGTACCTGGTAACATTTTCACTGGATGACATATACTTGAGCAATAAGCACACCTTTCTAAGTAAAGGTCCTCTCCAAATTTTCCCAAACCAAAAATAATTTCTTAAAATAATGCCTATATAGGCACAAACACACACATTCTTCTCTAAAAATGAGTCATACCCACGCCATAGGAAACACTTTTATAACTTAATTCCATAATTAACAGAGCAATCCTCTGACATCCTAATGGAACAAGATCCGTGGATCTTAATTGCTAAAGAAATTAAATAGTTAAGTCATGATTTCAAGTTAAATCTGACTCCAACTCCATTTAAAAGCCCTGTATTCGCCCTAGCCAACCAAGTAGCTCAGTTGGTTACAGCACTGTCCTGATATGCCCGCCAAGTTTTCGGGTTCGATCATACAAGAATTAACCAACAGGTTCGTAAGTAAGTGGAACAACAAATCTCTCCCCACCCTAAAAAGCTACGTGTGGTCAAAGGCAAAAAACTTCTGCCACCACAGAACTTTATTTCAGAACCATCTTGCTGCTAATGACCTGGTCCCACTCCATTACTGATATCACACCACATACTACACTACCAGCCTCACAGTAGGTCACTCTTATTCTTTTTTAATATGTTTTATTGATTTGAGAGAGAGAGGAAGGGAGAGGAAGAGAGAGAGAAACATCAATGATGTCCAGTCACTGACTGGCCGCCTCCTGCACGCCCCCCACTGGGAATCGAGCCCTCAACCCGGGCACGTACCCTGACCGGGGAATCGAACCATGACCTCCTGGTGCATGGGTCGACGCTCAACCCGAGCCACGTCAGCCAGGCATGGTCATTCTTATTCTTACCTGCTCTCTTCCCTTCACCCTTCAGTCAATCCAGCACATCACATCCTTCCATCTTCACCCTCAACACCAAGAATTTTGCAGCAAGGACCTATGTAAAACTGTGAAATGGCAGAGAAGGTCCAGCTGCTTCATCTTCCTATAGTCAAGGCCAAATGACTCCCAGCTGCTAAAAAATTTCTCACTGAAATACAACTATTCTCCATGTCTTGAGTCTCTGAGGATTATCAATAGCCCATAATGTCAAACATAAACCTTAACTCTTCATTTTCCCTTCCCTAACAATTCAGACCTACAGTAATCAGTGGGAGAGTGACCAAGGAGGGAGGGAGGGAAGGAGGAGTGATCGTGGTGGCTTAGGTGGATGTCAGAGCTGAGAGACTAGAAGGGCCCACCTAGGGGAGGAGTAGTAGCAGAGATGGGAGGTGGGCTACACTTGAAAAGACTGATCAAATAAACAAATGCATTACAAATAACAGGAGCCTGGTTCCTCAGTGTTCAGTGTAGACAGAAGAAACCTGGAATGAACCTTTTGGTTAAACTGAAACTGAAAGCCCTGGTGCTAATTCATGGACTTTTAATACACAGAGATATAAATATACATCTAGATATACTGTGTATGTGAACATGTGCACACACACGCAACACACACACAACAGGTTTTCACAGAGCACCTAGGAGAAATGACACTCCAATAGCTATGAAGTGAGCACACCTCAGCTCAGATCTTGGCTTCTAAAGAGCAGCTGTCGCTTAAATAAACAATGCTCCTTGGGGATTCGCAGATTCCAGGGCTCAGGGAGAGAACATACAAGATGAGCCTGGAACATTCTGTTCCACCAGAAAGCAAGGCTGGAAGGATGACAGGGGCATGTCAAAGGGACCAAAAAGCCAGCTTGGAAGGGTCTCCAGTGATAATACCTAAAACAATCTAAACATCAAAATAAATGCGAGTAGAAGATTATAACCCTTTGAATAAAATAGGAAATGAAACCATACATACACAGAAAATGAATAAATAAAATACAGTGTTTCAAAGAGCCTCCAAACAAAACAGATTAAAGAGCTTAAAAGGGTAACTTTACAATGGAGAAACCTGACAGACCAACCTTAATCAAGTGATCACCGGTGAACACTATCAATAAAAGGACAGACTGGAATTTTGTACCACCCAACAGGATGCACTGAGAAGACTGAGGAATTACTTCTGTGATATTCCTGCCCTAAATGCAAAACCCAAATCTAATAATGAGGAAACACCAGACAACCCCAATATAGGGCCCTTCTACAAAATAACTGGCCCATAATCTTCAAGTGTAAAGGCCATGGAAGACATGACGAGAGCAATATTCCAGAGTTAGCAGACTAAACAGACAACAATTAAAGGCAATGCCCAATTCTAGACTGCATCCTTATGCTCTAAACTTGGACATCACTGAGGCATTTGCAGCAATCTGAAATGGGGGTCTGAGGATTAGGTGGTAGTAACATATCATTGCAAAGGTTCTAATTTTGTTGGTCACTGATTGTCCTTATTTTAAGAAATTATACACTAATGTGTTAAGGAACAATGGGGCATTAGGTGGAAATTTTCTCTCTCGTTTAGGAAAAAGTTATTTGCTATACTTAAATCTTGCTATAACTTATTTCAAAATGTTTAAATACATAACCCTGAACCTCCTTCTCCCTCCTGTTCACTTTCTCTCAAGTAACCTCACAAAAGGAACTCCAAGTTCATAAATTTCTAAAGCTCCTCTCTATCTACCATTCCCATAAGAGGCTCCTCCCTCCATCTCTCTGCCAATCTTGTGTTCTTCCCTCACAACTGTTAGAAAACTTAGTACTGTAGTAAACACTTTCAAAAATACAGCCATCTAAATCCAAACCCATCCTTTACTACAAAATTTAACCTCACCTTACACTCTATTAATTGGTCCTGTTTACATACATCAACCAATATGTTCAGTTAACTATACTTAACAGAAATTAAGAATCAAATGAAAACAGACGGAGAAATATGAAGACTCAGGCACCCTGGCAGTGGGATTTCTCACTTTAAACTCTACCTCAAAGCAGGGGAACTGAGAGAAGCATGCTGCAGAGACCAAGCTAACATCCGTTCCTGTGTGTACTGGTATACCTTTTCCTTTCAACTAGGCTATTCCCTCCAAAGTGACTGGGTAGCACAGTCTTACCTCGAAGGCAGAGAAAAGTAAGAAAATCTTCTGTCTTAGGCTTCCTTTTAGAGAGGTCAGAAATTTGAGTAGCTGGAGGGGGTAGCAATGGCTCCACTATCTTTACTGGAGTTGTGCTGGGACTATTCGGCTGAGATTGAGCAAACTTCCTTTGTGCTTGCAGCCTGGGCCTGTAAAAGCAAAAGAAAATAAAAATAAATTAAGCAGAGATCAGAAGACATAGAGCTACATGCAGCAATAAAATTATGAAACAGAAGGGGGAAAGACCCTATTTCAAGCAAACTCTTTCTAATTAAGGCTCAATATCTCTCACTCTCATTAACCACAGGCCTGCTTTAACAGGCAATATGTTTGATTAAAGGGCTGTGTTTTATACACTGATATAACGTATGCACCATGAGCACATGTGTACCAGAGAACACTGTGTGCCTGCGTATTTCAAAAACTGTGTGTGGTGGTTGATGACACAGGATAACTGGCTTATGGATTTCTGATTTACCCAGTGATGAGGAAATGCAAATCATCCTGCCAGTTATACAGCATTCTATTTGTCAGCATGATACTGTCGCAAACACACAATGCCCTTCCATCCTGTGTCCTTATACCCAGTCCACCTTTGCTATCCACCCATCACTGACCCGTCTTGAACCCCCCCAATTACTTGTACTTCTAATCAATTCTGGCTCCAAGTCAGCAACAGACATTCACTACACTAATTTAAAGCTTGTAACATAGAAAACATATGCATTTCTCCAGTCTATCCAAAACTCCTCCACCCCTGCTAAATTATGGATCACCCTCTGCCTATAGGGTAAACCCAATACCATTAGTTAGAAATTCAAAAAACTGCCCATAATCTACCTTTCAGGCCTCTTCTCATTACGATCCTACCTAGATACTGACCCCCTACTTATCTACCTAACCTAGTGTCAAGAGACATAAAATCACTCTGTCAAACTGCCCTAAGTTTCTAAAAAGCTCTCTCTCAATTTCTGTATTCCACTCGCTGGCAGCAGGCAGAGCCCACACCTGGAACAGCATTGCTTCAGAGGAAGCACAAGACTAGAAAACGCAACTTCATTCCAACAGCTGCAGCCCTGCAGTGTATGCCATTCACGGGTGGACTGAGGCCAGCAGAACCACCTCCTCTTCCAAGCTTCCCCTCTTCATCGGCCCCCCCGCCCCCCCCCGCGTTAAAAGAAAACCCGGTCTTTTCATTCTACTAAAAACTTTTTTAATTGGTCATTTTATCATCTGTACATCTTCGTTTAAATGGACACAGCTCATACTTGGAGCACTGAAGGTTTTACGGAAACCCTGGTGCATGTGAGCAGGATGTTCTGTGTTTATTGCTTTTTCAAAAGTCAGCAACAACAAATGCCACACATTATGAGAGGACGGTGCAGCCATAATGAAAAACAAACACAGACGAGGTGCAGATGACAGAGCGGGACACGGTGAGCTATTTTACAATCTCAGGACCTCAAAGATAAACTGTTCCTACCAGTGTTCAAATAAAAGGACTTTTTGCCTGATGACTTTCTCAGCGAGACTATGAAAAATACAGCAATAACAGATTAAAAAGTGGCAGTAAAATAAATTACCTCTCAGAGGAATACGCCAAGCTCCCAAGTGATTAAGTATTTGTGAGACCCAGATGAAAGCAAGAACAAAAGAACAAGATGAACCAATATCTTTTTTAAAGACCAGGAAGAATCTGTACTTTGCAAAAGGGGCAGGTCTGCGGTTTGGCTTTTCCTCCTGCAGTCCCAGGAGGATTACAAAGGTGTTGACTTTGCTTTGCTGGCCCCACACAAGAGTTTGAATGACAATTTACAGGCCAAATCCATGGAGCAGGCACTCTCAGCCACACAGGTATGTTTGAGGGAGAGGTGACTCATTCTAGTATGTCTAAAACAAGGAACTGAGCGTATGTTATCTTAAATCAGTTAAAAAAGGGGGGGTTGGGGATGCAGATGTGCTGAAGAACCAGAACAGCTGCCTCTAGAGATGTTGGCGGAGGAGCTGAGCGGCAGGTGTGGTTCCAGGAGCACCTGCACTCAATCTGATTGATCATCCCCAGAAGCAAGCAAGCAAGCAAGATGGGACATCTGCCCACTGCAGCATCTACTTCACCCACCCCTTCCTCCAGCTGACTGGCCTTAACCAGAAACAGCCCCTTCCGTTACTAGAGCGAAACCGTTCAACAATGGAAATACTGTTTGAACTAAGAAGGTTCGGAGTCCTCAAGGGGGAGAGAGTATGGGCTTCCTAGGGCCAAGGGAAAGACACCATGTGGGGCCTCCAAAGCCTTTCGGCCTTGAGTTCAGCCAGAACAGCCCTAATGACCATTGTAATAATACACAGAAATGCCAGAACACAGACAATACATAGTGTGTCTGTCCCTCATGCAAGTATCAGAAGAATCAACTAGAGCACAATTCGCTTCCATGTTTGACTTTCATTGATCAAGGAAGGACTTTCCCCTACCAAAACCTCCTTCATTCTAGGAACTCTAGGTGTAGCCCTCAGTCAATGAACCAACTAAACTCTCAGCAAGCCATGTAATACAGATCAAATAAGTCAACTGAGGAAGCAATGAATATATTTATATATGAACAAATATATAGAGGGTAACCTTATTTAGTGTAAAAATGTAGGATTGGGGGCAGTGGGGGGTGAGGGATATAAGTGATTTCAGATCAGATCATTGCTGTCATTTACCTTCCATGGTGTAAATGCGTGTATGTGAATTAAAGGACCAAAGAATGCAGTCAGCTCTATTTGGGGTTTGAGCCAAAGGTTTAAAAGCAAATGGCCTTAATTTTTGGAGGGATCTTAACATCATGCTTGCTACATAGATGGAATCAACTTAGAGAAGGACAAGACCTGCCCAAGAGCCACACACTGTGGAAGGCAGAACAAACAAGCCCAGCCAAACCTTGGCTCCTCAGGTTAGTTTTCGTCACACCATGCTGTGTGCACATCAGAGGTAATCCACAGCCCTGTTACAGGTGAAGCCATCTGGAGTGTCCCTTCTCTAAAAGATCTTGGGTCCAGGAGCCCCATGGCAATTCAGGCATGACAATAAATAGATGATATAGATGATAGATAGATAGATAGATAGATAGATAGATAGATAGATAGATAGATAGATAGATTAGATAGATAGATTAGATAGATAGATTAGATAGATAGATAGATAGATAGACAGACAGACAGACAGACAGACAGACAGACAGACAGACAGATAGATAAGCCAGCCAGCCAGCCAGCCAGCCAGCCATACTGGTATGAATGCCATTTGAGCTAAAATGTCCTGGGAGTAAAAACATGTTGAAAAGAAATCAATTTACTCATCTGGTTCCATAAAGTGTCTCTCTATGTAGAAATAAATGCCCTTAGAGGCAACAGAGGGGACCTTGCTTCCTCAACACTGCTCTTTCCATCTGGAATGCTCTTCTCCTTTATCATGCCATGGCTGACTCCTCATCATCCAATAAGGGGAACGTTTCAGGCCTGTGACTTCTTATGGAGGTCACTTCCATTTCTGTTCAAAATTCCCCTTCCCAGAGACACAAAACCACCCTAAACTAATATGTCCCTGATAACCTACCGCTTAACCCCACTTCCATTCCTCTGACATTCTGTGGGCCCAACAGAGAAGGCTCTACTGCAGTCTCCTCTTTATGACCTATTTCTGCGTAGAGCAGTTACTGCGTATCAAGGACAAGCCCTAGATCAGTACGAAGTGCGAAGAAGGCAGAGACAGCCACCCTGCTGTACCACTTTACACACCACACAATTTGTCACTCATCCTCTAGGAATCACACAGCTAAATACATGAATGTTTCGGAGCAGAGGGGCAAAGTGAATAACAATCCAGGTGCCAGGGAGACCTGGATGGATCTGAAACAGACCCAATAGCAACAGAAAAGGAAAAGACATGGTGTTCTGCCCCTGGGAAAGTCACTGGCCATCCCAGTGTAAGTCTACCCAAAGGTCAGCTGGCATTCAGCTTCACGGAGAATCAGATTCGTCTACTAAGCATCTGCCCGTCGTCACAATTTCTACCATCACCACAATTACTTACTAAGAATTTACCAAGCCACTTGCCCATTCATTATCAGCTTCATCTAACAAGAGCCAAATAAGATCGGGTTCCGGCTCTTAACCACGAGGCACAGGTGCCATCCCATCCCAAGGCACGCAGCTGTGGTCCACACATCTTCACGGAACACAACTATCCATGGGCCACATCTGCTGGAGCCAGCAAGATGGTCAAGCCACGCCCCCCTGCACACAGGACACCACATATCAGACACTGTACCTCTGGAGTCAGCTGCACGGTAGGGAGTGAGGGAATCAATCTTCTGCTCTTTCCCTTCACTTGCTAAGATACATACAAGAAGGCATTCCTTTGCTCCTGGGCTGTCTCTCACTTAGGGTTAGTAGTTAGCATGGCCAACAGCCAAAAGTTATTTTGCTCGATCACTTAAAATTTTTATCCAAAAACAGCCTTCAAGTGTTTTATTATTTATTTAGGTTTTTAAAAAATGTACAGCACCTTTATGGGAACAAAGAAACACCAAAATAAACACTGATAATATTTTGAAAGTTAGCAAGGAAAATGCAAGGCAATGCTTTAAAGAAAACTCCACTGATGAGCTGACAAAGTCCGATACCAAATAGTTTTTGTTTTGTAATAATACCCTCTGTGTGTCCCCTCCTTCCCTCCTCACATCATGCATTCAGAAGCTTCCCGGGCAGTCTGCCATCCGAAGCCGCACCAGAGAGTGGCACGGCTCCTCCAGGTTTCCTCTGGGGTTATCTACAGGATAGAGTTAACCAGCTTACTGCTATCTCTGCACTAAATCTCTAGGGCAGCCCTAAATATGGCACCAAAGCAATTTCTAGGCTAATTAAATTCCATTTCTGTCCAGGATTTCTGATAGTTTACAAACCTGAGGAAGATACAGTGTATGCATACAATCTGGATGCAGAAAGCAGAATCAAGAAGGATGAGGCGATTTAAAGAAATGCCCAGCTGGTCCCTGGTTGAGGGACGTGTAAGCCAAAACACTTTATTAACTCAATTTTCCAATATTAAAAACATAAGCTGGTAAATCCAATTATTTAGATTACATCTCAATTCTAAACAAAGAGCAAGGAATGGGTGGGAGGGGAGGGTCTGTTCATTCAAAAAAATAAGACATGTTGTGTCTGCAAATGCAAAATGACCAGTATGGCTGCGCTCTTTGTACCAGTGTGGGACTAGGCCCTGAAGCTTTGCCAACTCGCTGAAAGGCCTATTCAAAAAAAATTTCCTGTGTTTCCATCCCCAAAATAATTACCCACTCTATTCTACCCCCAGACACACACACTACAAACCTGGCAGCTACTCAAAGAAACAAGAGTGTGCCCAAGTGTGTGCATGCACGAACACACTGGATATTGTGGGGGGTCGGGCAGGGGATATGCCCTACTCAGGGCAAGCTGCCCACCAAATTCAAATGCAAGTGCAGTTGCGGAAAAAACCACACAGGATGGCCGTAAACATCCTGTATAGTAAGGAAAAAATAAACATATCCTCAAATGAACCCAAAGGCTAAGCAGAGGCCAACTCTTACCAAACTCCCCAGCAAGAAGCACTGGAAATAAACTATATACCCTCTGTGTTCACACCCCACCCTGCTCCACAGCGGCGATAATCTGTGTATCAGGTTTTGAGGCTTTCACACAATGATCACAGCACAGGGAGGTCAGCAGACTCCAGGAGAAGAGTTGTGCTCCACAGAATACCCACTTCATGGTATTTCTGGAGACCTCATATTGGTGAGAGGCCTCATTTCTTGCTTTATATGTAAACAGATGAAATAGTTTGTTTATGCTAAAAACCACAGGATGTTAAATATTTGTAGCACTTGTCTTAATTAAATTACATGGGCAGCTATTTACAGTAGAAGTTTGTTATTAACTGGATTTACCTAAAAGAACTTTTTTTGGTTCAGTCTCCTAAAGATGAATCCTGTGACATTTTGCTTGGTCAGAGGGATACAAGGAAAAGAAGAGAGCATCACAAACCTGGGCTTAGCTGCAGCTACCCTGCAATCTAGGGCAAGTTGGGCATCTACTTCCTAATTTTTTAAAAAAGGAAGGGGGACTGAAAAGGGGAAAACTATGGCTCCATCTATGTCCAATCTCCTCTGACTTTATCTATAAAAACCGAGTATAGTAATTCCTGTAGTAATTCCTTTGGATATATGATTTCATAATTCAAAATGAGACAGACTGATCTTCTGCCTGTGCCCAGTGGGAAATCAGAATCTTGGTCTCCAAAACACTTGTGTTGCTAAGCTACAGATTCCCAGCACCAACTTCCTAACTATATCTTGTCAGGCATAACAATAAATCTATTAACTTTCAGATTCTGAGATAAGTATACTTGATGTCTGAAACTTTAGAAGGTGGGAGTGGTAAAATTTTCAAATATTCATAAATATTAAAAAATATGGCACAATTACAAAAGTTGTCCCATAACTCCCTTATACTATTAAATAGTAACAATACTATCTACACTCTGCGTCCTTAAGACTAAATAGTTCCAAGTACGAATAACTCACTCATCTAGGGAAACATTAACATCTTTCAGGATCCCGAGACATCCTTAGGAACTCTAACGTAACTACTTATAAATATATTCATCAGCTCTACCCATGAAAAAGCCAGCCCAAGGAGAAGGCAGGCACAGCAAACCCAAATGTCACCGTCACCTCAGAAGATGTCCAGATGTTCACAAACACTGTGCTACCTCAGAACTTGGGCACTGGAAATCAGGCATCGAAGAGAATGGTGAGCCTTTATTTTTATACTATTCAAGGGGAAGGATTAGAAGCAAGGAAGAAGAGACTATCAAAAGTCAATGACAGCACTAAATATCTACAAGCTACATGCAGTATCTTCCCAAGCAAAACATTACTGGGGCACATAACTCTCAGGTAGATGGGGAGATAGCACATGGATGGTATAAAAAGTAATATGCAGCACAGCTTTTGATTCAATTAGTTAAAAATTATGCAATTATTTTTTTTTAATTTTATGCGGCATCTTGCAATGTCAAAGAACCAAGCTGCCTAGAAATCACGACTGTCATAATCAAGGAAATATTTGACATTGACTTCTTTTGTGTTCCAGAAAGCAACCATGTCAAATTTGAGAGGGATCATCATTAATCAACAATTAAAGCCGCAACAAAGCCCTTTTGTTCTGTCAGTCACGAATGTCACATGTGTTTGAGTTTACCACCTATCGGAAGCTGCCCGTTTTGCCACCCCCAGGCAGCATATCCCGCTTCTTACCAGGGCTCAAATTCCAAACCCAGGATCTGAGAGCCCCAAATGCTCTTCTCCTCAAAGACTGTCGGTTTCTGGTCAATCTTAAGCAAACACTGTATATTACAGCAGAAGGGAGTAAAAAAAGGTAACAAGAGTCAGAAGAACAGCACATGGAAGTTAAGGATCTGGCCAAAGAAATCCCTAATACATTATTATGGTTACAAGGTGTGAACAAATCATCTAAAGCACAGTTTTAAAAGCCTCGAAGAGCTAGTTAAAACAGTAATCTGCCTTTCTACTCTCTCTTGAGGTGAAACTGCCAATTTGTTTTTAAAATATTATTTCAACAAAAACCCCAGCAGTTTCTCAATTAGGTTACTCAATACCAATTGTGAACTGCCAGAAATCTCCAAATCCTGGCAATGATAATGGTTGGATAAAGAGAGTGAATGATTCTGTGAAGCAAGAATCGTGTTTTACTTCCTTCTTTCAAGGAAAAAGAAAAATATATAAAGAAATTACATCCTACAATGCTACACTGCCCCTTCATCAAAAAACAAAACCCAGCGGAATCCTAAGGGTATAACTGAAAAGTCGATCCTGTGGACTTCCCACCAGAAACATTCTCGATGAACTTGCACGGTGGGCCAGGTTCTAAAGGCTCCATCAGCACGTGAGAGAGCAAAGCACAAAGGCAGTGCTCAGAATTGAGACTGGTCCTGACAGATGACTAGTCCGGCAATGATCTGGATTAGGTTTTGGCTTCTCATATCCTGTGCCTCTCAGACAGTAAATCTGCTAACAGAGATTTGCTTTATTTAAAGGGTGACAAATAGAAAAGAGATGCTGAACAATTTCCCCGCCCACTGGATATCCCATGCAGTAGCCAATGAGCACCAATAGATGGCAATAAAGAGTCTTCAGACTCCAGCTCTGGGATGGGGGGGGCGCTTCTGACCCTCGAGGATTTATGACAAGCCCCGACATTAACCAATTTTTAGGACCTGTGCTGAAATCTGAGGCCAGCTAAGAAACCAGCCATTGTTTATGGGAAGTAGTATATAAACACTATTAGCAGTATCCTTTCATCCCATCAGCTCAATTACAACTCAAGTTCCTTGCTTGTTTGGAACATACAAAGAAACTCACAATCTAGCATTTTATACACTAAAAAATATACCCTGGGGCAAAACTCCACAATATGGTTTTCTGAAATAAGCCCCTCCCCGGTGATTTTACCACGGGGGGGGGGGGGGGGGGGGGGGGGGGTAAGGCAAAGCTAAAGTAACGCACCACAGCTCGCATATGCTTCCTTCATTTGGGGCTCTGGCAGAAACGTATTTAGTAGGCTGAAGCATAATCATGTGCAATTTTCAAAGTATGGGGTGCTACTTAAGCTATCACCAACCAAAATGGTGAGTGGAGCCTGTTCTGTAATAAAAGGATTCATTCACCACAATTCACACATTGTCTCTTCCTGAACGTTTATAAAAGAGGTCTAGGTTTTTTATGACAATTGCCTAAAGATGAGGAAACATGATCATAATTAAAGAATCTGCTAATAGCTAATGAACATGAGAAGAGCAATTATCCTCCTCTTTAATGTTTGTGCTCTGTGATCCTGAAGTGAGGGCACACTCTCCCGCTGGAAAACAGGAGCTCACGCAGCACCATCTCAGGCTCCCTGTCACTGGCAGCTGCCATGATGAATCGGAGACACACCAGTGGCATGGAAATTTAAATAAAAAACAAGGAAACTGTATCAGTTCAAAGTAGGTAAAGGGAATCAAGCCCTAGCCAGTTTGGCTCAGTGGAGAGCATCGGCCAATGGACTGAAGGGTCCCGGGTTCGGTTCTGGCCAAGGGCATGTACCTCAGTTGCAGACTCGATCCCCAGCCCCAAACGGGGTGTGTGAGGCAACCAATGGATATGTCTCTCACATCGATGTTTCTCTCTCTCTTTCTCCCACTCTCTATGAAAAGCAATGGAAAAAAATATACATATCCTCAGATGAGGATTAAAAAAAAAGAAAAAATTGGGGGGGGGAGGGAGCTCAAGGCATGGAAATCACGTTCCTTTCTAAGGGTGCTGAGAATGTCCTCCCAGCAATGCTGAATTTGGGTTGCACAGGGTATCCATGTGTCAGGCCAGGAAGCACCTTTCAAAACACTTTCCAAAGGGCATTCACTGAATCCAACCAAACCAAGAGACTTCTTCAACTAGACCAACCCGGGGAATGGAGAAGGGAGGGGGCAATGCATACCTCCCAACTCACTGAGGACATTCACCTCATTTACATTCTTAATCACCATCCCCCAACCTAAGACACCTCTAAGCAGTATAAAAGCCCTCCCAGTTCTCCCTCATCAGCCACCAGGCAGGACCAGTCTAACTCTGCAGCATATGGGTCATTCAACTGATGACAGCAGTAGATGACAAGCAGAGCTGGCTCACTGAACATCTGTAGGACATACATGTCCACCGTAATTGTGCATGTCTTAAATGAACCCTCAAAAGGGTCTGGGGTGAGAATGTTTTCTGACTAAAGCTCGCTTACATCACAAAATGAAAATTTCTCCAAGATGGGAAAGTAGTTCTCCGATTCACAAGGGGCCTTGTCGTCAATACTTGATCTGTCTTACAGCCATTTAACCAACAAAGCTATTAATAAAGCAAGCAACTTATTGCTCCTTTCCAGAGCTATCGTATTTGTATTTGCTGGGATACTACAAAAATAGCTCAACAGACTTCTTCAGAATTTGAGCAAAGCCTGGAACAGAAACTCCCAGAGGTGAGATAGGAGGGAGGCAGAAATCCAAACAAGCCTGCCCAGTACTGTAGGTGACTTACCCCTTCCCCTCTGAGCACTGAAGCTCACTGACAATTTCTGATCCCCATTTAATTCAGGAAAACCACCTGAGAAAGTCCAACCGCTTATGCAGGACCCAAGGTAAACACCCAAGCTATATATGCATCCCTTCAGCAACTCTGAAGGGCTGAAAAACTTCCTGTCCAAGTAAACTCTTCATTAATCCCTTCTGTGAAGCCCACTTTTCTTGTCCACACACAGGAAAGGACAAAGCCACAAGATCAGTCAGTCACCTTTGGGCCAAGCATATACCCTCCCAAAAGCAGCCCTGGGTCTGTTCTAGGTACTGTCACAAAGCTTCAATATCGACTAGCTCCACTCATTCCCAAACGAGAGGGAAGGGGGACAGAAAGAGAAAAGAATGAAAGGTGAAAACAATGGGGGTGTTAGAGGGGGAGGAGGGCAGAGATCCATGCAGCAGGCATGAACCTTCAACTGTCAACCACAATTACAAGCTACAAGTTTAAAAAGTGACTAACCACCAAAATCTTACTTTTTAACCCTCAGCCTCAAACCTAGCTTCAGTGTTCCTCCGATTAATTTTGGTAATGCATCCTAGAGGCATGTTGTTTTCCCACGGCCCAGTCTCTGCTACTCCCCTGGCCGGCCACAGTCAGAACATGTTGTTTAAATGGAGCAGCTCAAGCACTCTGTCAAGGCGACGAACCATCTTCATAGCTCTTTTCAAGTCTGCTGCACCAACACCACCACCACACTCAAGCACCCAAGGGGCATTTTAAGGGACGGTGCATTAGGGACCACAACGCAGGGAGTGGAACTGTAAAGGAAAACTGTCGCATCTTCCCAAGTGATCAGAAACAATGGCATGCTGAGGAATCATGAAAATAAAACACGTCCTTCTCTCCTCTGCAATCCACTGATTAACTCCAAGAAACAGAAGCTAAGTAGGTGCAAGCTTCCTCACAGCTGGCTTCAGCAACATGCTATGCCAGCAAACTGGGCAAATCTGAATCATGTTCATAAGGATGTGGGTGACAGGCACTGGGGGCCAGTGGGTACATAACTACGCTCTGCATAATGAGTCTCTTCAATGCCGCCAGCCTAAACATGCCCTAATGGTCTCCGCCTTTGATCAAAGAGGCATCCATCTTTAACTGTGTCAATACGATGCCAAACACCACACTCCCAGGCACACGTCAGTCCTGGGCAGGGCTGCTAAGGCTCCACCTCCAGCAATTTGTAAATGAGCCTGGAAACAGGACACTTCCAGCTGGACACTTAAAGCTCCCTGTCCCCACCCCCATCGGAAATACCCTCAGAGAGCAGCTATAATCAATCACCTCACACCCAGGAAAGGCTCCAAGACACTGGCCCTGAGGAACTACTGGTTTACAAAGTGAGTAATTCACTTTCTCAGCTTATTCCTTCTACTGCTCTCTTCAAGTTTCTTTGTTACATCTCATTTTATACAATTCCAGGTATCCCAGGACACTTCGCCTGAGATCCAGAGTACAGCAGTCTAACTTCACAGGTGTCTTTTCCCCAAATTATTGTTTTCTTTTTTATGTTGTATGATTTTAAAAGCAGAAAATATTATAAAATTAGCGGTGCAGGTAGAACAGAATACATCACTGGGGCTGTTGGTGCCACTAGATAAATGAGATCTCCCTGCTCTAGATAGATTTCCATGATGTCTCAATTCTAGGATTATCAAGACACCAACAACCTTGTGCCCAGCTGGGTGGGCATGGCTCAGTGGTTGAGGAATGACTTATGATCCAGGAGATCATGGGTCAATTCCCAGTCAGGGCACATGTCGGGTTGCGGGCTCGATCTCCAATGGGGAGCGTGCAGGTGGCAGCCTATCAGAGAGTCTCTCATCATTGATGTTTCAACTCTCTCTCTTCCTCTCTTTGAAATCAATAAAGATATATTTAAAGAAAAAGAAAAAAAGACACCAACAAACTTGAGCTGGGAATTTAAAAAAAAAAAACCATACCCAGTAACAGGGCAATAAGCAATGACCTGCACATGCATTTCACACAAGAGTGAGGCAATGACTGAATAGGAAACTAACTCAGAATATCCACCTTCTCCTTATCTAGCTTCTGCTTCAACAAAGGAGAGGATGTGGACAAGCCCAGTCACTACGTCACTATGATGGGAGACCCCACAATGGAAGCACAAGCAAGGGTGCATTTGAAGAAGGAACTGAGGCAAAGATTCCACGGTGTGAATGAGCTGGGCAGAAAACAGGGCACAGGAAATGGGCAAAGGAAGAACAGACACGTATGCCCTAAAGAGATGTACCTGACTCATTAAGATACGCATCTTCCAGGTCCAAATATGAAACCTTAGGTTTCATGAAAAGCAGTCTAAACCAGTCACAGCAAGACAATCAAATATGACTGAGGCTACACCAGGGAGGGGGGCTGGAACTTCAGATTTTGTCATTCCCTGCCAGCCCGAAGCAACTTCCCTTTGGGACAGAAATACGCTTGAGAGGCAATCATTTACCACCAGAGAACTTTCCAGGAAGAAAGGTACACTTTATTCCTTCCTGACCTCCCCTTCTCAAAGAAAACAACTACAAACTAAGATAACCTCACAGCCCCTGGGCTTCAACGATGATCAGCTTAACAATAAAACAATAAAACCACCCAGCTGGAGAACAGGGCTAGGCAAGCTAGGCTCCTAGTGGGCTTGGGGAGGCTGGATGGTTCCACCTGGAGCTAAAGCCAGACCTGGAGGCACCACATACCAGGTGAGAAATCACAAGCTAGCTCCAGGGAGGACAGTCCACTAGAGTCCCATTCTCCATGAACTGAACTCATTTTAAGTGAATGTCAAAACAGAATGTAAATATAATTTTTTTAAAAAACTATCTGAAAAAATTATAAGTGCTGGAAAGGATGTGGAGAGAAGAGAACCCTTGTGCACTGCTTGTGGTAATGTAAACTGGTACAGCAACTATGGAAAACAGTATGGAGGTTCCTCAAAAATTTAAAAATAGAATTACCTTATGATCCAGCAATCCCACTTCTGGGTATATAGCCAAAGGAAATGAAATTACTTATCTCCAAGAGATACCTGCAACCCGTATTTATAGCAGCATTATTTACAATAATAGCCAAGACATGGAAACAACCTAAGAGTCCCTCAGGAGATAGATGGGATAAAGAAAATGTTTTATAAGAAAAGATGAAATACCACCATTTGCGACAACATGAATGGACCTTGACAATATCGTGCTAAGCGAAATAAGTCAACAGAAAAAGTCAAGATCCATATGACTTCACTCATATGTAGGATATAAAAAAAGCAACAAATGGACAAAGACAAAATCTCATAGACACAGACAACAGTATGGTGGTTGGTTACCAGAGGGGAGTGGGAGGTGGTAAAAGAGGTCAAACATATGGTGATGGAAGATGGTTTGACTTTGGGTGTTGGGCACACAATGCAATATACAGATGATGTATCACAGAATTGTACACTTAAATCCTATATAATTTTATTAACCAATGTCACCCCAATAAATGTAATAAAAATAGTAAAAAGAAAATGTGGTATAAATTTATAATGGAATATTACTTAGCCATAAAAAAGAAAATCCTGCCACTTATGACAACATGGATGGACCTTGAAAGCATTATGCTTAGTGAAATAGGTCAGAAAGAGAAAGATAAATACTGTGTGGTCTCACTTATATGGGGAATCTTTTAAAAAAAAAAAAACAAAAAACACCAAAAAAACCCAACAAACTCATAGGATCATAGAGTAGATTGGTGGTTGCCTATGTGTGTATGTGTGAAGGTGGTCAACATACAAATTCCCAGTTATAAAATGTTAAGTTCTGGGGATATAATGTACAGCTCAGTGACTCCATTTAATAATACTGTACTGTATACTTGAAAATTGATAAAAGAGTGGGTCTTAAAAGTCATTCACCACCACACACACACACACAAAAAAAGGTAAGCTATGAGGAGATGGTTTCACAATATACGTACACCAAGTCATTAGGATGTACATGTGAACAAAAAGGGGTTCTATGGAAAGTAGCCTCACAGGGTGATCTCATCATAAATCCCTAACTGGGAGGGTCCTGGTGGGTGGTCACGCCCCAGGCATATAATTTCTTTGGTAAAATGTTTACCTTTGCCTTAAGCAGGCCCCGTCCATTGTTACTGTGCATCTAAACTAACATACCTTTGAAATGTCTCTTTTTCAAAGTAACCATCATCAAGAGAGCACAAACAATCTCGTTAACTATTCTTAATCCAATCCCCAACCCTGCTTTCTCCCACTTTGATATAATCTTTCTTACTTTCCCTCCTCAATTCCAAATGCATAAGAGAGGCTTGCAAATTGCCATTATCTGGGGAATCTGAGATCTTGCTTCCCAGTCATTGTCCTCAGTTTTGGCTCAAATAAACTCATATAATTCTCTGCAGGTTTGGATGTTTCTTACATACACCTTAAACTTTTTACACAATGTTATATATCAATTATATCTCAATAAAGCTGGAGGCAGGAGGACTAATATTCAAATATAACCTAACATCCAGGGGTCAACCAGCCAGAATTAAAGATTTTACTTGGTGATAACTTAAACATGTTTCTATTAAAACAAGCCCAAATCTACTTATGGAATAGGAATTTAAAATGTCACAAATTCAAACACCACAAGACTTCAGGGAAAGTTAAGAACAGAAAGTTAAGAACACTGTCATCCCTTGGTATCTGGGGGAACTGGTTCTAGGACCCCTGTGGATACCAAAACCCAAGGATGCTCAAGTCCCTTATATAAAAGGGCATAGCATACAATCTAAGCACATCCTCCCGTATGTATACTTTAAATCATCTCTAGATTATTTATAATATAAATGCTATGTGAATAGTTATTATTCCCTAAACAATACAGCATAACAAGTAAAATGTCTGTACATGTTCAGTACAGAGTACACATCAGCAACAACGTAACATTCCCCCCCCCCCAAGTATTTTCCATCTGCAGTTGGTTGAATTCTTGGATGCAGAACCCAAAGATATGGAGGGCCGACTGGAGTTAAGCATCTTCTCTTCTCCCCCTAGAGATGAGGATACCGCAGCTCATGAAGGATATTTGGTGAACTGAGCAAGATAACTACTGAATACTAGTAAAGAATGTACAATTACATTTCATCAAAACACGTTCTAACAGCCCATGGAATTCACATAATGGAATTTTGAAACCCTTACATGAATGAATGAAGAATGAATGAATGGGTTCATATTGTGGGCTGGGGGACCTTTGTTGTATGACAATAGTAAACCAATGCATTCCCTGCCACACTTCACTGTGCTTAAAACAAACACAAATAAGAGCTGACCCTATTTGCCCTTGCAAGAATGTTGTCAAAAATCTCTCCTCCCATCAGCACCTAGAGGAAACTGGCTCCATCCTGATCTCTGTCTAACACCCTCTGGGAGATACCACCACCCCCAGAAAAACACCCATAAGCTAAAAATACAACAAATTCCATTTTAAAAG
Source organism: Miniopterus schreibersii (assembly GCF_964146895.1). Lineage (NCBI taxonomy): Eukaryota > Metazoa > Chordata > Mammalia > Chiroptera > Miniopteridae > Miniopterus > Miniopterus schreibersii. Next base: position 68,047,219 of record NC_138109.1, read on the forward strand.
ATAATCCACACAGAAAATGTTGATCAGTATATGGAACTGCCGTTCACAGCAAACATGACTACAGCATGAATTCTGTGCACCAAGGGACAGCTATAGTGTTATTTAGTGTCATCTCTCCTCTGGTCCCAACAACTTGCTCTGTAAAACACAGAAACTGTTAGGCACATAGTGAAAGGTAGAGATAAGACTTACAGAGGTGTATGTGTTTTATGAGTAGATTCCCCTGCCGGTTATAAATTAAATGAAATCTTGTGAAAGTTGGAACCTGTGAAATCAGGGAAAGAATGAAAGCTTCACTGGCACATACATATGTAGATATTCTCGACCCTGTTCTACCTGTACCTCCTCCCCCCCTCCCTCCCTCCTTCTTTCTCTCTCTCTCTCACACACACACACACACACACGCACACTGGAAAGCTGTGGGAAAAACTCTTAAGGCCTGGAAGAATCAGAAACAGAGATGTGATAGATACTGCATTGTCTGTCAGCCAGGATGCCATCCATGAATACTACGTATAAGAAAAAAGAAGAAATAACTTCAAGTTACTTGCGGGGACATATTATTATTTTGCATGAAGAATAGAGTGGGGGGGGAGAGAGAGAGAGAGAGAGAGAGAGAGAGAGAGAGAGAGAGAGAGAGAGAGAGGGAGAGGGAGAGAGATAGAGATAGAGAATGTGTGTGTGTGTTGGGGGGGGGGGGGGGCGCGCACGGCAGACCTATAAAATGTAGAGTTTGGGTGCATCTTCCTAGCCAAAGGAACAATCACCTTCTGCTGTTACCTACAGGGAGCTGAGAATAATCTCACAGATATGAAATTAAAGCCAGCCTATGACAATCCCTTGCAAAGGTAATCCGAGATTAAATCACACTGTCTCCTTTGATTAGTTGTTTGCAGCAGGAAAATACTTGCATGTACATGGCATGCCGTTAGGTAGAGCATACTGCATGGAAGCAACTATCTAAAGTGCAATCATAGCGGGGGAAAAGGTGGCGGATGGGGAGGAGGAGCAGCCAGCCAGTGACTGGTCTATATATAATTTCAAATAAACCGCAAGGGAAGGAAAGACATTATTACACTTCTGCTTCTGCACGAGGCAGATGAACAAGCTGAGGAAGGAAACAGTGGGGGCCTAGAAAGAAAAAGGTCTCAAAGGCATGAGAGTATCTGCTAAGGCCTAAACTCAAACATCTATGAAGAAAAAAGGAGGGCAGAAATGTAGGAATTTGTACCACGCTGAGTCTGAACAAAGGTCTGTGCAAAGGAGAACCCAAACCAGAAAACAACAAAATGATGGCAGAACACACCAAAGAAACGAAAAACCAACTGAGCTCATTTACATTCTTCCCTAAAGGAGTCGCACAAACTATCAAGCAGAAGTAAGAGAATATTCCTGTGAGATCAAGCATTTGAGGAGCAAAGTTGTATCTACCAGATAAAGGCTAACTGGCCTCAAGAATTCTTAACCACAGGGGCAGTCACTGTCCACTGACTCAGCCAACTACATACAGAATGGATATTTATTATTTATTGAAGAACAGTAGTAATATACTAGGTGCTTTAATTCATATATAACGGTGGCTATCAAGGTGTGATCCTCCAACCAGCAGCATCAGAGTCACCTGGGCACTTATCAGAAATGCAATTTCTTAGTTGTACCTCAGACCTACCAAATCAAAAACTCTGGAGATGCAGCCCAGCCACCTGTTTTAACAAGCCGTCCAGGTCATGTGCTCAGGCTGGTGAGCACTGGATTAGAGCCAGCTTTATAGAAAGTATTACATTTGCCATTTACCAGACAAAGAAATGGAGGCTCAGAGACTCTAAGTAGCTTTTAAGAGCAGGAATATGAAGCAAAAAAAAAAAAGGCAAAGCAACTATCTGCCTTATTCCAAAGCCTGTACTCTATCACCTACATGACAGGGACACGCATCCCTGGAGTGGACACGAAGATTGGTTTAACTGGTGAGGCAGTGCCAAAGGTCTACTTTATATTATAAAGTAACAAGAACAGATTCAGTAATTAAATTAACAATTCTAGATTCGTCCTCTCGCTTTTTGAAAGACTCTACTTCCAGAAGTAGTGCCATAATGGGTGCTACATTGGTGCCATATGAATTGTAGGTCCCAGTTTGCTAAACCAAAACATATGGGCACTGCTCAGCAGGGTTAGCCTGCTTACCTAGCCAAGCATGCCCGGGAGCAGGCTCCCTGTTCGTTTTACTTAGTAAGAGAAGTGTGTCCATTCCCACTGGCATACCTTTAGTGGCTAAGGGCATAAGGGAATTTCAACAGAAGCAGTTTTCTGCTCATGGTTCTGATTCAATGTTCTCAGATTAAGGGTTACGCAGGATATAACTGCTTTGGAAAACCCACGGTGTCACTATCAGACATCTGTAAATTTTTTTTTTTCTTAAAGAGAAAAACATCAACGTGAGAGGGAAACGTCAATCAGCTAACTCCTGCACACCCCCTACCTGGCATCAAAGCCCCCACCCTGGGCATGTGCTCTGACAGGGAATCAAATTGGCAACCTTTTGGTACGCAGGATAATGCCCAACCAACTGAGCCACACAAGCCAGGGCGAAGTTCATTTCTTAAACTGCTCCTAAAAAGAAAAAATTATATTGATGGTCTTAAGTACTTTTCTTATGTATACTAATATTTTTTTAAAGTATGAACTTAAAATGTATATATGGTGAGCAAATGTGAGAGAGTGGTAAAGATGGGCCTTTGTGACTAAAGACCAAAGAACAATGTTTTATCTTCAAATCAGGATAAAAGTTTGTCCTGCCCATCTGAGGTTTGAACCAAGAAATCTGAATAATACGGAAAAGCACTTATTTACACCAAAGGTAGTGGCAATAGAGGTCTGGTGTTGATGAAAAGGGTGAAACAAAAAATGACAATCGCAAGCCTTCGATGAGTGTGCATACTGTCATTACTCTCCATACATAACCTTCAAAATAAATGTGTCTCGAGCAGAAAGGGAAAGCTGTACTTGCCATGCCCTCCTTCCCCTTCAAACAGCCCAAACTCACACAGCAGGAGGGAATCCTTTAGGAGACATATGGATTTCAGCTGTATGAAAAAGATCAATGTACATGTGACTCCTAAATCATTTCAAACATGACTAGACATTTTCATCATAAGGACTCACAGCACCCAGTCCTCTCTAAGCCTTAAATTTCTCATCTATGGAACAGGATGATCTCACATTCAGATGCTCTATAAGGGCTCTATTTATCCCAGCCTAGTTCAATGAGAATGAACTGTAGGAGGCATGAGTAATGAGAATCAGAAGAAATTATGGGCAAGGCGGCTCAAATCCCTAACAAAGGGAAGTAAGTACAAGCTCCAGAAAGGCCAAGTGCCAGTCCACATCACACAATGGCATTTGCCAGAACAACAAGCAGATTACAGCCCTGCAGTGTACCAATAGTCTGCAGGCTGTCACAATGAATGCAAACATATTTCTTGGGGGCAAAATAACAGGCTGCACAAATTTGTAACTATGTTCTAGAAAAAAAATGACTCTGAAAACGACATATATTTTAAAACTGCTAAAATCTCATCCAGCACAGTTCCAAGTTGACAGAATTTCTTTTTAAATAGCAAGTTAGTGAGCCCTGACCAAGTGGCTCAGTGGTTGGAGTGTCTTCCCGGACACCAAAAGGTTGCGGGTTGGATTTCCAGTAAGGGCACACAGAGGTGGCAACCAATCAATGTTTCTCTCACATTGAGAGTCTCCCCCCGCCCCCACTTTCTCTCTAAAAATAAAATAAAGTTAGTGAATATACCACAAGCTAATCACGGAGTACCTCCCCCAAGACTGGCCTGAATAATGTTCATGGTTACTTAAGCCTCACCTACAGACAGTGCACTCCCCCAAGAGTTCATAGGAGCTAAGGTGTTTGGCCTGGAAAAAATGCCCAGTAGTCCACACCCACCACCCCTCCCCCCCCAAATAAGTAGACAATGACAAAAACTGTCCTCCCACAAGAATCCCCAAAACCACTACATAGATTTGTGCATACACGTTGAAGCCAATACCTGCTTAGAATATTTATTTAAGTTATCAATGAACAACTTACTTGACTCAGGAAAGCACCTGATGTGTTACACTGCTATATACCATCAATTTGTTGTTCCATTTATTTATTATGCGGTCAGTGATTGATTCTTGTATGTAACCTGACCAGGAATCGAACACATATAGGGACAATGCTCTAATCAACTGAGCTACCTGGCCAGGGCTCATTTTCCTTTTAAATGTTTTCATTCTTTCTACATTTTGCATACAGTAGACAACAGGAATTAACATCAATGTTAATTCTACATAACTGAAGCTTTTTATAAAGCAGTCGATCATATGTGCTATTTAAACTTTACCGAAATTTTCTTCCAAAACTAAACTTCAAGAACACAAATAAGCAAAAGCTCGTTGTTGTTCTACCTCTGGAAAAAACAAAATCTGAGAGTATGAGGTAATGGGGAGAAATGCCAGATATGTTTATCACCATCATTGTGAAAGAGTTATTATCATGGAGTTAGATGCGCAGGTTTACAATATTAAAAACTTTTAAACAGACCAGAAAACCATAGTCAACCTTAAGTTGGCACCTCAGAAAGAACCACAGAGCCTTCAGGCAAGGAGACATTTCCCCCCTTCTCTTGGCCTTGCTAATGAATGATGGCTGATGGAAATTCCGCGGCCTTCTACCTGGTCTGAGGACTCCAGAACCTGCCATGAAGTTAAAAACAGGCACTTCCTTATAACTTAATCGTTACCACAAGAGATCTCAAGGAGTAAGTTTACAAGTTGTATTTTGATTTCTGAATAGACAAATATGGGATTTTAGACCCAGGAAGTACTTACAGAGTAACAGATAGCACAGAGAGGAGGAGAATGGAAAAACAGGTTGGGGGAGGGGAGGACATAGACTACCACAAAATAGTGCTCGGTTCTTTCCAGACCCTTTAAACAAAACAGTAAGTATGGCTAATATTTCAAAAACACACACGCACAGACAAGCACACATGTACGCACATCCCTACCTTTCAATGTGATAGAAAAGCGTGAAAGACCTGGGCAGTTCTAAATAGAATATGCACATCCCAAACATGATAACTCCTCGGAAGATTTCCTTGCCTTACACTTTATTTGGCTACTCTTAGAATTTGTTTACATTCACAAAAACATGTAAACACTTAATGCATACCAGATACTCCTCCAGCCATCGGGGATCCAAATATAAACAAGGACTTTCCATCTCTGAGGGAGTAGAGGGCCAAATTTATTTGAAAGCTTGGATGTTAGTTAAGTCAGCATAGTCTAGTCAGTGATGACTGCCCAATTCCCGTCCCACCCAAACACACTCAGAAAATCACACACTGATGACAACTCTATGCCCATTCTGTGGGTGGGCTTTAAACTAGTGGGACAAAACTACCATGGCATTTTGTGAAGTCTACACTCCTTAAAAGACTGTCTCTGCAAATCCAAGCAATTGAGCCTAAAGCAAAAGAGAAAATATTCTTGCCTGATATTTACCTTATTTCAAGAAAGAAAGAAAAAACCCACTTATTACAATATCCTCTTTAAGTTTATAATAGCAGAAATGAACCAAAATATTTCCCCTAGCAAGTCATTTAGGTCACTGCCTTGCCTCATTAGCCTACCCTTTAGATTCCCTTTAGCTGATCACACACTTCCCCACCCCCAAATCCCTGCCCTAAGAATGAAAGGGAGGAAAGGAGAGGGGGAGGGAACAGAAGTGTGGGCTGTGGTAGTAAGAACACTCTACTTCCATCTTAGTCGCAACATTGTGCACTGCATTTAACTGAGCTGCTAAGCAGCCAAGTGAGGTAACTGACATCAAGGAACATTCTGCATAAGAAGCCATATCTAACAGCCCTCGCACAAGCACTCATATGTGAACCACAGTGACAGGAATGGCTGTCACCACCTTCACAAGCAATCGAGGTGATTCCAAACCCTCACAAACTCAGCATGTCTGGAAAACCAGCACTGCATGTTTCCAGGAGGGTCAGATACACTGAAAAGACCAGGAGCTTGTTGACGTCTGTCCTTTGTGAGTGTAAAAGGCAAGGAGAGCCAAAAGCACGTGACAAAGACGTTCATATTTAAAGACTAGGAAGAGCTGTGATATAGGAGGAAGGGAAGAAACTTGTAGCCAGTTTCCGTGGCAACCACAAGGCATGCTAGACCATAATTTGCATGGGAAGTGGAAGTGATATCCCTGCAATCAGATCTCTGAGGTAACAGAAACAGGAAATGGCCACAGCAGTAATAAAACTGACGCCAGTGAAGTTCCAGTCATTTTCCTTAAACAAATACATGTAGCAGAAGCCTGTGAGCTTATGAGGAACCTTAAAGCAAATTACGGGGCCGGCGCTCGTTTCCACAAGTGTCTAAAAATTTGTCCTCAGCAACAATTAATGACCAATTAAATCAAAGGAAATTTGCCAGTCTTTTACCCTGCATAGAACACACATGCTCTGGGCAGGCCCTATGTTTCCTGTTCCTTCCTTCACACTCAGACCCATAGGCATTGACCTCTTAGGACTGTGGTGTGTGTTTATGCAGAAGTAAGCATCTACAAAGACTTCTCTAGACAGTATCCCAATACCTAGCAGAAAAAAACATCTTGTTAAAAGGAGCCCAGTTTCACTAATGAAAAAGTTTCATACATAATTCCAGAAAGGTAACTTTAACAGCAAATTTTAAAATAAATTGCACACAGCCAAAAAAAAGTGGCCAGCAAAGATGTGTATCTCCCTGCTTTAGATACCTATGCAGTATTACTCCATATACATCAAAGGTGCTACCCCAGTCAAATTACTCAGGCCAGATATGTGATGCTTTAACACACACTTAACTTCTATGATAATTTTAAAACTCAAGACAGGATGGAGCCAGTGTAAATTTATACTAGAAGCCTTCTGATCAAAACCAGAAAACAACAGTGATAGCTTTCACATAGTAGAGTGCTCCCAAATTCCTTTTAATTAGCCAAGAAACTCTTATGTTTAAAGCCAACTCTTTCTTTGATATAAAAAAAGACATGAAGATTGGGGTTTGTTTTTCAGAAAGAAGTGAAGACAGGGGTTCGCCTGTTCCTTTTTATGATGGAAAACAGCTAATGCTGTCTTTCACCAGGTAGTCAACAATATCCAGTGCCTCTAAGCACATCTTGGCTTAGACTCATCTGGGACCAATGCTAAAGCATACCAGGCTCCCACCCAGTGCTGAGAGGTTATATAATTTTTTAAAACCCTGGGTTGTTGGTAACTGCAAGTCCGCCGAGCTGGGCTGGTCCAAATTGAAGCCTGCACAGCTCCCAGCCCACTTCACAGTCCCTGCAGGCCCTGTGAATCGATGTGTCCTTGCTGTCACCAAGAAGGGGTAGTAAGGAGATGTGTAGTGCAACCTGCTCTCACTGCTTCTTACATCAACTACAAGAATACTATGTTAATTATGAGGCTTCTACAAGACAGAAACTGTACTGGGACGTGTTAATTTTCCACCAACAAACATGTGTTCCCTTTCTAAATATCCACTAACACTTGTCTCAAGCTTAGCATACTGGTAAAGAAAAGTTATTAAATAAACCCTGCCCCCTCCCAGCCCTCTGGTGAGGTCAGGTAGATAAAGCCCTGCAACATACCATGCCCTCTAAAAGCAGCCTGCACAGAGATCCCCTTCATGTATCAAGGCTCAGCCCCACCCCCAAGTGTAACCAAGAGACTTAACCTTCCTGCTCTGCAGGTCTCCAACAGCTGTGGTCTCCTCCCAGGGGCAAGCAGTCCAGCCCCCAAGATGAGCATAATCTTATCAACGCAGATCCAGAGCATCCACCTATCAGGTTGATCGAGCTGCAGGAACAGGGCCTGTCCCTCTATTTTATTTTGGCTGAGAAGCCAGCAGCTGGCTCCCATCACATTCTGTACAGAAGTTACATGAGGAGCTCCACCATGGAGCCCAGGGCACAGCAAGAGAAAAGAGTCTCCTTCACTCTCACCTCCCTCCCACCGAAGGAAAAATGAAGTCACATGTTACCTTACTATAGATGCCTTAACCTCCCTAGTCATTTGCCCTCTGCATCCCTCAGAGGTCACGTCACATCTCACATCTCCACACTTCATTTGACGTTATTTGATCCTGTTTCTTCTCCCTGGAATGGAGATTTCCTGTACCACGAAATCAGGCTTAAAGAATAACCTTCTAGATCCATCCAAGGATCTGGCAAACAACTCAAAGTTTGATCAATAAATTAGCACCCCTGCACACACCTTCCTTGAGGGTCACACTCCTTACTGAGAGTTTAAATGGGATCACTTTGCCCAGCCCTCAGAATTATCAGGACTCTCAAAAAATGTTTGAAAACACCTCACCTCCATCTCTCTTCATCAGCAGTCCATGGTGGTTCTTCACTAATCCACTCAAGGTGAATAGAGACCGTTTACTGAGTCCTGACAACATGCCAGGAGCTTTAGCTCTTGGGCAAGGTGCAGTTGTCTGCCTCAGTTTCTCATCTATAAAATGGGGGTGGATAAAAAGAAACCTATGCCAAAGGGTTCGCTGTGAGAATTAATGGGCTAATATATATAAAGAATTTAGAAACGTGGCTGGCATACCACTATGTAAGTACATAAGCAGAATACGAGTATATAAGTGTTTGTCACAGCCACCAGCAAAGGTTCTTTTGGGGAACTGACTCTCCCACTGAGAATTAAGAGGAGAAACAGGGACTCAAACACAGTCTATATGATTCTAGAATCTTAAAATTTTTCTCCTTTCCTCCAATTTCTAATCAAGGGCCTCATTATAAGACTGTGCCAGAAAAACACGCTCCACCTTAAGCCATCTAATTCTGAGGATCACGCAGGGATGTCTCCCACACTGGTGTCATTTGCCTTAAGATCAGGAAGGAGGCCATCAGGCATGAAATCAAAACAGCCTCCACATGCCTGTGTGCTACCCAGGGACTCAGATCACACTAAGAGTTTAGTAAACCTTATGTACACCAGGGCCTTGGAAGGCTGTCCACCTGTCCCAGGAAAGACTGTCTCATGGAATGTGTGGGAGCCATCTGTACTCAGAGGGAGCTTTCTCCTCCAGGTAGGTCAGGGGGCTCTGAGGGCCCATGTGTGGTCCTGGTTCTGGGGATACCTACTACACAGTGCCAGGCAAGAGGTGAAGTCAGGAACATAGGCTTGGAAGGCTAAGCACCATGCCTTGGCCATGCTACCTGGAAGGAGGGGAGGAAGACTGATCCCTAGAAAAGGAAAGTGAAGCAGCAGAAAGGTTCTCCAAGGAAAGGAAGTGCCTGAGAAAAACAGATAAGGAGCCTCACCTAGGGAACATGGAAAGGGACAGCACTGCAGTGCCAGGAGCCCTGACACTGTCGGCCACACCCGACCTCCACCATGTCCATGTCCGTAAGGAAGATGAAGGCCAAGAGAGTCAGTAGGAGTGGAGGTGAGAAGTAACAACTTTCCCCCAGCTCCCTCATCACAGATATCCAATCCAGGGTAAAATATAGGCACTTTTAGCCCAGGGTAAAGTCAACCACACAAAGGCACCTCTCAGCCCTAATTAACCCTGTCTGGGTAGTTAACAATGTGCCTTTGTTTATCTAGAGGTGCAGAGTAGAGGGTGGAAAGACAACATTCCAAAGGGAACCTGCAGCCCATCCTACCAAGTAAGCCAAACAAATCTACCCATGCATATTCCACACAGGTAACTCCAAAACACCAGCATGAGTTTGGTCAATCACCCAGGAACCTCTCTGCCATCCACATTCATAGGTCTTCCTTCTACAATGTCAAACTCCATCAGCAACTTTAATCCTCTGGACTTCACTCTAACAAACAACAAATGCATCCCACCCCAACCCCCCCCCCCCCCCCCAAACCACCCAGACCTCAGCTTTCCTTCCTCTGATGGGTGACTGGACTGCACCATTAGGTTTACATAAAGGAAGTTGCCTGGTACTCTTAGACACTATTCTTGTACACAGTCAAGTAGAATGAAAACACAGATGGACTTAAGATGCTTCACTAATAAGAATAATCAGTTCCTGTAAACCAAAGCAACGCAAAGATTGTTTTATAAGCCCCCAAAATCATGCCACATAAGTAATAATCTGCCAAGGAGTTGAGATTCCAAGACAGGAAGGGTCCATGGGAAATCCCATAAACCTCCCATGAACAACTTCATAGGCAAAACCAGTTAGACTGTTTATTACAGCAGCTTCCTTCACCTTGCTGATAGCCACGGCCAGGCTCTATTTCACCATGGGGGACAGGAGGGAGGGGAGTTTTTCTTTATAGAGATAACTAGTGCCTGGGAGAGGGAAAAGGAGCGGGGAGAGGTGAGGAGGGGAAAGGACTCCTGAGAATTATCAGAGAGGTCTGAACAGAAGCCTGGCAGATTTGGCTGCAGGCAAAGAACCTAACCATGAATGTGGGTGAGTGGCATGTGCCTTCCTGCAGTAAACAGTACACACAAGTGCTTCAGCCAGTGAGAACCTCTGGCACAACCAGAAATGCCCTCACAGCTCTCTGCTATCCAACTTGAGTCATCTGACTCTGTTTCACCTTGGTCAATAAACACTTAAGATCAAGGTTAAGGTATAGAGAGCCGAGGGATACAGACTCTTCTCCCAAACATGAACAGTAGGAAAGGTGAAGTAGATCTGTAAGTAGGCACCATGAAGCAAGCCAATACTTCGAAACCCACCAACTCTAGTCAGCTAAATGAAAAGTTAAATTAAAGGGTACTGTCCTAGAGGGACTAGAAACAACCCCTAAAATCACAAAGTAATCACGGATCTATTTGGAACAGCCACCTGAAATAGTCAATCAGGTGCTAAATGTTCTCATACCCAGGATAAACCTCTTTCCCCTGGTGCCCTTGTGCATGAAAAAGCATGACCTCTAACTTCTAATTCTAGAGGACCCCAGAGACGATTTCAAAAGCAAAACATGTTTTGATCAAGATAAGCTACTAACATTTTCCCCCCTTTGTATCTAGTGCTTGGTTTACAATGAAAAAAATAATTTTGTTTATTTCCTTAAAGAAGGAATACAAACACTGGTAGGAAGAGAACATTTACTGGGTTATATGATCTGAGCAGCCCAAGGGGTGTACACTGCACAAAGGTACTCAGCTGAGAGGGTGAGTGGGGCTGTGATCCTACTATGTTCTGCTCACCACGTCAGGTACTGCTGGCCCAAAAGGAGTGCCCTTCTGGAAGTTGTCTGTCTGGGAGGTACACCAAAGTGATGTGGTGTAATGGAAGAGTCCAGTGTTATAGGTGTGAAGACTTGGGTTCAAATCCTACTTTGCTACTTATAAGAAATGTGTCATTAGTAAGGTATATTAAATTCTGCTGACTCAGCTATAAAACGAGGATAAATCCTTCCAGGCATTTCATGAAAATTAAGGTAAGTTTCATTAGCACAATGTGTTATATTACTAAGAGGCAGTTCTTCTTTTAGAGACAGAGGTTCTAGAACTCCATGCTCTCTTGTGGAGTGAGATTTTTCAATTTATAGGTCATTGTTTCCTTATTCTGAAATTGTCTTTTTCATTGCATTAGGGCTTAATGCAATTCTCAGTTTTCTCTTTTAATGACTAACAAAATTAAATGAACAGGTTATGACTATGACTATGATAAGTCCCTCCTTGTGTGCAGGGGGATACCTATCGTTCAGGGGATGCCTGACCACAGATAGTACTGAACCCTACACACTATGTTTTTTCCTATACATTCATACAAACCTTTTTGCTTAAGGTTTCTCTGTAGCATATCCGAATTGTCAGCATCACCACTCTTGCATTTTGGGGCCGTTAAGTAAAATAAGGGTTCCTTGAACACAAGCACTGCAATACCACCACAGTCAACCTGATAACTGAGACAGCTAATAAATCACTAACAGGTGCGTAGCAATATAGCATGAATATGCTGAAAAAAGGGATGAATCACATTCTGGGTGGGACAGAGCAAGACAGCACAAGGCTCTATCATGCTACTCAGAATGGTACACAATTTAAAACGTATGAATTGTCTGCTTCTGGAATTTTCCATTTAAAGTTTATACCACGGCTGACCACGAGTAACTGAAACCACATACAAGGGGGGACTACTGTAGTTACATTTCCTGGTGGTGGTGTGTTCTGCTCTCCCTCATGTAGCATTCAAGCACAGATAGGAACTTTTGCTTCTAGCTAAGACAGAGTATTAGAGACAAGATTTACTTCCTGCCTGAAAGAACTAAAATCCACATAAAGCAATCAAGGTCACATTATAAAGCACTGTGATCCCAAGAGATGGGAAACAAATAATTGTTCAGCTTACTGCCTTGAGAATTTTCAAGCCATAGCACAAGGAGGGGAAATTCAAGTAGAGTCTAGAGGAACCCAAGTTGAGGAGGAGTTAAGAGTTTGGGGGGACCAAGGACTGAACAAAATCTGTTGGGCTGAGTACGAGAGAGGGGAGAGTCAAATGGAAAACTCTGGATCTGCCAAGGGTTCTCCTCAAGTACTTGCTGAGTACCAGTGTGCACATGTGTGTGAGGCAACTACCCAAGGAAAGGGTTAGAGGGAATAGTCCTATAATCCCACACAGAGCCAGGAACAGTGCTTGTACCTACTAGCCAAAATGGTAAACATCATGATTCAGAGGGCATCAAGTAATGTACTCATTTGAGTTTTACCTGAGTGGTGGGAAAAACTTAATCCTGTAGCAATCACTGTTCTGGCCCTATCTAACAAAGCTGAAAGCCAAGGCCCAATTGGGTCAAACTGCTTCCTAGTAACTTCATCACACTCTAGAGCAATGCTCAAGAACAGGCAGAGAAATACAAATACATCCAGCGGCCAACAAAGAAAAATTTACAATGCCTGACATCCAATAAGAAATTACCAGACAGGCAAAACAGCAAAAAGACCATATTGAGGAGGAATATCAATCCAAATTGAGCAATAAATGACACAAATGACAGAATTAGAAGACAAACATTTTAAAACATCTATTATAATGTATTCCTTATGTTCAAGAAAGTAGAGCAAGCCAAAACACATTAAGAGAGATACTGAAGATAATACAAAGATCAAAATCTAACATAAGATAGAAACAACAATCTCTACTGAAAAGTACATGTCTATAGATTTGGAACAGAAAGTACTTAAAATGAAACAGAGGGGGAAAAAAGACCAGAATAAAATGAACAGAAAGATAGTCAATGGGCTGTGGGACAACTTCACAAATATTTGTGCAACTGAAATCCTTAAGGGGGGAAAGAAGAACACACCAAAACAATTTGCAGAAATATTGGCTCCAAATTTTCAAAAACTGATGAAATCTACAGAACTATGAAATTCAATGAACTCCAAACACAAGAAACATAAAGAAAACTATACCAAGGGGCATGGCATGACAGAATCAAAGAAAATCTTAAGAAGTAGACTGGGGAGAATGAGACTTCTTGGAGAGTTAAGAATGACAATAGATTTCCTGTCAAAAACAATGCAAACCAGCGGACAGTGGAGTGAGCCCATCTTTACATCAATGGGGGGGGGGGGGGGGAGGGTGCAAGGAACCCTAGAATTCTATATCCAGCAAAACAGTATCATTTAAAAATGAAGATTCTACGGTTCTCATAAAATAAAAATATTTTCTTTGAGTGTGAGAAAGACCTTTAAAGACATTTTCCAACATACAAAAGTTGATTCATCCAACCCCAGCAGACCTATATAGAAATGTTAGTCCTTCAAGAAAAAGCAAAAGGGAAATGATCCCAGAAAGACGTTTAGATCTACAAAAAGGAAAGAACAGCACCAAAAATGGCAACTATTTAGATAACTAAAAAGAGAAGATAGGCTGGACACATCTACCCTTACTTTATATTTAATTCCACAATTATTTTTTGTGGTTATTAAAGATGTCACATAATATTCCTTTCCTCAATTTTGCCCCTTCCTTATTTCTTTAAGTAAAGACTATGTTTCAGTCAAGGTAGCTCTAGAATTTAAGATTATGACAGCGCTAATCCCTACTTTGTAAAATACTCTTCGAGGTTGTAACAACAAAATAATCTGCAATGGCCTGGTGAGTGAAGGCATCTAAACCTAAATCAAAAGTTAAGAGAAATAAATCTAAGGTGTGTATTGCTTGTTTTGCTTTGAATTTTGGCAATAAAAGCAAGGGCATTTAACATTAAACTATACCACTAATGCGTTTTGTTAGATGTAAAAATTATTTAGGCTCTTCAGTTCTTTAGGATGTTCACATCGAATAACTCCAATTTCTAAACAGTGCATGCTGCCAATCAAGAATCCTGTGTATGTGGGACTATCATCCTCTCAAACCTGGGTGTATAAAAGTATTTTATATCAACACAGTAACACAGAACAGAAATAACAAGGAAAACATTTACACTGGCAATTCACCTGTGGGGGGGGGAAACCTGTTAAAAGCCTAGGAGAATTCTCAGTGTCTTCAACATGCACTCATATCCAGAAACTAAACTGCTCTAAGTCATGGCATCCTCACCCTGAAAACAATTCACATCCTAAATCCAGTCTACTAGAAGAGGACTACCTTTGAACTTAGTAAAAGTCTTCTACTATCAAAGGCCTAGCTAAAATACAGCAGCTCTTTTATTTAACGGAAAGAAAAACAGTTATGTCTTTGCAGAGGCACAGTCTGCACTTCTTACTCCCTTGGAGTTTGTTTTTAAAAGTGTGTCAGAGATCTTAGCGTTAAGTACTGGCAAACTAGGGGCTTCCCCCCAGGTGAAGCAATGACTAACCTGTAAATAGCCAAGATGGAATCTGCTCACCAACACCTCACAGACCTCAACCTCATCTCACTTCTGCCTGCTCCATGCAAGCAAATACCTGGTCACACCAAGCTTTGAGAAGGAAATTTTGCGCTATACAACCACAAAGATCCTTCCTGTGACTCAGTAACTTCAAAAAAGGGACAAGCGCCCACACTGTTCCATCTGCCCACAGATAGCTGCTGACGGTGGTGCCATGGAAGGAAGATAGAAATCACAATTTATACAAAAATCAAAACCCCTGTAAACCACATTTGAAAAGTCTCCGATGAATGTACATATTCACATGTAGCAATTCATGTGCCACATACACTGATGACAGCTATAACATCTAGCACACAGTCCTCATTATACACCGGAGTGATCTTCATGAATTAACTTGTTTAGCACACAAAACCACCATGAGGTGGTTACTATTGTCATCGACATTGCACAGGTGAGAAAACTGAGGTCCAGTGAGTGATGTTACAGACCTGCCCAAGAGTACATGACAAGCAGATGGTTGAACCACAATGTCTGGCTCCAGTCCATACTCTTAACCACTGTGCCACATACAAGGTCGCCATGACATGGCCCTAAGAACAACCACTCTCTTTACATTTTTCCTGTTTAATCCCTCCACCAACCCCAAAATTAAATATATATAGTTAATTTTACTATGTACATGAGTGGTCAATTCAAATGACCCTTTGTGGACCATGCATTTTGGATCTTCCATATACTTATACCTAAAAATATGCCATCACCAACTTCTTCGTACAACACCTTCCTTTCCAAGCAGATAGCCTATATCCCCATAACAACCATTCCAGAGTTTCTCATGGTCAGTCCACACCTGACAGACAAAACCTGTCCACTCTGATTCCTGAAAATACTCGGATGCTTCCTGCAGGAAATGCAAATTTTAAAACAATCAAGTGTAATGGGATGGGCAATATAAGGTAGAAAAGAGGGTAAGGAGCTACACATGGCCACCATCAAATTCAGAAGAGGCCTATTAAAGGCTGAAAGTCTACAGTTTCCATTCTCAACAGTAAAAACTACATTATAAAAATGATTTTAAACACCTGCCATAAATGATAAAAAAAGAAAAGGAAAACCAACACCCAGCAACTCCCACCACACAAAGTTCCTTAGCTCGTCAATGGCTGGGCAGCTCTGTCCATCAAAGAGGCAGAACTTCTAGAGAGAGGGTGGCTTTTCCTTTTTCAAAGAGTGTCTTTAGATGATGACCTTTTAATGGCTAGGAAAAATGATACCTTTTATTTTTAGTTCAGTAAAGAAAAATAAATCCCATAAACTCTGGATTCTACTGCTTTCTATGTGCCAAAAAGTTTCCCAACTTCATTTAAAACCAATGGCATCAAGTACTTAGGGCAAACATAGCTTAGGGGGTTTCCTGTAGAAAAATAACACTTTGTAAACACATAGGACGTTCATCATCAAAAAATGGAATTGTTTCAATTTATAGGTTGGAAATTCAGGGCAAGGTTGAACTAATAAGACTGGAATAATCTACACCTCAGACTTTAATTTTTCTTAAGGAAGTCACACACATAAATTCCTTTCTTTCCCCCTCCCCACCAAGACAAACGGCATATATTAACTGCTGGTTCTAAAACCATGTACCTAGAAAGAGTAATTAACTGTACAAGAAGAGCTAGTAATTCATATCACTCCAAAAACTTAGAAATTGCTTTTTCCAAAGCAAATATATAAATCATGACCCTGGATTTTTACAACTCAATGTGTGATTGTATAAATGACCACAGAGAATGCAAATAAATAGTCAATAAGACAACATGCTCTTCCCATGTATATGTGAGGCTTAGGCAATTTCAGACACAAGGTTAAAAGTAGCATCTAGTCAACAATCCACCCTACCCTTTAAGTAAACATTTTGAAATAACCACTTTAAATAGTTACTCTAAACTTGACTCATCAGCAGAGGCGCCACACTTAGTCAAGTATAAGATAAAATATATGTAAAGTGAAGGAAAGGGAAGCACTGCGGTATGAACAGCGCACCAGCAATTTTCAACCGGTATGCAGCAAGAACCTTTAAAACATGCACTACCTGACTATTTAGTCAGGGGCACTGACCTCTTTTCCCTTAGAATGTCAAATTAAAAAATGACAACAGCCAACACAACAATAGCCATCTAGTGTGAATGAATCAAAATTATACCTTTTTTGTCAGATCAGTAAAAAATATTTTTTGGCATGCTGCAGAATTTTAGTAATTAGTTTGTGTGTGCCATGGGATGAAAAAGGTTGAAAATCACTGCAATATACTAACAAAGCCCCAAGAAGTCAGGTTCCAGTTCACACATTCTGCCTTAGATGATAAGGTTCCTACCAAATTATTTATACTAAATATTCATACTAACTACCAATGAGGGATAAAACAAGTGAGCAGGAAAGTATTAAGTTATTATTTTGAACTTGCTATGTACTTTGCAACATAGTGAAATGTATGCCCCAACTACAATACCTGTTTGTAAATTACACAATCCTCCACCTGTAACACAGGCTAGCACAGACCAGCCCTAAATCTAGCCTGACCAGTCAACCCTTAATCTACAGTAAGTTGTTGATGGATTTCACTAGTAGTATGACCACAACCAAATAAAATGCTTGCTATGAGTCTTCAGAGTTCAGTAAAACAACATGCTTAGCACACGTATAATTAGAGCAGATTAGCAATAGTGAAATCTGCCTAAATTCACTCTGAACAAAGTTTCTCTTTTCCGCTGGACTGGAGAACTAAAGCTAAATGCTTTGCACACAGCTGCCACACACCACCAATGTACCATGCAAAGAGGAAGCCGGCGGCATGTCATCTGCGAAAGGAGAGGAGAATGATGCCTACACTGATCTTCGTCATCACACTCCCACGCTGCCTGGGTCCTACCAAAGGTGAGGGTGATGGACAGCTCCACAATACAGCTAAAGAACTTGGTGCTGTCACTTCCAACCACACATTCATAGACTTTTGCTCCCCAAATGGAGATGAAAGATGATGCCAGATGCATGACTATCCACCCATGTTTGGAAGCATGGGTAACATTACACATTCCATCATATTTACTGGTGTGGTTTAGCACATCCTGAGCTCCCTCTCTTGTGATGATGCAGTTCTCAAAATGGGGCAGAGTGAATATTTTTTACAGAGTACCTGAAACATAATAGGCTTGTCACTGAGACACTCACCAAAGTGTCTTTAAAAAGAGTTGCATACAATGCCCAGTACACTGGCAGAGATACTTTTTATATATGCTTGCTAACTGCTAACAACAAATCCAGTGACATCCAAGACACAGTGCTGACGATTAAGAGAAAATGAGGATGGCCCAGCCAGTGTTGCTCAGTGGTTGAGCGTCAACCCACGAACCCAAAGGTCACAGGTTCAATTCCCCGTCAGGGCACATTCCTGGTTTGGGGGCTCAATCCCCAGTAGTGGGCATACAGGAGGCAGCCGATCGACGATGTTTCTCTCTCATCGATGTTTCTGTCTCTCTAGGCCTCTCCCTTCCCCTCTCTCTCTAAAAATCAGTAAAAACATATTTTTTTAAAGAGAGAGAAAATGAAGGTAGAAGTTAATACAGACTCTGTATCATGGAGTTTTTTAAACAAAGACACTCCATGATGGTGAAAAATAAAATACGACTTGGGGTGATACATCTCAAATTTCAGATCTAAAGTATAGTTCTGTTAAGGATTTCAAATATCTACACATGGCTAATCTTGTCCTTTCCCTTTGATTTTCCACCATACTCAGTTCTTCATTAAATATAAACATCCAGATAGTTTCCAAAAAGTAACTAGAGTAAACAAAGTAGACCAGACCGGGGAAATTTTTTTTCCTTTTCCCCAACCTCTCAAACTAGCAGATTCTAAGAAAATGTCATTAATCTAGTCACATCCAGGAAAACATCAAGTATGAGAACAGAAAAGGAACAAAATGAATTATAAATTGTAAATGGGGGGGGGGGAACAACACATGAGATATGAACTAAAGCAGATAACTAACAAAGGGTTTTTAAAACACCCAATAAAGCATTATTATATAATGTCACCGCCACTGTTTGACCATGAAACCACAAACTCTTAACTACCACGGCCAACTTCCTTATCCAACTATCTTAAGTTTATTTAAGAACGTCATTTAAAAAAAAAGAAAAACAACTTGATGGTAAATTAAAAGTTTTAAGAACCAGTTCCACAACTACTAACCTGGGGTTAAACACCACATGGATTTTGCTTTCCTGATGAGGGGGGAAAATATTTCAGAAACACCACATTTAATTCTTCAAATTCTTAGAAACATTTCTCTTCAGGAACGGCTAAATACCAATATACTCAAGAACTACTACTGATGAAAATTCGTGAAAATGAACAGTTAAGATAGGAATTACAAATTGATGACTCTGGCCAATTTTTATGGAAGGAAGATGTTTTCTTTGGCCCATATCATTTTTTGTGTACTTATTTTTAGTTATAATTATTAGTGGACAATATTTTGAAACCAGGACATTTAATATAAAAATTCAGAGCTCTGACTCTTCTATGAAAAATCAGTAGGCTAGGCCCATGTTTGTTCCCATGTGGCAAAAAACTGGCACCTAGTTTGCAGTCCCTGGTTTAAGGCACCAATACTTTCAGCCTTGGGTACTAACCTTTTCCTCGACGGCCCTTCTTCAAAATCTGAAGAACTAACATCGTTGCTAGTAGAGGACACTTGGGATGCATCATCCTTCTCATTCTCTGACTGTTCTGATGCTGGTCCTAATCCCTTAGACTGGCCATTACCAAGGAGCCCTACGAGTGAGAAAAGGGGACAAACACTTAAACACATGACATCAGGAAGCAGCACTTTACCACAGTTAACCCTACACAATGGCTCATGATGGAAAGAAAAGAATTGAAAGGCACATATCCCGTTTAAATGGGGGGGGGGGGGGGGTCACACCTCATCTACTTTGAACCCTTTACAGGAGTGAATGCCTAACAAAGAAAAAATTTAATAGTAAAAAATTCAAGAAGAAATTTTTAATTATAATAATATACTGTAGGGTGATTTTTTAAAGTACATAAACATCTTTCAGGGCTGGGGGTGGAAAGGAAGAAAGGCATCTTAAGTATTACCATTTCAAACTAGTTATCCTTCAAGGGCTAAATATTTACTCTAGAAATACTGAAGTCCTTTTTGGAATTGCCTTCGGGAACGAGTACCTGCCACACAATAAAAGTATCATTACTTTATAGTCGTATCTTAGTTATTAACTAGAAATCCTACCACCCAACTTCCTCTTCATAGCAATCCACTGTATTGGGCAGTCACCATATTTGCCTTTGACTGTCTCAAAGGATCAAGACTGTTTATGACTGTGATTATGGCACCATGCAGAAGGAGGAGTCATGGAGGCCCAGGATGTGTAATCACACTGACGAAAGGCACTAGGGAAGGGTTATGCCACATAATACGTAAGTATTTTAACAAGTAGCAAGGACACACTAATGGGTGACAGTTGAATAAAAGCCTGGTGGGTCCACTAGCATTCAGATGACCTAGCATCTACGGTTCTTGATACAACTTAGGTTCTACCCATGGGGAAGCCTGTACCAACACAAGTGTCCACAGCAACTGGCCCCCAATTTCACTGTCTAGTCACCAGCCTCGGGGGCAGCAGAAATGCTAGCACAGCGTCTGTAAAACAGCCATGGTGGTTTGCTTTTAAATGAAGCCAAATGTGCAGGTTGACCCCTTGAATTTTGTTCTTCCAACCCTCCCACCAATTTTGTACACACTTAATTCGCTGTATTCAATCCCTTTTTGGTTGAAAGAGTGGTTCCTATTAGTTGCACTAAACACTATGTAGAATCCAGTATCCTATATATTTGTTAAAATTTTCTGAAAGAACAGAGTACACTGCAACAGAGCCCTGGGACTTGACCTGTTTATTCATGCATTTCCCTAATTATCTATTTTTACATCATTTCAGAGTATTTGTAATAACATGAGGTTGGAAATCTAATACAGTGCAGTAAATACAATCCCATGGCTGTCACTGAGACTTGTGGCTTTGGGAGTCATGAATACAATATGGAAATGAAAATATACACAACTTCCCAAAGAAAGAGAAATGTGGGGAGTCTGCACTATGAGGCAAAAAGGAGACAAAACTGTATGGAAATCTATGAGTCTAAGAGTAGAAACGTAACCAATGTTTCAAAGATTAGAGCTGTGCTATCCATTACAGTGGCCACTACTGAGCATTTGAAACATAGCTAGCATGGATGAGGAAATAAATTTTCATTATTAATGTAAAACAGGGCAACTTGCATTTTATTATTTCACAATAATTAATTCTTAACATATTTGGGATATATTAAGTCAAATATACTAAAATTAATCTTACCTGCTTTTAGATATTTTAATGCAGCTCTAGAAAACTAAAACTGCATATGAGGGTTGAAATTATGCCTCTATGCGTCAGCACTAAATGAGAGCACTTTAGTAATGTCACACTGGGGGTAGGGGGATGCTTGCCTACCCAAACAGTAGGAAGATACATACAGTGGTACCTCAAGTTTTGAATGTACTCTGTTCCGGAGACCATTCAAGTTCTGAAACATTCAAAAACTGAGGGATCAACAGACGACAGCTGGGCCTCAGGATCTTGCCCTCAGTGGAAGCCTTGTGGTGTGTTCGACTTCTGAGGCGTGTTCGAAAACCGAAGCATTTGCTTGCAGGTTTACGGTGTTCATAAACCAAAATGTTTGTCAACAGAGACATTCGAAAACCGAGGTACCACCGTAATACTAAACCGAGTTAGGAAACTGGCCCAGGTACATAATATAACTCATACTTGTAAAAAGAAGACAAGATGGATGAACTGCCACACTTGAAAAGAATGGAAAATTCAAAGTAAAAATTCTGGTTACAGAACCATAGGTAAAATTAATGAGAAAAAAAGCAGATATGCATCTTAAATATGTGCTGAGTTCCAAGTTCTCAATAGTACATAAGCACATAAAAGAGAAGAAAGCAGGAAAGAAAGGAGGGAATATAAATTCATCCACTCATTTTCTTAACGCCTCCCACATGCCAGGGATACAAGAGTACCAAACAAAGTCTAGGTTCCAGTGAGAGGAGACAGATCTACAAACACACATGGATGCACTCATTAGTAGTATGTGCAAAGAAGAAACTTTGCACTTTTAGGGCAAGAAAAAGTGATAGGGGAGGGCAATGAATGTGAACCAATGGAGTCGGCAAGCAAGCTCACAATACCAGCACAAGAGCCGAACTGGAATTTTCAATATTCCTAAAAACAAAATATGAAAACCGGTGGTGACGGTGTCGGTGAAGGAGGAAGAAGAGATTTGCTGTTGTTTGTTTTTTGGGGTTTATTTGGCGAGCCTCAATTTTAATTTTTTTTATTATTGACACTATTGTAGATGTCTCCTTTTCCCTTCCCTTTGCCCCCCCCTCCCCCACCCCCCCAGCCTTTAACACATTGTCTGTGCACATAGGCTATGCATATATGTTCTTTGGTTCATTTCTTCCAGCCCCTTCTACCCATCTCCCCTCGGAGATCTGTCAGGCCCTTCCATGCATCCATGCCTCTGGTCCTATTTTGTGCGTCAGGAAAAAAAGAAAGAGGTGCTGGTTTTGAAAGCATATTTGGATCAAGGAGGAAATAAGAAAGAACTAGAAGTTGCCAGGTGAAGGTGGGGAAGTAATGCTGCTGTACCCTTTGGTACATAACAAGACCTTAAGTATTTGCTGAGTGAGGAAGCAGAGAGTGAGTCAGTGAGTGAGTGATTTAGCAGAGACAAGTTAAGCTATTCAATGACAGCTATACACTTGTCCTTCTAACAAGAATAATCTCAGTAGATTGTAAACAGTAGTAGTGATTCTCAAACTTGAGCATGAATCAGAATCACCTGGAGGGCTTGTTCAAACAGTCCCCTAGGCCTCAACTGTAGTTTATGCTATTCCAACAAATTACCAGATGGTGTTGATGCTGCTTTGGCTGGTCCAGGGACCACCTTTTGAGAATCACTATTGTAGAGGAAAGCAAACCAGTAAGAGACGTAGTTGCCCTAAAACACTATAAAGCTCTGGGCAAGTGTAAATGAAATCCCAGAAAAGCAATTATGATTGCACAAACTATCACCATACAACTCACAGTGAGGCACCCAGTCCCAAAGTTCTGTATGGGCAGTCTTCCACCTTTATCAATAACTTGTGAAGTGAAAGAAGGTGCTTACAAAACATACACAAAGCTATAAGAGTCAGCTAATGACAAATACAAACTTGTAATAAGTAATAGGCTGGGGAAGAGTATTCATATCTTAAGAGGGATAGATGTAAAAAGGCATATAATGTTTCTCCCCTCCAAAAAATCAACTGTCCAAGCATGAATGCAGGGAAGCTGGATGGGGAAATTTTAGATGAAAAATGGGGAATTTTAATGACTGTATATTAGCTCAATGTGAGGCAAACAGATGAGGATGATCTGAAACACTAAGTCAAGACTAAGCTACATTAAAAGGAATAAAAGTAGTGGGTCCACTATTGAGAAGCCTCACCAGACTAATCTCTTCAAAGAGCTCCAAACTTTCCCCTCACCCCAAGGATTAACAATGACCGATTACCTCAACTACAAGAGAGGTAGCTTGTGAACTGACTTTCCAGCGTAGGAAAATGGGGCCCAGGAATAGGAAATTGATTGCCTGTTATGTAAATTGAGGACCTTAGCTTTTCCTAGCCTTTATAAGGGGTGAGACTGATTAGTTCTGCATATGATCGCCTTTTGCAATTCGAGTACTCCCATCTTTGTCAGCACAAAGAAAATTTACATTTATTTTTAGTCTACCTGGTTGGATAAATCTGGGCTTTTTCTTTTGTACACACCTCCACACACACACACTCTTTTTACATCTCCAGTGTGCTGGCTACCCCCTTTCATTTTGAATGTTTTCATCCAAATCGTACTGCCTGCCCAATCCAGAAGAGCCAGGTCAGCAAGATGAGCTATGATGATGCCACAGGGCAGAACACCCATTATTATAACATTAGACAAGCTAATGGGTGCTGCCTTCTCCTTCCCCTAACAAAGCCCTGTCAACAATTTTTTAATTATTTTTAGTCAATGAGAAATTATGAAAAGGCATCCCCCCCTCCTTCAAACACAAACCGATTTTATTTTTCCCGACCCCTCCCCCAGCCTACACAAACCTTTGTTGGGGAGAGGAGGGTAAATAGAAGAAACTGAATGGCCCAAAGAGTCAGTCTCCTCACATTAGCATTTGTTCTCCTCTATTAATATTCAGTAGGTTGAACTTAAATTAAACCACGTCTATTGTCTTTCACAAAAGCAATAAATATGAGCTGAAAATCCAAATCACCGCAGTAAAGGCAGCCTAGGGACTGCCTGCAACCTCAGCTAGTCACCATCAGCTGACAGGAGCAGCATGTCACAGGCCAGAGACCACGCACCCACCGTGGCAGTGCCCGATCTCACAAGCTGAGAACCCCAAGGAAATCAGGTACAACAGAACCTGCCACCAAATTCAGGACGTTTTCATCCCATCTTCCAAATTAACAAGGAATGAAAGGTGGAAGGCATACACTAAAACCGTCTTCTTTCTAAGCCTGGAACAGCAGCAGCAAAGGGGAATAAAAATTCCTGCTCTTGATCTCCCTCTTGCCTTAACATAAAGGGGGTTAGGAAAATTGAAACATAAATGAGGCCAAGGATTCCTTTAATTGAAGAAACTTCAACTAAGCAACTGATGAGAGCCACCGATTTCAGAACACAAATGCCATAGAGAAGGTAATTCTTTAGTAATATCTGTAAAAAGGACTAGAATGTATGTACTGTCCTTATAATTTTGTGATGCTTTAGACACAAAGGCGTTTTACTCCCATTAGCTACATATACGTAACAATATAAAACCCAAGAAAAATCTAATGCCTCTGTTTCACAGGAGCAATGTTTAAGGTAGGGTTAAAGAGAAAAGAAAAACAAGGAGACTTTGAAGCTGTTCCCGAGCTTCCAAAACATCTGGAGCACACCAGACGCATTACCATATTAGGGAGAGTCAATGTATTTGGCTTTGTTGTAGGAGGGATGCACAAAAGGTAATTCTGTATTATAGAGCCAATGCCCGTCTGTCACCCTGTCACTGTGAGACAAGGTATCACATTACATATTAAACAGTCAGGCATCCAAACAGAGCTTTCATTTTCAGCAGCTGTGTGTGCGCGAGAGTGTGTTGGGGGATGGGGTTGGCTGCAGTCCTCTGAGTTGAGAGAAAAATTATAAAAGCAGCCCCCTTGGTTGAAGTAGAACCCTCTCTGAGGTATTCAGAATGCAGAGCTTGCTGCCACTAGTAGTGAAAAAGAAAGCCTATTTTCACTCAAATTTTGAGAGAAAAATTGGTTTGCTTTTTGCATTTGGATGCTAGAGAAAATCTGGTTCAGGCCAGCTTCGCAGGGTCAACAGGAATATGGAGTTTAAACCCAATTGTACACATCTGGGCTAGCAGCTAAGCTTTTCAATGTATCCTAGGTACCAGGAAGGGGTGAGCAGTGCAGAGATGTCAGGGAAGCCAAGCCCAGGCTGGTCCACTGACATCCTCTCTGTATGGAAATGCTGAGAGGGTTGGGGACAAATGACAATCGTGAGGCATGATGTCACAGCCACACTCAAGGTCAGCGAAGCACAAATGAAAGAGGTTTAATACCTCGGCTTATGGAAAATAATTATCGCTTTCCCTCAGGAGAATGGCTCCTGAGCAGACCAGGGCTCCTCTTTGTCTACTCTCAAATAGGCTATGGAGACTTCCCATTCCAACCAAGAAAATGCAGTCCAAAAAGAGCCAGGGGTCAGAGTCCCAAGACACAGGGGCAACATGGGTTTTTGTTAGTTTAACACCGAAAAGGAAGGAAGGAAGGTAGGTAGAATCAATCGATCCCACGGGAGCCCTTCACAGCCACCAGACCTTCATTCCCCACAAAACCTTTTAGGGGATTCTAAACTTCTTTTACATGCTCAGTATTTTGAGAAAAAGTGTTGATAAAAACCTGGCACGGTAACAATTAGTAACATGGAAAAGTTGGGCCACTGGATAAGCAAGAAAATCATCTGACCCTCTCCCTTTTTTTCTATTTCAGAATCAAGCAAATGGTTAATTTTGAGAGTCAAGCAGGAAAAAAGACAGGCAGAACCTGGTAAGCTCAGAAGGCATTCCTCACCTTTAGGCACAAAGGAATGAGGCCAACAGACATGTCACATTTACACACAGGAAGGATGACGGCATCACTGCTATTAGGAAAACAGCCCTATTCTAGCTGTGTAAACCTCAAATGAATGAAGATCATCAAAAGACAAAAGCTCTCTCCTTCGCAAGTCCTTACCAGGAGTCACAAGAGCAGAGAAAACACAGGTCATGGAGAGGAGGTTTGAAAACGACAACCAAAAAGCCACGGCTGAACTTCATTCCATACCAAAAGCACTCAGTGGGAAGGATCCATGATCTCTAGGGAAGATTTCTGGACAAGCCCAGAAGCTACTGAAACTCTAATGATCACAATAGTGAGCAAAACACACTGTGCATTTGGGTGCAGCTCCCTTACTTCTTTGGGGAAAGGGCTCTTCCTCCCTCTACTCTCTCTTCCATTCACTAATTCTTCAGCCTTAACATGATTTTTATAAGAATCAGAAGTATAGTATCTTGAATAATTATTATTATTAAAATATAAACATCCACATTGCTCTACAATGAGAAGTTGTTCTTTTGCAACAATCATCGTAACTCATCTATCCTAGGCCAGAACTCCTCTAGGCCTATACCCATCCCAACACCTTATTAATTTTATACACGCAAACCAGTCAAGTACATGCCTCCCAGGCAACCCAGTTATAACTGTCCATCAAAAGCAGGAATCCTTGGAGTCCTCTAGGACATGCAACTCAAGCTTCCATCAACTAAGTAAAAGGGTCCCACTGTACAGATGGTCCAGCATGGAACACCCCAGAGGTTGAAGACTGCCTTCCACATTCAGAAGAAAAGTGATTAAAGACATTGTTGGGCTGGTGGGAAATGAACTGCAGAACAATGGCAACACTGCAGAGCATGGTAGAGGTAAACAGGGGGCCCTTTGCAAGAAATTCTTAGCTAAACATGTTCCAAGTTTTATGTTCAGATAACCTGACATGCCAAAATCCAATTTTACAAATCATGGAATTAGCACTTCTCAAAGAAGATTTCCATTTACACAGCATGTTCTCAGATAGCTAGTGGTGTTCTCAGAGAGCTAGTGCTAGTTACCTTTAAGTAATGGCAATGTGTGTGTGTGTTTATAATCTTTAAAGCTTCACACCATCCTTGTATTTACCCACACAAATGTAAGTTACTCAAAGAAACCGGCTCTCAAATATTATTAGCAAGTCTCTACAAAGTTAAGCAAAGCTGGCTTTAATAAAAATCAACAAACCCCATCAGGTTACTCGTTTGCATATAGTAGTCTGTGATGATAAATGGGCACAACTCAATACTGTGTCCTGACTGACATCATAATTTGTGGATAAGTAAATAGTCACACCCTTACCCCCAGACCTCTCTGGCTGCCTTGATTCCCTAAGACAATACAAGTGGACCCCACAGAAGTTCTACATTGTTTTGTCTGTAGTATGACTGGGAGGAGCAGGTTTCCCTGTACCTTCATTACCTCACTCATACATAGGCCAATCAACTGCACACCCACTTTTCAGATGAATATGAGAAAGGGTTAAGTAGGTTATTCAAAGTAAAAAAACAAAAATAAAAATCTGCTGACAGCATACAAGTTCAGAGAGGCCTACTGCCTCTCAGAGCACCATTCTTTCCCCTGCTGAAGGAGAATGGAAGCAGAACAGAAAGCAGAGTCCCAAGCATGTGGCCACAGAATCTGTAAAATAAATGGCACCTAAAATTCATTCGTGTTTTTTCTAGTAACACAAACATGGATTAATGCATGAAATATGGGAGAAGAATCGAGAGCACTGGAAGTTTAAAGCTTTAAGGTCTAATGTAAAACCACTTAGTATCTATTTAGATGCCTCAGTTTCCTCCATCTTTCAAGGAAAGAAGACAAGAGGTAGAGAAAGTCTTCAGAGAAATAAAACCATCATGCTGTTTATAAAGAAAACCAAAGCTATGGTGAGAATGAACTAATTAACTTTAAACAAACATCTATTTTTAAATCCTGGGAAATGATCACATACATTGGCAATAAAATCAAAGGACCAGCCATAGCTGGATGGCATTCAGACCCCAGATAGAAATGTCTAAATTCTTACATGTCTGGCTAAAACTGCAGATTTGGCCAAAATGGTCAACAGAGCTAACTGCTTTAAGAGCGACATTAATTCTCTCTTGTAAATTTCCACAGTGCCTTTGCAGGAGCCACCATTGCCCCTAGGGAGGATATCAAAGGTAAAAGAATATTAATATTAAGCAAATCACAACACTTTTTACATACTCATATACATAGCACCTTGTCATCCATAATGGATTTAATCAGGACCCCAGCAGGGAAACCCACAAAAGGCCTATTTCTCCAACAAAAGCCATACCAGCCTGAAACAAATCTAGAGCTATTTGGTTTTTATTTTATTTATAGGAACAGACCTTCTATCCCAGGTTCCTCAAGATAAGCCACCAAAAACTGCACCTGACAGACCCGTGGAGCAGCCATCCTCAGAGCCGGATCATTGCAGAGAGGCAGAGACCGAGAGGAAGGACAGAGGGAGGGAGGGAGGAAGTCAGAGCGCGGAGAGGCAGGCTCCCGAGCACTTGTCAACAATCCTCCCAGTACGTAATAAGCAGGCGGCAGCGCAGATTCCGGCAGTGCAGATTCCGCGCAGCAATAGGACGGCCGCGCACGGGGGAGGGGAGGCGGGGATGCTCGAACCAGAGAGAGGAGGTTATTTATGTGGATGGGAGGGAATCTAACACCCAAGAGGTGGGGTCTGGGCTTTTCCCCCCTCCTCATAAATTAAAATATTTTAAAAACGGAAAAGAATGACTAGCTTTCCATCCTGCAATTTCCCCAACCTGCAATGCAGACAAATCCTTATTTTAGGACTTCTGACATGGGGGTGGGGGTAGGGGCACCTTTGATGGGGGCAGTTCACACTTCCCTATGCCCAGTCTGTCAGATAGCCACCCCCACACATGCACACACTCCACCCCCACAGATGGCAGGGGTCCATGGCACATTTTCAATGGCATCCCTTTTTAATATCATAATCTGTGTCATTCAGCACTTGCCTTTTATTTATTTTTATTTGTTTTTTTGGCTTGGAAACCTGGGCAGCTCTCCAGACAGACTGCAGAAATCTCTTTCCACATGCTCCTCCTCCAGCCCACCTTCCCCCTCCCTCCAATTCCAGTGACCAGGGTGCTTCATTACTTATGTGAGGACCACATGGGCCACAGCTGCCCTCCCCACCCTAACACATGGACACCCCTCCCCCAGGCACATAAATTCATCTAATCTAATAAAATAGAAGCTGTTTTCCCTCATTGTTTCTCGAGGATCTTTCACAAAACAGGCTCTGTGGCCTGGCAGCTGCGAGAAGGGTGAAAAAGGCAAGAATCCAACAAGGCTGGCCAGCTCCCTGGCCTCAGTTAACTGGAGCTTGCATCTCCTTTCATATGTCATAAGCTTTTTGGCTTTTAAAGTCAATTCTTTTGAAGCTTTTAAACTTCAGCTGGCAATTATAATGTCCCAAACACATGCTCTGAACACCACCCCACACTTTCCTCTTTACGCTTTTCCAAAGGGGAAGAGATGGTGCATCACCCTCAAGAACCCACAGGGCATTGAGGCATTAAGAGTTTTCCTCACAGATTCACCCAAAGGGAAATTGGGAAAGAATGCCCATTACCACCACTTTTAATTTGTTGTTGTTATTTAACCAATGAAAAAGCTCCTTCTGGGCTTTACACAGGTTGAGTTATTTAGGCCTCACAAAACCCCTGAAGACAGACACTAGTTTTGTTCAGGATATCTAACAGACAAATGACCAGGGCATATCTACCTGCCTCACTTCTAAACAAAAAAATGCCAGAAGGTAGGTGATAGTCTTCCCTAATCTCTACTTGGTATCCACCACTTTAAAACATCCCCCATTTTACAGGTGAGTAAACTGAGGCATGTGCAGGTATGGTTCTTACACAAGATCACAGAGCCAGTTTCTTGGACGGTCTTAACAAACAGAAGGCCTCAGTGAATCCTGTGGTGTTTGGGGACAAGGACAAGTAACACACTGGAACAACCTCACTAAAGAATTCCCTGCGGAACATACGTGCAATTGGAAAATCCCTCCCCAGTCCTTCCACGCCCAGTGCGAGCCCACGGAACAGGCTCTCATTGCCTTCTCTCCAGGGTAGCACAGTATATTCCTATCATGTTGAACAACTGGTTGGCACGTGTCCCACTGCAGTATAAGTCATACACAGTCAATTAAAGGACATTTAAGGATGACTGTTTGGTTTTTTTCCTCTTCTGTGTTCTGGTGCCTTCACTAATAATCAAAAGCACCCAAAAGAGAGAAGTGGAAGGGAGATATGAGACAGATATTTGAATGTATGGTAATTCTGAGGAAAGGTTAGTAAGAAAGTAGAAACCACAAGACATAAACAACTGGCCAGAAATGAAGCCTGAGGCTGACCTATGGATACTTATCCCCAATCATCTGAGGGAGTACACAGGCCATCAGCAGTGCACTCCCTGACTTCACAGCTGCTTCCTCTTCCCATTAACTACAAAGGTAACAAGGTATTTAAAATGAAAAAGGTAAGACCTAACAGGATGTTGGCCCCAGGCTGCTTTTACTTCCAAAACTATTATCAGCATCTGATTGCTCTCAATATTTCCTAAAATAGATGCTTAGGTAGCTCAGTGTGTCCAACTCTGGTGCTGTTGGGTAAGGAAGGAGAGCTGGAAAACTCTTGCCTATGAAGGTCAGTAGGTTTTGGACTGTTTAGATAAAATGCTGGTTTACCAAAGAGGAAATATATCAACAGTACCAGACAGACTAAAACACTCTCTTAGAGACACACAATAAAACTGAGAGCTAGGTTCAGTATAAGAATAGCACCACAATCCTCACTATTTAAATCCTGAAAAGAGGAGAGGGTATAAAGGGTGAGACTGGCAAGCACTATTTCTTTGTTCCAAGTTAACATGATTGACAGTACCACCAGCTAAGCTTCAACAGTCAAAGATCAGAGCAAGTCCCAATTCTTAAATGAAGACTTCTCAAATATTATCAACTTCAGTCTCCCCCATTTTAGTTTTTAATAAAAAAGAATATCCGCCAGCCCCCAGTCAAACCCAATTACTAAAACATTACCTATGTGCTTCCGCCCTTCCTATTTAATTATTTTTAAGGTACAGCACAAATATGTATGCCTAAATAGTATACTGTTTCACTGTGCTTGATTATGAACTTTACAAAAAGAGTATCACACTGTGTTTAGTCCCAGGGAACTTGTTTTTTTCCCAGCTCAACATGAGGTTACTAAGACCCATCCATGATTTTGCTTACACTTTGCCCATTCATTTTCACTATTATTTATCATACTCCATTTTATGAATATTCCACAATTTATTCTGATTCTGTTTTAAAGTGTTGCCAGTCTGTTGCTATCACAAACCATACTGCAAACATTCTTCTGCTTGTCCTCTGGAAAGCAGGCACTAGACTTACTCTGGGATACATACCTATGGGTGGAATTATTGGAAATTATTGAATATGCAAATATTCAAATTTACAAGTTAACGGCAAATCAATTTCCAAAGCAGGTGTCAATTTTTCCTTGTGCACCAGCAATGTATCACGGTAATCTCTAAATATAAAGACCTCCTATTACTCAAGACTCCAGAGAACAAGGCACTCCAATTGCTACTTCAGAACAGAACAGATTCAGAAAGGATCTCCTTATCCTAAGAAATGCAGTGCTGCCAGCCAGGTATATGGCCGCCATCCCACCTAATTATCACCTAAACACCAGGACATCTGAAGACATATTTTGCTCGTGAGAACTTCAGAATCAAGGACCTACCTATGTGCATAACTATTTCATTACCTCTGAGCTGGGCAAACTCCAGCAGCCCACTGGCTGCACTTCTCATTTTAAAAATATATGACTGCCTGGCCAGGGCTTTGCTCAGTGGTTGAGGACAGACCTGTAATCCAGGAGATCGAGGTTCAATTTCCGGTCAGGGCACATGCCCGGGTTGTGGGCTCGATTCCGGGGGGAAGGGGGGGGCAGCCGGCGCGTGATGGAGGCAGCCGATCAATGACTCTCTCATCACAGATGTTTCTCTCTCTCTCTCTCCCCCCCCTCTCTGAAATCAATAGGGTGTGTGGGGGGGGGGGTGTGTGTGTGTGTGTGTGTGTGTGTGTGTGAGAGAGAGAGAGAGAGAGAGAGAGAGAGAGAGAGAGAGACAGAGACAGACACACACACACTGGAGCAAACCCCAATCTAGGACTAAAATAAAATGTGAGAGAGCAATTCATTTGCATGTCTTAATCAAATCTGGATATCTAATAGTACCCTGTGTTGATTAATTAAAGAACCTGCTGCATCAGAGGCATTAAGACCTTGTTTAATTCATGTATCAAATCAAGGAAGTCAGTGCATACTAAGAGCTAGGACCCATCTCATAAATGAAAGACAGGCCTTACAGAGTTAGGACAAGTCACGAAACATTTCTTATCATTCATGATCTGCCTTCAAAAGTTCCAATTTCCTGCTACCAATACAAGTTACTGTGTACAAAGGTGGGACCTTAGCATCTGGGTTGTATGCAACTCATAACAATTTCCCCAAAACATGATTATAAAGGAAGGGCAAGGGTACAGTGGATTGCCCTGTGTGGGAGAAGGGCATAGCGTTTTAGAGTCTGAGAATTCCATACAGGAAATAGGAAAATTTTAATGATCACGAACTGCATTAGTCATGTTTTCACAAACATGTTATTTGGGCTGAATTACATAGTATTGATCACATCACCTAGGTCTGCTAATATCTGACTTTCAAAAATATTATTGAAGTATGGGTACTTTACAGCAGCCGTCATAATACCAATAAACATTACTTGTTAGAATATTTAAATGAAAGTTAATACACTGGCAATATACCAAGCAGAATTAGGTACACATGGAGTCTGGCTTGGACTCTTTCCAATAGGACTTGGTAATTCCTGAAGCACCAACAGCGCTCAACTAACTGTATAATTCATGTGGCTGGCTCTACAGCCAACTTGACTTGATGGCCACACTGTACAATTATAAAATAATACCAATAATTACAAGAACACAGTAGGGAGATCTGAGCTGGGTGACTGTATATTAACTGGTGAAACAAACTTGGTTTAGTCACTAATATCAATGAAATGGCACTATAATTAAACCAGGAAATTCAAATTAAGAAGCTATCAGAAATGACAATGTTCCATTCAATTTTTAATTTAAAAAAACAACCTGGTTTATTTGGTAAGCATCTAACACTAGGAACCTTAGTGGTTCACAGCACACACAGCACAGACAAGGTTGCCTGCTTCTAATCCTAGTTTTACTCATCAACTGTATAACTTTAAAGAGAATCACCAAAAGAGCTCTATACCTCAGTTTCCTCATCTAATAAATGAACATACGAACAGTCATGGTTGGTTTAATTAAGGCCAATCATATATGTAAAAGGATACATATATAACTGTTACCTATAGAGTATATCATAATAAACTTTGGCACTAATGAATTACTCAGAATTTTTGTTAAATATATGCTTTTAATTATTTGGTTATAAAAAGAACCATAAAACATATTTTAGCTGTTAATATATTTTTAAATGACTCAGATAATAAACTTGAATGGTAAACACAGAAATGATGCCAAGTTAAAAAGGATTATCAACACTGAGATTATTCTGAAAACATGAGCTACAATAGCATAAAATAAAATTCAACTAAAATCTCAACAGTCATTTTACCTACTGAATAATAATAAATAATGGAAAACTATGTTTGAAAAGGACTGAAATGAAGCGCTGGCTCAGGTCACTACTGCTGACCACCTTTTCAAACCTCTGATTCTGACAAAACCTACACTCCATAAACTACTAGCATGGTAATAAACTGATAAAATATTTC
Organism: Miniopterus schreibersii; assembly: GCF_964146895.1. Taxonomy (NCBI): domain Eukaryota; kingdom Metazoa; phylum Chordata; class Mammalia; order Chiroptera; family Miniopteridae; genus Miniopterus; species Miniopterus schreibersii. The sequence continues at coordinate 68,081,317 of NC_138109.1, forward strand.
TAGAGAGCTACTTGGCAGTGTGTGCCAACAATTTTTTAAAGTTTGGAATTCAGCATTTCACTTCTATAAAGTAATACCAAGAAATTAATCAGAGAAACAGGTTTATGAGCAAGGATTTCAACAGTTTAATTATTGTGTTGCTTCTTTTACTGGTTTAAATCCTGTGTCTATTTAAAAAAAAAGTTCCATCCGGTTTGGCTCAGTGGTTAGAGCTTCAACTGGTGGATTGAAGGGTCCTGGGTTTGATTCCAGGACACATACCGTGGTTGCAGGCTCAATCCCTGGCCCTGATCCAGGCATGTGCACGAGGCAACCAATTGATGTCTCTCTCTCACATCCATGTTTCCCTCTCTCTTCAACTCTCTCTGAAAAGCAATGGAAAAAATATCCTTGGGGTGAGATGATTTTTTTTTTTTGAAATTCTTCTGCTTTAGCTTCCTGAGCCACGCAATAGACTGGCTACAGTGCTTTGGTTTTCAAATCTGACAACATCCCATGACAGACAGTTCATAAAGACGTTGGGGTAGTTGGCTTGGGTTCTGCATATATGGCGAATGACACATTCTCTTTATTACTTGAACTCTCAAACCTCAGTGCCTTTGCATATGCTGTTCCCTCTTTTAGACTATTTCCTCCTCTCTGTCTGCCTAGAAAGTTCCTGCTTCTCATTCTGGTGAGACTTCAGTGACACCCACCACCTGCTCTGCAGGTGCTACTTCAATGCAGTATCCACAAGCAAACTTTGATATGTCATGTTCCAGAACCAAGAGGATTTAGTCTGGCTCATCATAATGACCCTCAAAACCTAGTCCGTACCTAAAGAAAATAGTTGAGGCCTAATAAAGGCTGTTGAAAGAGTAAGCTGCTGCTTAAGGCCATTTCAGGCCTTCATAAGCCTGAAGCATCCTCCCTCAAAGGCCCCAGTCTCTAACTCACCAAGCATTCCAAAGGTGCCCTTTTTCTTCCTGGAGAGAAAAATGGTTCTAAGAATTATCTCTGTGATTTAAAGTATTTGGCTGAGAACAACCCCTGTAATTTGTAATAAACTGATTTCTTGAAATTCAGTGATCAAAATGAGAAATTCTTGGGAAATAGCCTTCAAATTTTCAGGTGAAATAAAATTATAATGTTCATAAACCTAACACTCAATAACCTTCACATTATGTTTTCTAGACACTTAACCCCCTCAATTTTAAAGTCTTCTTTGTTTTAGAGCCAATGATTTCTTTGTCTGTAAAGCTGTCCTGTATCTTCCTCAAAGTATTTAACCTTTATATCCTGCTTAAACTCATTTTGTTACTAATATGTTTAAATGAAAGACAAAATTCACTATAATCCTCCTACTTCTTTTATGAAGTTACATCAGTCACTTAATTTTGTGTGTATTCTCCGCAGTATTTCTTAAAAGTCTCATTTACCACACTGAGATTAATGCTAAATATGAAACTCAATTTGTTAAAATTATATGCATATGATTTTTTTTTTTAATCACATTTTCGAAAACTTCCTAACTTGAGGAAAAACTCAATGTTTTAAATGGCAGGGATTCCACTGCATAAAATAATTAAATTGGGTTTAAAAAATATAAGAGTACAGAAAGCAGACGAGAGGAAATAAACTAGTAATTAAAAAAAAAAAGAATATTCTCTCTAGTTACAATCTTCATAATTTTCTGAAATTCCTAAATTATTCACTAGTAAATAAATTACTTTAAAAAGACAGTAAAGAAATAAAACAAAAACCAAAAAACACTGCTTATGTGGAGTTAACAAAATACCTGGATATAAAGTGAGAAGAGCAGACAAAGACAATTTTGAAACCAGCAATACATTGCTATACTGAAGTCAAGGATAATATAACTATCGTGACATTAATACCATGAGCAAAATTACTTCTGAAATTGTCCAAAACACTGAAAGGCATCTGAGTAAAAGATTAATATTTTTTTCACTTTGTTAGCATTATCTCCATAACATACCATGCGGGTAGTTAAAAGACAATGTTTCTGAAATTAAGTACACTAGCTATCCAGAAACACCTGCGAAAAACAACAAAAAAATATAGAGCATGAGGATAAAAGAGAAGAATTTCACCATTACGCTCATCCTGACTCTAGAACGGCACTGTCTAAAATTCGGTAGCCACTAGTCACACGTGACTTTTTCAATTAACTAAAACTAAAAGGACCAGCTAGGCATCAAGGAGTCATGAGTTACTAGTGGCATCCATAAAAGACAACACAGATGTAGAACAGTTCCATCACTGCAGCAAAGTCCACTGGATAGCGCTGATCCATAGACTTTTACTCAATTAATCTCAAGACCTGTCACCAAATCTGCAGGCAGCAGCATCTCTCTTGTCCTCTGCTAGGAGCTTAGACCCTACAGGGCAAGTCAGACAGACGGTGACTTCTTTTCAGGAGGCACAGTAAAAAGGAGAGGAGGGGCAATCGGAGCAGAAGCTGGCAAATCCCCCTTCAATTCAGCAGCAGATGGCTCCCGGTGTAATAGGACTAGCTTTTAGAAGAGCGCAGAAGGGAAACGAGAGGTTGGAACATTAAAAAGCCACTAGCTTATTCAAAAAACTAAAAACTGTAGAAAAACTTTCTTTTTGTTTGCAAAGCAATTACCCCAAAGGGAGATTTACATCATAAATGATTTTAGGTGATCCTGGTGTAGCTTGAGGGTGAAAGGTCAGCAATCACCAACTGAGACTCATGAACAAAGTGCCACATGAAATTATTCTGACTTACACTCACATTTTTGCTACCCTCAAGGTTAGAGGCACAAAGAGGTGTAAAACCCACACAGAGGTTGACACTGGGGGATGGGGAAGGATATATACACACCATAGGAGAGAAACAGTGGCCAAGGAAGACTTATTTCCTCTCCATTACCTGCAATCCATTTCTCCCCAAATTCTACAAAAGCATCCAAATGTCTAACCCAACAGCACTGGGGACCTAGCAAGTCAGAAGAGGAACATGACATGCCATAAACATCAGTATAGCACTCGTCACTAAAATAAAACCAAATGGAACAAGGACATGCCTTCTTTTACATGAGGAGGAAACCAGTGAAGAGATAGCTGCTCACCATGATGCTGTTACTGGTGCAACTAGAATTATAACCCAATGTTAGTACTCATTACAACTTATCAATTTTGTGTGTGTCTGATATTGCTTTAAATGGATGGAATCCAGGAATTCTGGTTTAATGATCCAACAGTTTACCACGTGAATGGTTACATAACATGGCCTCTACCATTTCTAAAAGCTGCTCAAAATATACAAGCCCTAAGACTTTTCTTTCTAATCCCAAACCCCAAGTTTCACCACTATCCTGATGTATTCCATAGTCACTTTGTCTTTCTGCCTCCCTCAGGCCTCCCCCTCCAACCGTGCCGGCACAAATCCATCTTCTTTCCTCTTGCCGGTGCCAGCTCAGAAAACTATCCTCCCAGGCTTCTCTGAGACTACAGAATCAAGTGCTCTGTCACTAGTATGGGCACCCCACCTACACGAACCTCACTCCTATTCTTCCTATAGAGCAGGTTTATCCCAACACCACTGAGGGCTGGCCTGCTGGGGAAAACTAAACAGGAATCACTTCTTTCAAGCTCAGTCACAGCTTCTGCTCCCCAAGGCCCAGGGTGACGTCTAATTACAGGACGCTGGCGTCCGGAACCAGGGAACAAGGCAAACCAGTCCCCTAAGTGTGCTGTTTTATGACGCAGCTACAGATTTTATGGGAAGCAGTTAAGTAACTGTGTATCTAGAACCTCAAATAACAATTAGCCTTGAATGCTTATTTTCTGCCAGGTAATAAGGACTTTAAATAAACCTAAGAAAATCACCTCTGAGAAAGAAATGATCACTCCACTTTCAGAGCTGGAAAACAAGGAACAGGGGCCAAAAAGAATGGCCGAATTGGGTCTGTTAGTTCTTTTCACCCTTGGTGGGACAGTGGGGCCGTCCCTTCAGGTGACAGCATGTTCCTCCCTGCCAATTTCCCCAAGCAGAGTTGCAAGGCTCTGGCCTGCTGGCCTAGATCTGGCAGGAGAATGAACGCCCAGCAGTTCTCTCCAGTAAGCCTCTAGATCACCTGCATTCACAGCTCCAGGGCCCTGAGCTCTGGCGACTGCAAACAAACCTGCCTTTAGTTTCAATCCACCCCGGAAGGTGCAGCCTGGGTTCACATAGGTGCCTTCTTTGAGGACTTACAAAATAGGTATATTCTGAACTCTCTCTGCTGCACCCCCTCCCCACAAAAAACACATGCAATTCCTCAGAGAGAAAGGACTCGAGCTGGATAATTTTTCACAGTGGGGCTACATAACTGGAGGAGAAATGCGTGGAGGGCGCCCCAGCCATGGTGGCCAGTATCCTACCATCCACTACCAAGAGCAGCCACTTGATGGCAATCTTAACCTATTCCCTTGGAATTCTTCCATAAAGAGAGACCTCAGGAGGGCAGGAGCGCCAAGAGTGGGCTGCATAATGTGCACAGTGCTAGAATAGGCATCTCTGCTTGACCTGCGTGTGTGGAGGCAGGGGTGTAAAAAGATTGGGGGGGGGGGGGGGGGCCGCGACTATGCCAACATTCTCCCTTGGGCTACACTCCATGTCCACAGACCTCAATGGGGGCCTAGGTGGAAGGGATTATATAGGCTCTACAGTCAGACAACTCAGGAAGATGGAAAACTCTCAGGCCCCGTGGCACATTCACATTGGGCTTTCCATCAACAGATTGAGGTATAAGGCAGACAGATGTGAGCAAACAAGGTAATAAATCAACTGCAAGCTCGTGCTTCTTGTCTCAGCACCTTGTCCCCTAAAACCACAGAAAAAGAGCTAAAAATTAAAAAAGGCAACTTTCCTTAGTAGAAGGTGCAACACCGGTTTAATAACGCAGCCCAGTGCTTTCCTTCTTATGTAAATTGTAAAAGAGGAGAAAAATGAAAAGCTATGTGCACCTTCTGGAATAAAGGCTCTCCAGGAAAAACAAAAATATATTGTAAACTGCATTCATGACACACTATTTTTAGTGGCAGGAAGACTGACACCAAAATGTGGAGGGGGAGGGAGTGGAGGAGCAAACAGTATTATCATCAGAAATGGCCAGCTATCTTAGCCTTAGTCATTACATGTTCTCCCACACAGCTCAACCTGGCCCTGTGCAAGGGCTTCGCAACTCTTGGCTTCTCGATTTATAAGAAGAGTTCAGGCAGAGAGTGGAGAGTTTGCCAATATTTTCCTCTGAGGGATTCAGAAAGTGCCAGCTGAGAGCCTTCCAGCTCACCCTTTAACACTTTCCAACTGAATAAACTGGAAAAGCAGTTTTCAAACAACACTAGTAGTCGGAAGTTGGGTAAGCTGCTGGGTGAGGACAGGGTAAAGTCACTAGGGTACAGGCTCAGCATTTGCAATGTAGATCCCTCTAGAAAGTACCAGGCCTCTTGCACACCAAAGCGGTAAATATGGAGTATTTCCACAGGTATGATCGTGTCTGAAGAGAGTTTGTAGACCTTCCAGAAATCACTCTAGAAGGTAAGATGAAATTTTCAAAAACATGGATTCCAAACTCTGGGTCCTTCATAAATACCCCAATCATATCCGAAGGAAGGAGAGTGTCAGAAATTAACGAGTTAAATGTTTCCAAAGTAGAGACCTGCAGCTGCCTTCCTGCATGAGAAGGCAACACTGCCCATTCAGAGCCATGGAAAATTGGAAGGAAACTGCCACTTCAGACAGCATCAGAAGCTGGTGTGGGAGTGTCAGGCCCAAGTGTCTCCGCCTGTCATCAAGACCAGGTGCCAAGCATGAAGAGGGTGACCACCTACCTGCCAAGGGAAATGTGGACCTGGTTAAGGAATAACCCAGAAGACAGCGGTGTGGGGGCAGGACACACAGAAAGTGGCCCAGTGTGCAGAGAGAGCTGAATCATTAGCTCCAAAGTGTCAATGAGCCAAGAACACTAATGAAAGGTCAGGGAACAGTGCAGAGAGAGGAGGCACTGTCTCGAGACATCAGGCATAAGGAGTCCTAAAGTTGCAGGGATGAGACAGTCCTAAAGCTCTCATTGGCACAACTCAGGGACAGCCTGGCTGACAGGCTGGGCTGACACTCCTCTCCCTGATCAGCAGGTCTAAGGTTATGAAACAGCTCGTTTCTCCCGCATTGTCCCCAAACCTCCTCTAATGAGAGACCTGTACTGTTTTACGATCTTTTCGAAACAATTTATGAGAAAGCTGACTTTTGGACTCTGCAGAAGCATCCTAAAATCTACAGAGAAAGCTAGAATAGAAGGCTATGTGAGATTTGGCAGCACAGTAACAAACTGTAAATTAAGGGATTTATGGACTATAAGGTAATTTCCCCAAAACATCTCTAGTTATCACTCTGGCTTTAAAGATATACCATACAAGACTCTAAGCATTTCCAAAAGCTAAGGAAAACACCCTCTAAATTTGGGGAAAAGGGGATCTAAGAAATTCATAAGCAAAGCAAAACTGCACTAGTTCATGGTGGCAAATCTGATAGTTATTAAAGCTCCATAAATACATCACAGAAATCAAGTCATGAAATGGGTCAGATTGAGAAGCCCTTCTCCAAGTAGGAGGAGGTAGTTGACATCACCATTTACCAGCATGAACACAGGTAAACAAATTCTGTGCATGCCCAAGTCGCCTCTAGCTGAGTGAAGGCCCATCTGATGGCCCCACAGGGTCTTCCCTTTCCATACATGTTGAGAAGAGGAAATGGTTGGGAAGCACTGCTCTAAATTACATTTACAGCATAATATTCAGGCAAATAAGATAAACTTGTGTATAATAGTATTCCCTCAACCTCATAAAATCCCATGATTTGGGAAATCAACAGAAACACCCATCTAGGTCCATCTCATTTGCCAATCCCCTCCCAAATCCTTAGGGCCTTTGATTCACCCTGTTTGCCCTTTTCTTAGGGATCCTGGCCTTCTGTAACGGCAACCTTTTGCACATGAATCATGTTTCAATTCTCACTGACGTAAGGTATTGAGGTTATCCCAAGCAGTCTCACAAAAACAGGCACTCAATAAATAAGTCCAAGTTTAATTCCATCCAGTTGGGAGGAACAATAAGTTCTCTAAGGTCAAACAGCTCTTAGGGTTCCTGATGTACCAGTAATTGTTCTAATATCACTTAAGCACAAAAGGAACCACACTGCAGATTAACACAGAAATTAACTAAAATTAAATCACCACCACCTCGAAGCTCTACGGAATACTAGATCATTATGGACTGAATGTGTGTGTCCCCCATCCCCCAAATTCCTATTTGAAGCCTTAATACCCAGTTTGACTGTGTTTGAAGAAAGAACATATGAGGGGGTGACGAAGGTTAAATAAGGTCATAAGGGCAGGGCTCTAATCCAGTAGGGCTGGTGTTCTCATAAGAAAAGACACCAGTGCACACCCTCTCTCAGCCATGTGAGACACAGCCAGGAAGCAATCCCTCACCACAAACTGAATTGGCTGGCACCCTGGATCTTGGACTTCCAGCCTCCAGAATGACTAGAAACAAATTTCTGTTGCTTAAGCTGCCCATCTTATGGCAGCACAAGCTGATTAACCAGAGCCACAAGAAAATGAACAGAAATCAGCGACTGACCATGCTGTTGCCACGTTTCTGCATCAAGGCCATCAGACAGATCATGGGCTCCTCACAAGAATCAATCTAACTGAAAGCACACTGTTAGCAGAAAAGGGACATGATTTTTGATGCCTCTTCAGCTTTGTCTTTAGGGGAAAGCTACATCTAAGACCTCATTTCCAGAATTTCTTTTTTTTATTTTTATTTTTTATTTTTTTGAGAGAGAGAAACCAGTTTGTTATACCACTTATTTACGCATTCATTGGCTGCTTCTTGTACGTACCCTGACCAGGGATCAAACCTGCAACCTTGGCATATGGGGATGATGCTCTAACCAACTGAGCTGCCTGGCCAGGACCAAAATTTCTTAAATTATACATCAAGGCTGCGATTTCTTAATACTCACAGACTAAGCACATTGCTGCAGGAGAAAAAAGTGCCACAAGATAAAGGTCAAACTGAAGAGGCTGCAAACTACAACTGTTCAAAAGCCCATCTGTGGTCTGAACTTGCACAATAGCTCAGAACCAAAACCGTGATGCCAATTTAAGACAGAGCATATGACTCCACAAATGTCACCATGAGATGATGAATGCCATTCACGAGCATGTCCAACTGCAAGGTTCTTACTCAAGCACTGGCTGATGCCTTCCTAAGCTGGGGCCTCCAAGAGCTGCTTACTGGACATAAGAAAGTGCCTAGGTCTCTGAGGCACTTTCAAGTCTCAGCAGACACTCTCAGGTATCTGGTACATTCTGGGAAAACACCACAGTCCCATGTATCACCATAAAAGCTTCTAAAAACTGAGATACTCATGTTGACAAACCCCACAATAAGCACAAAATTTAAAGTCAAATGAACTGGAAGGGGCAGGAGGGAACTTCTCTGGGGTCATGGAAAAGTTTTTCATCTATGCTGGAGCTTTGGTCAGAGGGTATATGTGCATTTGTAAACTCACTGAATTGTACACTTAAAATAGGTAATTTCACCAAGTGTAAAGTTCTCTTCAATTAAAAAGAAAGAAAAAAAAAAAAAAAAAAGGCAAGATCTGGAGCCAGGAGTCCTGGGTTCAAGTCCTGATTTGACCACTTCTTAGTTCTGTAGCCTTGTACAAATTGCTTAACATCTGAGACCCATTAAAACCATAAAATTATTATAGCAATAGTATAATTATCATACTGTTGTGAAAATTAAAAGTGGTACTCATTTTTTCTTCAAAGTCCAATTTTAACTTAAAATACAAAGCAATGTATCTTGTACGTAAATGGACTTTCAACAAATGTGGTTCAGAAAGAAAGGGCACAGGATGACCCAAGTCAAAGAATCTCTGTGATGAGACTTATATCACAATTATGAATGAATATGCACTTTGGTGATAGGCAAATAGCAAGGGCTATGATCTGGGGGGCCTAGAGTTCAAGGTGTGTGCATTTCCCAAATGAAATCTGGAGTCAGAGGTGCAACATCCACCCACAGCATGGCTGGTGTGCACACTGGCTCACACAACACGTGCTCCACAGAGCACCCAGGAGTTGTGCATTCAGCAGCAGTCCAAAAGGATGAAGCTTTTCTCTCATGGGACTTAAAATAGACTGTGGAAAGAGAGCTTATAACAAACAACAATAACACAATGTTAGGCAGTGAGGAATTCTATGCAGAAAAATAGTACAAGGTAAGGAGCAAGTAACAAAGGCACAATTTTTTTTAATGTTTTTAATGATTGTGGGGGGGGGGGGGACATCGATGAGAGAGAATCCACTGATCAGCTGCCTCCTGCACGCCCCCCACTGGAGCCCGAAATCTAGGGCATGTGCCCTGACCGGGAATCAAACCAGCAACCTCTTAGTGCATGGGATGAAGCTCAACCAACTGAGGCACACTGGCCAGGGCCAAAGGCACAATTTTTAATAAGGTGCTTAAGGAAGGACTCTCGGGTAAGGGCACATTTGAAGAGGAACCTGAAATACAGAGAGGGATCAAGTCACACAGGTAACTAAAGGGAGAGAGCTCTGTTAGATCAGCAAGCATAAAAATTCTGGGGCAAGAGTATGCTCCGTGTGTTTGGAACAGCAGGAAGATCAGACTAGGAGGGATGGAGGTGAGGGAGGTAGATACGATCAGAGACATACTGGGGCCCACATCTTTCATCTGAGAGATGGGAAGACCCTGCATTTATAAAGGACTGTGCTGGCTACAGTTAAAAAGGCAGAAGGTAAGAGAGCATTAGGAGTCCCAGCCCAAGCTAGAGGTTGTGGACTAATGGCAGTGGGGCAAATTCAGATACAGAAGATGTTGTGAGTTTAGAATAAACAGGTTTTGCTAAAAGATGGCAGACAAACCATGGAAGAAATAGCAGTAACAGATAGCTCCAAGGTATTAGCCAAAGCAGCCTGAAGAATGGAACTGGCACTTATGGAGAATGGAAGCTGGGCCAGGCAGATAAATGAGAGTGGATATAGTTAGCTTTGGCACATCTCAAGTTCATGAGGCCTATCAAGAAATCAAAGTGAAGAAGGCAGGTAGGTTAAGTTCAAAAGAGGTTCAAACATATCCAATGCTGCCAAATGGACAATTAAAGCCACACTGACTAAAAACTGGGTTTGGCAACCAAGGTCATTATTAACCTGGGTAACTGGCCTGACTCTTGGGGGTTCAAAGAATATGACTGGGGAGAAGGTATTTACATGAATATAAATAGTAGATGAAAACAGACTGTTTAGACATTTCCTTTCAGAATTCTGCTATAGAGAGAAATTAATAGCAGGAGGGAGACACAAGATCAGTGGAGGGTTTATTTTATTATGGGAGAAATTACAACATGTTACTAATGGGCATGATCTCATAAAGAAGTAAATAATGATGAAAAAAGAATAATTTCCAGAGTGATGTTCTTGTAGAGATGAGAGAGGGGGACTTGGTGCACAAAGGGAGAATGTGACTAGAGATAGAAAGACTTTATAGGTGGAACAGCTTTAAGAAATATTCCAGCCCTGAGGGCCAGTGTAGCTCAATCGGATGGGTGTCATCCCGTGCACCGCAAGGTTGCTGATTCATTCTGGGTAGGGGGATCAATCCCCAATGAGGGAGGCAGCTGATCGATGTTTCACTTTCCCCCATCCTCTCTCTCTAAAAATCAATTCAAATTTAAAAAAAAAAAAAAAAAGGAAACATTCCATACCACAGTAGATTTCCATCCTCTTGTTGTCCACAACTCTCAAAGCCGGGTTTCTTTAAGAACTGTGACAAGCAGGGACACCATGCAGGACGATCTCAAGCTCACACATCACATACGCCGCCCATCTGTCCTAGCCATCCTCTCTCTCCTAGGTGACACTACCTGTGTTGCACGGCCCTCTCACTAAAGGGGCCCACAATCTGATGAGGATGTAACCAGGGAAACAGCACAGAGCTTACAGAATCCAGAAGCAGGCACAGAGAACTGGGGGTGTAGGAGATCTCAAGCACAAGTGACGGGAAAGAGGAACATAAGAACACATTAACCTCCACCAGCACCCCATTCTTAACTCTCCATGAAATCCTTGCATGCAGCCATGCCTACTGGGAAGCCTGGCGCCTCACCACCATTTAAATTGGATTTCTGGTTCCAATCAGACTTCAGCATGATCCATTCCTTCCAGTTAAGCTCATCATCCAGGCTCAAAATTCCTCATCTGAAAAATAAGGAGTCTGACCTATATACCTTTAAAAGTCCCTTCCTGCTCCAGCAATCCATAATTCTGGGGCCAAAGCGGCTGCAGTTAGGCTTGCCGCTCCCCTCAGTGCCAGAGCAGTAAAGTAGACCAGCCACAGAAACCTGTCCAATATCTATTTGCAGTTCCTCACCTCTGCCCCCACCCCCCCATCCCAACCCCTTGCCCTTGCACAAAGCCCCTCAGCTTTCAAGGCTCACAGAATGCAACTTCTTTCATGAAGCTTTTCCTAAAACCACCACACTGGGCCATTTACATCATCTGCCTCCCACTAGCCTTCTCGCACTAGACCAGTCACACACTTCTGATTTTTAAAGTATTTCTCCTACTGTATTTTGTTCTGCTTCCCTGATTCCAGGACATATATATTCTTCTCATGTTGGAACATGCATATCTAAAATTAGAAAACATCTCACAAATTATGATGGCTTACACTTATAACTGGAAGCATTCTTTTTCTTTCTTACTGAAACATAAAATCACGGTGTATCACTCAATGACATTTTAGATGGGATTAAATAAGGTAATCTGACTCCTCCAAAATAAGCAGCTGGGAATACCTCCCACATCCAAAAACTCTCTCAGGTATTGACCAAATGGAAGCTCTATCAACCTGCATTACTTAGGCCATAAACTGACTACTGCAAGAAAGCACAAAGAACGAAGTTAAATTTTCTCAAATCTACCATTTTCCTGGATAGATATAGCTTTGCTTTGCTTTAAACAAAGAATAAATTTATTTTCAACGACGAGTATTTATCCTAATTCCACCCAGCTTTCTTTCACATGGCATACGTCATACCACAGGTCAGAGACATAGGTAAGAAAAGTCTCAGAGACTGGAGTGTTAGAGAAAACTTAAAGCCCACCCTGCAGCACCCGCTCTGAAGCTCCTTAGAGCTTACAGAGGACACTAGCACCTCACTTATACACCAGCAGTTCAATGTGGGCAGAGCAGAGGACAAGCAAATTCTGGAGGGTAGGAGGCAGGAGGTGTCCTTCCTGTCAAAGTAGGAACCACCTTTAGAAACTGAAGCTTCAGGCTGAGGGAAGGCAACCATACAACCATGACATTCATTTCAAACATGACTCCATAAATAAATTTCTATTCATCAGGCAAGGTGCCCTGATTTTACCATTTTGACTCAAAAGTCATTTTTATTTTATGCTGTGAATAATGAATTTGCAGGACTTGGGCCCATGTTTCAATCCATAAACATCAGGAATCTTCAAGCAGGGTTCCAAAGTTATTTATCTAGGCAGTGGCTGAAAGCAGAGGGGCTCTAATACAGAAAGCCAGGGTTTAAATCCCGACTCTGCCCCATCCTAGTTGTGTAGGCAACTTGCTAATCCACTTGGGTGTATCATTTCCTTGCCTATAAAATGGTTTATTCCGAAGATTAGTAAGTAAAATATGGATAAACAGCTAGAACAGTAACTGTCAAATAGCAAGCACTCAATAGAGGTTAGTTATCACAACCAGTGCCCGCGGGAAGACTCTAAGAAAAGGACACAGCTTCCCTTACATCTAGTCAAGACTGTAGCTGGACAGAGGGCTTGCTGGATCTCAGATGCCATTTACAGGAAGCAAATGAAATTCAAATACAGCTAATAGCCCCCTCTCTTACTGTGTAATTATGTACTAATTATTTGTATAGCATGTTATTTAAATGTCCCTAATTTCAGCCCCAGTAGGCCAAGAGTCCTCAAAGAGTGGCCACAGCCTCAGCCTTTGCCAGCCCTTTCCTAAGCTTTTGTCAACCTATTAGAGCCAGAAAAAGTGGAGTATCTACAGCAGGAAGTAAACAGAAGGTTCACAATCAGCAAAAATCTAAGCACTGCCTCCTAAGCCTGCCCATAACCAAAAGCTGTAATGATGGTTCAGTTCCTACACAGACAATCCACGAGACCATTCAAGACTCACATTCACTGCCTCTAGAAGGACAAAAAATTTCAGTCCCTGTCACTTTAAAACCACAAAAGCAAGATTGATGGCAAACATGGATTTTACTATCTTGTGTCTGTTCCCATTATTACTACTACACTAGACCTGCAGAAATGGGGCAGCTGAGCTCAGCGGCTCAGATACAAGCTGCCACTGTTTGAACACTGTTAACAGATACCAGACCCCCAACCAGCCTCACACAAGAGGGAAGCGCAAGGGGCTGTTTGTTCAGCATCCTAGCATGCCAACAACTTAGCGGAAGTGATGTCAGTCAATTCAAATCAGATACAAAATTATGCCAAGCCCATTCTATTGTTAATGCCAAATATTATTTTGAAATTGAATTTTCCCCGGAAACTCTGGTAGGATCAATCACCCAGAAACATCTTTGTTTAAAAGTTAATAGGAGAAAAAATAAAACACCTTGTTTTCAATACTACTGTTGCAAAGATATAATTTTCATCCAGCATGTGTGCTAAAATAAGTACTGGATTCAAAGTTACACAACTGGAACTGCAACTCCAGTGCTGCTTCTGTATAATAAATGAGTGAGAGTTAGGAAAGCCACTATCACAAAACATAAAGCCCCAGAAGGATGTTTATTCAGCCTACAGGTGAAAACACCAAGGTGAGCATACTCACAGGTATGTCACTACCCAAGGTTCCCCAAGTGATAAAGCATGAGAAGGGGGGGGACAGGAACAGAAGCTGCCCCTCACATTACCTGGGGAATAGGAACATGCTCTGGCCCATGTGCTGTCCAGTTTCATACCCCACCTCCCAGAAAGGCTCTGTACTGGATGGTTTCAAAACTTTAGCATCAGGCAAATTTCTGTTACAATTAAAACAGGACCAGTGGAATTATTTCAATTTCTAAAAAAGAACTTCAAGGGGTTGGGGGACTGACAATAACATACATACATACATACATACCTTGTGTGACTGTTAAAACCACTCTCCCTCCACTACCTTACCTTCACTTGCCCACAACGAAGAACCCCGAGAATGTATGCTGTGATGTACAGCTTAAGACAGGGTCACTCTATTGCACAGTATATGAATGATGATCTATTATAAAGCATCCATTCAAGCTCAAGTGATACACTCACACACACATTCAGAGCAAACACTGCTTGCAATCATCCCTACTCCCAACCTCATTCAACCAAAAAAGTCTTGAATGCTCCCTGCTGTTTCAAGCTCATTCTGGATCACACCCTCCTAGAGAGCACTCCTGAGATTCTGGGTCCTACAGGAGTTATTCCCATGGTAACGATTCTGTTTTCCTGTGCTTTCCAGTAGCCCCCAAACAGGAAAGCACACTTGAACATGTTAGCAGCCTTTAAGAAAATTCTTCTTAAAACACACTTAAGTTCTGAAACACAGTGTTTACTTAAAACTGCTATTGAAATGCAATATACAGAATAACAAAAAGGTGGCCTTGGAGTGCTGCCTGCACAAACACCAACAGGAACCAGAAAAAGGCATATTCCCAGCAATTTCACAAACAAAAATGAGAAGTGTTTAAAAAAAAAAAGTCAGTCTTTATCAGGGTGAAAGGCAAACTAACACGACAAAACTACCTTTTCTTTATGAAGCTGGTACAAGAATTATTTAAAGCCTTCAATGATCCCAATAGAGATGTCTTTGACAACTTTTCTTAGAATTCTTTCCTTCACATTGTCAAGCCCTGGACTACGCCAATAAAAATGAGAGCCACATTTAGCCAACTAGCTGGCAGTGCTCATTGCTTCTTGAATGACTTGCTTTAGTTTTTGTTCTTCCACCCAAATTCCACGTCTATTCAGTCCTGGACACCTGGCTAACTTCTATGTCCTAAAAGCTGATTTTCCCCAATTAGGCTGTCTTTTTAATTAAGAGATTCCCAGAGCAGTAAAGCATTACTACTTGTAAATAGCAGAATGACAGCATTTCTTACCACAACACCAAGATCTAAACCCACAACAGCTACTGTTCTACTTTAACTACAGAATTCAATGATATTCTCCCCCACTACCCTCCCAAAAATCTTAAGCAAAACACTGCTCCTCGACTTATTTTCATTTGGGTTACGTACAAATAAGATATTTTCAGTTAACAATAGGTTTAAGTTGAAAATGCATTTAACACACCTAACCTCACATAGCTTACCTTAAATATGCTCAGAACACTTTTAGCCTACAGTTTTGCAAAATGTTGTAACAAAATCCATTTTAAAATAATGTGTTGAGTATCTCACGTAATGTATTATGTACATCACTGTCACACCATCGTTAAGTTGAAAAATCGTTAACTCAAACCATCCTAAGTTGGGGGACCATCTGTATTCAATGTGAAGCAATGACAAGAACTATCACACCAAATGTTCTCCAAATAGACACAGGGCATATAGTTTACTGTATTACAGACAACCAAGGAATATATGGGATCTCTGTCAGAGATCCACTGGGGCCCAAACTGTATACTTGTGGCAACAGATTCCACTACTTATTTTACTTCTGCAAATGTAGAAATTTAAGAAGGGCCTTTCCCATTACATGCTGGCTCAGAATTCAGGGGTTCTTGTTTCACACCACACAATGCTAGAAGAGAGTGAAAGAACATGGGTGGACGGCAGGGAGGTCATCTCACCAAATCCAGCCGCAGCTCTGTGGAAACAGGGCAGCAACAGGTCCTGACTGAAAGCACCTGTTCCAACAAGAGACCTCCAGACAACTCACCTTACAACTAAGCAGGCTGGAAAGAAACTGGGAGCCCTAAGTGAGCCCGTCACTCTATATCCTGGAAAGCTGTCGAGTACCCACAAGTGATATAACTGTTACCCCAAGACCAGCGCAAAGACTCTAAGAAAGAACAGCATCTCCTCTTCCTCATATCCCTGCTCCAAGTAAGTACAAACCAGAACACAGTCGACTCACATTATCTACAATTCTAAGAGATTAGCAAGTACCAGACAGACTGTGGAATGCCACCACAGCCACATCCCCTAAAAAACCAAACGTTAGTTCTGAAATGTTTTTTGTCAGATGAGTTCATCTGAATCATACTAAACCCCATTAAAAAGAGACATCAAAATACATTCTGATAGGAACAAGTTTCCTTGCAGGTTTCAAGGATCCTTTCAATAACCATTCAGGAAGAAGTACACTTCTGGACCCACAAAAATTCTATGCCACTGTATACTCGCTGCCAGGTAGCAACCTGCCCAACCTGATCAACATAAAAGGAAGCAGGTACTTAGGAGGCTGCTGCGTCAGAAAGCTGGGAGAGCAGTGGGCACACTGTAGATTTAGGCTACTTCCTTTACAGACAGGAGGTAAGACCTAACGGCTCCACACTGCAGCAAGATCATCAAAGCCTTCTGCTGTCATACTTGGGTATGAAGCAGATATTCACAGAAAAACCTGTAAAACAGGCTCCACATTCAACCCAGCATCTAGCAAGAAATCAGATTTGGAGCCCAGTGTATAGGGAACGAATGGACTATTTGCCAATTATATTGAGCAGTAGGTGAAGAAAGATGAAAATGAATCTATAAACTCAACAGGGTGTCCAGAATAAATGACCTGGTAAGGACCTAGCTTAAAAGCACAAGTTGCAAAAAACACATTCAATTCAGAAACAAGGCCGTGCCCAGAGATTCCAACAAATATTCATCTCACCGTTCACTGTTTTCAGGCTCCCAGCAATGCCTTCACCATGCTGCCTCTTCTGGGCATTCTTGAACTCCTTCAGAGACAAGTAAAGGACTTTACGTACCACCCTTTCTTCTGACCATGGAATCCCATCACTGTCATCCTAGAGAAACAGAAATGAAAGAAAGGGGAGTTACTTAAAAGAAAGCAGGTAAATATTGAGTCAAAATAAATTTTTTAAAAACTTCAAACAAGTATTGTGTGATCAAGACATGGTCCAGGAGATCAATATTATAGCATATGGCTAACAGACAGCCCTGGCCCTTCCAACATCTGGAGAGACCTCAAGCAAAAAGTTAACCCACAGACTGTACAAGGGACTGAAAAACAGACAAAAACAACTCACTTTCCTTAGTTACCCACATCCAAAGACCTTCATTAATGGAGAATATGGAAATTTTCTATTCCTGGCAAAGTTCACAAAAAGCAGTTATTACACTCACAACCTGGGGTGTAATAATGAGCCACTGTGCTGGGGTTTTATAAAGGAAGCAATGCCAAAATGTATCCTGCCTTGCAAATACGTAGTTCACTGGTTTCCAAATTCTTGTTGTTGTCCTTGGGGGTGGTGCTACCTCCAGGAAATTTACAATTCAGTCAGAAGAAATGAACTTGGATCAGCAATAGGTTCTTAAGGAAGTCACAAATGAACGAGAGGGGGGGGGACGGGACACACATACACACACACAGAGTGATACTGACACCAGTGTGGAAAAGGGCAATGGATTGGGTGGAGGGAGGGGGAAGCGAGATAAAAAGAAGTACACACGGGTTAATAACAGGTCTTGAAGGTCTAATTTCAAAGTGTGGCTCCCTTATGTCTGCTGTATCTGATCCAATGCAAGTTCTTGAAAGAGGAATGAACAAAATAAAGGCCAGGATGGAAGAAGCTGGGGCAGGGGAGTCAAAGAACTAGCGGCCAGCCCAAAGACCATTTCAGTAGGAAAGCTTAGAGTTGAAGAAGCGGGGGGAGGGGGGAATGACGACACACACCACACAACAGGGATGGGGGACACACCAGCAGGAAACTGAGACAGAACAAGAGCCAAGTCTGGAGGATGGAGATGGCTGAGACCAGTGACTGAACTGAGAAAACTGTTCTAAGGAACCAACAAGGTTTTTAAGGTTTAATGGGTAAACTCATATGGCTAAGGACATGCCTGGGTTCTTCTGTGGCTATCTATGCACAGCTTGCTTATCTAAGAAGCCCTCACATTCACACACCTGCTTCAAGACTTAAGCATTTTGTAAAAGAATTCGATTTAGAGATGCAGGTATTTGAGCTTCTCAGATATTTTGGGCCTCAAGAGAATAAGGAAAACATTAATATCCTACGTAAAAACAGGATTTTGGATATGTATGTTTCCTCTGTTCAAACAGGAACCCAAACACCTCAGATTCAGAATGGTGCTAGATGTCCAACAGCTTGGTTTTTACTCCCTGCCACTAACGGGTGACATAAAACCTCCATGGGACTCAATAAGGAGACTGGGATAGCTGAGATCTTTTCCAGCTCTTAAATTCCTAAATTCTGCATAAACACAAACTACATCTTAGAAAGTTAACCACATAGGAACTCTAAGCCCTAAATAAGTTAAGCTGCACTCTTGTTAAGCCTCCAGGATTTCCTAGAATGAGAGTGATTCTCCCATCTTCTATAATAAGAGGAAGAGAAGCCCTGGGAAAGAAGGGAGCTAGGATTTCCACCTTCCCCTGCACACCCTTCACTCCTGTAGACCTGCCAAGCTGAGATTTCCGTTACCGCTAGAGGAAGAAGGCACATCCTGTCTTCCTGGTCGTTCTCCTGAGAGCCAAGACATCTACTAACCAGGGTGGTAGCTGAGATTCAAACATGAAGGCTAAAAGCAGCAGCAAATCTTGCCTCAACCTGACAGGAGGAACACACACAATTTCTTAAGTGCTACTTGGTATAAGTCACTAGAGACCTTCCAATCACATGGTAAAAAAACAGAAAAATGAAGCACTCTGACCAGACCTATCTGGGCAGCCCAAATACTAACCTGAGTAAAAGGCAGATGATTTAGCTACACAACACATACAAATCGCATTATAGCTGAATTCAATCTTATTAGCAACTTCCTTGAGTTTGCATGAAAGCTTTCCTAGGCTATCCTTTGCAACTGAATGACAGTCTTAAATGTGGGAGGAGTTAATGCTTATTGGGCTGAAATCCACCTTTCAGCTCCATAGTCTGTCTATGCAATAAAGGCTGTGCAGCAAAATTCTTTTCATCACTACCAAGTTCCTATTCTCATCATTTGCATCTCCACAACAGTGATGTGATTATAAACTATTATTTCCTACATATACACAGTTTCTAAAACCCCAACATAGCTTTCAATGTAAAATTCCTGTGATGATTTTCTGCATCTTGTTCAGGCTGGTACCTACATTCTGACTTCAGGCCTCCATAAGAGAGAATTATAACCCTACAACTAATGTCTAATTAAAACATAAACCATGTGAGATGAAAACTCCTGCAAAGGAAAACACATTTAAGGTTCACTTACAGGCACAGGAGCAGCTTCATTACACCTATAAAGTACTTTAAATATAGGAGAGGCACATCCATGGCACAGATTATAGGTTTTCAAATTCTAAACATTAAAAATCAAACTTTTTAAACACAAGTGTTCTCTTATAATCTGGAGTGCCAGTCAAGACTTGTCTCCACCCTTAATGCTGATGCAAGACACAAACCTAATGGGTAACTGTTCTGTTTCCAAAGCTTGATAAGTAGGCAATAATTCAGAAATTAAAAATTAAACTGCCTCTCGCAGCTGCAGAGTCATGATGAATCACCCGACACTCAGCTTGAAACCAGGGTGGTAGGTCCCCTTCCTGGTGGAATGCCAGATGCAAACTCAAAGGTGTGTGCCCAACCATGAGGCAGCACAGTGCTCTCCGAGCTGGGTGTCAGGGAAGGCCAGGAAGAAGGTGCTTCAAGTCTAACGTTCACTGCTGTTCAGAACAGCCAAGCACCAAGTGCTCAGAAAACAGCCCAGACATCAAAACTACCGTTAAAGATCAGGCAACTTGAAATACAAACACTCTACAAGTTTATATGACCTCTAACTACAGGGCTTCCTTTTTATTTTTCCTTTTTCAATAACTGTCTTATTTAATCAGCCATTTAAACAATGTCTGCATGGGGTCAGGAAATCATTTATCCTGTTCACCACCGTTATCCCAGCCCCTAAAAACATACCTGAGATCATAAGAGCTCAGTAAATACTTCTGGAAACAATAAAAACTAGCTCAATATCACTATGCCCACCTACCTTTACCCATGCTTGGCCTGCCAGTGGCTGACCTTACTAACATCCGGGATGTTTTAAGTGAAGCACCTGAAATCACTATTTTCTTGGCAGTCACTGCTACCCTCATAAAACACTCCGTACAGTTTCAAGGTGACAAACCCCAAAGGGCCAGGCTACACCCTGTTCTCAGCAGTAAACTTGTCAACTTACTACACAGAGGATGCACCACCCCTTTCTCAACCACCTAGTTCCCTACAAAAAAACCCAACAGTACTCATCTAAAAGCCCACATGGTCTTATGGGGCCCAAAGCTGATGACTCTCTCACAACCTCCTCGCTTCAGCTAAGTGAGGACAAACTCCTTCACAAAATACCTATCTTCCTCTCCCTAACTCCCTCACCACTTCTCTCCAGGCCCCTCCTCCGTATCTCAGCACTCTCTCACTATACCACCCCCCCCCACCCCCACACCCCACCACCCCCGGTACACTCAACCATTCATTCCCAAATCGCTATTTTCAAATCACTCGATGCCCCACTGGTGCCTCAGTATTCAACAATCCTGATGATCCCCTTTGACCTTCCTAGACCTGGCCCTCCCTTTCCTCAGGCGGAACAACCAGGATTTGGCAGGGCAGTACTGAAGGGAGATCCTTTTTTGGCGCTCTCCAGAATCCTCCCACAAACCAAGCACCTTGTCCATTCTGGTTTACTGGTCAGCTTAATAAAGGAACATATAGGAGGAGTTGTAGCCATTGATGTCAGAGTCCAGCAGCTTCATTATAATGCAAATTCAGTTGCCCAGAGTGAGGGCACGTTCTCATGAATTTCATTAAAGATTTAAAAACAGCTATTGCCATTTGGGGTTTCAATAAGAACTCTAGGCAAACAGACCATCAAAAATTGGGGATGGACAATTCAAGCTCCCAGAAAATGCACCCCCTTTCTCATTCCCACCCCAAAATCTCTTAATTACATTTCCCCAACCTCAAAGCAAGGGGTGGGGGTGTCAGGGAGGAGAGAGGAGAGAAGCATCGATTTGTTGTTCCACTATTCGTGCATTCATTGGTTTATTCTTATATGTTCCCTGGCTGGGAATCGAAGCTACATCCTTTGGAGTATCGGGACGACACTCTAACCAACTGAGCTACTGGGCCAGGGCCTAAAGCAAATGCTTTGCAAACACTGACATAAATAAGAATATCTGGCTCTGCTGACAGGAGGTGGGGGAGGGAATAAAAGAAAAAAAAAAAATCACATAGATCTAGATTCACTTTGCTTACTGACTGCTAAAAACCATTTTATTTGGCTAATGGAAGACTGAGTAATAAGGCCTTTAAAAGTGATAGGATTTTCTTTTCCTCTGCAAAACATCTGCCACTTTGAAATAACTGGAGAATTTCTAATCAAAAGTGGCAACTAGTCAGAATTTAAACTTAAATGCTTATAGTCTTAATCTTTTTTAAAAAATGTTTTTTATTGATTTTAGAGAGAGGGAGAGAAACACTGACAAGAGAGAGCATCAATCGGCTGCCTCCTGCACACCCCCTACTGGGGATCAAGCCCACAACCCAGGCAAGTGACCTGACTGGGAACCAAACCGGAGAACTCGGTACAGGGACAACGCTCAACCAACTGAGCCACACTGGCCAGGGCCATAATCTTTTTTATTAAAAGAAAAAAACAACAACAGCACAACATAACTCGAGCTACTCCAACCTACAAGACATGTAAGAAAAAGGAGCACAGGAAGTATGCACATGAAGACACTACACTCCTGGAGCAGACAGCACCATCTAACCATCCTCCAAAACTCTCACTACAGGTTAGAAATTAAACAGCCTTCAACAACCACCTTCCATATCCTTGCAACTCCAAGTGTGGGCCACAGACCACTGGAACCTTAACCACTTAGAATCTTGTTATAAATGCAGACCTCTGGAACCCATTCCCCATCTACTTAATCAGAAGATCCCCAGGTGATTCCCATGCACAGGAAAGTTTCAGAAGCTCTGCTGTACACACTTCTTCTCCATCCTATGCCTATTACCTATCACTTTCTAATTCCCATCAGAATACAGGCAAAGGCAAAGGTAAGGTGAAACCCCAACATGAATACTTCTAATACTCGTCTACTATTGCCATTTCTCCTTACCCTAAGAAATCTTCACTTTGACTTCTCTTCACTGAGCTAAAACAAGTCATCAAATGCCATAGGTGAAAACAAAAAGGCAAGGAACTAAGAAATGCAAGTTCCACGTGTGGTGTCAGGTGGGTACTAGACCTACTGGGGTGGTCACTTCGTAAGACATACAAATGTCTAATCACTGTTCTACACTTGAAACTAATATAATACTGAATGTCAACTATAATCGGAAAATAAATTAATTTTTTCAATTTTTTTAATTAAAAAGAAACAATGTTAGTTGTTAGAATCATTCTGTATGGGACATGGTCTCTCCAACCCTTATCTTCAGATTGCTCAGGTTGGGACAACTTCCCTTTAAAACACAACACCCAGAATTAAACACACATTCGACATGTGAATAATATTCCAGAATAGGGCAATATATGCAATAAGATCAGTTCTATTTCTATGCACAAACCCAAAAGTTAGAATAAATTTTAGCAGCCGCATTACACAGTAGGATATCATTAAGCTTGCAGTTAACTATATCCTCCATAGTGATTTTATTTGTTTCTTGGGGGTTAGGGTAAATCTTTTTCTTTACAATGCAACAGAACCCAAAAGAAGGCTCCAACCCAAGGACAATCACAGCTTCCAATTGTAGAATTCATTTCCTGCGGTGCTCTCCACACTGCTAAAGGGAAAAACAAAACAAAACACAAAACCAACACAGGCCAGTAACAGAAAGTCTTGTGTGCATGATACTGTAAACCAAGCTGTACTCCTTAACCAGGTTTATTTACAAGACAGGAAGAAGGTGCAGGGTCAGATGGTTGCAAGTCACCATGTCTTCTACTTACACCTGCTCATGGAGAAGGGAAGCAGTTAAAGGGCATAAGCATGGTAACTTACACTGTATTCAATGTACTTGAGTTCTCATCTGCCCCAACCTCCACTGACGTAAATTCAAATCAATGTTAGTTTAAATAAAGCCTAAAATTAGGCATTCTAACAAATAAATTTGCTCACTTTAAAGTGAGCATGCTCCACGATGCTCACTTTCAACACTGGATTACAGATTCGCTACACTGTAGCTGCACCAAGAGTTCTAATTTACTGTCTCAAGACTGATGAGATCCCTGATACAGTAAAATCATGCTCGCCATTCAGCCACAGGCCCAGGCAGAGCTTTCACAGGCTGCTGCTCCCCAATGAGAGCCAGCTCTTCAAGATGGGCCTTTAACATCTCTTCAGCCCAGACGGCGCGGCTCAGCGGTTGAGCATCGACCTATGATCCAGATCGAGGTTCGATTCCTGGTCAGGGCACATGTCAGGGTTGCAGGCTCGATCCCCAGTGATGGGCTTCTACAGAAGGCAGCCGATCAATAACTCGCTCATCGTTGATGTTTTTCTCTCCCCCCCCTTCCGCTCTCTGAAGTCAATATTTCAAATATATATATTTACATAAATATATATATTTAAAATCTCTTCATAGCACTCAAATGCAAGGAAAAACAGGGGCATCCAGGTCAGTCAAGCTTGCCAAACAAATGCAGGGCAAAGGATGATGCCCTTAGAGTACTAAGGGAAGCATATAAAAAGTGATCAAGGCGCTAACCTTAACAAACATCTGCTGGGAGCTCACTACTTGCTAGGCAGTGGGACCAGCACTAACTAGGAAGGAACACTCAGGGTTCTCTGCTCAGACCTGAGTACAAGAGCCACACCACTGCTCTCTCCCTTTTAGTTTAAAGTGGTTAGGAAAGGAAGTAATCATGAAACTCTGAGTTAATTTTTGGAGGTGAGTTTCAGTGTACTGCCCAAAAGTCCTGCAGCTGGAGATGTGAACAGGAGCTGGTGCTAGCCATGGGATAGTCAAACAGTTGGTTCAGCAGGTGCCAGGTCAGGGAGCAAATTTCAAAACTCAGAAATTTGTTATGTGTAACTTATATTGACTTCTAAATGAAAGCAAAGTTAAAACTACTAATTTCAAGGGGTGAATGTAAATGTTATATGAAAAGCAAAGTAACTCAAGAGCAACAGCTCTAGCTACAGACTAGGTAAAGAAGGGAGAGGATAGGGAGGAAAGGGGAAGGGGAAGGATCTTATTTCACTGGCCTGTCCAACAACCCTGTGTGATAAAATATCAATTCTAAGGAAATCACTCAAAGCATCCTTATGCATTTTGTCCATATGTGGGTTTTTATTACGATTTCAAATTCAGGCTATAATGATTTAGGAAAGCGAAAACAACAATGAAAAGGCATGGTTAGAAAGAAGCACATTTCACCTGGCCAGATGTGGATCAGCAGTTGAGCATCAACCTAGGACCCAGGAGATGGTGGTTCGATTCCCAGTCAGGGCACATGCCCAGGTTGCAGGCTCTATCCCCAGTCCCGGGCGTGCAGGAGGCAGCCGATCAATGACAACTCTCTCTTCGTTGATGTTTCTCTCTCTCTCTCTCTCTCCCCCCCTCTCTCCCTTCCTCTCTCCGAAATCAAATAAAGATACATTTTTTTTTTAAAAGCACATTTCTGATCAATTTTTTTAAAATTTCCAACAATTACAACTATTTTTAAATTAAATAGAACCCAATGGAAGATAGTTAATTTCTAATCACTTGTAAGCACACTGCATAAGAGACTCATGTGTCACAGTTTGAGTGACCAAGTAATTTATCATCCCAAGGGCACTGTTACTAATGATGCAGGACAACTGGTGGAAACTGGGAATCAGGTCGACCAGTGGTACTAGGTCTCTTCCAGCAGATCTGAATCCATTAAAAAAAGGTCTACAGGATCACAGAGATCTTTTAAAGATTTTTTATTGCCTGGCCAATGTGCTCAGTGGTTGAGCATCGACCTATGAACAAGGAGGTCATGGTTCGATTCCTAGTCAGGGCACATGCCCAGGTTGTGGGCTCCATCCCCAGTAGAGGATGGGCAGGAGGCAGCAGATCAATGACTCTCATCATTGGTGTTTCTATCTCTCTCCCTCTCCCTTCCTCTCTCTGAAATCAATTTTTAAAAAAAGTTTTAATAAATAAATATTTTAAGTTGATCTTTAGAGAGAGAGGAAGGGAGAAGGAGAGAGGGAAACATCGATGTGAGAGCCAAACATCGATCGGCTGCCTCTTGTACTGGGGATGGAGCCCATAACCCAGGTATGTGCCCTGACCAGGAATCAAACTGGCAACCTTTCAGTGCACGGGACGATGCCCAACCAACCAAGCCACATGGCCAGGGCCAGAGATCAGTTTTAATAAAATAACCAAATAAAGGCAAAATCCAAGACATATGTACCAGGATTGAAGTATGATACACACCCATGTTTTAAACTGAAATCCAGAACTTCACACCAATGTTTTAAACATCAACCTGATTATAAAGAGGGGTGGGGGAGCACAGGGAAAGGCACAGTTACAGGTGGCATTACATTCCACAGAAAATACTCCTGCTTCCACGCAGGGGCCACAGCACCCAATGTTATTCACTGTCTCTTGTAAGAACAACAAGCATATGGGGGTGTCATGGATGGAAGGAAGAGAATGTTCAGGTTCACAACAGGAAGACCTACCTTCTCCTAACATGCAACCTCTTTATTAAAATGTATACAAGTGCGAAGACAAATAACGTGATTGAATTACAGGAGCCTCTGGATGAGTTACCAATACCAATGTGCACATATGTCCTTCTAGCCACCTTGCCAAGGAACTGGGAGTGGGGGGATCTGTGACTTTCCACCACTTTAAAAAAGAAAATAAAGTGCAACGCCCAATTCCAATGAGCACCCCCCCACACCCTAATTTGGATTGACATGAAATACCACATCATGGGGGGGAGGGCTGTGGGTACTAATGTCAGCTGCACAGAGCTGACAGGTAAAAAACAAAATTTGAAAGACTGGGTCCATGAGCGAGGTGGAGAGAAAGAACGGACGAGCCTTCCCTCCTTCGAGGGAGAATGACTGGGAACCTCTGCATGAGTGTCTTTTACTTTAAAAATAAGTTCACACATACCTATTGTTAAATCATCCTACATAACACAATGTGCCGCTGTCTGAAATGTCAGTTACTTCCACAAACAGTTTGAGGACAGAACAATGAAAGCATCAAAAAATAAATTTAAAAATTTGTTGATGTTGATTCGTGACATGGATTCAACATAAACAAGGATTCACAGAGTCAAATAAATAAGGGGAAGAGAGAATACTGAAGGAAAATGTGAGAGGTTCGCCTTAGACTTAGGCTAAAACTAGTGTTTCTTCCCTTTTAACAAAATAGTATTTTCTCCATTGGAAATCTCTCAAGTCAACTCAACGCTAATTCATTTTTCTAAATTCCATAAAATGGTTCAACTGTCAATACTCAAACATCAAAGAGAAATTGGGGGAACACTCACACCTAGGAATTAGATAAGTAGCCAGGAAGCCAATGATTTATGAACTTATGAATGACATTCCTTTGCCTCAATTCTAAATTAAAAGCACTTCAAGCAGCAAATTTCCTCAGACAGACATGCTTCCCAAATGGTCTGAAAATGCTTATGCAAGGGGAGTGTTACTTCTTCCAAACTCCCACTAAATAATGTGTACTTATCTTTGATTACCGTCTATTTAAAAAAAAATAGGCTACAGCTGAAATTGGATTAAGAACTTCTGCTGAAAACGATTTATTGCATAACACAACTCTGACAGCCTGAATCTCCGGCCACCAACTGAGCCTTTATAAAAATCTGCTGGGCAGCTGCCAAGTCAGCTCTTTTGCGTCTGAGCATGTCAGACATCGCCGTTGTCAAGGCAGCAGCAGCATGGGCTATAACATCCGCACATTCATGGTTAAACGGTGCAGTCAGGGAACAGCAGCGAGGGCCACACAACACAGCGTTCAGCCCTCCTGCAGCTCTTCGTCTGACAGTGTGTTGTCTCAACATAATCAAAAAAGACCCAAGATCTACATCAGGATTATCTCCAAGATTCCAGCAGATATCTGAATTGATGATCCACCATTAGTGGAGGGAAGGGAGGCAGGGGGGTGATAAAAAAACAATCATAATGAGGGACAATTCAGTATCAGCAATTTCAGCATGTTACTACCTCAACAACTCATTTGGGAATTATTTAATAAGTAGGTTTTCCAAAGGAATTCTAACTAATTTGGATCTCTGAATCCTTTATGTTAATCAGAATACCCCCCAAACCCCTAAAAGGCATATTCTAAGATGCACTAACCAGCTAGAGTAGCCACTAGTCACATGTGGCTATTTACAATCAACTTAAAGCTAAAAAACAAGTTCCTTACTGTTGTATTGGACACATTTC
Organism: Miniopterus schreibersii; assembly: GCF_964146895.1. Taxonomy (NCBI): domain Eukaryota; kingdom Metazoa; phylum Chordata; class Mammalia; order Chiroptera; family Miniopteridae; genus Miniopterus; species Miniopterus schreibersii. The sequence continues at coordinate 68,109,027 of NC_138109.1, forward strand.
AAGTACTCAATAGCACATGTCTCCCAGAATATGTTTCCATCATCCCATAAAGTTCTACTGGACATCACTGTCCTTCCTAGAGCATACATCTGCATTTAATGTGGATAGCTTCAATTGACTGTGTGTTACTTGCTAATGCATTTAATTATGTCCCTGAGATTCTTCAAAATATGTACTATCTTCATGTTGCACTCAGCTTAGGAGGAAAATTCTGGAATAGCTGAATACCTTGCACAAGAAAATCAGAGTCTAAAACAGGTAGAATCTATTTGAATTACAGATATTCACCCATACCACTTTCCTGAAAGTGACTCCAGTCCTCTGCTACACCTGACCTCTCAGTTTTGCAGGCAACATGAAATTCTGAGCATGGAGCATAAGATTCTTCCCTCTACAAGTAAGCCCTTAAGACACACACTGCTTAGTATGCCTTCAAATCATTTTCTAAGGAGTTCTCTACAAAATAAATCCTCTGGGATTGCGAACAGACAAAAGCCAGCCCCTCCACCAACCAGCCTAGCAAGGTGACCCAAACCACCGAGATTGATTGCTGCCCCGCCTCCAGCCAGGGCCACTCAAGGTCATGAGCCTATAAGCCAATGCAAAGGATTTGGGCAATTTTTGCACTCTGTTTCTTCCCCCAGGCCCCAGGACACTGCTGAGGTCAATTTATGAGCTCAATCAATAGCTAAATGTCTTGCTGGCTTTTGTGATTCAGCACGAACCCCCAACCAGGAAGTAAGCATAAGTGTGTACACATACCCAGGGGACTGGCTATATGGTCGTGCTACATTATAAACCATTAGTTTTATTTTTGGCCATTTAATGAAAATTTTCAAATTAAAGTATACAAATATACCTCGTTCTTGGATTTAACATAAATTGACATCTTGCCAGTTTGTTCCAATGTGCCTTACCCACTTTTCTCATGCCTCCCTGAGATTGGTTTGTACCCTGTCATTACAGGTTTGGGTCTTCAGGAACTATTTTAATGTCTTTTCTCCCTCCACACAGCACTTTCTACTAATGACAAATGTAGATCATTGTGTAGCAAGCCACATACTACTTGTTTCTTGTACAAATTCTCTACATTTTACAACTATGAAGTATGATCACACAAACCTTTTTTAAAATTAATCATTAATATTTTTATTGATTTTAGAGAGAAGAGGAAGAGAGAAAAATCATCAATGATGATAGTCATTGATCGGCTGCCTGGGGATCGAGCCCACAACGCGGGCATGTGCCCTGACCGGGAATTGAACCTCGATCTCCTGGATCACAGGTCGATGCACAACCAATGACCCACGCTGGGTGGGTGATCACACAAACATTTCTAAATGATGAACTTGAGGTGCTGAGAAAGAACTACCTAGCATCCTGACTAATCTGTGTGACTCCAGAGTACCTACCATGCAACTTATTCACCTTTTTCCCCTAACACATGAAGAGCACACAATAGGCATTCAAAGATATTTCGTATGAGTGAAGACTTATAAACAGGTGGAAAGTGTAAAGAGAACAGTGGCTTCAAGGTAACAGAGACCAGGATTCTAGTTCTAGACTTCTCTTTCTTCCAAGTGCAAAACAACCTCTGGGAGTGGTTGACAATTTGTACACTTCTGAGAAACTACTACAGGGCTGGATAAGCCATGCATTGAGGGACTCACCCCCAGTTTCTCCCAAGTGATACGAGACCTGAGACTACACCTTGAGAACTGTAGGTGTACACTAGCCTTGCAATGGATGTGACTCCAACCTTGCTTTTCCATGAAAACTGCTGTGAAAAACATAATCGCCAAATGTAATGCGAGCTTTCTATCAGCAACCTGACCCTTCCCTGCTTTTCCTGTTTCCTCTACCCTGCTTTCCCAGTCTCTAATTATTATCTAAATACCCATGACTACTAAGTCATTTTCTTGAAAAATCTCCTTCCCCTCCCCCACCTCCTTGTGTGACTATGTCAACTAACCCTACTGCCACCCTCCTGGTTTGGAATCCCAAACAGGACTGGCACCTCCTTTCTCACTGTTCACATTCACTCTCTAAATCAGGTAATGCTGTCTGTCTCTCCAGTCCTTGGAGACAGAAATAGAACAGGCTCTCATCTCCTGCCTTACGAAAGAAAACTTTCAAAATGACTGCCACCAAACAATTCCTATTCCAAACATCCTCCCCACACTGTTTCTCTAAAAACACAGCCACATTAAAATGAGTTACTGTCTAAAACCATCAATCCATGTCACTCCTTCCCTACTCAAAAGCCTTCCATGGTTCCCAATGGCTACTACACAGCCTACAAAAATTCTTTTGTAATCAACCCAAATTCCCCATTAGGCTTTAATTCCCCCTGTATCGCCCAACACCCCTAATTGACAAGGGGTGAGCATCTCAAGTGGAGGCAACAGCTCTCATCTTTGTATTCCCGTCTCAAAACAAATACAAGAAAATAGGGCTACTGATGTTTATCAACTAACTCTTGATCATGACTTCAACAATAATGCAATAATAAATAAAGGACAGAGTTTCTCAAAAGGCACGAATAAAGTCCATTTCTCAATTCTCTTTTTCGTATCAATACTTTGGTACCAAGAAATATATAGCTAGTCATTTAGGCTCATTTACCAGTCATGTCTGTTTCAGTGTTTACCCACAGCTCTTGGTTTTATATTGCACAGAATGTATGACTCTACGTGACCGGGACTGTTAGTACAAGATACCAATGGTATTCAAACTGGTATTTCCTACAAGTTAATCTATTCCTAGTCAAAAGACAAATTTAACTATATCACTATTTCACAACGGTTTGCAAAGATCACAAACTGCCACCTAAACAAAACTGGAACAACCTACATTGGTTTCTTTGGTTCCCACGTCAAGCCGGTTCTAATATTTCTTCCTTTGTACAGAGTGAGGTTTCCTGCAGTTATTTAGCTCTACAAAGCCTGATGTACCAGTGTGTGGGTTCAATGAAAAGATTTGTGTTTACCTACAGACTAAGCTCCCACCAAAGTCATGAGGACCCCCAAAAAAGTGATGTGGCATATGTACAATCTCATTTCAAAGCAAAGCTATTAAGGAAAGCAAATAGGGCTATCTAGAAGCAAAGTTATGATTCTTTCTATGTTGACATTTCACAATAGTACAGAAACAAAATGTGTGTTATAGACACAGTGGATATAAGTAGAGTTGTACCATTTACACTTCAGGCAATGTGTGTGAAAGGACAAAGCAGAAGTGGGGAGACAGGAAACCACTAGAGAGTCCCAAGCAAAGAAGTAACAGAATTGGATTTACATTGTTAAAAGCTCCCACAGGCTGTTATGTGGAGGATAAACCCTTTTTCCTTGGGGGAGGGGGGTGATGAGAAAGAGAACCCTGCGGAAAGTGCCTACACCAGAGGGTGAGGACCAGGTTGGTAAAAGAGGCTATGACAACTGGTTACATTCTAGAAACTTTTAGAAGGCTGACTTTGCTGATGTAGAATGCGTGAGGAAGAGAGGAGTCAAAGATTAACTCCAAAAACTTTCATCTCAGTAAATGGAGCTGCCTCTGGGGGAAAGGAGGGCACTTCTGAAAAGAGCACTTTGGAGCAGAGAGATGAAAGGAGGGAACCAAGAGTTTAGTTTCTGGATGTGCTGAGTTTGAGTAGCCTGTACAGACCCTAGAGGAGATGTCAGAATTCAGGCCATGTGCCAGAGCTAGAGACGTGAACACAGCTGGTAGTTTAAAAATCAAACTATAGGTACCCAAATTTATTGAAGGGCAGAAAAAAAGTGTTTTCCTATTTATTTACAAGTTAGGACTGAAGTCAGGAAAGGGCTGGCTGACCTGGAAAAATGAGTTTATGGCTAAAGTTTTCAGAGTCTTAGGGAAAATGCTTTAAAATAACGAGTGAGGTAGGGGCAGCCAGGTGGCTGGTCTAAAACCACAATCAAATACTGCTACACATTGGCCCCTCCTCCCTTCCTGCATCCTGTCTCCCATCCCCTATAACTGAATAAAGTTGTCAAGTAAATAAAACAGTGAATGGAGAGAGAGGACTGAATATGGAAGGAATAAAAGGAATGTGCCACTTACTTGAGAGTCAGTCCATAAAAATCTACATTGGACATCGAAGCCCTAACTGACAAGTGATGGAATGTCAATAATGTGGCAATGGAGGCCATAGGAATCCAATCCACTGCTCAACATGGGCGATGCAGTCCATCAGTTGCTGCTGGTAAGAAGTTCTATTTGGCCAGGTGAGGTCATAAATCAATCACTCAATTTCTGTCTGTCTGTCTCACACTCGCACACACCAACCACAGACACCCCTTCTTAAATGTAGGCTTCACAGGTAAGAGAGAGAAGGGGACAACTAAGGATACACTGGCCTTAGGCCTACTCTCACAAGTAGTCAAAATATGCTCACAAGATACCCTATGGGCAACACTGTGGCTATGCAAACAAGTTTTCAAGTGGTCACAAATCTCAAAGATTCGTGTGGAGGTGAGACAAACTACAACCTGTTTTCTCTCCAGTACCTCTAGAAAGGATCTAGATCAGCTACTTCTGGCTGCCAGCCACTGGCTTGGCCCACAGACAGAAAAGCTGTTGGCACCAAAAGGGCAGAGCAGTACAAAGAAGTAAACCCTAAGACTTGGAGGAGCAATACAGAAAAGATGCCCGCCAAGTAATCAACATTTTCATTTTGCCCACCTATGTAGGAGTCACACCAGGCTGCCATACCTATGCTGTGTTTTCTCTTCGAACTTCTCCTTCAGCAAACCCTAAGCTCCAGAAGTAAAGATTCTCTGCCCTTGCAACACTCTTCACTATCTTCCCAACAGGTCCTTCTCATCCCCATCACTGGGGACTCCAATGCAAGTCTCAGCAGCACTAGAGCACTTCTCTAAAATATGAGTGGTCAGGCCTGGCTGCCCTGGAAATCCCTGGGAGCTTTATCAAGTGCAATCCTCACCACCCTTCTGGCTGAACTGGTCAGGGATGTGGCCTGTGCCCTGAGATTTTAACAAACTCAGAATTATGGCTCTGAGTCCTCACCTCCCATCTAGTGATCGTCCCACTCCTGAGAGGACCACAGTCTCACTACATTACAATTATATTCTGAAAACTACCTAACATCAAGCCTGGTACACATTAGGAGCTTAGTAAGTAACTGTTGAGGGAATGAATCTTTAAAAAAAACAACCAAAACAAACAAACATAAAATCCATGTAACTCAGGAAACTATTTAAATAGAGCACAAAGACTGTCTTAATATACTTTTTATTTTCTTGACAGTAATTCTCTAAAACGAATAAAGACAAACAGTTTTAGCTGATAGTAAAGCTTTCTTTCCCTTAAACATAAAACTGGCTTCAAGGAAATGAATCAAACTGCTATAAGCTACTCAAAGCTTTCACACCTCAAACTGAATAAGTTCTGATATGTCAATAATAAAATAATGTCTCAGTACAAATATGGGAGGCTAATATATGACTGCTCGCTGGTTAAGGAGGAAAAGGCAGATTATGTTTGACCTGATGTCCCATCATTGTGAACTAAGAGGGGGGAAAAAGCCCTCTTTATGTTCATCGAGTTCTCATTTATCCAAAACACAAGCTACTGCGGAATAACGCAGCCAAAGCTTCCCTTCCTCCTCTTGTGTCATCACAGCAAGGACTGTCAGGCTCTACGCTGTGCAATCTCTCAACCACTTTAACACATAAATCCATTTTTGTTTCCAGGTAAGTAAACCTCTATACAGAGACTGAGCTGCCTCCTTGCTCCCTTTTTGTTCCCAACATTCCCAGATTATAAAGATAGCAGCTCAAAGAGACCTTCTCCACTTTATACGCCAGAGAAAACAGATGTAACAAACGGATTTTACCCTTAAAATTGATGAAGATACGCTTAAAAGGGAAAAATGGGGAGTGGGTGTTCTATACAAAACGAAAAAATTTTAATAGCCAACTGGGGTGTGGCAAACTTTTCAGAGCATTTTACAAAAGCCCTGACCTCAAAAACACTTTCCAATTTTAACATACATCCCCACACAAAGAAACACACAGCAGGCACTCCCTGAGAGCCAAAATAAAATGCTCTCTAGTAATTACCATAAATAGAAAAGGAGATGGGCTTCCTGATTCAGAGTACAGAGTAAGAGAAAAACCACCAGCAACAAAAACATCATAAACAAAATTACATGGCCAACAATAAACTGGGAGGAGAGTGGAATTGCCTCTCAGTGCGATGCAAGAAAACACATCTGGAAGATGCTTAAACAAGAGAAGGGGACATCCCTGAGCCTGAGAGGATATAATGTGCCAGTAAATTCCTTAAATACAAAAATAGAACCTGATAACAATACAGTTTCTGTGACATAAACAGAAGAGTTCCCGAAAAAGCCAACAAACAAACCATAGCTTAATATTTGAGACAATTTATTTCTCACTACTCTGGGCATTTATTATTTCCTCAAAATTTGGCCCAAGACTTCCCAATCAATTCCAATTTCTTGGAATTTTAAAAAATCAACAAATACAATTACTTAAGAAAGATTATCCCTTAAAAACTGCTTGAGAGCCTCCAGCTACTTCTCAAATAAACACATAAGCAGTTGTCCATAAACATCAACCACATTGCCCCACTGTGATTATGTCATCAGTTTTAAATTATGATTCAAGTTCACTGACATGTACTTTTTAAATCATATACATAATGAATGTTATTAAAGGTAGAAAGCATAGAGAACATTAAATAAATGAAGAGCATAAAAATAAGTCTGCCCATTTGCCTCATGATCCTCACTAGTCTGTTAAGTGGACTCATCTGACCAAGAATTGTTCTATTATAAAAATGATTTAGTTATTACTGCAAAATCCATATCTATATAGTCAGCCCTCTGTATCCACAAGTTCCACATCCTCATATTCAACCAACCTCTGATGGAAAATACTCAGAAAAACGAATGTTACATTTTTGCTGATGTGGACTATGAAGTTAGGCTGAAGATGGCCGAGTCTGTGCCAAACAGCTAAAGGTTTTTTTCTTGTCATCATTCCCTATACAATATAGTATAACCACTGTTTACATAACATTTACATTGCATTAGGCATTACGAGGAATCCAGAGGTGATTGAAAGTATACGGGAGGACATGTGCATGTTGCATGCAAATACTACATCATTGATATAGGGTTGGGGGGATGTCACCTTGGAAAATACCCCGCAGATACCAAGGGACGGATGTACTTACGGTTGCATTTATTAGGCCTACTATGTTACAGGAAGCCCTAATGAGGAAATAACACGGCTTGTCCAGGGCACGAAGGTAAGAGGACGAGGAGGCCGAGCTGGTGGCGGCTTGGCTCCAGCACTCGCTGTCTTAAGACATTCTGAGACCTCTCTCCTCAGAGGTGACCTTTCACTTTGCATTGAGCAAAAGGGCTTGGAACAAACGACAGTCTGAAGGCTTCCCTCTTACCTTAACCTTTAGAAAAGAAACTCTGAAAAGTATATACTTTAAAATAATGAATCTAATGAATTACTTGAATTTTACTTCAACAACAAAAATTAAAATATGGTCAATATGCTAAACTCAAAACAAATTCTACTTACAGTTACTTTGAAATGATGAGCAAAAATAAAGAAATGATGAGTCAAAGTTCAAGAAACTATGTTCTTGGCAAACGGGGCTTGAGATTTTTTTTAAAGGCTTGTAAATCATCCAATGGTATGTAAAACAAGACCATAATCACTTCTTACTGAATAAAAATTTAACAATTTCTGAACACAAAATATATCATTAACATTGCAGCCTTAAGTGAAACAAAATATCGGCTTATTTTTATTTTATCATGGTTGTTAGAAATTACTAATATATTATCATTGAAATTAAAAAGCAACAAAATGTAGAGGGGGACAATTCCTTTACAATTTGCACCAACTAGTTTTAATTTTTATTTATTGGTTTTGGAGAGAGAGGACAAGAGAGAAGGGAAGAGGGAGGGGGAAGAGAGGAAGGGGGGGAGAGGGGGGAGAGAGGGGGCGGAACTTCTTGTATCACAACTCATTTCTCAATCAAATCTCACCTTCTCTATGAAACCTTCTCTGACCATAAAAGTTTAGAGAAGAAATGAAAGTGACTAAAAAGAAATGAAACTAAAGAAGTAAAATTAAGAAGTGGTTCTTTGAAAAAGAGAAACAAAATGTACAAACCTTTAGCTAGACTCATCAAGAAAGAGAGAACTCAAATATAATCAGAAATATACCACTGAAATACAAAATCCCATAAAAGACTACTGTGAACAATTATCCATCAACAAATTAGACAATCTAAAATAGATCATTTCCTAGAAAATACAAGCTACCCAGACTGAATCATGATGAAACAGAAAACCTGAACCAACCAACTACTTGTAAGAAGATTCAATAAGTAATCAAAAACCTCCCAATAAATAAGTCTAGTACAACCAGATAACTTCAATGGTGAGTTCTACCAAATATTCAAACTGTTCCAAAGCATAAAAGAAGAGGGAAGTCTTCCAAACTCAATTTGCAAGGTGAGCAGTACCCTAATATCAAAACCAGACATGGATGCCACAAGAAAATTACAGGACAATACCCCTGATGAACATAAATGCTCCAACCAAATTCAATAACAGGTTAAAAGGATCATACACCACAATCAAAGGGCATTTATTCCAAGGACGAAAGAATGGTTCAACAGCCACAAATCAATGTGATATACACTACATCAACAAAATAGAGGCTAAAAATCATATGATATCTCAATAGGGGCAGAAAAAGCATTTGACAAAATTCAATATCCATTTATAACATAAACTCTCAACAAAGGAGGTATAGAGGAAACGTTCCTCAACATAATGAAAGCCATATATGACAAACCCACAGCTAATACTATACTCAATGGTGAAAAATGTTTCCTCTAAGATCAAGAACAAGGATGCCCACTCTCACCACTAGCCAGAGTGGTTGGGCATCCAAATTGAAAAGGAAGATGTAAAACTGTGACTACATGCTAGCACAATGGTATGTATACAAACTTTAAAAGACTCCATCAACAAACTATTAATAAATTCAATAAAAACTAATAAATTCAATAAAGTTGCAGGATACAAAAATCAATACACAAAAATCTACTGCATTTCTATATATTACTAATGTATATTAGAAAGGGAAAAGAAAATACCATTTATAATTGCATCAAAAAAGAATAAAATATTTAGGAAAAAAAACAAAGGAAGTGAAAGACCTATTCATTGAAAACTAAAAGACATTAAAGAAACTGAAGAAGACCCAAATAAATGGAAAGATATTCCATGCTCATGAATTGGAAGAATACTGTTTAAATATCCATACTACCCAAAGCAATCTACCAGTTCACTGCAATCCCTATCAAAATTCCAATGACATTTTTCACAGAAATACAACAATCCTGAAATTTGTATGCAACCACAAAAGACCTTGAACAGCCAAAACAATCTAGACAAAGAATAAAGCTGAAAGTATCACACTCTCTGATTTCAAACTATATTACAAAGCTATCATAATCAAAACAGTATGGTACTGGCATTAAAACAAGCACATACATCAGAGGAACAGAAAAGAGTCCAGAAGTAAACCCATGTATAGATGGTCAATTAATTTACAACAAAGAAGTCAAGAACATACAATGAGGAAAGAACAGTGCCTTCAAAAAATGGTGCTGGGAAAACCAAACAACCACATACAAAGAATGGAACTGGAACATTATCTTACACCTTACACAAACATCAACTCAAAATGGATTAAGACTCCAAGAAGAAAACAAAGGCTATCAGTAAGCTTCCTGAGATAGGTCTTGGTGACAATTATTTGAATCTGACACCAAAAGTAAAATATAAAAGTGAGACACTACATCAAACTAAAATGCTTCTGGAAACCAACTAAATGGAAAGGCAACCTACTGAATGGGAGAACCTATCTGCAAATCATATATCTGATAAGGGGGTAATATCTAAAATATATAAAGAACTCATACATATGGATAGCAAAAGATAATCCAACTTAAAAAATAAGCAGAAGATCTGAACAGACATTTTTCCAAAGACATACAGATGCATGAAAAGATGCTCAACATCATTAGTCATCAGGGAAATGTAAATCAAAACCACAATGAAATATCACCTCATACCTGTTAGAATGGCTACTATCACAAAGACCAGAAATAACAAGTGTTGATGAGAATATGGAGAAAAGCGAATCCTTGTGCACTGTTGATAGGAATATAAATTGATGCAGCCACTATGGAAAACAGTATGGAGGTTCCTCAAAACATTAAAAGTAAAACTACCATCCGCCCCAGCAATTCCACTTGTGGGTATTTATCTAAAGAAAATAAAAATACTAACTTGAAAAGATACCTGCATCTCCATGTTCATTACAGCATTATTTATAATAGTGAAGGTAAGGAAACAACCTAGTGTCCATCTATGGATGAATGGACAAAGAAATTATGGCATATATATGATATATGTACACGTATACATACACACACGTAGTACTCATCCATGAAAAAGAATGAAATCTTGCATTTGTGACATGATGGATCTCAAGATCATTGTGTTAAGTGAAATTAGTCAGAAAGGGAGATAAATATAAGATCTCTCACAAGTGGAATCTTTTTAAAAAAAAAAAAACAAAAAAAAAAACCCTCATAGATGAGGGGAGAGAAATGGATAAACTTCTTTTTAGTTTACCTGAATAATTCATAATAAAAATAAATAACTTTCTTCACATCATTTATCACCCATAAAATTCGCATTTTGGAGTATATATCATATGGTTTCCTTACTAAATTACTGGCTGACTTCCACAAATAATGTGACAAAAATTGTATATGTAACATTCAGTATATTGAACCCTGGCTTTCTAGGGTGATAAAAGTTCATTGTTTTTCATCCTAAAAAAATAATGAGTCAAAGAAAGAACTCACGTAGCTAACAAATTCAAGCTGAACCCTTAATCTCCCTATAAAAACCTATTGATTAAAATCATGGAATCTGGAGCTACTTACCACCTGTGTGATCTTGAGGAATTTACTTTACCTGTACATGCCTGTTTCCTTAACTGTAAAATGAGTGCCCATGGCATATATAACACCATGTCTGGCGCATAAAGTTTTAATGAGTGTCAACAGCAGCAGCAACATCATGTCTTAATCTCCCCACCCCACCCCCATTAATGAGGGACAAAGGAACAAAAAAAACATTTAGCCTAGTTTCCTATTGCGGCTGTTAACAATTACCGCAAACTAGTGTCTTAAAACAGAAATTTATTCTTACAGTTCTGGAGGTCAGAAGTTCAAAATCAGTTTCACTGGGCTAACATGGAGGCGTGGGCAAGGCCAGTTTCTTGTGGAAACTGAGGGCAGAATCCAATTCCTTGTCTTTTTCAGCTCCTGGTGGCTGCCAGTACAGGCATACCTCGTTTCCTTACATTTCACTTTATTGCCCCTCACAGGTATTAAAAATTGAAGGCAAGACCTTCCACCAGCAAAAAGACTATGGCTCACCTTATGGCGATAATCGCTTTAATGCAGTGGCCTGGAACCAAACCTGCAATATTTCTGGGGGTAAGCCTGTATTCCCTGGCTTGTGGTCCCCTTCATCCATCTTCAAAGAGCCATCATTCCAACCACTCTGTTCTGTTTTCACATCTTTTTCTCTCCCTCTGATCAGCCTACCTCTGTTTGATAAGGACCCTACATTAGGCCTACCTGGATAATGCAGGATCATCTCCCGATCAGACCATCGTTAGCTTAATCATATCAGCAAAGTCCTTTTTACCATAACAGGTTTCAGGGATTTGGACTTGAATATACTTGGGGGGCATTGTGCAGTATGCCAGAAAGTGCACATTGCTATCTTCTCCACCTTTGAATGAAAGGGCAATTGCTGCAGTTGAAATACTTCATTGCTGACCACTGTAATGCATACTGGAATTTGCTGGGACAGAGGGAATGCCATCTTAAGCTATACCTAAGGATGTTGAAGGAAAATGAGTGACAATTTTTCCCCATTTGTTTTTCTTAGTGTGCATATACAATTAGTTCCCTGAGTCCCCCACTAATGAAGTAGAAACACCTGAGTAAGTCAACAAGAGTGGGCGGAACTCGCAGGCTGGTGCAACACTACTATCTTTCAAAGCTTATTATGTTACCTAGAAACAGAAGAGTAATCAGGTGTTTTGATTGAAAAGGTGTTTTTTTCTGTATTGAAATCATGGGGTAGGAGAATGGTAAGATGGCTGAAGGATTTTACTATTGCTCTAACTTCTCAATGAAGAGGAACAACATGGAATGCACATTAGGAACTGGGTCATTTGATGTGATAGGTTTTTCCCTTCTAAGCCTGCTACGGATTGCCAGACGTTTGTTAAGTGGCATTACATTTGAGGGTAGAATTTTGTATTTTATTATTAATCAAAAACAGCCCTTCCTGGATAATGACTTATCTTTTCCTAAACAAAGAGATCATTTTTTTTCAATCTTCTAACCACTCTTTTCTAAAGGAGCACTAAATTGTTTAGATTTTATTAAAAGTGTTGAAACTTTCTCAGAGGTAAAAGATAGGATGACATAAACTAATCTCAAGATATCTACTCTAAGACATACAAATAAATAAAACACATGAAAATATGCTTGACAGCATTAGTCATTAGGGAAACAGAAATCATTACTAATGGAATACTATTTCATAACCGCTAGGACAACTATAATCAGGGAGACAGACACTAAGTGTTGACAGGAATGTGTAGAGATTGGGTTTCCTCATACATTGTGGCAAGAATGAAAGATGGTACAGTTATTTTAAAATACGGTCTGGCTATATTCCTCAACACGTTCAACAGAGTTACCATGTGACCCAGCAATTCCACACCTAGCTATATACCCAGGACAGGTGAAAACATGTTCACATAAAAACCTGAACACGAATGTTCACAGTAGCATTATTCATGTTGAACAAACCATGTCACATCAACGGATGAATGTGACATCCATAAATAGAACTGTTCGGCAATAAAAAGGGAGCACTGATAGATACATCTCAATAAAATGGCCTTTTGCAAATAACCTCTGCTGGGCTACACTACATTTATTTGCAAAACTTACTCTAATTTGCACATTCAGTGAGTGCTTACAGTAAATTTTTACTTATAATCATGTCTGAAAGGAGAAAAGTTGGGAGTTACATGCTGCCTTTCAATTGCTGTGCCAGCTGGAAGCACACCATCCGTTGTTTGTTCCCTACATTAAGGTCTGGGCAAGCAAGCTACTTAATACACATTCAGACAACTTCAGATTTACAGCAGGTTGAGAGAAAGGAGAGAACTAAAGAGGGGGAGGGAAAGATGCCTGAAGGTGCCTCAGTTTCCTCTGGATCAGAGACACAGACTTCTCACACCAATCTCTGGTTCTTGAGCCACGTGTGTGCCTTCTCAGGGCTACTTCTTTTGGAGTCTATATCTGAGTTAGAAAAACAATTTTTCACCTATGATGATGATAGTGCATATGTTACTAGGACAACACTCAGAGACAGAGGATACTGTGACATTAATATTGGGGAAGGGGGTGGGGGGATAAGAGTCTAAAGAGTTTCTTTTAAACAAGTACAGCTCTCTGGATTGTTAACATCTACAGCCGCACAGGAATTTCAGCTAAGCAGTATTACTCAACATTTACAGCAGCCTTTCACGTTTTCTGTTATAAATAATTACATGTCAATAAATTAATTTGAGTGTAGGAAACAATATTTCAGGGAGGAGGGGAGCTGGGAAGATAATCTAGCAGTGAAGATAAAGGTTTATGGGAAGGAGGACAGCTGCCAGTCCTGTCCCATGAGGAGCTTGTGGACAAAGCCGAGTTCCTCTCCTACCTAAGAGAAATGAGTAAAACTATTCATTTGAAAAAAAAATTAAAAGGAAAGCCAACATGGACTTTTAAAAACCTCATGGCCTCAGATTCAGCTCAGTAATTTTCCTTTTAAAAAAGGATATATACAGGAGTATCGGCTCCTTTTAACCAACTCTCCAGCCAAGTCCAAACTAGTTTGTAGAGAGTATCTCCTGGGATGTAATCAGCAGAGGGAAGTGAGGATTGGCGAAAGCTTGGAAGAGTCACCAGGGAAAGTGACTCAGGCTGTCTCCCTGCCAAATGAAGCATCTACTGATGCCAAAACATCCCATTTATAATGCTGCACAAAAGTGTGTGCATAGAGGGACCACACAGCAACTTTTCAGAAGCCTAGAATAACTTCCAACTTACAGTGGTTGGTTGCTTAAAACACACACACACACACACACACACACACACACACACAAAATTAGCAAATGTGAAAGTAATGGTGAAGAGGGTTGGCCTCCAGAAAACAGCTGCTTCTCCAAGGCTACAGATTCCCAGGCTTGTGTGACACAAAAGCACCTCCTTCTGCTACCAGAACACTACACACTTGAACCAAAATTTACATATGAGGACACAGACCTAGAAAGCCTAAATAATGGTAAGACTTGCTTGGGACGCTAGCAAGAAGGGCAGGAATGAGATCAGACCTCCTGCTTCATTACTCCAATGTCTTTGCATGACACTACAATGCCCCCCAGCTAGAAGAAAGGTTTTCTCTGACCAGTTTGACAGAACAATCCGCACCTGGTAGCTATCCATGGGCACAAAACTGGAGTATTGCCCAAACTCTAGCAGCTTCCCGCCTAATTAACTGATATTAGCCATTCAAACATCAACTGAAAATGTCTTCACCTCAGAGAAGTTCTTCCAAACTGTTATGAGTATTGCATGTTGTTCACCTATTAGAACAATATACTTACTCAAGGGCTGCAATCAATGACTTGCTCCCCACTGGATGGGAAGCTTCCTGAGACGCACTCAATGTTCCTCCTCACTGAGAAAGCCAGCAAATACGCATAAGCTTTTATGTTTAGGAACACCCTCTTCCTTCACGAAAAAGGTACCTTCAAGTAATGGTGTTGACAATAAGTATGAAATTCACCATTATATTACATAATTCTAAGACTGAAAACACTACTGTCAGTTAACTAGGAAACAATCCCTTAATCATGCTGCAAGATACCAGCATTTTGCTTTGAATTTTCTTTAAGTCTAATTTCTCCACCTTCAGGTGCCCTGAAATAGCCATTCCTAGTGAACCTCACATAGCTTCACCTATTTGGGGGACCATCTTTCTTTTTTTAGGCCCCATAAAACACTTAATAGTTAAACTGCATGAAAACATGGAATTTGTGCCATAACAAATATTTGTTTCATTAATATCAAGCTTACAGCCTGATGCTTCATTTCTGTGCCTTTGGCTCGTTCAAAATAACTTTATAATATGATCTGGCATTGAAATGAAGTTTTATTTAAATCTTGTTTAAACAGGAATTAATTGCAATATGGAGTCCTAACAATGCCTATAACTTGGTTGAAGTAATGGCAATATGAACAGCCATGACCAAATTCACTCATGCTCAGGCTATGGAAAAAATACATCACAGATGCCACCTGGTATTTCTTATTTTAGGCACATTTAAAACATAAAAACCTCCCGAGTACCACCAGTCAGTAACACTGAAGTTCACCACTAGGAATATCTGTCAGGTAGACACATGTTTTGACGAAAGCTGCCCAGACAGAAATATCGAGAAACTGAGTGAGCTACACCAGAAACAGGCAGCCTACCTTTATCATGGGTACAGCAAAACATAACCACGGTCACTTCAGACGCCTAGTCAATACGCAGCACAAAACAGCAAAGCAATCCTATATAATGTCCCAGTCCTTTCTGCAATTTTTTATGGATAGTGCCTCTGCTCCATCTCCCCAAGTTCCAGCCAAATTAGAACAGGTGTGTGTATCCACAGACTTGAACAAAAAATCCAGCAGACTTACCTAATATTTAGCTCTCAGATACAGTGGGCCCTGTTACCACCTCTAAACCAAGTTTTCCACACTCCCGCGGACATAAACAAAACTGCAGCCTAGAGACAGAAACTGGGGGCTTCCTGGTTCCTCTCGAGCTTAACTTCCATGAGTGGTATGCCTTCCTTTTTTCTCCAGTGTTCCCTCAGGAGCTCCTCATGCCAGGCGAGCCAAAAGCCATCACGATCTTTCGCCAAAACTGCAATTATCAACTTGCCAAGGCCAAAACCCAATCCCACTTCTAAAACAGTGCTCTTTAATTTGTACTCCACCTCCAGACTGAACAACCCTGGAAATAGAAATGGGAATTTTCCAACCTGGAAATAGTTCTGGCTGAAAACTTCTCTCTCTCTACTCATTCTCTTTGGATAACCCAGTTAGGCCCACTTCACTCACACGCACCTAATTAGGGCACATAATGTGGCTGCGGCAGTAGATGGAGACACTAAAAATTTACCAGCCCAAAAATTCCATTCTCAGATGGAACATTTTTACATTTTTGTTCAGTATCTTCCATCACCAAAAAGAAGCCACTGTCTTGGATTAGAGAATAAAAGCTAAAATACCAATTTAGGTCCTTCAAAACTAACCAGACTAATCTACCACATTACCCATAAATGTGCTGTGACCTCATGGCTGTAATCTACCTTTAAAAAAAAAAAAAAACTTAAAAAGAAAACTGATAAGCAGAGCAACATAAACTGCAAGGTCAAAGGGGAATTCACATTATAATATGGTCTAGGGAATCTCACTGAAAAATGTTTCCATCTCTAATGCACACACTATTAAGTTGAAAAAAACCTTTTCAACTGTGTGCCGGGAGTTCCTTTCATGACCTTAATTAAGGAGTCTGAAACTTCCACCCTGTATGCCTCAGATGGTATGCTATGCCTGGCCTATTCCATTGATACATTTAATAATTTTCTATCCAATTAATTGGCTTAACTCCCCCCAACCACCTACCCAAGGAGGCAGTAAATAGTAAATGCTAAACCTCAGCAGCAAAGGGTGTTCTGGTGAGCTCTTCCCAACCTGACCCTCCTGGTACAGCTGCTTCTCATCTAGCTGTTCACTGTTCCTGTCTGCAAAGCCTTGATTGTGGGCTTTTTACCCTCTAATGGTTTCAATGAAGAATAAAGGATAACTTCGAGACTGACATTTTTATACTTGAGAAGAAAGCAAGAGCAATTCTCTCTGCCCTTTCAAGTATAACTAAAAAGAAAAAGAAAATCCACTTAAGCATCTGGAACAAAATATTAAATCAAATTAAAACTTTAAACCATTCCTGTGAGCTTATGAAAAGTTTGAACATTTTACAAAATGCGGACTGGCCCCTCCCACCCAATAAGCTGTTACAATGAAAAGTTGGAGAGAAAACAGCATACTCACAAGAAATAATCCAATTTCCTTGTCCTGTAAAATGGATTTCAAGCTACCACCACCAACATACACAAAGGGTAAAATTTAAAAACCAAACAGAATTCTATTTTTTAACAAGTCATTAGTGTAACTGGTGAAGAATTTATCTCTTTTTCATTCACTTCCTCAAAAATAAAGCATTACCCAATATACCGAGAAATCTAAAACACATATAATGGGAACGGAAACATTTCTCACAAATGTTCACCAGCCTAAGGAGTAATCAGGGAAGGCAAAGTGGATTCTGAAGGCTTAAAAGGTTAAAATTTTTAAAAATGCTTGCTTCCTTAAAATAAAATAGCCATTTCTCTTATGAGCCAGCATGCTTGCTCTTCGTTCTCTCCACACTCCTCAAACACATTTTCATTAAATCTTGCGTTATATCAACGTATTTCCTTTCTTTCTACCCTAAAATAGCGTAGGGCAGCATATTTCCCCTAGGCTCTTCTTTCCCTCAGATCCTCCTTCTCCACATAACTGATACCCCCAATCCTTAAACACGGTAGGCACTGAATGTTTGCACGCAAAATGTGTTCTCCTGTACTCAGATTACTTAATCACCTAAAAGCACAGGTTAGGAGAGCCAAATACTGCTTTAGGAAATCACTCTACCTGGCTTTTTTCTGATACAAAATAGTTCAATTACATAACTTTGGCCATTATATTCAAAATCTACTTGGAATACTTACATCCACTGGGGCATATTCAGGACAAATGAAATCAAGCAGTGCTTGTAGAGATAGCCAGAAAGGTTTTGTTAAATGATAGCTCCTCTCTCCTAGGAAAAGGACTGGAAATCCTGAGTTATATGCCCAGGTGCATCACCCAAATGCAGAAAAGCAGGAAGAAGGGAAAAAGCCACACAAAGCTGTCTAATCTGCCCTACAAACCAGACAACCATCAGCATGTTAATTGAATCCAGAATCTGGGGAAGCCAAGAAAACTTAAAAGGGGTGCAAACATTTATAACAAGAGGAGGAGACTCGTGGATTTAATTACTTCCACGATACATGACAATTAAGAATAAATGGTGGAAAACCACAAGACTGCAGACAGTGAAGAAAAAAGCTAAATGTTGATTGCCATTAGTGTTAACAACAGGAGTTTCTAACACCTGCTATAAGCTACTGTGTAATAAAAAATGAGTTACCCTCCCACTGAATAAATGAATACATTAATGTAGGCCAGATTCTCTGGAAAGCACATTTAAACTCCTTTAAACCACCAAAGTAACATTCACCAAATAGGTGCTTCAATGCACATTTAACAGGGTGGAAGGAATCTGAAACTCTTCAAAGCTTCCAGGCTACATCTGACAACAAAAAACAGAATCTAGTATTGCCAGAGAAGAAATTCACTTAATAAAAAATTTATCATTTCAAATATAAACAGCTGAACAACAAAAACAATAAGCATTTACTGAATGTATTTTTACACATATCACCCAACTAATTCTCAGAACAACCCCCATGAAGGAAAAGCTGACTGGCCTGACCCCAACTGCACAGTTAGTAAGTGGCAGGGGAAAGGTTTAACCCCAGGCAGCTCCCTTCCAAAGCAACCTACCAAAGTGAGCTGCAGCTCAGCTTTCTAGTCTACCCACAAGGCTCACTGAGATCCAAACAGCACATAACCTGAGGGCAATATTAAACCAGAGCTTTACCCATGCTACTCTAAGAAAACATAAGAAAATGAAAATCCTCTTCAGGAAATTTCCACCCAAAGGGAAAAAAAGCAAAATTTAAATTTTTAGAGAGTAAATTCATAAAAGCTATAAATTTTATAAAATGCACAGGCGGTCTTATTTCATTCCCCAAGCACAGTATTAATAAAATGCCAGCTATATGTAATTATAAATTTCATTTCAGTTGAATTGTATTCCCCCAAGGGCTTGAACTACTTTCTTATACGCTGTCTAATCTGTATCAAAAGCGCCAAGAATACAATGACTAGACAAAGATAATCGGTCAGGCTTTCAGCCCAAAGACACATGAATTTACCAATTCTCAAAATGGGGTACAGCTCTAACCATGATAGCAGGGCTCCACTCCAGTTATTCCAACCAGAGTGGCCAGGGGTAGAACTCATGGCAGTGAATTTTTGTAGTTCCACAGGGATTCAGATACAAATCCCTGGTTAAGAATATGAGCCCATACTGCATTCCTGAATCTACTGTAGCCCTTCTTTAAAAGGCTTTTGAAAGAAACCTGTCTAAACACATAGATGATAAGCAGTGTGTAAATCTCTACTCTAAAGCTTAGAAAGACAATAACCTATTCTAAAAACTTCAGACAAGTGTAGCAAGAAAGCAGTAAGAACAACCACTATCATCCTGAACCTGGGGAACAGATGCAACAACAACAAAAATTACAAAGCTACACAGTGAGAAATCACATTTGATCAGCATTTTATAATTTTGCAAAAACAGCAAATTCGCTTTCCTAATTAAATTAGGCTTGGGGGGGGGGGATTTTTAATGTATCCTCAAATATCCATGCTAAAGACGGAAGATGATAATCCAAAACAGCAATTAATGCAAGTCTTTAAAGATGTACTGTGATAGTGGCAGCATTTTTACAGCTTAATGTCCAGAGCATTACAATAGTTCCCTAACAGTTAAAGCTAATGAAGAATTGATGGTTACAGAAAACATAACAGGACAACGCAGACAACCTGGGATTAAAATTTTTCTGCCGAGAATAAAGAAAGTAACATAAGAAGATATGCAATAGGTAGGACAGAACCCACCAAAATACTCCAATCAACACTGAATAATTTATATTCATGGAAGAAACCGTCATAGATGACTTAATTCGAAAATCAGAGAGATTGAGGGCTGGGAATGTTCTGGAATTAGATTATGGTAATGATTGCACAACTTAAGAACTTACTAAAAACCACTGAATTGTACACTTTAAATGGGTGAATTGTATATGTGTAACTTATCTCTCAATAAAGCTGTTTAAGAATACAGCATAGAGCTCCACACTCACTCATAATCCCAGTGTAGCTAGGAAAATCTCTATATGCCCAAGTGTGCTCATCTTTGTTACAGGGAACATGACAATGGAAGAGAGGAAATTATATACTCAAGCACCACCCACTGAGTAAAAATAAGGGAGGATCAGTGAACATCTCCCTCTTTCATCTACTTTCCAAAACTGCTTTAGGACTGACCACTACCTTTATAGTCAACTATGAAAGTGAGTTTCACAGCCACTCTGGAAACTGTAAAATCCCCACTTACTCCTGGTGTGCCAGACTATCGCGTACTTCCCCTAAAACTTCAGCAAACTTTGCATTTGATTTTATAACACATATGCATTAAATAGTTAACATTAAGTTAAACTGAAGCTCCAGGACAAGTTCCAAACAATGAGGTGTCACAAAGCTGTAAAAACAACCAAATGGCTAGTTGTCTCCATGACGTCCCTGGAGGTCTGAAAGGATGTCTAGCACTAACTCTGATGCCCAGCTCAGCAAGGTCAGCAGCATGAAGCTTAACACTCAGAAGCTATTTAAAAGGTCATCCCAGGTAAATCTAAAAGCAGCATGTATCAGAACGAACAGCTACAAAATGGGTCAAGGTCACCAAAGCTATTCTCCAATTATTAATTGCTTTGTTTTTTAGTCTAACAATCCACCACCGGCTTTTCCTTGTCTGGCTGGCTTACAGTCGTCTGATTGCTATGCTAAGATCAACGTGCATTAAACAATCTGATCTTAACCAGACCTGCTTCTGTCAAAGATAACTGAAGGGCAACATTAACTCACAGCACATCTGCTAACTGTTGGGGCACAGTGACAGGATATCAAGCTGCCCGTCCTCCCCCTCCAAAGACACTGATGGGACCATACTCTGCACAGGCCTCTTTGATGTACAATAGCCTAATTTTACACCAAGAGATGACCAAGCTCTCAACACACATCCAACTGTTTAATGTAACCTCAACCCAGCTTTGGAGGCGTTTTTTAAATATGATATTCACCATCTTTGAATTCCACCAGCAATAATAATGCCACCAAAATTATGAGGCTGATTTGGTTGCATTTGAGGAGAACTTAATGACTCCCTTTCCTTTGAAGTGGAAAAATCCCTTAAATCACAAAAACCAAAGTTGAAAAGTATGCATAACAGCGCTTTTTAAATCTTAAACTAGGACTGCATAAGTAAAGCAGCTTTTACCAAACAATCCTCATTAGCTTACCTGCTTAGGACTCAGTTAAGGCATCTTAGAAAGTGGATATAAATAAACTCGGAAATCAAAGTTGAGCATCGGCCTATGAGTCAGGTGACCTTGGTTCGATTCCCAGTCAGGGCACATGCCTAGGTTTCGGGCCCGATCCCCCGTGGAGGGCGTGCAGGAGGCAGCCGATCAATGATAACTCATCATTCATGTTTCTATCTCTCTCCCCATCCATTTCTCTCTCTGAAATCAATAAAGATATATTTAAAAACTAATGATCATCAAATTTAGTACTAGTACAAATGCCTCAATAATGGGCAAATAAGGATACAAATTAAATACTGGGATGCAGAAAGGTCACAATACATAGTAATGTTCATCTTGAAGCAAGAGAGAGGTTATTTAAATAACCCTATGAAAATACTTTGTCAATAAAAACCATCTCCTAACTTTTTTTATAATTTTAACAAGCTAGAAAAATCAGACATCTCCATGATTTTTAAGTTATGTGAAAATAAGACTTATCAGAGGACTTTTTTCTTTTAATGTGTGTCTTTGGACCAAGTAACTTACTCCTTTTTATCCTTAAGGAAGTAATTATGAAAATTTACTAAAATGTTGAGTACGTTCACTTTGTTATCCCCAAACCAGATATTAATAAATTCTAGCAAGCAACACAGCACAGTGTCTGAGCTGGGGTAGCTGAAGATCTGGGTGGCACCACGACTACTCTGAGTGTGTGTATCCTTCTTCACCAGTTTCCTACATCTACGCTTACCCTCCAGGGTTGGGTTTCCTCCAGATATTGAGCTAAATAGGCACAATAAGGGGGTCTGTAGGAAATCACACTGCAAAATGCCTGGGGGAGGGAGCTTGTAAGGACTCAATTCAACTGCACTGTGGAACAACATACAGCCAGTTACAAAGAAAGATGCATAAGAGTATCTTAATACAAGACTTGAAGAGAAGCAGCATGTGCAATATGCTTTGGGGACTGTTTTCTGTTTTGTTGCTTAAAGTTTCAGCCTACTAGATGAAAATAAAAGAAAAACTGATAAACACAAAATCATCATCAGAGGAATAAAATGTCACAATTTTTTATTTTCTTTTATTAGCATCCAGAGTTGCCAAATTTTTTAAGATGAAAATAAATTATACACGTAATATAAAAAGCTACTTTAAATAAATCAAACACAAAATAGAGTATCAAACTGTACCAAAATATACTCTTCCTCTTTCTGCAGTTCCCAACTTAGACATTCTCGGTGGCATACTCGCATGACAATATTTAATTACATAATTTCATTCGTTGAGACATTTATTGAGTATCTATCAATGAAGGTACTATGAGGAGACTGTGATTCTGCCAGTGCCTGGGCACTACTCCAAACCCAGCCTTTCATCAATGTTATTTCTCATCTCCATTTACTAAATAATGACTAATCCAGCAATCACCAGCAACATTAATTGGCATCCCTTCAATAGTTCCTAGAATACAGTATGACCCAAAGAAATTTTATATGTAAAATAAACTTTTCTGATAACAAAATAGAAGTTCCAGTAAATAAAGTGTGGTAAGCCTTGTTTATTGAGCACCTATACTGTGGCATTCTATGTAGACAGAATTTCTGGCAAATGTGAGCCTTGAGGCTGGGACCTGCCCCAGATTGACCACTTCCCTGTTATAGGAAAGTGAAAGCCTCTACAAAGGCTTAAGGGAGACTTTATAAATCTTACATCTGTTTCCAAAAATTGTAACTCTTATTAAGAACCATTCAAAATGTGGATGAGTGAGAACGACATAAGAAAGGGAGAATCACTCATGGAAATAATAACTACATATAATAAAAGAAGAGAAGAAATGGGCCAGGGAGAGGGTACTTGGTTCTAACTATTTCATACATTTCCATTGACAAGGAAAACAACTCAAAGTTGCACAGAAGAAACCATCAATAACTTTTACGTAACAGTGAAAATAACACTTTTTCTAACATTTCCCAGGCAGGAAGAATAGTGTGGGTAGAGAAGAAAAGACTTCCTTTTGCAGTCTCTTTTCTTTCACTTTTTTAAAGAGATAAAGGTCATTGGGTTTATAAAAAGTACATCAGCACTGCAGGCCTCAAGGTGGCCAAAACTCTGACTGGGTTAAAATTATCATGGAGAAACAGACATGTCCCAACACACATGGCTTAGGAAGCAAAATTCAGTTAACGTCCACATATGACTTCAGGATTAGATGGGTCACAAGATCATCTGAGACCTGGGAATGTCATCTAAAACCATCATACACTCACACATTTTCCTACGAAAGAGAAAACAAGATACATTTCTGACCTGGAAGGAACTAAGGAGGACTGCTAGAATAAAGATCGTGATATTAACACCATAAATGTATCTCCTCCATCATGGCTAAAATTGTAAAAACTGTACAGACCACCATCAAAACATAGGAATGGAAGTCTGTCTGAGATAAAGCAAAAGTTTTAACATATCAATTCAATAGCTCTTACAATATCCATCCACTAAAAAGACCATTCAAAGCAAGATGGGAAGCAGTGTTCACAGCCTAGGCAGTGGCACATTCATGCAAGGAATCAAAACCAGAGCCAGACTGAGTGCTCAGAACTACTCCCAAGTAGGAGATAAATTATATGCCCAACTAATGAAAAGCAAAGTGTCAAAAAGAACCATTCATGTCACAGAATCAGAATTAGGCTCAGAAACCAGCCTGTGTGACCTGACTGGACATCAGCTTCCTTCATTTGTAAAGTAAGAACTAAGAGAGGAGGCAGGCACAAAGAGGAAGGGGCAGGCCACGCACTTAACTTCATAGGCACACCAGATGAGTTCCCTTACTCTTTGACAATTGTATAGCTATGGTGTCAGAACATAGAATCTGCTTTGTAGAGATAACTCTACTATTTGGAATACATGTAAGAGGGGGTAATTAGCAGTAACAAAGTGTTTTTTTACATGTGGCCTACTGAATGCTGAAAACGGCTTAACCCTTGTCTGGAAAGAGAAATTCGGTCAAAGTCCAGCGCTAGTTCCCAATCCTGATTGCGTATTAAAAATACATAATCCCAACTGTATGTTAAAAATGCATAAAACTTACACCTAAAAATTTTACTCTGTGTGTGTGTATCTAAACCATAATCTTGTATTTTACTAGTGAACCAATGCTCAAACAGAACACTGGATGGGGGATGTTTTTAATAAGCTCCAGAGAGCAGTTTTCAACATGTGGGAATTAGTACAACAATCTTTCCCCAGGCAAAATGGTTTCCTTACAAAAGCCTTAGTATCTATCATTGTGCGTAAGAATTTACAAATGTTGTTTGAAATGTATGCTTAAAATCTATAGTACAGTTCTACCTAAATGTTAGCAATTATTCAATTTGGAGGTTGTCAAAAGTTCATTCCAAAATTTGAAAAGCCAAAATGTTTAATGCTTGGATTCCTCTTTTTAATAACAATATACTTAAAGTGTAGAAAAAGTGTCATAAAACACATAACTAAAGAAGTTAGACTTGGCATACTTTCCCTTCCCTCCCAGAGACAATTTGCCCACTGCCCCCCACTTGTACCTCATTTTCACAGTCTCAGGGTCAGAAGCTAGCCACCTCAGGGGTGTTCACTGAACAGTCTCCACTCCTCCACGATGAAGGGGCCATGCATGCTTTTGGACAGCCACACCTACCAAGAGGAGGAGGGGAACAGACAGAGCCTGTCCTAACTGCTGATCAACAGGAATAGTGGGCATGGCTGAAACTTGCAGGAAAGGCTGTGGCTAGAGAATCAGGGGTTCTGCAGCACACTTTTGCAAGGACAGTGGACACCACGAGTAAAATGCTCAAGGACACCAAAGGGCAAGCAGAGAAAGAGGAACTGCTGCTAGAGAATGGTTAGAGACAGGAGGAGAACAGAGAGAATAATGCTGCCCAGATGCACAGGAAGGAGCAAGAACTTCTAGTAGGAACAAACATGTCGAAGGCTGTGTTACACATAGGCAGCAACCAGAATAAAAAGGACCCCGCCCCAACACGGGGGTTCAAAGCAGACCATGATGTCTCCAACACTATTATGCACAAAACGAGGAGTGTGACGTGAGTAATCCCTGGGCCCTTCCGCTTCTACAGAGCTAAAATGTACTGACTTTCAGTTACCATTTGGAAGACCAAGAGCTGCTGGGTGGTTAACAGTCTGCATCAAAGAGAAATTAAATATACCCCACTGGTTTAATAGCATTAATTTTTAAAAATTAAACCAATGAACATAAATTAATAGCAATATTCATGAGCCTAGGTGGTGTCATATGCTATTATATTCCAGTTTAATTGGCATTGGAGTCAGTTTTGAACAGGAACTAGAATTTTCCCAATCCCACATTAATCTATATTTTATTACTTCATGTCAAATTTCAAGAAGATATGTTTCTACAGTTA
This sequence comes from Miniopterus schreibersii, assembly GCF_964146895.1. Classification (NCBI taxonomy): domain Eukaryota; kingdom Metazoa; phylum Chordata; class Mammalia; order Chiroptera; family Miniopteridae; genus Miniopterus; species Miniopterus schreibersii. The sequence continues at coordinate 68,135,059 of NC_138109.1, forward strand.
TATACTATCCCAAATATTACACTATTAAAAATCTAACTTGGAGATCCAGGATGGAGGCAGACTGAGTGGAAGCTACACTGACACTCGCCCAGAACCAAACTGGACTTACAACTAAAATATAGAAAAACCACCTGAATAATCAACTGAAGACTAGCTGGAGAGCACCCTCACAACCAAGGAAGGAAAGTGGAGACCACACAGAGACTGGTAGGAACTGTGGAGGCGCGAGAGAGATGTTCAGGTTCCCACAGGCAGCAGCTGAAGGTCTGGAGGGATAGCTCAGCTATGGGGGGCTCCCACTGAGCACTCTGGGGTCTAAGCTCCAGGATGGGCTCCCCAGCCCAGAGCACCAGAACTGACAAAGGTGCACACATAACATCTGGCTGTGAAAAGCAGCCGGGTTTCTGTCTGCCAGGGAGAAATGGCTGGGAATGCAGGCACCCTCTTAAAGGGCCGACACACAAAGTTTCGTGTGCCACCACTCACCTTGGGCTCCAGCAGAGGGAGGGCAGTGTGGACTACACCAGTGTGAGGAGAATTTAGAGGGGCTGGCTGGGGGAATAGATCTCAGAGGGCACCCATCTGGATGCCGGTGCTGAGTCATCCCCCTATATGGCAGAGGACAGCTTCCTAAGGCAGACATTTACCTTCTAAGCAGCTTTTTAAGGGGGGATGGGAGGGGGGGGGATTGCCCCACACTACTGGGAAACCTCTGGCCCCAACCTGGGGAGTTTCAATAGCCTGAGGCCCATTAAGAGACTGGACAACAGCCTCTGGGTGCTTTGAGTCTTTGCCTGATTTGCTTCTGGATCCAGGGCTTGGAAGAGCAGACCTTGGTGCACATGATGGTCCTGTCCAAACATACCCAGCCCCAGCAGAGGAAATCAGAAGCTGTGGAGTGTGGGAAAACTTCAAACAGTCACAAACAGTGACTCAAGGCCAGTCACAAACAGTGTCTGACATTGGCCTGCACCAGAGACCATCCAAAAGACTTAGTTCCTAGCAAATCTACCTAATACATAGAAACAAATCCAAACAGGCAGCCAAAATGGGGAGACAAAACAAGACAATTCTCCAGAAGAAGAACTAAAGGAAACCTGGGTAATTCTGTTAACCAGTGTTACCCCAATAAATTCAATAAAGGGGGAGAATCTAGAAAAAGGACACACTTGACATGACATAATGTCTTCCAGATGCTCACCTGCTTAACCCATCTGGTAGTCAGTGGGCTCTAAGTGCTGACAAAAGGGAAAACAAAAGAACAAGTGCTTTGTCCAAATGAATATGCAAAACTGCTGGGGAAGTTAGGGTGTCAGTGTGAAAATTAAGAGGGGGTCAGAAAATCAGTGGCTGAGAAAATAAACAAGGAATGACTAGAAAACTCCATTCCCTTCAATGTATAAAAAACGTCCTCACATTTAAAGTATGTATCTATATAAAAAACACCTTCATACAAAAACAATTATCAGATAACATTCTCTAAGATCTGAGTTATTCCAAAGTAACTCAAGTGGGGCTCACGTTCCCCTTAGTGACAAGAGCCATCACCTCGTAGGAACCCCCTCGATTACAAGGTCAAATTTTGTTCCATTATGCAGCACACTGACAATGCCTCTTCAGAGACATGATCTGTTAATGTATGATTTATTGTAATTAAGCAACACAGTTTAATGTCATCAAGAGGCTTTAATTAGAGAGGCTGCCGTGTCTTCACCCTGTCAGATCAATTCCTGTTTGCACATCTATACAGACTTACACATGCTCTGAGAATACCTCTGCTTGTACCAAGCAAACCTTCCTCTGGGGCTATGGGCCTCCACACTATAAAACATCATGTTATCAAGCTTTGCCACAGAATGTGTCTTGTGGGTTCACCCCTACCAACAACCACAGGCTTAAAAAACAACCAAAAAACAAAACAAAAAAACCCAGCTCCTCTCTTCTCCAGAATGTCATGCATGGTAAGTGAGTCCTTTGGTATATGTCTGAACTCTGTACACCTCAGTGGTATGTTTACCTTGACCCAAGATTCCCTGTGCACTTGTATGTTATGGCACCAACTCATTTCTGTTAAGACATAACTCAGTCTCTATTTCCTTTCTTTTTCACCTCCCATTCCTGAACAAATATGGATGCTAAAATAGCCATAATTCTTTCTGCTAATACCTAAACTCATTCATGTGGATTTGAGAATAAAAGAGCATCCAATATACCCCTATTTCCTTGACAGCTGGGAAAGGAATTATTTGTAAATAATACATTATACAAGGGACATGTATCAAGCATATATAAAGAATTCTTGCAGCTCAACAATAAAAAGACAAAACCACCCATCCTAAAAATGGAAAAAGAGTTTGAATATACATTTCTCTAATAAAGATGACAATTCCACTTTTAGGTATATGTCCAAGAAAATTGAAAACATACATCCAGACAATATCTTGCACACAAATGTTTATAGCATTATTTACACTAGCCAATAAATGAAAACTAAATGTCCAACAGATGAATAGATAAATAAATGTGGTATGTTCATATAATGGAATATTACAAGGAATAACAAAGTGAATTCACGAAAATCAACAGTGATGGTTGCAAAACAATGTGAATGTAGTCAATGCCCCTGAATTGTATTCCTAAAAATGGTTAAAATTGGAAGTCTTGTTAGTATATTTTATCACAATTTTTTAAAAATAAAGGGGGTGTAAGAAAGGAAGTACTGATTCATAGTACAACTTGGGTGAACCTCAAAAAAACATTATAACAGGTGAAAAAAGCCAGACATAAAAGGCCACACATTGTGTGATTCCACTTATATAGACTAGGCAAACCCATAGCTGCCAGAAAGGACATTAGCAATTACCAGGGCCCAGGGGGAGGCAGGGAATGAGGAGTGACTGCTAAGGGGTATGGGGTTCCTTTTAAGGGGTGATGAAAATGTTCTGAAATAAGATAGCAGTGATGCCTGCATAACTCTGTGAATATACTGAGAAACCACTCAACTATATAGTTTTAAAAGGTGAATTTTATAGTATATGGATTATATCATAACAAAGCTGCTATTTTAAAAAGTAGTGAGAAGCTTTAGAAGTGTGTGGTGTGTGTGTAAAAAGGCAAGAACACAGGTAGTCCGGCAGGCGTAGCTCAGCGGTTAAGCATCGGCCTAGGATCCAGATCACAGTTCGATTCCCGGTCACGGCACATGCCCAGGTTGGGGGCTCGATTCCCAGTCAGGGATGTGCAGGAGTCAGCCGATGAATAACGACTCTCTCCTCACTGATGTTTTTATCTCTCCCTCTCCCTTCCTCTCTGAAATTATATGTATGTGTGTGTCTGTGTGTATATATATATTTTTTAAGGCAAGGATGTATGTATTGAAACAATTTCCCCAATTTAAATTTCTTTGTTTTTCAGGGCAAATCTACACGAAGAATTGTTCCATTTCCCAACTCTGAGGGATCTAACAAGTGAAACCCTCAAGTTCCACCCCAAGAGTTGAAGGCCACAGACTGGCAGAAGACCAAGATCCACAGTACCCACCTAACAAGCATCTACCAAGGCAGGAAGCCAAATCCTTCTAAACACCGTGGTCCCTTCACCTGGATTAGTACAGGCTTTGTCACCATAACAAATAACAAGTATTCCTTTAGAAGTAAAGAGACATTATGGGTAATTTGGAAGAGGGCTTTTAAATTTTGTTCCTTCCACATAATAAAACTGTTTCTGCACAATGCTGCTTTAAAAGACCTGCCAGTTTAATGCAATGCTAATAAAATAAATATTTAACTCAAACTTTTTATGTTAACACTATTGCACAATGTTATTTTAATTCATTAATGAAAAAACTGTGACAAGTTTGAGCTCCAATTACAATTCAGACATACCTTAAAAGTTAAACTCATGAGGCAAACCGCTAATTTGTTTTCTGAAATAGAAGACCTGCTCCTATAAAATATCACTAAATTATTAAAGAAGTATTTTCTCATGAATATTCTCATCATTCTCTGCAGGCATTTTTGCCTAGCCCATTTTAGCCCTCCCCTTCTATACTCTGACATATGGCTTAGAGCTACTGGTTCTTAATTTAAAAGTACTTCTTTTTAGCAAGCAGCCTTTCCAAATTTCTCAGTCATGACCCAACTCTGGCTCCTATGCCAGTACATACATTTGTAATGGATTACCTTAGCAGATATGCTCCCAAACCTCTTTGGTATTTTGTCAACTCTTGCTCAAATGGACAGCTTTTAGTATTGGGGGGGGGGGGCTTTTTCTGCTTTCCTTCCCCAGTATTAGCGTATACATGTTTTGCTTTTGAAATGGGAAATGGGGAGGTCAGTGTTTCAGAACTACCAATGATTTCACAAGACAATGAATGCATTAAGTTTCATTACCTATTGCACTGAATATGTAAGTGAATAAGTAAGCACATATCAGACTACCTTAAGAAGCAATTAGTTAATTACAACACCTAACAATATTTCACAGTACTTGAATAAAGTCACCTTCTAAAACTCCTGCCCGCTTTGGTTCTCCGAAGCAGAGTAGAGAACTGAGTCAGGATTTAACAACAAAAATTTACGAAACCTCTTGATGATTACCACTTTCCTAGTATTAAACAATACTTCTTTGCAATGCTTACAACTTTTGGCTGACTCATCAAGTTTCTGGCTGTGCAACTGCCATTATTCATGCTGTGGAGTCTTCAAAATGTGTTCTGAATACTTTTATTTTACCAATTTTTCAAACTACACAGCGTCCCTTTAATGACACCATGCTCTGATCTAAGACTGTCAACCTAAGCCATTTATAACCATATTTCTGTTGGAAGAAAAATGCACTTAATTAACATTATTGGAGATTAAAACAAAAAAGAAAAAAAACCCACACACTGACACCACATTTCCTCCGGTAATTTCTCGTGACCACTGTGTTGTATCAAGCACTGGCCACACAAGTGGATCAACTTAACCATTCCGGTGCTGGCGCAGGATGTGGACACAGTGGTATTAATGAGAGCGTGAGCTTATAGTGTAACCTCACCAGACCAAATAACCTCCTGGCCACACAAGTAGAAAATAATTAAAACAAGGACGATTCCAATTTAGCTTTGTAACCAGATGGTGAATAAAAAAGCAGACAAAGACTCATTTTGTGAATAACCTGGGGAACAGCTCCTACAGTTTCTTTTAAAGTTACAGCCTGACTTGTGAAATAAAGGGGGGGCCCCCTTTGGGGGAAGGAGGAGAATACAAAGGTTTCTCACCAGAATTCACTCCCAGAGAACTCCTAGGTCATGACCAAAGAAATCACAACTTATTCCCTAAGTGAACGCCAAGTTGTTTAATTACAGCAAAACCCAGAAACTCAGTAAATCTTACATGAAGATGCTGCTCAACACCTATCTCACTGATCATCACTGAGCTGTACATAAACAATTATACAAGGTGAATTTTCCACATCACCAGGACTTCCACCACCAGTCTACAAAGATTTTTTTCCAAAAAGTAAAATAAACATTTTCAACCTACCACAAGACTCATGTTCTTTATTTTCCTCCCCCAAGAAACATAATGGTATGGGCAAAAGAAGTGGGCAAAAGAAGACATAAGATAAAACCCAGTAACTCTGCAAACACTGCACAACTCTGACCTCAGTCTCAAAATGGGAAGACAAAATCCAAATGGCTGCCTAGCCTTCCCCAGCTAGACAGGGTGCAAGTGGTTTAATCTTAAAGATGGATGCTCTTATTCATGAAAGGGAGAATCATCTGTGCAGCCTCAAGAGGGGATGGGAACAGCAAAAGAAGCCATCAAAATGTCCACTATGTTCCACCTACACGTGTGCACATGTGTGCACACACACCCGTTTACCGCAAGCCTACCAGGAGTGCAGAGGCGGACTCCTAAGGGAGTTCATTTCAGCACGTCACCACAATCATGTTCAAACCTCTGTCAGATCCCAGCAGCAGGCTGTCAACTCTCCCTATGCACCCTACTGGTAGACCACTGGCAGCAGCTAACTTCCCCAAAGCCCATACCTCCCCCTCCCTCTCCCCTCCCCTCCCCATATTAATCAAACCATTGAGCAGAAGAAACCAGAGTCCCAAGAGATGGGAAGATAATGGAGGAGGTAACTGCAGGGTTAAGGGTATACCAAAATAATGCAAACAAACATATTTAAAGGACATTTGTTTCTGCTTCATTAAACTCAAGCATCAATACACAAACTGTTTCTCTGGGCTCCTAAATTCTGTTTCTGAACTAGTTTGTTTCCTTGAGCCAATGGTTTTACAATGGGTATACACATACTCATTTGTATGCATGAGTAAAGATGAGAAACCTAGCAAAAAGTCCATCTTGAGGGTACTCCATGTGGAGGCCTACCTTTCACTTCTCTGGAGTTTATTGCTGGCCACTGTGCACCAGCTGCTTGACCAAGGGGTGGGTTGAGGGTCCCAGGGCTAGGACCTCCGAAACTATAGATCTAGTGGACAGCCCTTTACAGCTCTTAACACCTGATGAATCACCTTTCAGCAGCAATAGCCAACATCCTACAAAACACATGTTGCAATGTTGTAAATAAAGTCACTATGGACCTTAAATGGGGAAAGGGGTTTCTTTACACTTTGAATCTTGTTTTGAGGTCACAGGGGACATATAGTCTTATTATGACTGTATGTGTGTTCTGAAGTTTACAGTAAGACGGACTCCAGGCCTGTCTTTAGCACTGACTAGTTTGTTACATTGGACAACTTTGATGAACATTTTTATGCTTCAAAACCCTCTTCTGTAAAATAGGAGTAAACATTCAATAAATTTTAGCTATGTTCTAATCACTGTACCTGTATAATCATTTCACCCTTCCAATAATGCTAAACAATAATATTTTACTATTACACTCAATTCATAGCATTTCTTCAAGTAAGCTGCCCAGTTCCTACGGATAGGAGGTAGTGGAGCAGAAGAAACAGCAACTGCTGAATTATAAATAATACATGTGAAGCATATCTCACAAAGTGCCTGGTACATAGTAGGTGCTCAGTAAGTAACAGTTACTAAGGTATGATCACTGATGATTTTGAGAGTTTGGAGATTCTGGTCCAAGTTCTGTGAGCCACCTGAATTTCATACAGGTGCCTCTGAGGGCATGTTCTTGTAAGGTTAGTGTATTCCAACCTTTATAGCAGGACCTTTGAGGGCCCACATCATGCTAAAAAGCCCTCCCTGGGGTGTTGCAGGAGGCTGTCCTTACTTCACCCCCAGGTATTTTTCCCTTCATGAACTCTCATTCCAGGTAATTCTTTCATTAGGTCAACATTCATTGAACAGCTACCCATGTGGGGTCTGTGGTAAATATTCACCAGCAATCTGCTAACAGGAAGGATCAAAGGAAACCAGGGCAGCAGAGGGGAAAGACACCTCTGAAAACAAGATCCTGTGTGATGTGTTTGTGACAGAAATATGAACGAGGGAACACGACAGTGACACACTGTTGTGCAGGGGCAGCGGGTGGGGGGATGGAGGCTTCACCAAGGAAATGACATTGAATCATGAAAAATAAGAATGTAAAACTAAAAGGGTGGAGACCTCGCTTAGGCCCCCCGTTCTTCTTCAAGCACATTCGTCTGATTTTTGTAAAACCTGCCCTAGAACCAAAATTCTACAATCCTACCACAGCTTGTTTGTATGAGATCCTCCCATTGGTTTCGTGAAGTCTTGATCCTGTCCCCCATTCCTGTCTTTTCTCCTCCCAGGCGGGCCCCCAAACCCCCACAAGCAGCTGAATTCAGCCTCACTCCCATTTACACCTGCCTAAGAGCCCAGGTCAGAACTCACCCACAGGCTTCATTAAGTGTGCATTTCTGAGGCAATTATGATTTCACATTCACGCACACCATCACGCTGCGTACCCATGTATGAAGGCACGCACAGACTCAAGCAAGGAATTAAGGATCTTGCAGAAGTTTCCAGATACCAAATGAATACTACAAATACTGCAGATCTGCACCCCTGAAAAAGCGGAGGTGAGGGACTGAAATACAAAAATGTTCGCAGGGTAGGATGGGGGCCAGTCAGAAGGGAAGAATGAGATGTGACCAAAACAAGGGAGCTCTATCTTCAAAGCAAAACCCTGTCAGTGTTTCAGCTCTGCTCCAATACTGCTGCAAATCAGCCCATACACCTGCGCACTCAATGTTGCCTCCCTCAGGAGAAAGGACCCCATTTCTTCAACAAACTCCAACTTACAGGGGCGGGGGTAGGAGGTGGTTGCTAGATTGATTAAAAACATGAGTTTATTACTAAACATTATCAAATTATGGGCCTTACTTTAAATCAACCCTTGTAAAAATGAGAGATAGCAGGGGAAATCTGAACACTAACTAGTTATTGATATTTAGAATTATTTATGCTACTGCTATCGTGGGTACATTTTCTTTAACTAGAATCATCTTTTAAAGATTAATATTAGAAGTATTAAATAATAATTACATTAAATAATATAATTACTTACATTACATTAAATAATTACATTACATATGATGTTCGAGATTTGCTTCACTACAAACAAAGGAATGGAAGTAGAGAAGTATAAGTGAAACAAAAATGATCATGAGCTGGAGATTGTTGGAGCTAGGAGACTAGTGTGTGGCAATATGTGACATTACTTTCACTCCCTCTGCATGTCTGCAATTCCCCACAGTAGGTAGAACAGCAATTCTCGAACTGTTTGGTCTAAAGATCTCTTTGAACTCCAAGGACTTGAAAGGGCTGTGTTTACATGGGATATATTGATATTCACAATACTAAAAACTAAAACAGACAATTTTAAAATATATATTAACTCATTTTAAAAATAGCGAAACCATTACACATTAACATAGGTAAGAGTCTTATGAAAACTATATTTTCCAAAATAATTTAAAAATGTAGTGAAAAATGTGGCCATGTTTCCCGATTTTGCAAATTTCTTGAATGGTCTGCCTAACAGAAGTCAGTGGGATTCTCAAAACTGAATTGTCTATTGTGATGTCACGTGTGCCTGGAAAGCCCCACTGCACCCTGCGGAGAGAGTGAGCATGAAAAGGGAAAATGTATTGTGATATTATTTTTACCTTGCCAACATAACCCTAGGGATCCCAGGGTGACACCTGAAGAACCACTTAGATGAAGGGAAGTGTGGGAAAAAGGAAAATTTCCCTGAAACCAGAGTTGCCTGGCAAGGATCCCCTCTCTAGTCCCCTTTATGCCGTGAAGTAAGGCTCTTAAGAGCCCAGACTTGGCGAAAAGACCAATGTGTCCCCCTAAACACCCTCCCACTCACAGCACAATTATGAGGGAAGACCTCTGTGTGGTAGTGACTGGTTTAAGTGCCTTAAACATTCACATATATAAATCCAACATAAGCTGTGAACATCCAAAATACACTGTTTTCTAAGATTGTTGATTCCTAATAGAAAATCAATATACTGGGTTTCTTGACAAGCATTTTTCTTTTAAATGAAATAGAAAAAAAGTTAAGATGGATCAGAGTATGTCACAGATCGTAATAATACTAAGGCTAAGTTTTAATGCAATTTGTTTCAGGTGTGTGTGTGTGTTCGGGTGAGTGCAAACATGGTTCTCAATTCAAAATTGTGTGGTGCAGATAAAAATCAAAGCTGTAAGAAATAATTGTGCTTAAGTACAAAGTATAGATTCTAAAAGTCTTCGTAAAGAGAGGATAGGAAGAAAAACAGCATGTGGAAAAGCAGCAAGTGAAGGCGGTGGGCCTGCTGACTAAATAGGAAAGAACCTCGCTTCTCAGGGACAAAACAGGCACAGGGCGAGAATCAGAGGCCAGAACCTACAGGAGTAAGTGAACTCTGCGACACCTCCTCAAAGAACCTAACCTCAAAAGAATCTATTTACTCAACAGACAAAGAGGATGTTCAATGTCAGAACGGGAAGCCTGACAGTCAATAGCGAATTTTTTTTTTTGTTTTCTTTTTAAAGAACAATACCTATAAATCATAGACTACAATGCAACCAGAGAAAAAAGACTGAAGTTAAGGTACAAGAGATGGCTATGATATACAAGCTCCTGTCCTTACAAACTTTCAAGTTACCAATCTTTAGAGTAAAAGTATGGGCACTCCCTCCACCAGGACCACGCAGCAGTACGGGTTTATGAGCAACGGGTCCTCATGGAAGGGCTACCTGCAATAGGCCCTTAGGTGCTTCTGTCACAACTTTTGGAGTGTAACCAAATAGACCAGAGGCCAGCCACCTGTAAATTAAGTGAAAAAAATCAAGTTTCAAAATTGTGGTATGGTCCTCACTTTAAAAGGTTATACACATAAAAAGAGAAAAACTTTAAAAAAAATTTCCTCTATAGAGAGAGATTGGACGAAGTGGAGAATTTATTACTTTCCTCTCTTCCATGCTATTGAAATTCTTTGTCAAAGGGCATGGCTTACTTTTAGAGTTTAAAATAAAAAAGGGCACTCATTACAAAAAAAAAAATCACCTTGACCCATACTTTGCACCAAAAGTAATCACTGCCTAGACAATAAAAAAAAAAAATTTTTATTAAACTCCTGGAGCAAACAGGAGATAATCCTGACTTCTTAGGACATAAAAAGGACATATGATAAAGATGAAATAGGCTTCATCAAAAAAAAAAAAAAAAAAAAGGTTCTATTATACAAAAGACAATGTTAGGAAATGTTATAGCCTAAGTTGTGACCACTCCCTTCCAAAATTCAATGGTTCTAACCTCCAGTACCTCTTAATGTGACTGTATTTGGAGGTAGCGTGTTTAAAGAAGTAGGCAGTGTAAAATGAGGTCATGAGGGTGGGCCCTACAACAATATGGCTGGTGTCTCTAGAAGTGGAGGAAATCTGTACCTGCACAGAGGTAAGAGGATGTGAAGCTGCAGGGAGAAGATGACCACAAGCCAAGGAGATAGGCCTCAAAAGAAGCAAACCTGATCTCATATTTATGACCTCCAGAACTGAGAGAAAATAAACTTCTTTTATTTAAGCCATCCAGTCTGTGGTGCTTTGTTACAGCAGCCCTAAGCAAACTAATACAGAAAATAAAGAACACGTGCAAAGTACATTACCTATATCCACAATATACTGTATTTCTTTTTAAACCTCTAGATCAGAAAACCCAATTTAAAAATGGGCAAATAAACACATGAAAATATGCTCGACATTATCAGTCAATAGGAGAATACAAATTAAAACCAGTGAGATTTTACTACATACTTATTAAAATGACTAGAAATAAAAAGCTGGCAATACCAAATACAAATGAGCCCTCAACAGAAAACTGAACCCTCAGACATTACTTGTGGATGCAAGAGTGCAGTCACCCTGGAAAAGACTGGCATTTCCTTATACAGTTAAACATATACTAACAATGAATGCCCAGCAATGAATACTATAACCTCACAAAAACCTATCGATAGCTCTATTAATAACTGCCAGAACCTGGAAACAAGCAAATGTCCATGAACTGATGAACAGAGACACAAACTGATACATCTGTGCAACAGAGTACCACTCAGCGATAATAAAAAGGAATGGACTTCTAATACAAACATGGATGAATCTCAAATACATGAAGAAAGTATACTCAAAAACCTAAATATTGTAAGATTCCTCTTAAAGTGTTCTAAAAAAATCATAGAAAATCTAGAAAAGAAATCAGTGGTTATAGAGAGGATTAACTTGACAGTGAAGGGTGACATGATTGCACGCATTAGTCAATCTTCACAGATCTGAATACCGAAAACGGGTGACTTACCACATGTGAACTATACCTCAGTATAAGTCCCCTTTTCTCAAGGCATAAAGCCACAGGTGTGCCCCAAGGTCCCTGCTCACAATAAACCAGTGTTGTACAATAGCACTCTAACATGATAATTTTAAATTAATCAAATATCCACATTACAATTATTAAAACAGGTTAGATTAATTCTGACATTTTCTTTAACTCAAAAATATCCAAAATATTATCATCTAAACATGTAACCACCAGAGGAAAGGGAGGTGGGGGGAGGTAGACGAGGGTAAAGGGGGGGTAAATGACAAAAATATATAAATAAAATATATATGTAATCAATGTACTTAGCTTTATTTTCATATTATTAAGTCTAGGGATTTAGTGTGTACTTCAGCCTCTGGCACATATAGATTCAGACCAGGCACATTTCACGGGCTCACCTGAGGCTAGTGGCAACCCTCACATTTGAAGTAACTTTGGGCACTAATGTGCAAGGACAAAGCATGATCTCAAGAAACACAAAAGGGAGAAGTCAGGGTGTTTGCTGGAAAACTTCCCCCTGGTTTTGCACTTTGGGAGATAGGAGAGAATTACCAACAGATCTATGAACGCTGTTCAGCTGGGCCAAGAGGACAGGATTCCTTTGGTGCTGCACACATCCAAGTTAGGCTAAGGTGAGTCACATACACTCACATACGCGCACACACGCAGCGCACCCCAGCTTATTCCTCTGATGCTCTGACGGTAAGAAAGGAAAAGCAAAGAACAAGAGATAGCTACTCCCACACAATTCAGATATGCTTAGTGGCTACAGTAAATAACCCAGGAGAAATGCATTTGGAAATCCAGGCTGTGTGCAACTGCTTAACAGGCAAAAGCCCACCACCCACACAGATCTAAGAGGTTCCTTACCACAGCCCCAAGGAGCAGAACAGAAAAAAAAGCCAAAATGATTCTGTTGGAAAACCTACAACCACTATGCTGTGGGGAAAAGTAACCTACAAACCTGGTGCTTGCTCAGTTAGCACTGAAGGAACTGCTTACTAGAATGAGCCTGCCACTAAACCAAATGGCATACAGTACAATCTCAAATGAACCAGATAATTCACAACAGTTTGAATTTTTTCTCTTTAAAGAGTATGCTGTTCTGTTTATATTATGGTTATGTCTGACACTCTGGAATTCTTGGGGGGAGGGGGGGCTTTGTTTGAAGACATAACCTGGAAGTAGCTAGGAAGTCATCTATCCTTCTCGTCCCGATACTACCCCAATGTTGCAGACACCTCATACAAAGGATCACCCTTATCTTTTTTGATAAACGAAAGAGAGAAAGTTTGGTTCAGCCAGTGGCTTAATGCAGGGGCCAACTGAAAATACTGCCTAGGACTAGGTTTAGAAAAATCCCAGAAACACTTCTTGAACACTTACAATACATGCCAGGCACTATTCTAAGCATTTCTCATGCAATTCAAACTCACTTGACCCTTACAAATAAGAGGTGTTATTTAGTCTCTCCCATTCTGCAGAAAGGGGAGGGGTTCAAAGGAGTGAAGAATGTTACTCAAAAACCACACAGGGGCATCTATCTGTCCAGACCTTCCCCAGCACAGGGAAACACACTGGGTGAGAAAGCATATTTGTAGGCTGTTGCAAATCAGCACTAAATTAGTCTAGAGAGTGATGAACATAGAGCTCTTATATTTGAGCGCCCTGTTCTTTAACCAGGTATAGGATTAGAACCACAAGTGCTCACACAACTGCCCCTTTTTCTTCTAATCATCTCTTGAAAACTAAGGTCCAACAAGTGGTTATTATTCTATATGCTTCTTGGTGTGTCTGAAATTACATTTACGTGTTTTGCATTGTACCAATCAGGACCTATAATTTCCCACCTTCTCATCAACCTGTACACACCAATTTTAAGAGTTAAGAATCTTCCCTTTTATAAAATTGGAGTGCTAATCTAACTCATGCTTTACTAACTTATCATATCTTCAAGGGAAGTATTTTTATTGTTTCTTTGTTTAGCCACTGGACCCAAAGAAATGGGCAGCAATTAAGTCTGTAAATACATGTAGTCAGGAGATGCTGAAGAAAATGTGTTTTCTGCTGACAAGTTATGAAATATGTAAGTCCCCTGACAGTCTTTGGTTCTGAACAGACAGCTTGGTTGCACTGCCACCAATACGTGACCAGAGAAACAGAGCAAAAGTAATAAAAAGCTACAAACCAAATGTCTCGTGACTCAACCAAAAAGATTTTCACACTTGTTAACTATTTCCTGGTCAGACATCATTTGAATTGCATTGCTCTAACACTTAATCCTTAGGTAAGTGTGCACTTTCACATAACGAAGTGTGTTCAATAGCTAATAACCTGAACACTCACGTGCGCTCAGGAAGCCTCAGTTAATAAACAGAGTGGAGAAGTCAAGTAACTATTAAGAATTGTATGATCGACACCCCTTATGCCTATGGTAAGATGGCTGATTATAATGGTGATATTAAAACTCACTATAATGTAAATTGGCACAGGCCCAGGTTGTCTATAACTGATAACATTCAGAAATCAAATTCAAACTTTTGAAGACATCTAGTTATTTTCTTCCCAAAATTTCTTTGTAAGTTTCTAGCATTTTTAATCTACTCACAACATGCAACCAGTCCCCAACTACTGCCTTGTACAATCAATATATTTCTTGAGTGAATGTTATAACTCATTATGATACACTGCCCCCCTCCCTAACAACACACTACAAGTTCATAAAACTCTGCAAACAAGATGGGCAAATGTACCAATACATAGAGCTATTCCAAACTGTAGGCCATATTTCATATGCAGATTAAAAAAACAAACAGAATATCATTCTTGTGTGCCCTTAGCTAAAAATAGTATAGACTGCTCTTTACAAATTTTATTTTCATATGCAATATATGTAAGTTAGACATCATATGGTTAACTTCACAATGAAATATAGTAACTATTTCCTATATTATCCATTCTGAATAACATCTAATCTAGCTGCTCAAGAAAGATTCCTGAGTAGATAAAGAGGAAACATTTTATGTTATTAGCTATACAGTTTCATCTTGTTTAGGATCAGCACTGTAATGAATACCAGATGAGTTTAAAGTACAGTAGGTTTTCAAAACAACCTCCAAATCACATTTATGTAGCCTTTTGATAATGAACAGTCGACATTTCACCTCCTACTTCAACCCACTTACATGACAGCCCCCCCCCCAGATACCAATCTACTCCAAATTAGTAAATAGAGTACAATCACTGAGTTTTGTAAAGTATTTCTTTCCATTTTCATGAGCTGCATAATTAAATTAAAGGCTTTCCTTCTAAATCAGTTATGGTGGAAACAAAACATGGTTAACGTAGCTTGGATGACTAGTATATTACAAAGACTTTACCTGCATCTTCAATATTAAGCACTGCAATTGTGGGGAAAATTAAAACACCAATGCACTTTCCATGCCCTTCACAAGCCTCCCAGCCATAGTCAAGTTTCTTCCAGTCGGCTTATGCCTTCTACAGATCCACACAAAACCAGAGCTTACAGTGAACCATGCTAAAGGGGGTGATCACAAAGGTTTTAATATTTGAAAACTATGACAATGAAAGAATCTGGTGAGCTCAAATTAAACAAGTTCTAATAATATAGCTGTGCCTATTTGAAATTACAGTACCAACCTGTATTTATTTACAGATACACTCCCTGACTAGGGTGTGACTGAAATATCTCAGAGCTTAGATCCAGTTCAAATAAGGAAAGAATCATGGGGCTTAACTTCTCTGAAATCAAAAGGTAAATGATGCACTGGAGCAAGAAGCTTGATTGTTGCATCAAATTTACATAATTTGCCACCACTGATTAGGTAGTTTTTCCTCATAGAAAGTTAAAGGGCCATACTCAAGTTTCCTGCTACTCTCAAGTACAGACCCCATTTCCCAATTCTGTTCCAGGGAACAAAGGCAGGTAAGTCCATCTCATTCACACACACAGAACCATGCAGGGGAAAGGTTACAGGTGGTGATACAGTGCCTGTCAGAGTCATCCTTTCAAAATTATGTTTAAGGCAGCAGCCCCTCATTCATCCCAGATTTCTAAACAGAATGAAACATGTGTTTGCATCTCATGAATCTCTTTGATGATTTATAAGACTCCATATATATACATACATACATATATATATATACATACATACATATATATATATATATATATATATATGCCCCTCCCCCAAGAAAGTGAGTAAACCATAAAGCCAGTCATCCCGTCTCTGAAATCACCAAAGGCCTGATTCACCACCACCCCCCCACCCTTAAGCTCAGAAAACTGATTGGAAGTGAATGTCTAGGCTGCTTCCTTATGCTCTTTTAATAAAGCCAACCACAGCAAAGAAAACAGAAATTAGTGGCAAGTACAGAGCATTTTGCCACCAGGATCCACAGCAGCCTTTGGACAAGCCATTAGGGCTGTCTGGCTCCAGCTCTTCTCAATAACCACCACCCCCCTCTCTGGCCTACCCCACACCACCCTCCAAGATCAAAGGCAGCACTTACTGTTTATAACATCCTGAGCAATCCGGGAATCAGAAGAGGTTTTTGTTACCTTTCCCATCCCTTGTTGTCTCTGCTCCAAAAAAATATTTTCTAATGAGGCAGGCCAGCCCTGGCATGGTCATAGCAGTGAATCAGGCCTACCCCAAATGATGCTCCACTAAGATGCCTTGGGAGATAGAAGAGGTGGGGGATTGCCTCTGGTGAATGTCAGAACTCTTCAAGAGCACGTGGGTCCCTGTCTCTATTTCCCAGCAACTGTGCAGCTAGCAAGCTTCTCTCCTTCTAGGCAAGTGGCAAAAACAACCAAAATCAAGAAACCCACAGAAGTTATTGCTGGATATGTAAAACATCCCAGGTATCCTACCACAAAAGCCTGTCCCACAGACAGCAATGTGCCTCTTCTGGAGGGACGTGAGACTGCAGGGAGCACACAACCTGAGCGGCAGAGCCAGGGCACAGCTCCAGTTACCCTGCTCCTTGCTCCCTTGCCTTCACCACTCACATTGTATACCCAAAATGCTGACTATATCTATTTGTTGTCCAGAAGGGCCCTGCACTTCAGTTTTTCGTTGCAAACCCAAAGGTAGAGCAAGATCTCTGTGTAATCCTTATTCTCACAACTGTCTATGTTCACTTTTGAGGGCATGCTCAGCACCCAGGATCATCAGCAATCTCAGTGCCAAAGAAAACAGACTTGCCTGCGCCTCCCTGTGCATTCTTACATCTGCCCAGCCAACGGCAAACATGGCAGGAGAAGGCAGCCTAAATATACGCATTTTGTGGGAGCAGGGCTGGTATTGAAAACAAACCCCTGAAGGGACCATCTCACCTCCTGGCCTCAGCCACCTCTGCACACCCCAGCTTTGTGTGGTCCCTTGAAGGAAAATGCCCCCCAAGGGTACACCCACACTGGGGATCAGGGAGTTGTTATTTGCCTAGAGCACATACCCAGGCAGCCTTGGCATTTCCTCATATTTGAAACTCTCAACAAGAGAAACTAATTCATACTAAAACCCCAAAAATACATTCTAAGCCAAAAGCTCAGGGACTTAGAGGACATGTTCTGGTGGCGATTCTGGGCCCACCGGTTACACAATAAGCAATCAGGTAGGTACCTTTGGAAAACCACCTTTACTGATCTTATAAGCAGGGCAAAATTTAAGTTTATGAGGCAATACTCCAGGTTTACTGAAGTAAAAGGTAAAAATTTCCTAGGGGGTTTTGGGGGAAATTACTTTTAGCACAACGTTTGCTGAATATCTCAGATTTCAAACAAAAGTCTATCGTTGCTTGCAAATCTATGCATCACCTTTAAATGACTCCAGTGACACCAAACCATAACCACCCCAGAAGCCAAACTATTATCCTAACCGACACACTTTCAAGTGAAAGAGAAAAAAACTAGCACGTTAATATTGTCTCTCTGTTTTAGAGAGAGATCATTTCTGAACTGGTTCTAAGAGCTGTTTCTTCCCCTTTCTCTAGGGGGTTTCACAGGGGGATGGGAAGAAATTATTTCTGACTAAAAAATTATATTGCTAAATTGATAGAATCAAGTTAATGTTATAACAATGAAAAATTTCTGATTATAAATAACTGGTAGGAGAAGGAAGTATAAAATCGCAACCACTAATACTTAAGAGTGTCTACAGGGATTCATTCTAGAACTACATCCCACAGCAACCCGTCAAAGGTACTATTATTATCATCCCCTTTTTGCAAATGAGGGAATTGAGACATAGATAGGCTTTATCAGACAGGCCAAAGGACTTGCCCATTCCAGTGGAGGCCAAAACTGAGACTCAAACGCAGTGTCTAGCACAAGCCGTCCTCTTAACCAAATTATCCCTCTTCAAAGGTCTCTTAAAAACAGAACAGTAGCTGATCTCTTTAAAGAGACTAATGATGTTCCAAAAGTGATGATGGATGGATGGATGGATGGATGGATGGATGGATGGATGGATGGATGGATGGGAGGGAGGGAGGGAGGGAGGGAGGGAGGGAGGGAGGGAGGGAAAGGAGAGAGATAGACTTTACAGTGAGGGAATTCTTCATTTTCTGCAGCCTGGTTTCAAGTATTAGCAATGGCCCTATGGTGGCCTATGGGTTCACCCCAAATTTGCTTGAGGTGCTGGTCATAGAGAAAGGCCCCACACACAGTTCAGTCTCATCAGTACTCTCTCTTTCTCTGTCCATGTGCACAGCAAACTCTAAAATGTGGTGCTTCTCTGTTGAAACTAGTCACTATCTCCTAGTACTTGGAAAGGGGAAACAGAGGTGGCTCTCCTTTTTCCTGATACCACTACTGTTGCTGGCAAGAAGAGTCCAAAATGTCTTCACTTGTGAGGAGTATAAAGCAGAAGAACTTCTGCGATCCTCAGCAACAAACCTCAAAAGTATTAAAGAAGCAATCTTTATAAATAAAATAGTCCTAACTGGTTACCTCTGCTGAACAACAGAATCTGTAAATAGAAAACATATATAGGCCCCCACCTTAGTTGTACTTGCAGTATTAGTTGAGAAAAAACTTAACATTTGTGAAATGGAACAAAAAGAAAGAAGGGCCCCTGTAAATGAGTTATGTTCTAAAGACAAAAAGATTAATTTTAAAAACATCACTTTCACCCTAGCCATTTTGGCTCAGTGGTTAGAGCGTTGGCCCAAGGACTGAAGGTCTTGGGTTCGATTCATGGGTCAAGCGCATGTATCTCGGTTGCAGGTTCAATCCCAGTCCCCAGTTGGGACGTGTGCAGGAAGCAACCAGTTGATGTCTCTCTCTCCCCCACTTCCTCTGTCTGAAAAGCAATGGAAAATATATCCTCAAGTGAGGATTTTTTTAAAAACCATCTAAATTCTTTTTTCTGACAGAATCAATATACCTGGTAAGTTTTGGACAAGCATACCATGCTTTCTTCTGTTTCTTGTGAAAGGCCTTTACAGTGGCAGCTAGGATCAAACAAACCAGCTCAGGTAGGTACATTTTCTGCTTACCAAAAAGGTCTAGAAACCAAGAAGGGAAAAAGTCATTAATAATTCACAGCCCAGCTGGTGTTGCTCAGTGGTTGAGCATTGACCCATGAACCAGGAGATCACGGTTTGATTCTTGGTCAGGGCACATGCCTGGGTTTCAGGGTGGATGTCCAGCAGGGGGCATGCAGGAGACAGCCGATCAATAATTCTCTCCTCATTGATTTTTCATGTTTCTATTTCTCTCCCCCTCTCCCTTCCTCTCTCTGAAATCAATAAAAACATTTCAAGAATAATAATAATTCAAATTGTTACTGACAATTTCACTTAAAAGTCCCCAAGGTTTTACTCCAAGCTCTCCTTCTGACAGTTGCACTCTATCAATTCCATTTGCCATTTTGCAAATTCAACTTTCCTCTTTCCTGCCACTGCAAGGCTCAATGGTGTTTCCAGGGGGCTATCAGCTTCAACACACAAGTAGAAAACCACGAGTTAAATCTAAAGTATAGTTTTTACTTACCACTCATTATTATTTATTGAATTAAAGCCCTTCCTGCCTGTGAGAAATCTAGCACCAGAAGTCAGAATCAGAACTACAGCAAATGTCAAGTATTATTTATTCATCCATCCTTTCAACAAATATGAACTGCCAATTGCCAGGCACTGTGTTATGTGCTTGAGGAAAATGTGTGAGCAAGAACAAAAAAAATCCTGTTTTCTTAGGAGTTTATATTCCAGTGGAGAAAACCAAAACAAGTAAATAACAAATAAGGTGTGTGAGTTAGTGGTGAATGCTGGAAACAAAAGGGTTATGTGACAGAAGAACTGGCAGGAGCAGCAATTGCAGTGGGGAAAGCATGACATGAGTGGTGCACAGAGCCAGAGACACAGCCCCAGCCACATTACGGGGAGATCAAGACAGAAAATCCCAGCCCGGCCTTGCCATTCACTACCTGAGTTACCTAAGAAGGCTCCTTGACCTCCAGAAGCCTTATGGGTGTCCTCACCTACGAACTGAAATCCTGAAGTAAAATGACTTGTCCTGGCTAGACCTTGGGCCCAAATGCAGTATTTTCTTCCAAAAAAGACAATAAAGAGAAAAACAAAAGGAGTGCCTCCATGAAGGCTTCAGGGGCAGCCTGGGGCAAGCAGACACATGAAGGCTATCTGGAAAGAAACAAATGAAATTACAAACTCCCACCCTACTAGGCCCAGGACGCTTGGTTGTCATTAGGAGAAAAGCTTAGATGACAATGTATTTGAGGTATTTGTCTGAAAAATCCCAAGTGGGAAGAAACTAACTTTTTAATTACTGGTTCTTAAAATGCTGTTAAGGCAACAAGTTCCTATACATTCCCATAGCCAGGGAATGTGTCCACCAAGTCTAGTTTCGGATGTCTTGTTCCCCAGGTTTGCAAGTGAAAAAAAACTAATGCTGCAGGAAAAAACACTATTTTTGAGGGTTCATGCATCACCCCACAACTTAAATAGACATGGTTCCCAACACTGCAGTTGTACACACAACGTTCTGCTCTAGCACCAATGACCTGCACACTCTGATTTCACCAGCAACATGTGTCATTTCAGTTTTGACACATTTCCCAGAAAAGCTGGCTCTTCACAAGGTGAAGCCACCCATGAGGAGGTACAAATGCAAGATCTGTGGGAACTGTGTCCCAGTTCCTAGTGTTTACGCAGAGCCTCTAGGGCAGGAGGAGCCGGCACACTTAGTGATTCCAAACCCAGGCCACCCCCACTGCCCCAGACAATACACTTTTCTCAACACAGCACTTTCTTTGGACAAGAAAAAAATGAGAAGTTACAGTGTGCACCAACCAGGCACACAGATCCACCAGAATGGGACTTTCTCGTCAATTAAAACTACACTGGCAGCCCAGCTGCTGTGGCTCAGTTGGCTGGGTTCACCCCTTGCACCAGGAGATTGCAGTTCGATTCCTGGTCAGGACACATGCCCCGACTGCAGGCTCCACCCCCTGCAGGGGATGTGCAGAAGGCAGCTGATGGATGTTCCAATCTCACATCCATGTTTCTCTCCCCCCCCCTTTAGAAATCAATAAAAACATATTAAAAATGAACAAAAACTGCACTGGCAGAGATTATTAGACATTTTCCTGTTTACTTAAGGTCGTGGTTTCTCATCATTTGGAACAAGCACATTTCTTCTTTTCTATCAAAAGAAAGTATGCAAAGAGGCAGGCGACAGATGTCCAGTGCTAAACTCGGTGATATTCTGCACTACATTCTTTTCCAAAATAATTTTCAAAACAAGTAACACAAACAGCTCACATACTTTGTGGAAATGGAGGTTGCAGCCTGGCAGCCGTGGCCCAGCAGCTGAGCACCAACCTATGATCCAGGAGATCATGGTTTGATTCCCAGTCGGGGCACATGCCCAGGTTGCAGGCTCAATCCCCAGTAAGGGATGTGCAGTAGGCGGCCAATCAGTGATTCTCTCTCTCTCTCTCTCTCTCCCTCCCTCCCTCTCCCTTCCTGTCCCTAAAATCAATAAAGATTTTTTTTATCTTAATTTTTTTTAAAAAAATGGAGTTGCAGCCTAGTTGAGGGGAAAGACACTGAACCGAGTCAGAACTCCACCACAGTCCCAGCTCTGATACTGCAGAACAAAATTTGGGTCTGTTGATATTTTTGCTTGTTTTTTTCCCTTATCAGGAGGGATGAGGTTAGAAACTAGCTGGATCATCTCTCCACTACTTGGCTTTTTGAGTCTACATGAAAGATAAAGGTTGCTTTAATGCCAAGTTGAGAAACATACTCTACAAGGAATAATGAAAGGACCAGGCCATTGGAGAGAAGACAAAAACAAAAAAAACAAAAACACAATGGCAGAAAGGAAAAGATAAAAAGACTAGCCATAAAAAGGAAGGAACAAACTATTGGTACACACAGTATGGGTCTCAAAAACGTTATAATGAAGGAACCTAGACACAGAAGTGCTTACATTTCTATGACGTCTTACAACAGTGCTAAAAACCTGGTTAGTTTTGGCCCTGGACTGTGGGAGGGGAAGTGGGTGGATGACTGCAAAAGGCATAAGGGAACTTTCTGAAGTGATAGAAGTGTGTGCTGTGTATCCTAATGGAACGGTAATACTCAAGTATATGCAGTTGTCAAAAGGTATCAAACTGCACATTTAATATGACTGCATTTGTAATTTTTACTTCAATAAATTTGAATCTTTTAAAAACCTGAACTTAAAATTTTCTTTTTCTTTTTTTAAAGAGTGGGGGTGCAAAAGTAGAATGAGTTATGACAACTTATTAGGTTAAAGTGATTTTTTTTCTGGAAAGTAGCTGCCCAAATTAAAAACAAGTCAATGCCAAAAACCATACCTCTGGTGATACAGTTCAGGCAACTGGTCCAAAAGTGGAAAATTCCCCCCAAGTTTCATGTTATTAAAAGTGACTTATTAAAGACATATTTACAATACAAACTCCCTTTCAAGGCATGGGACAGTTAAAGAAAAAGTAGATTTTATCTTTTAAAAAAGTAAAAGAAGTCACCTTTTTACAAGCTGAATCAGCATACCATTTGTGGTTTGTGTTACGGGATTTGCTTCTGTGTTGTGCAGAAAAGCAAATTCAACACCGACCTGTGGGGGGAAAAAACCTGCTCACAAGTTTTCATACTTTTACAAATCCAGAAATTTACATTCCCATGTCTGAGAAAGGCTCACCACACTCAGAATTCACAGAAGGTGGCAAGAAGCAAGCGACGAGCACTTTGGGATGTGGGTGTGAATCCCCTGCCCTAGTCTATTGAGCCCAACAGCTTGTTAAAGAAATATGACAGGAACTATCTCATTGCAGTAGAAAAAAGTGCTGTGGTCAAGAACTGTAGCACTGGAACTCAAATCTCAGCATCCCAAAGGGGCCCAGTGCTTGCCTTCACAATGTCAAGAACACCATGAGGGTTCCCACAGGGTACTGTAGGCAGGCACAGTAAATCAGAACACATTCCCAGAACTGGAATTGGCAGCTCAAAAACCAAAGTCAGCTCAGTTCCTGGCACAAAATGACTTACAAGCCATCCTGGCAAGGGGGCACATCCAAGATCTATTTTAAGACAATAATCTCAGTCTATATCTCCACTTCCAGAAATGGACTTACACCCCACCCCCACCGCACCCCCTTGAAAGAGTGCTGGCTATTATTTTCTAGATTGAAATCCCATCTCCTACAAAGCATCAGTTAGAACTTAAGTCCTTTCCCTTTTAGCACCTGCAGAAGTCTCTGCACATAGGCGAGGGCATATCAATCTCTCTAGAACTACCTGGCAAGAAATGCAGAGAGCATGAGGCAGAAACTGGGGAGAGCAGTCAGAGCATGGCTTGTGCCTTCTTGAGAATCCCTACACTAGAATTCAGGGCCATCTTTGTTCCACTTACCTTACTGTTTTGCTATGTAAATCACTAGTTCAGTTTTGCTTGGGATAATATGGGAGGGGGAGACTTACTACTGCTATCTGCAAATGGTATTCAACAGATGGTATTTTCCACTGTGACTAGTCATTTGTAAAGAATACTGATTTTCTTAATTTTATTCTGTAAAGTGGCTATGGCAGGAAGCATCACTTTCATACTGTTTCTGCAAGGTTCTGATAAAAACTAATATTCATGTATTTTTACATAAATCACATGCTCTTTCGACTCTAACAAGTAGGAGGAGGCAAAGGCATTTAAGCAGCACTTCTAGAAGTTAAATTAGCTACCTGTTATTCACCTATTTCACAAGAGACGCCCAGCCCAGGCCAGCCCAATGGCCTGGGAAAACCTCCTTTGCCTCCAGCCACAGCTGGGAGAGCGGCTTCTCCTTAAGACATGACACACACGGTTTCCCCACTGCTTCCCTGACTCCCTTTTCTTTCCAAGAGAAAGATTCTAGATACATTTTTTAAAACTACATTGTATTAACATATTTCTTGGAGAAAATACAAATCAAGAAGACGTATCTCTTGAGCATCCCTCCCTCTTCCCAAGCTTCTGCATGCCATTTCTCACCTGGGACCCTACACTTGACTCTGAAGCACACTGCTCCCCATCCTCACCTGCCCTCCAAGTCTCTACACTGTGAAGTCCAGAAAGTCTTCTTTAATTCCTTCCCATGTGTCAGTTGTCCCAAAGAGTACCCACAGCAGCCTGGACACTTCATCTATCAAAGTACTTGTCCCTCCCTCTATAACAATATAAGACCCCTTGTTCACCATTGACTGAGTGCCTGGTGTTCAGCACATGCCAGGCATTGCAGTGAAAGGTCAAATATTCCTCAGATAAACAAAAATAAAACTCAATTTTTGACCAGAGATAAAACACTGTTGGTTTTGGTATATATCCTTTTATAGTACTTTTCCTGAATAAATGTACTATTTATTTAAATTATTTTACCCCCCACCCCAAAAAAGATTAAGTCCTACATACTATTTTCTCATCTGCTTACTACATTATCAGTAGATAATCTTGCTACCATATCATTTTAATGATTGCATGAAACAGATGTTCCCTAATTTAACCAATCCTACTGGTTACAATTTTTCACTGTGATACCCAGTGAAAATACACTTGATACACATCCTGTGCCAAATCTAAACAAATTCCTAGAACCAGAGTGGCTGAGTCAAGTAGTATGTAAAATATTGCACCAGTTATAGTATACACTGAAAGCTTAAAATATGGGTTATCATTTGTTAAGGATACTGGCAGGATCTCCACAACCAAGATAATGAGGCTCCTGAAATCTCCATTTTAAAAAATGGCCAGGGGAGCAGAGGGTTGTTCAGCCCGGAGAAGATGAACAATGAGTCTGCTGGATGGGAGACAACATTTAGCTACTTCTGAGGAAA
Source organism: Miniopterus schreibersii (assembly GCF_964146895.1). Lineage (NCBI taxonomy): Eukaryota > Metazoa > Chordata > Mammalia > Chiroptera > Miniopteridae > Miniopterus > Miniopterus schreibersii. Next base: position 68,160,250 of record NC_138109.1, read on the forward strand.
AAACTGGAACCAGCTGAAAGAGATGGAGGGAGGTACTACTCTGTTAAATTCAAGAGAATGGAATTTTCCCAAAGAGCTACCCACATAGACCTTGCAGTTATTTTTAAGTATTCAGGCTGGGCCAGGCAGGAATCCTGATTTTGGGGGGGGGGGGGGGGGGAGTATGGGGCCAGAGACACAGAAAGGTCAGTCAACCAAAAAGGTCAACTGTGCTCAACTACACTATTTCAGAAGGTTCCCCACTATATTCTTTAAGTGAAACTGGAGAAAAGCCATGATTAAACTTTGTGTTCGCCTAAGTATTATAGAAGCACATGGCATATTTACTGCACACACATTGTTCATGAGAACCAATTTCACCAATAAGCAAGGAGTCAGGGTAGACCAAAGGATACATTCAGTCACTGCCCACAGCACAGTAACGTGTTTTACTGTGTAAGCCTCATGTCTTTTCAAAATGCAAAGGGTCTCACTTAACCTCACAGCTTATGGTCCTCACAGTAACACATGTAGTAAGGATAAATCACCCTAACGACAACATTTCTTGTAATTGCTTAATCTGTTTTTTAAAGGAGGGTATTAAACAGATCAACAGTCACTATCTCTTCCTCAATTTTTACTAATGTTCATATGTAAATGAAGTTTCTGAAAGATAATTTGCTTTTTTAAAGAACAGTAAAGAAAGGAGAAAAATAACTGCATTTCTACTTCTATGAAAGTCTTGTTTCTTTAGAAAGGCAGGGGAATTACTGTAATGACAAACTAAGTGCCAGCATCAAGTCTTTGGTGGCTACGAATGAGGCTCAGCCCCTATGACTTCTATTTCCACATCTCTGACATGGGGTTAAGCCATGCTCCAACAGTTGGTACAAGGATTAAATGAGTTAATATAAGGAAAATGCTTAGACTAGTGCCCGGCACACAGGAAGTGCCATATAACTGCCAGAATCTTATTTTCACCATCAATGACAATCCCACCGGTACTTAAAGAGGGATGGAAACCATGATGCAGGACCTTAAATAAGCAAGAAGTGCTGGCGAAGAGATTATTTTAAAAATACAAGCAGAATCAACTTTAAATAGTCCACCTTTTAAAAGTTCATTTATTAACCAGCCATTTAAAATTAACTCCGCCCAGCTGGGCGTGGCTCAGCAGTTGAGCATTGACCTGGGATCCAGGAGATCGTGGTTCGATTTTGGGTCAAGACACATGCCCAGATTGTGGGCTTGATCCCCAGCAGGGGGCGTGCAAGAGGCAGCCGATCAATGACTCATCTTTGATGTTTCTCTCTCTCCCTCTCTCTGAAATCAATAAAGGTATATTAAAGAAAAAAGAGAAACAAAAAACCATTAAAAAAGAAAAAACTAAGAATACCTCTTTCATCATAGAAAAAAAAGTTTAAAATGGTGACTGAGTTCCTAAACCAATACAAAGGAGTTGAAAAACCTCACCAGAATAATTGTTTAAAGGGGAAAAGGTTAAGGAAGATGAATAGAATCTGCTACGAGACACTGGGCAGAGGAGAGAAGAGACAGAATTCTCTGTGTCAGTCCAGAAGACCGGGAAAATTCAAGGAGAAAGCGCTGTCACCACCATGCCCGAGCATGAACATTAGAATGGAAACTCAGGTTTGAATGAGCAAACCCAAGTCACAGTCTATAGTTTAGCAAGTGCTTGTTTTAGCTGTCACTTGAGTGGCTCCAGAGAAAATAATTAAGTTTTAAGCTACGGTGGATGGAAGTCTGGATTTCTTGGACCCAATGAATTATGCACTATAATGAACTCTGCAAATTAACTGAAACCAGGCTCTACCATACTAGCAAATTTGAGCAATGAATGTATTTCTCATTGGCTACTAGTAATAAGGTCTGAAATTAAACTAATCACATAGTTAAAGGGAGAAACCAGCTTAAATAGAGAAATATACAAAATTTTCCCTCATAAACAAAAGTGTTCTTGACTTATGGAAGTGGATCATCAGGAAAGGAAAAATATACAGAGCAACTTCCAAAGCCTCGAATACTATGTAATGAAATTCCAAAATGGAATGGTCAAATTTCTTGGAGGGTGAGATACATGTCTTTTTTAGAAGCCACAATCCCTTCCCCAAGCAGAGCTCTGAGGAATTTTATAGTTTGAATGTAAATGTTAATTGCAATCTACTAAAAACAGAACAAAGAAACAGATATTTGAATTTCAAGGTATAAGGGTGAGGTCAGGAGAAACAATAGCTTCAATCTTGCCCACCTTCCATTTGTTCCCCATTCCACTTGCCCCACATGCTTTATCCCTACATTCCTTGAATCCTGCTCTGCCATCCTCTTGTGAAACTATTCGAAACTACAGTATGGTGGTGAAGACAGAGTCTAAGGAGCTGATAAGATTCAGTTTGTAGACCTGGATCTAGGTGCTAGTTAAACAGGTGTCTTCAGTTTGTGAAAACGCCAAATGTACATTATACTTGTATACATTTCTACATGTTACCTCAATAGAATTTAAAGATTTTTTTTAAAGCACCTGAAAATAAGTTCAAAGACAGTATTCTTCTCATTTCTTCAGAATTTGAACATAATCCCCAAGGTAAAATATTGCCAACCCAACCACCACTGCTTCACTGTTAATGAGAAAGGAGGCCAGTGGGTGGGTGGGGAGGTGAGAAATCATAACCAAGATTTTGTTGCTGCTGCAGGTGGTGATGCATTCAACTCCAGAGGACACTCTGGAGACACCACAGCCCTCTCCCACCTGACTACAGAAGCACTTAGAGCATCTGCCATTTGTGGCCTCAAAATATGAAAATTGAAGTTACTTCCCAACAGAAACCTAGGAACTGCTAGTCCAGCTCCGAAACACCGAACATTTAAAAAAGACACAGCTGGGCCAGCGTGGCTCAGCGGTTGAGCATCAACCTATGATCCAGGAGATCACGGTTCGATTCCTGGGGTTGTGGGCTTGATCCCCAGCAGGGGGCGTGCAGGAGACATCCGATCAATGACTCATCACTGATATTTCTCTCTCCCTCTGAAATCAATAAAGATATATTTTTTTAAAAAGAGAGACAAAGATTTGGCCCCACACGTGGGCCTCTAGAAATGTAAACTGAGTTCTTCTTTACATTTTAAAAATTGTAGCCAAAATCACATTAGTGAATGCTAGTAGTGAATGCTTCCTTTAAAAAGTTCAGAGTAACGTATATAATTCATATACAATGTAATGGTGAGATCCCTTTAAGCATTCATACACTACCCAAGTAATTACTAAAACTTCATCTGAACTGGTAAGCACCTCTCTCACCTATAGAATACTGGGTATTAAAGAAGTACTCAAAAGAGACCAGGGGCAGAGGGGTGGAGGGCAAGAGCGAGAACCCTTAAGACCCCTTGAACTCCATTTATTCTGTCAACAAAAACATCTGCTTCTGCCTATTACCCAAATACAAGGTCTCAGTGCACAAGTAAATAAGCAGCTTTACTCACACATCAGAACCCCATTTTAAGCCTGAACCTAAACTCATCTGCAGATGGAAACAAAAAGAGAAACACCACCAGAGAATAAAACCAATTTTAACTCTAAGCTGAACGATGTTGTAGGAAAAGATGATAGTGAGAAAGAATGGAATTTAGGGTGGCAAAAATTGTAACTCAACAACCAAAGGCATCCAGCTGTTTGTAGCAACTACAAATAGTGGAACCTTCCCCCTCTCCAAACTGGAGTGATGACAAAATTAGCTGGTATCAGCACTCTCCTGCATCCCTCCTCCTAGCTCAGGCCCTTGCAGGGATGAGCCCAGATGTGAACTGCTCTCAGAATAGGAAATCCCCTCGCATTACATTATACAGGGTAGGGGTTTACAGTTGTTCATATGGAAAATACTACAATAATTAATAAACTCACGTACAACTGTAAACCTACCGTAGCCCCACCCTGTACATATAAGGGGACAGGGTTCAAGATGACCAGCCAACAGAATCTTCGGTGGGCATTATTCAAAGCCTTCCTCACAACTGCTGCAACAATGCTAGCAATCTGGTTACCATTCCAGAGACAGAAGGCCTTAGGAAAGTCCACAGCAACTTCCTCAGCATGGGTTAAGCTCCCAGCTGGGAACTACAGGCAAGAAACTGTCCAACCAAACCCTAGGCTTGTGCTCGCTCCCAGTGGGTGCCCCTTGCACCAAATGCCAAGGGGAAACTCGTGTTCTGGTTGGAGCTGCCACAACATTTCAGACGTTCCCGCACACCCAGTCATAAAAAGCCTTCAGCGGAGAGAAAGGGACTAATGAAAGGGATGAGACACTGGTGACACGCTGCTCGGCCCCTCTCAACCACATCCAGAGTGAGGGTTCTGCTCCCCAAAGCTGGCACTGAGCAGCTCCGCTGCCAGCTCATGCTCTGCACGCACGCACACACACACACACACACACACACACACACACACACACACACACACACACACACACACACACACACCACTGACTCCAAGAACAAAACTGAGACTGCTCAGCTCCTGGCCATAATCTAAAAGCAAAGACACCAAGTAAACTGGCCAGGGCTAATGTGTGCTTCCTGGATAAGAGCAGGACTCGGGGCGGAAATCAGCAGCCTGTGGGCCTACAAGGAAACATTCAATATTTGTTGCCTGATTTTTTAAAGAGATGATTAAAGGGTTATAGGGTGAAAGGCAACAGTACAAAGGTCAAAAGTAAAGCATCCGTCATCTAGAAATGGGAGTCCGTAAAGAGCCATTTGATAATAGTCTGGCCACTGCAGAGAGGGCTGTATCCCAACCAGCTGGCTTCTTTGCAGTGTCTGCAACTAGACGAACTGGGAAAGGCTGCCAGGAGGACTGGGAATCCTCTGCATTAGAAGTCTATTTTAAAAAATGAATCAATTGTCACCTCTGGAGGTTACCAGAAAGTGCAGGTTAATAGACCCAAATTTTAGTGGGGAATCAGAAACCATGTCCCTTCTCCACCAACAACTCCAAGAGAAGGGAAGAGGAAGTGGGATAGAAATGGGCCGGGACAGCTCAAGTTAGGAGCAGGAAGAAAGAGATACAGGGCAGAGGATCCCAGTTATTGTGGCTGATTATCTGGGGGAGTAACCACTACAACCTGCGCTTACTCTAGGACAGCTTACAAGCAATTGGCATTTATTATCTCCTTTAATTATCCCATAGCAACCCAATCAGGAAGATGCTATGATCATCTCAGCTGAAGAAACTGAGAGAACATAAGCAACTCACCCAAAGTCACACAGCTTAAACAAATGGCCGAGTTAGGAGTTGAATCCAGTGCTCTTAACCATAAATTATGCACTGGGTTCAGTGCTGGATTCAAGGTTACCTATTACTAAATCTACAGCCAGGGTGCACCCCAGGTGAATTAAAAAGACAGCTAATACTAACAATACAAAGTGACCCCTGCACCTGAAATACCCTTGTTCAAAAAACTCTGAAAGCTTCTATTTCCTTTAATACTGCCCTGTTCAACTAGCATACCTTGCGGGGGGGGGGGGGGGGGGGGGGGGGGGGGAGGTTAAATCCTCACCCGAGGATATGTGTTTTGATTTTAGAGAAAGAAATATCGATCAAATGCCTACTGTATGCACCCAGACCAGGGATCCAACCAGAAACCTAGGCATGTGCCCTAACCAGGAATTGAACCTGCAACATTTCTGTGCCCAGAATGACACTCCAACCAACTGAGTACACTGGGCCAGGGCACCTTATCTTGTTCAATGGCAATTAGGTTTGGGGTTTTTCTTGGGAGCCAGATGTTGAGAACAGCATTAAAAACATTACCAAATGATTTTTATCACAATTATTTAAATAGTAACAGAAGAGGGGCAACTTTTCATATTAGGTCATATTTGACTATGCAAATAGGGCAACAAGCATTTTGAATAGTGCTTCCAATAAATTAGTAAAAAACAAACAAAACTGAACTTTAGGAAATCAAGTCCTAAGGAAAAAAAGCATCCTAAAGAGGAAAGGCCAGCAGCAGCTGCTGCAAGTGGACAAATGAAGCTATGGCCACTGACCCACTCCTACTTCCCACACCCACTGCTCAGGACCACCTGGGAGCTTGCTTGAAATGCATCCTCTCAGGCCCTACCAGACATACTGAACCACGGCAGGCATTTTAACAAGATCCCCAGGTGATTCCTATGTAAGTTGAAGAAGTGCTGCCCTATCACATGTATGCCTTAAGACATGATCCTACCCTTACCAGAGAGTAAGTGGAGCTAGGAGGTAAAGGAACCAATTGCTTGCTATAAGGTTGTCAAAATAAGCCCCAAATTTCCATCACTTATCTTTTAATAATTACAAATTAGAATTACCATTGTATTCTAATCCTTGCCATCAAGAGTGAAAAGGAGAAAATTTCTTGAAAATTCCTTGTGGTTCATAACTGTCACCTACTTTGAAAATTAACCACCAGAAATCATGTGATCACAATAAATTTATTATTGAATGAGGTTATCCGTTATGCTTTCTGCTAAAACTGTCCAACCTCGGGCAGTGGGCAGGAAGCCCTGTTTCAGATATATAAGAAATTCCCAGTTACTAAAAATGGATCACTATGAAATCAGTGAAGGGGGGCAAAATAAGAATATGGAAAAGAGAATAAAGAAACGAGTATAGTAACCATGCTAAACCATTACAAAGCATATACATAAACCATCCTGAATATCGTCAAAGCCAAAAAAGAATTTACACCATTAGGTTTTTAGCTACTAAAGCTGCAGTGAACAGCTTTCTTCACCATTCTTAAAGTAACACTTTTTTTTTTCTTTTTATTGATCTCAGAAAAAGGGGAAGGGAGGAGAGAAAGATAGAAACATCAATGATGAGTCATTGATCGGCTGCCTCCTGCATGCTCCCCACTGGAGATCAAGCCTGCAACCGAGGCATGTGCCCTGACCAGGAATGGAACCTCGATCTCCTGAATCATAGACTGATGCTCAACCGCTGAGCCACACCCGGCCAGGCCACATTTTTAATAATTGTAAAATGAATGATTTGGATGTCATGAATCATCTTTCATGCAAAAGATCGAAAGGTATCCCCCTCAAAGGTAGTATATACTTAAATTACCAGTAACCAAAAAGCACACCAACATACAATTCACCAACACTGACAATATACATTAATCAAAAATTTACCTATTCCAGAAAAAAAACTCTCATTACAACCTGAGTCACTAAATCAGACATTGCCTTCACAGGCTAATAATAGAATGTGTCCAACAGATCAAGAAGGCAGTCTCATTTCCTGATATGAATTTAATACTCGAGTGTACATGCAATTTCCCTTATGTTTCATATACTTACAGGACAACTGTAGTTCTGCATTTATTATTCTATCAAACCACAATAGGAAAGAAAACAGAATCATCCCACACGAACCAATGTTAAAGACTTCCAGGCTATAGAGTTAATTCTACAGTAAGAAATAAAATTGGGCCAACATCCCCCACTTAATGTTATACTCTCACAATGGGAGATGGATTGCAATTATCCATTAGTGTAATCTAGCCTCCATAGTCAATAAATAAATGTCACTTCCAGTCACTCACATAAAACCTGGGTGAGAGAGCTAAAAAGAAATAGATATAAACAAGATTCTGTAAACATCTAAGGAACATACTGATGACTGATTTCAAGACAAAATGTCTAGAACCCTTGACAGAAAGTGAAATGTACATGATTAATATGGTCTTACTTCTAAATGCATTAAAGTTATGCCAACACTCTCACCAGTCTCTGAAAAGAGAAACACTTTTAAAGTTAAAGGGCTCAAGTTCCAATTGGCTAACTCAAATCACATCCTATCATTGTATAGCCTTCTTTCTTGGCCCTAGTGTTCTTTTGGAATTTTTAAAGTCCTGGGATTTGAGTAATTATAGCCATTTCAGAAATAGTTACTGAAAACCTAATTACCTACACACTACTTCACATGTTTGCCTTTCAGTCTTCAGTTTGTAGAGAGACTCTGTAGGGAATCTGGTTCTTTTATACCCAGAATCTTCTCACCCCAATATATTCTGCTTCCTAGCTAGCAAAATTCATTCACTTAAGAATTAGCTACTAACAAACAAGAATTCTAACCCTGACAGGGTCTGGGTAACCCTAACCCTTCTGTAAAAACTATTTTAAATTAAGAATGTGAGCTTTGGGAAACACCAGGGGATTGCCTGCTCCCTTCTCCACCCCTTTGTGTGTATGTGTGTGTATACACATACACACACACAAACACAAGCAACAGCAGTAGTAAAAACATGGGGGCGCTTGGCCTTTGCAAACAGGCTCCACCATCCTATAATTGGCTCATAAATTTCATTCATAACTTGGAAGACAAAGGGCCCAAAATGAGCGATGTGTAATTTTAAATGTCATTATTCTCCTGGTTGCAAGTGGTTAAAGAAGGCCTTGCAAGCTCATGAATTACGGGTGCGGTTTATTACTTTGAATGAGCTCAGAACAAGTACAGTATCTCAGGAAGCTGGAGATGAGTGGAAGGAGGTCATTTGCAAACCCAGGTGCTTCCATAGAATTAACCTTAAATGTCACTTATCCAATCAATAGTGGAAGGATCCTTTCTGCTCCCAGGCCAGCTGGCCCCCCTTCCCTAACTGCCCAACTTTAAAGTGGAGAAACTTTATACATTATGTATCTTTCCTTGAAAATATACAAGGTGTCCCCAAAAAATTTTTGCACACACTTTGAGTAATTATAAAGGCAGTGTTTATTAAAATACATTTCATTTTCAAAACTGAGCTATCAGCTGTTAAAGTGTGTATACATTTTGGGGGGACACAGTGTATTTCAGATCAGGATCCTTTAAGCACAGGATTTTAAATGCTTACAAGAGGAAAGGAATAGTCAAAAAATCAGGAAAGACATACATCCAACCTTCATCACTGAGTTTTCCAACAGATTTCAGTCTGCATGTAACAGTTCCACACCATTCCAAGCCCAAATTGTGGGGCAGGTAAACACTCTGAAATCAATGATTTATTCTATAAATACTGGACTAGTTAGAAATCACATTTCAGGCATATCTTCAATTATGAGAATGGAGCAATCAGAAACATTATGTTGTGGGGAGAGGTGGGTATGTTAGGCAGTCCAACAGTTATTCCATAGCCCACACACACAGGGCCTGAGATCCTGGCAGTGGCCAGAGAGAACTCCAGTTCTCTTAAAGGACAGAATGCAAAGTTATCATCAAGAGGACACTAAGTGCTCGTCCTCAAGGCAAGCAAGTCAGAGCAACAGAAAAAATGATTCAGTACTGATAATCTTATCTCATTCACCCACACCCACCCCTTTGAAGTAAGGAAACTTACAGAGGTTGCCTCAATAACTTCCGAAAAATGAGGATTGCTCTGGAAACTGCAGTGGGGCATCTGTGTGTGTGGCTTCCAAGCTATGGTGCAATGGAACAAAAGGGAACCTAAAGACAGAGACCACAGGTTTTGGCAGAGCTGGGAGGACTTGCTCTATTTCCCCTTACAGGCCTAACTGAATGCAGGCGAACCTGGTTTTGAATTCTAGCTCCAACCCCTACCCAAACTTTAAATTCCTTACTCTGAAACAGGTGATATCAACTTCTGAGAGCTGAAGCAAAAGAAATAAAGCACAAGAGAACATGGCAGAAAGCTAGGATTTGACAAATGTTTTGGTTGTCTCTAAAACTGCCTGCCCTCTAATACTTTCTTTGGAAAGGATAGTGGGGACTATGCTTCCCAAAGAAAGTATTTCATCAGTATACAGACCCTCTTCCTCATGACCCACCTGGAGATCAATGCCATTTCTTCCATGTCAACCACACCTGCACCTGTTGTAGAGAAACCTGAAATTTTAGTTACCCTACTGAGATCTTCATTTTCACAAATTAGTTGTCAGCAGAGACATAATTAGAACAGCTGATGCTCTTTACACTGGTTTGGTCTTTCCCAAAGGGGGTTCCAGAAAACCCTAGGTCAGTGATATTACTCAAAACTGTGGTAGACTGATTAACTCAGTTTGAGAAATGTTAGGTTTAAACAGGTCTCTTTCCTTTAGATTTGTTCATGTTCATTGTTTCTCTAAAAATGAATCCTACCTAGTACCCCCAAATCATCTGACTGCTGAAGCTCCCTCCCATTGCTCCCCAAAAGCAGAGTATCTTTTCTCAGAACATACTAAGATATACCACACTAGCTTGTCTCATTCAACTGTGTTGGTTTGACTTGGGTCTTTATTTGTAAGGAGACTGTTTTACTAAGTAGTATAGGAATATATGGTGACTGTAAAAAGTAAGCAATACTGAGTATATAAGGTAAAAATACGAGTTTGTTTCTTTTGTACAGCTCAGAGAAACTGAAAAGGACAATTATCCTAATCCTCCGAGGTTTCAATTTTACAAACAGAACATTATCAAAACATAACTAGAAAAACTCACGGAATATCAAGTTCTCGTTGTAGTAGTGAACTCTTAGGACCCTTAGGAAAACTATCACTTCATTACGAACTGTATAACAAAGTCTAGTAGTCACTTTTTAAGAAACTACTTTTATTTGTACTATCAATAAAGATACTTGGAAAAGAGAGGAGAGTCCTGAGAAGGTATCAAATAAAGCAAATAAACAAAATTTTAAAAGTCACTTGAGCTACAATTCAAATATAGTTGTGATTACATTTGATTACACTCTGATTGCATCATTTTCTGTTGCTATATATGAAAAGTTGGATTATCTATCTTCTCAAAAATGTCTTGGTTACTAAGTTTCTGCTAAAGAGTTCCTGACAGTCTTTTCAAGAAAAGGTCCTGTACTGTAAATGTGATTTAACTGTCTTAGATCTATTTGTGCACGGGTTTGGATTACTGTAAGAGAGCACTAAGGAACATTTCCCCAGCCCTGGACAGCGTGGCTCAGTTGGCCGAGTGTTGTCCCATGCACACAAAGGTGGATGGTTGGATTCCCAATCAGGGCACATGCCCGGGGTTGTGGGCTTGATCCCCAGTAGGGGGTGTGCAGGAGGCAGCCTATTGATGTATCTCTCCCCCTAAGTTCCTCTCTCTCTAAAAAGCAATAAAACATTTTTTTAAATAAAACAATATATTTCCCCAGTCTTTTTCTACTTTCTGAATTTTCTGTACTATACATAAGCTCCTTTAAGAGGAGAAAGGTTTAACACGTAACACTTATAGACACAGTATAGGGTTCACTAAATACTCTAATACTTGATTTTTTCCACCCATCCTGCCAATTCTTAAGGATCAGGAGCGCGCTGTGTGGAAGGAAAGGGGTAAAGCAAACTACCAACCCTGGAGAGTGGGGCCAAATATTCCTCACCTAACAGACTTGTGTGCTGTATGGAGAGGAGGTTCTGGGAAGGGGCACGACTTATCAAAGCCTAAGCAGATAAAGAGCAGATGGCCGACAGCTGAAAGAAATACAGAAAAACATCGAGTTGAAACTACACCTATGAAGATGCCTTAGTTTAACTTAGTTGAGGAATTCACGGTAACAGAATGTGAGCAGGGAGCCACGACATGGACAGAAGCCACCCCAGAGGTGCTATGAATACTGCAGTGTAAACCAAAATGGAAAATGAAATTTAATTCTTTTAAAAAAAAAAACTTTTACAACACCTCAAAAACCATAAAATGGTCAAGATACACAAGGGGCTGCGAAATTACAAGATGAGCCTGGCACACCTTGAGGTGTCAGAAATGCAGGAAGCACTCAAGGAATGATGAGGACAGTTACAGGGACACCAGAGACAACTGTACTGTGGGGTTTTTGTTTTTGTTAATCCGCACCCAAGGATATTTTTTCCACTAATTTTTAGAGCGAGTGGAAGGGGGTAAGGGGGTGGAAGGGGGTAAGAGGAGAGGGGGAGAAAGGGGGAGGGGGGAGGGATGATGGGAGGGGGAGACGCATCGATTAGTTGCCTCCCCGACCGGGGCCGGGAATCAAAACCTGGACCCTTCGGTGTGAGGCCAACGTTCTAACCACCGAGTTGCCAGTCAGGGCTGTACTGTGGTTTTTTAAGAAAACATTTTTATTTTTAGGAAATATACACTGAAGTATTTGGGAATAAAGGGGAACTATGTCTGCAACTTGCCCTTAAATGGTTCAGAATTTAATAAGCATGTGGTGGGAGAGGGACATGATAAAATGTTAAAATCATAGAAATTCCTTGTGCTATTTTTGTAACGTTTCACTTAAAAATAATCTTAAAACATACCACAAACTAAGGAAAAAAAAAAAAAAGCATAAAGAAGAGGAGGAAAGTCACCGGGAGCTCTGAGAGACATGAGAGGATATCAGAGTATCGCTGCTTTATAAAGATTTGCTGCTGCCGTCTTCTCTGGCAAAACCTGCAAGCTCAAATGCAGTGCTCCAAAAATGATTCTGTTAGAATGTACACCGCACACAAATGCCCAACAGCAGTACCTTATGCCAAGAATAATAAAAAACAGCATTTGGTTCAAAACTAATAAAAATGTTACTGACAAAGCCACTTACAAACTGCTACTGACAAAGACATTTTTATTTTTAAATTACTTAAAGGACAGAAGAAAAACTCTTTCTGGACTGAAAAGAAGCAAGATTAGAAAACGTAGGAGACTGGGGGAAAAACACCTTTCTACGTGAAGTTCTAGCCTCACAAAAGCAAAAACCACAGACCTAAAAGAAGTGATCCTTCTTTTGCTTTTGGGCTTTTGTTTGTTTGGAGACCAGCATGAAGAGATTCATGCATTCATCCTTGTATTTCCTTTATTTGTTTGTGCTAATTGTTGAAAAGTTTGTCCACATGTCAGGTCTCTAACTCTTGTTTTTGTGTCAATTTTTTAACTAAAAAAACAAAAAAACATTCATCCACTTCTCCCACCCCCACCACCCACCTCTTGCAACCATCAATTTATTCTCTGTATCTATGACCTTGATTTGTTTTTTGTATACAAAATATTCCACATATGAGAGTTCATACAGTATATCTTTCTCCGTCCAACTTATTTCCCTCAGCATAATGCCCTCAATCAAGTACCATCCATGTTGTCACAAATGGCAAGATTTCGTTCTTAAGGCTGAATACCATTCCATTGTATGTACACCACATCTTTTTTTATCTGTCATCCATCACTGGACCCTTAGGTTGTTTTCACTTCTTGGCTATGGTAAATAATGCTTCAATAAACATGAGGGTACAGATATCTTTTAGAATTAGTACCTTCATTTTCTTTGAATAAATACCCAAAAGTGGAATAACTGGATCAGGTGGTAGTTCTATTTTTTAATATTATGAGAAACCACCATACTGTTTTCCATAGTGGCTACACCAATTTACATTCCCACTGACAATGATCCACAGGCATGGCAGAAGTGGACCCCTCTTTTGTATGTTTATGTGAGACATAAAATGTTTATTAAATATAAAACCCTAAGCAGCCAGAGCTGTTCAGTGAAGAAACTATTAAACTATTTGTCATCATAGGGCAATCTCCTCACACCACCAATTTTCTTTTCATTACACCACAAAGCAGGTATACAAACTAGTTAGTGTTCAACTACACAAGCTGAGAAGAATATCAAATTACATGCCTGTCTCTGGTAGTCTACAGTCAGTCAGTCAGTTTAGTTACATCACACAATCTTCACTTAAGGGCCAGAGTAAAATAACTAACAAGGTTTTGTTTTGTTTTGGTATTTTTTCCAATTAAAATGGCCCGAGAGTGCTAATTCTTTGCATTTCTAAAAGTCTTACTATTTATATAAAATTAACTTTATTAAGATTAGAAATGATGCATTTGGTCATACCAATAGTCTGAACTATACAAAGAGATGGTGCTATACCTGAAAAATTTACAAAAGACCACGTTGGGCAATAGGTTCTAGTTATCTGTTACGGTGTTTTCCAGTTAACTAAACCGTTTAAGCGATTTTAGATTTCTTCTTCCAAGCAATTACATTGTTGATCCACCATAAAGAAAAGGTTCTCTGAGATCATTACATTCTCTCCTCTAAAACAACTTCTGCTCCAGTATCCTCCCTCTGTCCCAAGCTTCCAGATGTCTCCCAAATGACACTCCTTCTCCTGAATCAATTCTCTTAGGAAAAATCAGGTTGAGGCCCTAACAATGACATGAAGCCACCACTACCCAGGCTTAAAAATCTTTGTTTTATGATTCACTGACTCTTGATTACTGACAGGAAGTTGTTCTACTTCTCCAACCTCACCTCTTTCCATGCCCTGCACTGACATCTCTACTCCAGCAACTGTACACACTGTCAAAGACAGGCGCACGCACTGCTCCAAGTCCTGTGCTTTCGCTCCTCCTCTCCCCTGGGCCTACATATATATATATATTTTAATCCTCACCTAAGGACATGTTTATTGACTTGAGAGAGCGGAGGAGGGGGGGAGAGAGGGAGAAAGAAACAGTGATGTGAAAGAAAAATACCAATCAGTTGCCTTCCATGCACGCCCCCACTGGGGATGGAACCCACAACCTAGGTATGTGCCCTGACTGGCAATCTAACCCACAACCTTTCAGTGTAAGGGACAACGCTCCAACCAGCTGAGCCACCAGGCCAGGGATGCGATGTTCTTTTTGACCCTGATTCTCTAACCAGTCAAGTCCCAGCCTTTTGCCTAACTTCTACTCATCTTCTATAAGAAACTGCCTTCCTCCAGGAAGCCCTCCCTGACTCACCTACCTCACTCCTAAATGTATTAGGCACCTCCTTCCTGGTAGCATCCATCTTGGCCTGTGCATGTCCCTCAGTTTACTGACATATTATAATCATAAGTTTGTTTACCAGTCTCCTGAGCCAGACAGTGAGCTCCCTAAGATAAGGGGATAATCCTACTGGAAAATACTAGGAAACAATGTTTACTAAACAAATAAAAGAATGTTGAACAAGGCCTTATCACAAACATTTACAAGGTCCATTCATAAGTAATGCCCACTAATTCCTTTGTTTACAAAATATTTGTCCCTTCAAAGAACTAGAGTTGTTTAAAAATGAATTCTAAAATAATTTTTTAGTAGAAAGTTTAACAGGTATCACAATCTAGGTAAGAAAAAGGAAACGGGGTTATCCTCGAAAGGTGGACAGATTCCCTTAACAGCATGAATTCATGATGCCTTAAGGTTGCCATTTTTATAGATCAGATCGAGAGGGGGGTGGGGGGGTGGGGGCGCACACAGACCTAAATCCAAATGCAAATCACCAATAACAAGTTAATCGCACTTTAGCACACTCTACTCCAGAGACATCCCCCCCCCCCCCCCCGCTAGTGAACTAACTAGGGCAGGGGTGGGGAACGTCGTGCCAAGGCAGTCACAGGAGGGACTCAAAATTCAATAAATTCAATTAAATGTTTGACCAATATAGCAAACTAATTTTTGATAATTCTACATCGCCTGCGAATGATGTTATAAATATCCAAATGGCCTTAGGCAGAAAAAAGGTTCCCCCAGCCCTGAACTAAGGACAGGTTCAAAGGTTATCAATAGGCATCAGGCCCTGGAAAGGCATCTCCTTTCCATGAGGGCCCTAACTTTTTCAAAATCCTGTGCCTTTCTAGGTGGAAATAAGAAATTAATAAGACTAGAGGTAACCTTCTTTTAACTGGTCAGCTTCTTAGATTATTTTTGGGATACACAGCTTTCAAAATGCAAACTGTTTTCAAAAGCTTAAAGGCAAATGACAGTCCTGAGTAGATTCACCAGAAAACTTCTTATATTTGCCACTAAACCTAAAAATCTTTCTAAAATGATGTCCTACCTTGAAATAAGAAAATATTACAACCTAAACTTCCAAGTGACTCTGAATTCCATAACTTTACTATTTAAATATTCCAGGGGGCTCTGGGGTACTATAGTGAAACAAACACTCTCTACCTTGCTGGGAGCAGCAGTTACACTTCCAGTGAATCATTTGGCAAAATACAACAAGAGGCTTTAAAGATGTCCATTTCTATTGACACAGGGATTCTGTAGTGAGAAATCTATACTAATGGAAACAATAAGAAGTTTAATACAAAATACATAAAGGTGATCATACTTATTTAGAGTAATCAAAAGTCAAACCAATGTAAAACCTTTAAATATAGTGGAATGGAAAAAAATAGCAATTGTAAATTCATAAGATAGGTGCGTACTCATTAAAATGGTTATTGTGGAAAAAAGAAAGAACAAATTTTTTTAAAGCCTCACTCAACAGGACTTGGAAACCAGGGAAGACCTAATAATGATTCACTCATAATGAAAACCAAAAGTGAAGGGGTGGTTTCAGAAAAGGAAGAGGTGGCAATGAGATGGGGTAAAAAAATGTTATTGAAAATATGTAACATAAGGAAATACTTATGATAATATCTAGTGGGGGGAAAAACAGAGGAACAAATCTGTATATGCAGGATTACAAAAATATTTGTATGGAGGGAAAGAACAGCTGTTAAAAAAAAAAAAAAAATACAGCAAGATGCTTACAACAGTTGTGTGGGGTAGTGGAGCCGGGGATAACTGCTCCAGATCACCAGGATTTAGGGTGTCACCAGCTTTCTAATACATCCTTCATTTGAGGGTCAATGCTTCCTCCTCCTTTAGACAAAGGAGAAATTCCCCTTCTGGACTTTAGTGCTATTGCAAATCTAATACAGGCTGAAAAACCAAACCATTTAAGTCACTTAGAACTAACTGCAGGTGAAAATGGCAGACTGTGCCTGTAACAGTTCCTTTGTTTCACTCAATACAAAAAGTACAGTTATATACTAAGTGTGAAAGTGAGGGGGGCTTTTTGATAGTAGAGTCAAAACTTCAATAAGATGAAGAAAACCAACTTTTCATTAACATGAGGCTGATTCTGGCCAGATACTGAACTACTAAACCATGCTTTTTTTTTTTTTTTTTACTCCCCCTAGGATATGTTTGATTTTTTTTTTCTTTTTTGATGGCCGGGGGGGGGGGGGGGGGGCGGCGGCGGCGCAGCATCAATGTGAGAGAAACATTAATCGGTTGCCTCCTGCACATGCCCTGACTGGGGATCAAACCCACAACCTAGTTATGTGCCCTGACGTGGAATCGAACCCGCAACCATTCAGTGTTTGGGACCACACTCCAATCAACTGATGGACGCGACCAGGGCACTACTAAACCATTTAAAGAAAACAATGCAATTAACAACACTAAAGTTGACAAGAACTGGGAACAAATGGAATGCTCAGAGTTGCAAGATGGTGCAGAGTTGGAGACTTGTGCGGCAGCTTCTTATAAAGTTAAACATACACTTACTTTACAACCCAATTACACACCTAAGGATTTACCCCTAAGAAATGAAAACTAATGGTTCCAAATAGCCTTGAACTCAAATGTTCATAGCAACTAACAGTGAAAAACTGGAAATAACCCAAAGTCCATCAACCAGCAAGTGGATAAACTGCAGGATATCCATACAATGGGAATATGATTCAGCAATAAAAAGGAATGAGCTGCTGATAAATGTACCACCACAAATGAATCTAAAAAGATCATGCTGTAAAGAACAGGTAATATTTATCTCTTTAGTTACAGGAACCAAAAAAATGGCTGGGAGGAGAAAGGAGCAACTATTAAAAGGGCATAAGGGAACACTTTCAGAGTGATCACAATATATTTTAATTAAGTGGTGATTAGAATATATTGTGGCGGTACATAATTGTCAACTCAAAAACTGTATACTTGAAATGGGTGTATTTGACCTATGTAAATTATACATCATAGACATTTGCTAATGTAGCTATTAGCAAAACTAGTAATTTTTATTTTGATACAGTGGCACCTCAGTTTTGGACGTCTCTGTTGAACATTTTTGTTTACGAACACCGTAAACCTGGACGTAAATGCTTCGGTTTTCGAACACACCTCGGAAGTCGAACACGCCACACGGCTTCCGCTGAGGGCAAGATCCTCAGGACCAGCTGTTGGCTGTTGATCCCTCGGTTTTCAAACGTTTCAGAACTCAAACGGTCTCCAGAACAGAGTACATTCAAAAACCGAGGTACCACGGTATAAGATTTAAAAATTAAGTCTCTTCTCCCCCCCTCTCTTTCCACTAAGATAGGCGGCTTTTAAGTGTATCTGTTTTTACCACAACTAATGAGGTACTTATCCCAATTAAGTCATGTTTTTAAAATATGTAAGAGTAAAATAATCGGCTTTATAACAAAATAAGACTTTCTTTTTAGACTGTTCCCTCAAAGGAAGGACACCAGATTCACTGCTCTAAATATAAATAGGCCATGCACTGATGGTCCTTCTTATGCTTCTTGTTCACCTTAACCCCTCCTTTACCTTCCTGCTGGAAGAAATCACAATCACTTCTTAAAGGCCCAGCTCAAGTGCCACTTCATCAAAGAAGTGTTAACTGGGTTTCACAGACCACAGACCCCAGTCAGGATCATTATTTGTCTTTACAACCAAATGTTCCCCCAACAGAACTGTCCCAGGTGGTGATGGCTGTCTCTCTGGCCTCTGGCCTTCCATGGCCCAGTCCCTCAGACTGAGCCCCACCTTCAACTAGCACAGGCTCCACTGCTCCATAATAAAAAGAGCTAACCTCATGAGATCCCTGGCTTGGGTGCCAGGGCAATTAGAATGCAAAAGGCCCTAAGAGCCTTCTCCTGTCTACACTAGCTGCTTTAGTTTCCATTCTTAACTTCTCCCCCCCCTGCAGAAGGCAAAATCCAAATCTGATTCACCTTTGTAATCCCAGAGGGCTTTCTTAATGCCTTACAGTCAATTCTCTAGCTGTAGAGGAGAGAAAAACCTTAAGTAGAAGCTAAGAAGAAGGAAACCCTCCCATTTTTGCAAATGAGCAAGCTAGGGCCCAAATAAGTTACACATTCATATATTTAATAGGCACTGAGCAATACTATGTGCCAGGCACTGCAAGGCAGTGGGACTAACATCCTGTGTTCATGTAACAAACATGAATACATATATAAAGTATGTTTATGTGAAATTTACATATATAGATGTGCAGATCTTACATTCCACTGGAAGGGATTCAGACAAGGAACACATTTGTACTCTTTCCAGGTCATGTTCTACTTCACCTCTCACCATATCCACCATGTGCCTCATACATGGCCCTGGATGCCACTGCCTGGGAATTTTACACCCCTAAGCTTTTCTCCCAAGGTGTGTTCCCTCTTCTTAAAGTGCTATCTATGTCATAAAAAATACAAGTATTTAACAGGGGCCTATGATGCTACACTAGACATGGGGGATGAGCAGGCAGTCACTGTACCCCCAAAGCTCACATAGCCACTGAGCTCCCACATGGGAAAGAAGGATCGTATAAATCATTTCATGGTGCTGCAATGGTACATACAACATGGGCTCCTAACCAGAAAGGCCACCTTGAGGAAATGGCCAAGGAAGGCTCTGCCCGAGAACAGTGAAATGTAGAGGGCCCCAGGCAAAGGAAACAACTGCAGGAGGGAGTCCAGGAGGTTCAGAAGATTCATGGATGTTAAGTCTGTGGACCTGGATAAGAAAAAAACAGCTACATGTTCATTTTCATTAATCTCTTACAGAAATTTAGCACTTCCTTACACTACGAATGTAGGCGATAAACCAGAAATAGAAGTGTCTGTGAGTTTTGTATAAAAAAAAATTGTAAATACTCATATCGTATTACAGTGGTTGCAGATAGCATGAAATACTGTTTGCTATCATCGCTTTGAAATTACAATAATGAGACCCACCGTTGCAGCTTGTTATTTAATAGAGGATTCAGAAGCACATATTACCACATCACTAATTTGCTTTGTAACATTCTGATGGCTATATTTCAATATAATAGGTTCCCTTTAAAATCCTGGGTATTTTACTTTAAGCATTTGGAAACATTTTAAGAAAGGGATCAACAGATTTCACCAGATTACAAACATTAAAGTACCTACGAGATAAAGAACAGGATATGAGGTGGAAGCAGAGACAAGAACAAAAACCAGAACAGCTCAAGGCTTTCTTTGGATCTGGGGGGTAGGGGGGACAGGGAGAGACAAGAGGCAGAGTTAACAGAATCTGGCCAGAATGCCAAGCTCACGCTAAGAACAATGGGAGGCCCCCCGGAGGGTTTTAAAGTGGCAACAGATTCCTTTCACTGCTATCTGGAAAATGGGTGAAGGACAAAGGGGCAAGCATCAAAGATGAGGTAGGTGCAGGGAAATGAACTCCCAGGGTCGGCTGAGGTTCTGGTGGGCTGTGCTTGAGATTGAGAGGCAGCCCTTTTAGAAAAGGGTCATTTGAATATAAACACCGTACTAAAAAGAAAAACTCCAAACTTAGTATAACCAATATATAAAGAATAATCGTCATACTTCTGAAGTTGCAGGTTGCTGAGTAAACCAGCATAAATCTGTTCTTTCATTAAGTGGGTTTTAATACACAAGTTTGATACACAATGCATGTTTTACACCAGCAAAAATTCCTTTATAAGAGAATCCAAAGACTTTCCAAATTGTATTACTGCAATATGAATTTTAGGGAGGCAAAAGGTTATAGACACAGGACACTGCCTTCTTTTCTAGAAAATTCAATTACCTTATAACCTCACTTAACAGGGAATATGTTAGAGAACTAGAAAATAAAGGTCTCTGAGGAATCAAAAGCAACTTGAAAGTTCAAACATAAAAGCAATGACACCTGACTTATCACAGAGACCCAATCCCATAATCAGGGACTTTTTATTTACCCTTACAAAGTAATATAGCCTAGTTAACTGGTTTCCTATATTATAATTAATTACATGATGAAAATATACTTAAAAACATAACAATAAGTGACAAGTATCAACAAAACTCAGGAAGGATCTGAGTTAAGTGGGGGGAAAAGTGTAAAATAAAATGCTTTTAAAGCAGTTCTATCTTTTAAAAGAAATCTGATGGATGACAAATATGTACAAGAGATAAAAGGCAAGCTACACTGAATGCAATCTAGGCAAAGGGCTCAGAGCCAGTCCTCAAAGTGACTCTTACCAATGCAAATCTGACCACAATGAAAGCTATTTTACCCTCATTTTATCTGTTAGTTTTATCCATTTTCTACCTTTGATGTATGTAACAATAGTGCAATAAATATTGCCCCCTTTATCTCCTATTTTGGTAGGTAGGTCGAGATAAACCCTAAGGTATCCATAAAATGTGTTGTCAGAAGTCATTACTGGAAGATTCCAGAGAGCTGAGATTTCATGCCTAATGTGAAGAATGCAGAGAGGATTAAGAAACTGGAGGGCAGAATTTAATTAGATAGGAAATAGGGAGAATTTCTTAGAGAATATTTTCATATTCTTGATGTCAGGAAAGCATTCCTCATCAAGACACAAAACCCACAAAGGAAAACCAAACTAAACTACAAAAAAATGTTGAATTTCTATATAAGACATTATAAACACAATTAAAGGATAAAGGACAGACTAAGAGAAAATATTTGTAATTTGTTGAACTAATGTCCAGAACATAGAGCTCTGACAGAGTAGTAAGAAAAAGACGAACAAATCAATATAAAAATGGGCAAAGGTTATGAACAAAAATAACATGGATGGTCAATAGACCAATGAAAAATGCTCAATACAGAGAAATGCAAATTCAACAAGTCACATTTTATTCACTAGCAAACACTAAGGGAGCTTTGTTCTGGCCTGTGTTGCTCAGCGGTTAGAGTCGGCCTGGGCACTGAAGGGTCTCAGGTTCAATTCCCAGCCCTGGTGTCTCTCACATCAATGTGTTTCTCTCTCTTTCTCTCTTTCTCACTCTCTCTCCTCCCCTCCCTCACAACCTCCCTCCTCCCTCCCTTCCACTCTAAAAATCAATGGAAAAAATGTCCTCAGGTGAAGATAAACCAAAACAAAACACACAAAAAAACTAAAGAAGCTTTATAATACCAAGTGTTGGCAATAAGGAAGAGAAATAAAGACTTTCATACATTGTTGGGGATGTAAACTGATTAAACCTTTTTGGAAGGAAAAAAATCCCTTCCTATATAAAAACTGAGCACATAGCCCCGCCCACGTGGCTCAGTGGCTGAGCTTTGAACCATGAACCAAGAGGTTACTGGTTCGACTCCCAAGTAGGGCATGTGCCCGGTTGTGGGCTTGATCCCCAGCAGGGGGCGTGCAGCAGGCAGCAGATCGATGTTTTTATCTATCCTTCTCCCTTCCTCTCTCTAAAATCAATAAAAACATTAAAAAAAAAAACAAAAAAACTGAGCACATACCCTTGGACTCAGTACTTCCAACTCAATCCTATGCCAATATGTCCACATGTGTGAAAGATGTATGGTAAGAAATCTGTTTTTAAGTAAACAAAACAGTGGAAACAACTTAAATGCCTACTGACTGCCTCCACAATGCCAGGCACTCTTCTAGAAAGAAAATCCTAAATACATTACAGGACACTGGTGCTGCCAGATACCACTCAGAATGAAAAAGAATAGCATGGGAAGCTCTTCAGGAATAGTTAAGTGAGAAAAGGCTAAATCACACATGACCCCACCATTCCATTTATATAAACAAGCCAAAAAAGAAAAACATATCTATATATTTATCTCCATAAATGAATATAAATACACAGAAAGTGGACTGAGTGGGAGTGCACAGGGGACAAAGTGGGACTTCATCTTTTGCTTTGAAAATATCAGAATTTGATCTTGAATTTGAATTTCATATACCATATGTATTCACATTATTTTGCTTTTGGACAGTTATTTCTTACTGGTACCATGTAAATCAAAATGCAGTGAAAAGTGACTGACAATCTGGGGCAAACCCAAATGGCTCTGCAGGTCACCTGACATTTTGTAAGCCCATGTGCCCTCCAAGTCCTTTGTGCAGACTGGCGGGAAGCTACCTTCCAAATGCATAGTACATTCAGCTCTCTCACGCTGACAAAAATCAAACAAACACTGACACCCTTAAAACTCTCTAATATATCCCCAAATCTGTCTTCCAAATGCCCAAGTAGTACATAATAACAGAGTTATCACTTACTTGGTGGCATGACTTGGTATCGCTTGGATTTTTCAGGCAACACACAGGCGATGCAGAAAAGCAAAATTCCCATGTTAAAACCAAAGGGTTATAGCCCTGTACTTAGCATTTTATGGTTCAGAAGAAACTGTGCTGAATTAACTACCCTCAATATAGGTTCAAACACCCTCCTTGAAGATTATCACAACTTCCAATAAACACTGTACAATCGAATCTTTGTCTCTTCCACTGACAGCCAATTCACAATCTTATTTTTTAATTCAGGGAGAGAGAATCAGGAAGAAAATTATAGGAACAAGAGTATCCAAAATCTAATTTTTTTCCTAAATTGGAAGAAAAAAACTGAGAAACTAATTTCTCAACTTGGCCCTGCTTTAGTTTGACTCGAACAAATTGAGAGAATCTACATTACTACAGCTGAAAGAGAGCCAACATTTACTTTGGCAGGAAAAAACCAAACCCGTTGAGGTTATTTTTTTTTATTACTACTCAAGTGCTACAACAGGAGCAGCAGTATGTTTATTTTTATTCTTTTTCAATGGATAACCAAGAGCACCATTACAAATTTTCCAAAGTCATCGATGAGGGGAAGAAAGTAGACACTGCACACACACAACATGACATCATGTTAACCTAGGTGTATAGGTGATGTGCCCTTACCTATGCTGTTGTCCCAGAACAAGGCCCAGTGCCCAGCACACAGTAGATGCTGGCTGGTAATATCAGCAACGCACAGTGAGAGAACAGAGCGTTCACTGAAGCTGAACCTTTGTGGTAAGGGGCCCAGCAGTTCACAGAGCACTGGAATGGAATAAGTAAAGGGGTAATATAGCCACAGCCTTAAAGGACCATGACCTTGACAGGAAAGAGAAAATAAACAGCTATGTATGATGCAGAAGGGGAGACTGGGATAAGAGTGATCTAATAAAGAGTTTTAGGCAATGCTTAAGAGTTTAGCTTTTATCCCATAAGTAATACAGGGCTATGAAAGATTTGAGCAGAAAAGTAATTTTTTTTTTTTTTTTTAAGAAAGATTAACTATGACCACAGTAGGGAGATTAGAGGGTAGTACCTCATCAACACTAACCAATAATCAACACAAATGCAAATTAATAATGATATAATTTAAGTACCACTGTGCTGTGCACTCCAAGGGGAGTGACAGCAAAATTTTAATAAAGTGGTGTTTGTAAAGGCTTTTATACATTAGCAAAAAGGGAGATAAAGGTAATACACTTGATTTCTGACAATATGGATGGATCTACAGGGTACTGTGCCAAGTACAATAAGTCAGATAAAGATAAATACCATATGATTTCATTTGTATGTGGAATCAAAAAAAAAAAAAAAAACCCCAACAAAGAAAACAAAACAGACTCAGATACAGAGAACTGATGGTTGCTAATGGTAAAATTCTACCTCCAGACAGCTGACCAACCCTAGAATCTCCTTCCTTCTCCTTCAGCTGTCCCAGCTCTCAGTATGTGACAGTGTCAAATCATTTGGGACACTGACAGTGATTTACATAATTCTCTAAATGCATTGACAGATATATGCTTTGTCCCTCCAGGGACACTTTACATTCCTTTTGGACAAAGATCATGTCTCATACACCCTGTTAAATTTCCCAGACCACGTAGAATGCTTAAGCATTATAACAGGCATGCAAAATCTGATGGCTCTGCACTGCCCTGGTTTTTCTGCAAAGTCAGCCAAAATTGGACACTCAAGGGGAGGAGAGGGACTAACACAAAATTAAATTAAGTAAGACATTTATCAAGTCAAACTTTTGTCAAGTTAGGTAGCTTAAATGGGAAAGGAAAGAAGGAAACATCCGTTCAATTCCTTCCCTCCAGCATAGCCTCTCTTCCTCATTAGCATCATAGAGAAAGAAATGCAAGGCAATTTTCCCTCTAACTTTTCTTTGGAAAATTAAGGCAGTATTTTTACTACAAGCTGCTTGTTGAACATTCTGTATCTACACAGTAGCACTAAACAGCCTCACCATAGCACTTGTTAACTTTTTTTTCTTCTAAGAAAATATCCCCACTGCCCCAAAGCCCCACTATTCACGGCTTAATTTGCAAACCCCATTAGACGGAAAGTACCAGAAAATTGTGTGTCCCATTTCATGAAGCACCTTCCCTGTAGCAGTGACACAAGCAATTAAGCTAATACGCCTGTGTCCCAAGAGGAGGAAAGGGGACAAAGTCTCAACTTTTCTAAATGGAATGGAATTTTCCTCCCCTACAGAAGCAAGGTTCAGAGAGTGAGAAAAGGGAATTGCAAGGCAGTTAAATTCACTATTTAATAATACAAGACCATAATCAACTCCAAGTCCTTGAACTTACATTATGCCTTTCTACTGGGATGTTCATGTAATTTCAAATGTATTACTGTAAAATCCTGGTCACTGGAGATGCAGGAGACTGGGGGGATAAAATGGACTTTAATTAAAATATGAATAATCCAAGTCCAGTTAATTCAAAGCATCTGACTAGAACACCTAGTCAGCTGGGAAACAGCAGCTGCTTCCAATTACAAGCGATTTTGAATTAACCAGTATCAGTATCTAATGAAGAAGCCGTGTATGTAGGAAATTTTCCAAATCAGCTGTGCACAGCGCATGGCCTTTAAAAAAAAAAAAAAAAAAAAAGTCAAAAGATCCAAAGGCCTGTCTATATAACCTTATTCTAGGGCAGGGCAGTTTTTCAGATTGCTCTTGTTTTGCCTCTGACCCCAAAGGCCAGTCTCTCCGTTTTCCCTTGTCTTGTGCTTCCCAGTCTCGGATCCTGAACGTAGACACTTCGCAAGGCAGATGTGGCAGCTCTTCCTGCTGCCTGCACACCTCCTGCCTCTCTTCTGGCACACAAAGATGTGTCAGAAACCCAGGTAACCCAGCAAAATCTATTTTTAATCCTAACACACAGAATGGGAAGCCTGAAGGCCTCTTGAAGTTCGGAGGCCTCTCCAGAAACAGCAAAATTAAAGGCCTAACCAAAACCTCCTTCAGCCCAGAGGCCTGTACCAACCTCCTATGGAAAGAACATTCCAGAAGGCCATCTGGCTTCTAACTGCAGGTGGAGCTTTAGACCATCAGATTCTCAATACCCTTTTTTCCCCCCAATAGCTTTTTAAGGGTCCCACTGATGTGAACGGTGAGAGCATAGAAAATAACAGGAAAAGAGAATCTGAAACCTAAAATCTCCTTCTTAGACTCAGCAAAGACTAAAGGAGCCAGGCAACAACACTAAGAGAAAAATCCACAATCAAAAGTCAGCCAACCAAATTACTGCTTCTGGTCTTCCAAATCACCCCGTCATACATAAAAACTCAAGTTCTAAAATCTCCCTCTCATCTCCTGAGCTGCTATATAATAAGGCACTCTGGGAACATCAGTTACTATGGTTGTGTTAAATTATCTGAAGGCAAATTAATCTGGATCTGAGAACCCGACAATGCTTGCTGAACTGCCCTTTCCCCACACATGCCCTGTCCTGTTTTACAAACAGAACATGTTTCAAAATAAAATACTAGATAACACATAGAAACCTTGAGCTTTTCTGTGAAAATAAGAATCACTTAATTTTCTAGTTAATAGGTAAAAATCCACCAGGTTCTTACCTCTACAGAAGCACACAGAACACATTATGGACATCCCCAAAATTCTCATAAAATGCAAAGAAAAATATTTCTTAATGTCCAAAACCTGATTTTTAAAAGATAGGAAAGGAAAAAGACACAGAAAAACTTGGAGAGAGACAGAGGGGCAGGTGAAATGAAACCAGTATGTTCTTCAGTGAGTCTCCCCACAGAATGAGACTGATCTTCATGGATGCAAAACCAGGATCCTATTAATTTACATTATTTCTAAATATCATGCTTAAAAAAAACACTGTCCTTAGAAACAATTTTTTAAAGAACACAATCATCATTTGAAGATCACTTCTTCACTTTTCTAAGAGATTGTATTGTCCCAGAGGAGGCACAATGGGGACATTTGAGGAAGAAAAGGAGATTATAAACACATATCCATTCAATTTATAAATCTTTAAGCATTTGGCTATTCAATTCAGTATATGTTTACAGAGAACCCACTATGTGTATTCATTAGTGTCATCAAATGAAAAATATTTTTAAAAATAGTTTCAAGATGACAGTGAACATTAGTGCGGGGAAGACATGCAGTTACTCTTAATATGAGGGAAGCTGCAGTGTTTCTAGGCAGGATCTCCCCACCCCCCATCCCGGAAATTGAAGTAAAAAATAAAGACCCACAAAATCCAATAAGCATGGATTCTGAATAGTCCATCTTCCTTCTTCATAAATAACCACTTAATAGGTTTTATTTTGTATGCTGATAACAACACAAATGTAATCTCTTAACCTAGTATCATACCTTTTAACCCAAGAGAAAAATCATTAAGATTCTGCTTTTAACACTAGGGAGAATAATTTTTTCTAAATTACTAGGGGGGGAGGGAAAGAGGAGGGAGCTAGGTTTATAAAATCAGTGACAGCGTGGCAATAATAATAAAATCGTAATAGAAATCAAATGCACAGGAAGTGCTAGACATTCCAAATTGATTGACATAGATACTACACTCAGGCCCCCCATTTTACAGATAAGGAAACTGAGACACAGAGAGATTAAGTAAATTAGGAGATTAAGTAAATGACAAGAATCAGAATTGAAACCCAGGGGTCTGGCTGCAGAACTGGGAGGCAGTGCTACCTGCCAGGGTGGGGAAGGCAGCACAATCCTTCAAAGTGAAACAGGATCAGGATTTCACATCTCAACTGCGGGGAGAGTCCAACCCTGGCTCCTTTGCCCAGCCTTGTGTTCTCAACTGCAATTTGGGGAAAATGCCCACCCCACTTCACAGGGTTGTAGCAAGACCTGAATAGGTAAAATACTGTATGTAAAACACTTACATAGGTATATACTTAATCGAAGTTCTCCAATAGAGATCTTTCCTTTTTTTAAAAGGCATATAAACATAAACTCATCATTTCAAGATGAGTTCTGGATAGAAACCAGCAAGACAGCAAGGGCTCTACACAGAAATTCCTGAGACTGCTCTGTGTTTACCAAATGAGACATGACAGAGTTTGGGGAAGTGTATAACACTATACAGACAGTGCATTATAACTAGTCTGTAAGGCAACACCACCAGGCTTCCTTCCAGAATAAGAAGTGAATGGTCCTCAGAGAGGAGAGCATACAAGACACTGGGCCAAAAGAGGTTTCTTCAAGCACTGCTTAGGCTTTACAACCCCATCACTGTTGTGTTGTTTTTTCGGCCCCAGATGCTTGTCTCCAAGACATGAAACTGAGAGCCACCAGTCAGTCAGTCATGTGTCATTGGAACTGCTATAGCACTGGAATGGAACCCATTAGCCACAGCCAGATTAACAGGTCACGAACAGTGCTCCCCATCACTGTTTTTAAACATCATTCAAAAGTGGGAGAATGATTAGCATGGTCTTCAGTCTCTGCTGGTTCAGAAAGCTGGATCCCCTAAAAGGACAGTTTTCAAACATTTTTTGGTAGTGGAGATCTTAGGTAACGAAGCTGCTCAGGCATGAGAACAGGGAATCACTGCACAAACTACCCACAAGAATAAAGTTAGTCCTAAACCCTTGCTATGATACAGGAAGATCCCCCGAGAGCCTGCATGAAGTACAGAATCTCAGGCCCCACTGAGGCTGCTGAATGAGAAGCTCCCCTTTAACAACATCCCTGTGTGATTTGTACCCTTTGGCCTAAAACCCTCATATTTGGTCTCAATCCTGGATTCCCTCCCCATGTCCTTCCCCACCACTAGAATAAAAAATATACATATAATTGGACATACAGACAAAGTAGATAATGTGTGGAATTAAAACTGAATAAAGCAAAAGGAGAGTTGGGCTACAAAAAAAAAAAAAAAAAAAAAGGAAGTCTAACAAGACAAAAATCATAGTATTCTGGAGGGGAACTCCAGGTTCCAATCATACACAGCTTCACAACTAAGGAAACCTCAACTGTGCAAAGGCAAGGTAACTTACATGCAGTCTCTCTTTTCAAAGCAGAGCAAAAACCCAAACCAGAGCCCACCACCTCTGCAACAGTCACTGTCCAGTCACTGTTAAGTTGTAGTTCTACTACATATATTAGCCTGACAGGACTCAAAACCACTCAGCTTCCATACCTATGAAATGAGAGGAGATGTCAGACTACCTAATAAATTATTAGGCTCAAACACACGAATCCCCGAGATCCTGAGGAAATCATTTCCTCAGTTGGAAGAAAAGAAATGCTAGGACCTACATAAGTACTAAGGAATGAATATGTTCCCTTCATAATATCCCTTGTGTTAAACAACAAAACCACACACACACACAATTTCTATATAACTTCTCAGGAAAGAAATTAAAAGGTTGGGATGAAGCTAAACAATCTCCTGGCAAAACTCAATTTAAGGTCATGTCACCAAATATTAAATTTACCTCTCTTCAATCTGTGAGGTAAATCAACAATCCAGGTCTGAAGTGACCACAGTTCAGTTCTGGACCCGAACTGGGCGCTGGTCTATTCATCAGTGAAAGTACTCCAGACATACATAAATGCTGCCTGATCAAGAGAGCATTTTCCTACAGAGCCAAAGCAGACTTTTGTGAACATCCAATACAAAGAAAGCAGTTTATCACCCAAATGTTCAGAGGTATCTCCCAAGTATACTAAAAGATTAAAATGCCAAAGTTAGCAGTCAGTTACCAAGTCAGAATCTGCATTTTAGGGAAGTTTTACAGCCCAGTGGCTTGGTCAGGGATTGGGGGTGGAGCATGGGGTGTGGGGCACTCAGATTGGGTTGGGAGGAGGCAGAAAGCTAATTAAGTATTTTCTTCCTTCAACAAGGAGGCAACCACCTAACAAAGGGGCAACCATCTCGAGGCCACCAAGAGATGTTGGCTCAGCACATGTTTTGATAAACTCTAGGATATTCCCCAAGCACAAACCAGACAAGAAGCCTTAAATTTCCTCACTGGGAACAGCTGCTGGCACTTTCCACCTTGCCTGCCACTGGCACATGCCTTGACTTTAAGAGATTTGACAAAAGAGTTATGGCCCCCAACTTCCTTGACTTTAATTAAACTTGGCTTCCACTTCTGAAAAATCCTCGTTTTAATTTTGTTTTGCAGTCCCACTAATGCTTTTAAATGAGAGACGCTGTGAAAAGGAGAAGCAAATTCTTTGCAGCTGTGTTTGAGCATCCTGCCAACTGAAGCACAGGAAGAAGCTCTCCCAAGTTAAAAATTTCCAACTGGGAGATTTACAAAACAGCAGGGGAGAATGGATGGTGGAGAGGAAGACCTGTGCAGGGAAAGGTCTGCAAAGGCTCCCTTTTTTGTTTTTAAGTCCCAGGAGCCTTTGGAGGCTGTCATGCTTCAGCGATTGCTACCCCCTCCCACTTTACCCCTTTTCTAAAGCCACCGTCCTTCCCATACAGGCTTTCAGACAGAGGTACACATTCTGCAGAACTACTTCTTAACTGTTCCTTTATTCTACTCCCATCTCCCCAGGCCTTCCCAACAGTCATTCTGTCACAACTGGATAATGGAAAGAAGCTTAACAGGGAGGTAGCAACCATTTTCCTCTGACTAAATGAAGTCCTGGAGTTAACCTGCACTCCTAAGAAGGAAATGACAATCATTTTGGCAAATGAACTTTTTAGTTTCTATTAGCAGCAGCAAGATAACCACTGTCAACAATAGTAAAAGCTCAAAGATGAGCTTTTCGGTTGTGTTGTTAAAGCTCTAATGTAAGAAAATCTAGCTATGCCATTATGAAAAGCTAATTCAGGTCAAATGCTCCATTTGAGAAGGTTTGGAGGTTTTGTTTTAAATTTCTGTGTCGGAAATAGGAATGGGCTTTGCAGAGAAGGGAAAAAGTGATGGTCACCACCCCTCATCACAATTTCCAGTAAGCAGGTAGGCAGGTAGGAGCAAAGATTTCACTATCATGCACCATCCATCCCCCTTCAGGGGTGAGGAGCAGTCCATATCTTCACTATGGCGAGACAGTGTCAATGATCGATTCCCTCTGTAACTCTGGCCTTAAGCTTTGACTCACTAGCATTCCGGGAGGCTGCCAATGTGCGCTCCACGAAACCAACTCCTGCTGAACCCTCCAGTGATTAGAGCTTAATCCCAGGGCCCCAAGTAACACAACATCCTCAGGGATGTAGGTAAAACACACAGCCCTCCAGGGACGAGCACGCACACGCCCTGCACACAGCCCTATAATGTCCTATCCCATATCTAGATGAATGTACAGTAACAAAGAGCTGTCAGACTAACAGCCAGGAGGCCCTCTAAGGTCCTCAGTAATGAGACTAGGGTAAATTCTGCCCACATCACAGCAGACTTGTGAAGACTGGAAAGTCAATGAAATGTCCTCCCAAACAGCATGGGCTGAAACAGTAAGCAGAAAACTCACCAGAACCAGTGTACTCCATTCTCAGAGTATTCCCAGTATGTCTCCATTTTGAAACCTGATTCCAAGAACAATATTCTACTTGGACTATTTCACAATTTACACCTTACAGCTGGTTAGGATTCAGGCACTCCTTTCCCAGTTGCTGGCCTCCCCAGGCATTTTGCTTCCCCTCAAGCAGATCTCTGAGCCAGCCACCTCTATGTCTACGTGGGGAAAGGCACTTGGTTCTACATCGAATGCTAGTGAGCAGCACACCCAAGTTTTTCGTTTGTTTTTAATGGGTGAAGGACACTGAAGTCAGGAAAATGACACTCTAGGAAGCTCAGGCTCTCTGTGGACACATTTTTTATGTTCAGTGTTGAGCTCACCATGTCTCCTTACAGTCCAAGGAGAACAACTTAATAGTTTGCAGTCCAGCAAATTGTAATGTGTATTATTCCAAACTCTCCCTCAAAGCAACTTAAGAGACACTGATGTGCAGGTGGAAGGGAATGCCCACCATGTAGGGGCACACATATTCAACACCTACTCTTTGCTAGTGGGGCACCGGTAGCCCATCTTACAGTGGAGAATACTGAGGCCACCTTTAGGTGAGGCCCAGTGATCTTCCAGAGCACTCAGCTGGGAAGTGTCAGGGCAGACATTCAGGGGCCAGCTGCCATCCTTATTTAAAGCAGTAAGTCCTTATTTACAAGAATAAGACTCCAGGGGCCAGGAGATGCTCACATGAATGAACAAACACAAACACCCACACCGACCACGTGCACACCCACACATGCTTGCCTAGATATGTATTTACAAAACTCTTTTAAAACACTGAGAATACAGTGCTTTCAAACAAACTAAGAACACATTTTTGCTTCAAGATAACGCAATAAAAGGAGAAGCGGCTTTGATAAATGATTCCTAAGCTCAAAATATACAACACCCTACACAGGAGAAGAGGCTGGGCAATGGCCCCTCCTGAAGTGCAGCCAAGCACTGCTAGGCGGAGAACTGGGACCATGAAGCTGCTTCCTTAGGAGGCCCTGCAATTAGTCCTTCCCCCGGGGGGAGGGGATGCAAAGCTCACTCGGCTATTTCCCTTCTCATTGCTACAATTCCAGAGTGAGTGTGTGATGGTAGTGGGATGGTGTTAAGAAGAAAGTTAAAAGTCTAAACTGATATTTGTATCTGTTCTGTTAGAAGTTCACTGTAAGTAAAAATTAAAATATACTTGTCAGAGACCATTCTCTCCCCTCAAAAGAGCTCTTTAAAAGAGATGCATAAGGATCCCAAATTCTGCTTACCTTGCACAAATACCACATGGGACGCAATGGACCCATGTCCTCATGGGCTCCGGACACTTTGTAGGGTAAAACGTGGAGACATAAAGGAATTAAGGAGAGCACACATGGCAGTTATTTGAGATAAGGCTGATCAGTACTGACCTATAATTTGGAGACCCTGAGCCTCGTGCCATCTTTTTCATGAACATAGGAGAGCACTTTGGGATCTTTCCAGCTGGGAGGAAGAAAACACCATTATTCATCCCCCTTGGCTGAGAGACCTGACAAGCTCCACTTTTAAAACCTGTACAGACTGGCCACCACCAGTGCCCTCCAGCTTCCATGAAGTATGACTTTCAGAAAGACCCCTGAAGGACCCCTAGAGTGAGAAGGGGACTGGAAATCAGGTTAAAATAAAAGGAGGTCTGGGACAATTCCACACCATCCTGTGAAAGACCATGGATACAGGTCCCAAATGCATGGGTGCCCAGCCCAAAAGAGGCTGGACATGCTGCCACGGCTACACCAGGTCAACAGCCAGTGATGGGGCCCTGCAGGCACACCCCCTAATTGATTGTAAAGTGACCTGTCCAGAGGGTCTTTCTGCAGCCAAGAAGTAGCCTTAAGTTCTGTATCCATGAGTAGAAATGAGGGAAATTCCCAAAGCAATATCACGTCACAAAATCCCACAGAACTGAATTCAGTATGTTACTATACAGCGATTTGAAGTCCCAGCTGACAACCCCATACCTATTTGGAGCAGGGAGGATGATTAAGGCTTTAAAATTCAATTACAATTATGGAACTCTAAATAACTTACTAAAAATAAAAAATAAAAAAATGAATGCAAACCTACATTGGAGATGCAGACCAAAAGAGACAAGAGTTCAGCACCCCCACCTTGTCCAAAGGGGGTCAGTCCCACAGTACAGACTGGATCAGTAACTGTTAAAGACAAGAGCTGGGCTGGATCCAGCCAACATTACAAGGACAACCAAGTGGTCCTGTTCCTTAGTCTTGTGCTTTTAAAGGACGGTCGATGTGCCAACTATTTTAAAGCTCCAACACACTAATTCTGTAAACAATAATGGCTACAGCCTGCACACTGCGCACTGGAATGGATTCCTCAACTTGGCCTCATCACTTATGCAGCTGATGAAACAAACACTGACAGCTTTTTTGCATTTGTAAAGGCCCCACAGCAGCTGTGGTGATCCCACCATAGAGCAATGAATTAAGCCTGAAACCCAGCTGGGTCTGAACAGAAGCCTTTTTTGCACAATACAGCAAGACTATCATTGTTAACCTAGGCATTATTGGGAAATATTCTGCATTACATTATAGGGCAGTTCTAACTCAATTCTTAAAATTAGCTCTAATAAGCAATTTTAGTAGGAGGGATGTGGCATTTGCTTTGAAACAGCACAAGTATGTGTACAGGTTATACGTACATCACACAAAGGCAGCTCAGCAGAACAGATTTCCAGTTAATGCAAAGTTTAAAACAGTAACTCCTTCCTTCTTAGATATTCATACACACAGGCACCCACACACACTCACTCACACCTACCTTCTAAAATGAGGAAGGTATATAACCTTGAAAATTCCTGGTTATTTAACCAAAAGAGGAAAAATATGCAATATAGCTCCCCACTAGGTAACCCAAATCAACGGCCTGAGCACAAGAGTCAATTTGGAACAGGATGCTGTACCAGAAAAACTGAAGAGTGTGACAAAGCATGATTAATATCATTAGGAAGGACATTTTTGACACTGAACTTGAGAGTACCGTGTAGTAAGATTCCAAATACCGACAGACACACTGGCTTTCGATCACCACCAGGAGCCTCAAGGAAAAAAAGGACCGGACACCCATACGAAGATGTTCACTCCTCCCAGAGCTGTGGGGCACGCTTTAGAACACCCTTGGGCCACGTGACATTTTCACGTGGCCTCTATTGCCTCATACTTTCCCCAAACACTTCAACATGAGCAAAAAAGCACCTGACTCAAATTAAGAGGCCAATCTCATCTCAACAATTTCACATCAACTTGGGGAAAATAAATCTGGTAAAAATCAGGAAACCAAAAGAAAACATAGTACCATCCCTCTTCCTTAAAAGAACTCTATTTATAAAGGGCCTTTTTTTTTTTTTTTCCACTTATTTTTTTCATTTAGGTAAAGCAGGCTTGGAGGGAGCAAGAAAATCTGAGAGAATTTCCAGGTAGATAGTGGTTCTATTTCCCGTAGTGCTTTGCCAAAGGTTAACATGGGTAACCACAAGAAAGTCAAAACTGAAGGTAAGGCAGGAAAATAGTTCCTCTTTCTTCTCTGCGCTCTCAGAGAAGCCAGCATTTTTAACATCTACTTCTCCCAAAACTATATGGTAAATGCTGTGTGAAGATGTATCTGAAAACCCACAACAGCCAAAAACACCTAAGCACCAACAAAAGTAACTCATCCCATGATGAAATTCGAAGTCCCACTATTTTTTCACACTTAAGCAAATAGAGCATCTGGTTCTAGCATAAATGTGTGGAAAGTGTTACAGTGTGCAAAACGACAGAAGAAATAAGAGGACTCTTGGACACCCACACACAGTGAAGAGGGGCAGTCAGGTAGGGAGGAAAATGAGAACCTGCCCCTAAAGGCAAGGCAACTGCCCCAGAAAGGGGTGGGCTCAATGTAGCACGATTGAACAGAACACAGGAGGCATAAAGACAAAAGCTGAGAGTAACAGCCTAGCAGGTTAGTAAAACAGCCGTAAATAAATTTAGTAATAATGCATATGTGCACAATTTTCTAACTTGAGGTATTCCAAGAGTAGGGCAAACATCATCCTCACAAAAACCTGTACACAAATACTCATACGCAGCATTATTCATAATAGTCAAAAGATGGAAACAAGCCCACATGTCCATCAGCTAATGAATGGATAAGCAAAATGTGGTATGTCCATACAATGAAATATTATTCAGACATAAAAGGGATGAAGCATTGATACATCCTACAACATGAACCTTGAAAACATTATGCTAAGTGAAGGAACCCAGTCACAAAAAGCCACATATTGTATGATTCGATTTATATGAAGTACCCAAAATAGACAAATTCATAGAGAAAGAAAGTAAATTAGTGGTTGCCAGAGACTCGGGGAACTGGGATGAAAAGAGGAGTGACTGCCAACAGGTGTGGAGTTTCTTTTTCAGGTGATGAAAATGTTTTAAGATTAACTGTGGTGATGGCTGCACAACTCTACATATACTAAAAGCCACTGAATTGTTAAGGGGAAACAATTGCATTCGCGTCCAAATCACTCAGGGAAAGACTGAGATGCCTAAGATGCCTTTTCTCTTGAACTGCCACTGAAATGCCGAAAGAAAAATAGTTGAAGAACTGCCAAGGGAACTGGAATAACTTGGGGATATAAGAGAGTTTTTTAAAAAGGCTAAAAAGGACTGACACTTTGCTAAAGATACAGCCGAAAGGACATATGCCAAGAATATATATACTGCAGTCAGACTTTAAAAGTGCCATGAGGGGGAACTTTAATCTCCCAAAAAATAAAAACTGTAACGTTAGCCTTCCAATTTCCCTAAAGCCATAGTGTGGGGTTTACAAGCATGAGAATCTACCATTTTAAATCTATTTATTCAATGTCACTGCCAACTCAGACAAGTCCTTTAAATTAGTTTTAAATCTATCTTTGAATTCATACATTCGGCAGAAAGTAGTTAGAAGGAGGAAACTCCAAAGGCAAACTAGGTATTATCAACTTTAAAATTTTTTTAACACCCAGCAGAGAGGATAATTTGCTGTGGATGGGAGAAAACAAAATCAACCATGAAGCACCATCCCAGGCCTCCCCTGGATCGTATATATAATGCCAGTCCAGAGGAAAAAGTTATGCCTGGGCAAGGTGTTCTGGTCTTTATTGAGATGACCTCTATGTCCAAGAAAGAATTCATCTTACAATATGTCCCATTAAAGTCTTCATTTGTATTAAACAACTATAAGCAAACAATGTTTGGCTGTAAAAGCTTCTGCAAGTCAAAGATAATGG
Source organism: Miniopterus schreibersii (assembly GCF_964146895.1). Taxonomy (NCBI): domain Eukaryota; kingdom Metazoa; phylum Chordata; class Mammalia; order Chiroptera; family Miniopteridae; genus Miniopterus; species Miniopterus schreibersii. The sequence continues at coordinate 68,197,100 of NC_138109.1, forward strand.
CCTTACCAGGTAAACTGACTGTTCTTTGTAATCATCATTTATACTCCCCCCATGAGGCTTTGCCTACTGCTCCAATAAATTCTAGAAAGAAATAACATGACAACTGCAGCAAGTCTCATAGAAGGAAGAAAGGAAAAAAGGCCAGTTGAGTAGAAAATGTGTTTCATTTTAGGCCATGTCAGTGTTGGGGCTGCGATCACATCACTCATCTGGGGGAGTAGAATTAGAAGGAAAAGAAAAAATCACCACTTTTTAGCTTCAGATATTTCCAAATCAGACCCATCCTCCCCAACTCCCCATGCCTTTCAGCTTACCAGGGCCATAAGAAAACCCACTTTCATAGCATCATTAGAGTTGTCATTTATCACAAGTACAACAGAGCATGCTTCTCATGTGGACAAGAATTTGGTATAACATGAAGCTTTGAAGTCAGTATTCGTAGCAGGAATTTCTGCAGGACTAATTCATGGCATGTATACTGAGGTGCGAAGTGGGGGCAGGGGTAGGGTAGGGTGGGGCGGAGTCCAATAGAATTGAAACAAGTATTCCCCATCCCCTTGACTAGGAGCCTTGGCCCAAGACTCAGATATGCCCAGAGCCCAGACTCTGGGACAATGAGGCAAGCCAAATCTGTTCTTTATTTTAAAGGAGGTTTCCATTCACTCTGTCAGCCACCTTTCAGATTCCAGCTAAGTTTAAACCACAATGGTCTGGAATCCTAACAGTAGTTTTGAGGATACAGAATGAGTATTAGAAAACATTTTTAAAGACACAGAACGTTGACTCATGCTGAAACATCTACCAATCACCCCCACCAGAGAACCTCATTATTAAATCCAGACCCTCCCTGGCCCCCCTACACACTATGGAAAAAAGTGATAAACTGTATTGGCATTTAAACAGAAATCTGATCTCTGCCACTTGAGGATGTCATCACCACTTGGGATTACTTTCACGCATCTTTAAAATTCTTTCAGATTAAAAATTCTGTCAGGGTGTCAATACCAATACTACTTAACAAAACTCGCCTTTAAGTTTTAGGTCAAGTTTTCAAAGCTAAAAACAGAAAGCTACTCAACCCAAACACTGCTGGGTTGAGACAGACAACTGCTCACTGCCCATATTTAAATCTGGTTGTTACTTTTTGGATTTAAGAAAGTGAATTTAGGTAAGATCAAAGCAAAAATTATTTGCTCCAAGGATGACTGCTCATTATGGCCTCAATTCCTTTTTGGAATGAGGTGTGGTATATATAAGTAAATATATAAAATAAACCGCCCTCAAAATATTGCAACCAACTACTGAGTCCCAGGAGAAAAAGGCTATAGAGTGGGTAGAACTGAATGTTGAACAAAACCACACTAAACTAAGTAGGCTCATTAACAGGACCATGTTTCTTCATCCCCCACCAAACTCCTGCAGCCCCTTTCCTAAATGCACGGGAAGAACTCTATATAGAGCCCCACCAAACACTTCATGATGTTCAAACTATTAAGAAACCAAGACGATCTTTTGACTGGGATCTCCCAAAGGTGGTGGCCTTTGCCACTCAGAATCATCAGTTTGAAAAGCACTGTGGCGCCCTGCCGGGCGTGGCTCAGCGGTTGAGCGTTGACCTAGGATCCAGGGTTCGATTCCCGGTCAGGGCACATGCCCGGGTTGAGGGCTCGATCCCCAGTCGGGGGCATGCAGGAGGCAGCCGATCAATGACTTTCTTCATTGATGTTTCTAACTCTCTCTCTCTCCCTCTCCTTTCCTCTCTCTGAAATCAATAAAGGTATATTAAAAAAAAAGAGAGAGAGAGAGAAAAGTCCTGTGGCATGTGTAGAGGAGGAGGTCTTGTGGTGAGGTTGTAGACAGCACCGGCCAAGATAACACAACCAAAGCCCTTTCAAGGCAGGTGAAAACCATGTGCTACCAATTTAACTGGGACTCCAGACCCTGGCTCTTTATGAAATGCCTCCCACTCGAGTTGGCTCTTTCATCCTCCAACATCAAGACATTATTACAAGCTCAAAATAGAATACAGAGCTTTGGTTGGTGCTCTGGGGGAGCATAAGAATGCAATAGGAGCAATTTGGGTAAAAATAGCAATAAACATTAAGTTTTACCTCTTGACTAAAGAATTAAAAATGAAGGCAAATAAGTTTATCCAAAAGTACTCTCTTAAACGCCAAAAAGTAATGCTGCTTCTTAGAAGCACTGTGACAACCCATCTCATCCCACATACCAGCAGGTTAAAAAAGATAAAAATCCATCATCTGAACAATCAAAATGTGTCTGACTGTAAAGATCACACTCTATCTTTCCATAAGTTAGGAAGAAAAAGCAAACCTTAGAAAAAGTGCTGGCATCTATAGTATTTTCATTCCTTTCCTCTTCCTCAGATAATATGGATATGCTGTAACCAGCAAAGATGACCTAGAAACACCATGTGGCCCCTTCAACTCTGAGGCTAGAGAATTACAGCCACAAAGACCTATGAAACTTTTAGTAAGAATAATTCGGTCAGGGGTCGGGGGACCGGGTGAAAAAAAATGAAGGGATTAAAAAAAAAAAAAAAAAAAAAAAAACCTCAAAGACATACACTCACAAAAAAAGAATTAAAAGGTCTAGATAGTTACAATTTACAAAGCACCTCACATTAACATTTGTCTCCCCCAAAATGACCTTGAAAGGTCAATAAAGAAATTATAATTCTCTCCATTTTACAGATAAAGAAACTAAGAGAGGTAAAGTGATTTATCCAAGGTCACCCACCTTCTTCCCAGTGTTTTGCATTCCTGCTGTCAACTAAACTATAAATTCTCTGAGGACAAGGACAAGATCCTATTTTCTAACCTCTAACACAGTGGCAGAGCATTGTAAGCAACCAGAGTATATCTGCTGTATTTAACTGAATGGTCTTCCAAGCAGAGCCTAATGAAACCTTTGTAAACACCTCACAAACAGGGCTAAAATCACATAGGAAAACAATGAGATTCTGGGTTACCTTAAAGTATGTTATGTCCACACAAAAAAAGCATTCCATAAATATAAAATATGTAATTGTACAATTATACAGACTCCTTCCCTTCACCACTACAGTCATTCCGACTAATAACACATTGTGTGCTTAAGGCAATTTTGCTTTACAAAGTGCTTTCACATATCTTATCTCGTTTAGTTCTAATGCTCAGAGAGAGGACAAGGAAAGAAAATAGAAACTTAAATAAAACTCAACTGACATCTTTACTACTCATTACAAGTGCTTTTGTATTGGTGTTTAAAAGCCAACAAACAAACAAATCCTCTGGCCTCACATGTACTACCTGTGGGACCATAAATTAGCATGGCCTTTCTCCAAGAAATATGGTAAGAGGATTCTAAAGGTAAACACGGGCACTTCTGAGTCAGTCATTCCACTTTGAGTAATTTGGGATTAAGTGCCAAAAGACACAGGTAAGGCATATTGCACATGTCATTTTATACAACAGCCCCCAAACTGTGAAAAGGCCATCAAGAACAAACAGGGGAAGGAAAATTGTCTGGTACAGAGCGCCTTGCAGGCATTAAAATACTGCAGAATCCCATTTTGATAACTGAGATAAGATATAAATGCAAAAAGCACCCAACAGAACAGCACCTGAGTATGAGCTCACATATATAAAACTATTTTTCTACAAGTACAAGAATGTTGTGTGCAATCACCATGGTTGTTATCTTTGTGTAGCTGCCTGATTTGAATGCTTTCTTATAAAGCAAAAAAAAATTTTACAAAAGGGTTTAAAAAACAAGATTGGCCTAATTAGGTATGAGAATTACATGTGGTTTTTACTTTTCCGTGAAAATTAATCAATTACTGCAGTTACCATGGATAACTGAGAATCTACCTGGCAGAAAGAAACATCTCGAAAGACCTGTCCACAGCCCTTCTGCTGTATCGGGGGCTGGATTTCATGTCCTGGTGTGTCACTGATAAAACGTGAAACCTTGGGCGGGCAGGTCACATAACAGTACTACATACCTCAGGTTTTCTCAGCTATAAAACTGATTAGTTAAGTCCTGGCCTGTGTGGCTCAGTTGGTTGGAGCATCATCCTGAACACCAAAAGGTGGCAGGCTCCATTCCCGGATCAGAGCACATACCCAGGTTGAGGGTTCAATGGGGGTCAACTGACCAAGGTTCCTCACCTCAGTGTTTGTGTTTCTCTTTCTCTCTCTCCCCCTCCCTCTCTCTAAAATCAATTGAGAGGGGGAAACTGATTAAATTCATCTTTATCCTATAGATTCATAGCAATTCTCTCGCACCACTAGTTTTTTAAATACTCTAAAAGCTTTACCTCAACAAATATTCCTCAACTGTGTGATGATTTATAAAATTCAGCCCCTACTCTTGGGTTAGTAGGGTAAGAGGCATGTAAACAATAATTCCAACACCTAGAGGGAGATATGAGGAATCAGGTGAACAGAGAGAAGGGGGTGGCAGGCTGTCCAGTTAGGCCTCAGACAGGCTAGGTGGGCTCTTCTGGCAATCTGTTCATTGAGCAAGTTGAGGAACCAGGGTGTGAAAAGACTAAGACACTGGGCTCAGCCAAACTGAAATGGGCAACAGGATAGGCCCAGGATGAGCTAGAAGGGCTTTTCTTTAATTTTTCTGACTGATTTTAGAGAGAGAGGAAGGGGGGAGAGAGAAACATCAAATTGTTCCACTTGTTTATGCATTCATTGCTTGATTCTTTCTTGTACGTGCCCTGACCGGGGATCAAACCCACAACCTTGGCATATCGGGACAATGCTCTAACCAACTGAGCTACCTGGCTAGGGCTAGAAAGGCTTTTTACACTGTACTGACAACAAAAGTTGATTTAGACTTGACCCTGCGAGCTACTGAAGGGCTCATGATCAGATTTTCAATATCAAGTATTATTGCTCCAGGATCCAACTTAAACATCTCTCTGTGCAGACACAGTGCCACTCTAATCTTAATTCTCACTTTCTGATTTACCCCAGACAAGTATGCAAGTCAAGTGTTGAATAATACAGAACACATTCAATAACCAACAGAGGTACCTGGCCAGGTAGCTCAGTTGATTAGAGCGTCATCCCAATACGCCAAGGTTGCGGGTTCAAACCCTGGTCAGGGCACATACAAGAACCAACTAATGAATACATATAAATAAGTAGAACAACAAATCGATGTTTCTCTCTCTCCGTTCCTTTCTCTAAAAACACGGTAAGGGTGGGAAGCAATTTATAGCACCTTCTAATCTTTAAAGCCTTGTTAAATATCCCAAAATTTATTTTAGAATATCTTGCTATTCATTTGGTTTATTAAGAGGCAAAATACAGCCCTGGCCAATGTGGCCTAACTGGATGAGTGTCGTCGTCCCATGTACCAAAGGGTCACTGATTCAATTCCTGGTCAGGGCACATACCCAGGTTGTGGGTTCCATCCTGGTCAAGGCATGTAGGCGACCTATCAATGTTTCTCTCTCACACTAATGTTTCTCTCTCTCCCCCTCTCCCTCTCTTTAAAAATCAATTTTAAAACACACACACAGAGGGGGAGAGAAAAAAAAGAGGCAAAGTACAGAATTCAATTGATTCATTTATTTCTGAGTCAGCTAGAAAGGCTGTCAGTAGGCCTGATGTCTCCAGATTGGTGATTTCCAACTGAATAATAATAATACATTGAGCATTTGTGCAGTAGTATGCAGTTTATGAAGTGCTGTCACATCAAAAATCTCAGTGGTTCTCTCAGCAACATGCTTGTGAGGTACATGGACAAGTTTTCCAGATGAGGAAGCAGCTCAGCAAGGTTATGTACCTTGCCTGGGGTCACACAGCCAGTGCACTGTAAAGTCAAACCTTGAACTCAGCGCCCATTCCCAGTCTTATCCATTACCACAGAGGTACCCTATAAACAGGGTGGACAAAAGTAGGTTTACAGTTCTGAGTACATAACAGAGTCTATTCTTGTATTATTACTTATTAACTATTGTATTATTTTCCATATAAACAACTGTAAACCTACTTTTATCCCACCCTGTATTCAAAACAAGCCTGTTCAAATCTGAGGCATTGCATTTCTAAAGCCCGTGCACTAGTAATAAGGTATCTACATAAAGCACAAAACTCTCCAAGTTTTAATAATGTCTATATCCAACTGCTGCTAAACAGAATAAGCATTCATTCAGTCCCTTTTCTGAAAACCTATGGAAGGAATAAATGCAAGAAACACATGCTCAGTCCTAATCCCTTCTCATTTCCTCCTGGCACCTGTCTCTGCCCCCACAGGCACCAAACACTTTAACAGCTGGCAGAAATGAGAACCAAGAGATAACACACTCAACCATTGTAGACAAGGCCTGAACCAAAATGTGGTGAGGAAATAATGAAGAAAGAACCACCCAGATATAAAAAGAGAGCAATAAAACAGGGCGCCAAGAGGTCTCCCACATTCTGGATGATTCCATCATTACACACCTGGGCTGCTGTCCCAGTAAACCAGAGGGTCTCCTGATGGAAAACAGACACACAAAACCCACCCCTCTTACTCCTCCCCCCACCCCAAAAAAATATTGGTGGAAAAGAATTCCTGGTTGCATTAGAGAAAATACATGCATGAGCGAAAAGCTGTACTGGGAGCAGGGAAGGGAAAACAGTGACTACTGTATGTAGTTTATTAACCTTCTAGGATTCATGCTAACTAAACACTGCTGTTGATAATATTTCAAAGCTCACTAGTCTTCCTCTTCATGAGTGGTGAAGCCTGACCGACTTACAAAATTAGAACTTGAAATCCAATTTAGGCCTTTTAGGCTGCACCAGCTCTCAAGAACAGCTCTCAAGAACTTCTGCCAGTAGGTTCCCCTTTCTAACACCCTCACACATCCTATGAATATGTGAGTAATTATGTATAATGTTCCCATTACTCATGCTGCCTCATTAACATATCTGGGGAGCCTTTGTTTACCGGAAGGCCCAGACCCTGGTGAGGATTTGAGGGCAAGTGATTTCCCACAGTGCCCCACAGTCCCCTAAGCAGCAAAGTCAGGGCAACAATGCAAGTGCCAGCAAAAGTATCGAAGCCGATTTGTTACAGCCCTGCGAAATCAAATGGGTTCTCAGAAGCCTGGAGAGCTAATGTAGCTCACACTGGCCCTCAGGTACAAGGGAGAGGGTGCGGTGGGAGCCACTTATTAAAATACTGAGCACACACCAGCCAGTCCCAAGGGGTACTGGGATCTCAGCTCTTTTTCCAATGGGGACTCAAGGAGACAGCCAGCTGGGGATGAGGGGGTAGCTCCACCAACTGGTGTTTAAAAAAAACAACAAATACAAACATGCTCTTGAAATGGATACACTCCTTCTGTTCCTGGAAGCTGACAAACTACCTTAATTTTCCCAACTTTCTCAAGCAAAAAACCTCTCCAGGGGCTGCCAGAACCCCTATTATGGTCTTTTCTCCCCTTTTGAGGGGCTACACTGGTCATTCATTTTACCTCTATTTCATCTGGACTAAGAAAGTAGGGAGAAGATACAGCCTTTAACTATCTGGCCAACATATATTTGCTTCAGTTTTCTGTAAAATGGACTTAAAAGCCTCTTTTTCTCATGTGAACTCACTATGGAAACAATAAGTGTGCATGGTTATTTCAGAACTGACTGAGTCTTCAACACCTAAACCAAGGGGTAGGTGTTGTGTGGCCATCTAGAGTTTTTTCTACAATCCAAGCTCTTCTGGCATTTTTTCAAATGGCAAAGAGAGTCCTAGGAGAGAGGGCAGTATCTTCACCAGAACAATACAATCTGTGGCAAGACACACAGTGACAGAAAGAAACTCAGAGACCAGAGGTGCAGGGTTGTAGTGCTGCTCACTCAGGTGACCAAGAATTCACCCTCTGGGACAGGATCTCCAAATGTAAAACATGGTCCCTTTCCCATCTCAGGCATCCTAAGAGAACAGAAAGATAAAAGCCACCTGCTGCTAGGGGTGATAGGAACAGAAAGTCCTGCAGCAGGCGGGATTACTGGACCAGGAGCAGCAGGGTGTCCCAGCCAGTGCTGGTACTTCCTACAGGGTTCAGCTCCACTTTTAATGATTTTATTCTGAATGAGAAATGAAAGAAAACCCCATTTTAAAAAGTGTGAAGCTGTCAGAAGGCTAACAGGGCTGACTTAAGTCCCAAGAAAAAATGAAGACCTTAAAAGGATAAGAAAAATCTCAAATTGCCTACAAAAAAGTGGGCAAATATCAAAACCAAAGTCACCACAGTTCCCACCTCCTGGAATGAAAGAAGTGTGCAATGAAGAGGGCAAGTAATGGAAAAGGTTTATGGACAAAAGGAACCACAGACGTAGACTGGGGCCTGGAGAAACAACCGAGGCGGAGTACCAAAGGAATGAAGAGAAGAGTTACCTGAGAGATGGAAAGAAACAAGATAATTGATTCCAACTGAAAAAACAGATTCAATTTGTCTCATTTCCATTAACAGGTAGGCTTACGAATTTGAGATAGAACAGACCTTCAGCAATATCGCCTAAGAAAATAAAGTTGCTGGATTACAAAATACAAGCTTCTGAACTCCATATAAATTAAGTATAAAATCACTGATCTTTCTGCCCCCTACCAAGTGAATGAGACAATTGTTTTTTACTCTTAAAGTAATAAAAATTTACTCAGGAGGACCACTCTGAGCTATGTTAAATAGCATGAACTAGATATGGTGTCTAGTTTAATGTTTGGGGATTAAGGCTAAATACAATGCAAGCACTCTTAACAGAGGTGATAGGGACCAGAGTTGGTTGGCTAATGTAAAGTCTGTCAAGCATGAAACCTTAAAAAAGAAAAAAAAATAGTGTGTATATGTGTATAAACATTTTAACTTAAACACATAAATGTACTTTTTATTTTGTTGGGAAGGGAAAGTTCGTATAAATGAAGATTGGTTCTTAAAAGTGAATCACCTGCAAAGCATTGTGCATACATAATCCTTAATAGATTTTTCCCCAAGTCTTTTCCATGTCAGGCCCACATCTAATTTAACAGCCTATATTTTTTTTTAGCAAGTCACTTTTATCAATTGTTCCCAAAACATTCATCTTAAATTTTTCATAAAAACCAACTGTCTTTTCACACTCATTCAAAGGATTACATAATATTTAACTGTAATTGCAATAGTAAGGCTAACTGGAATAACCAGATTTGGAAACAAACAACTGATACTTGGCAAGCTTCCTATGGGTGGGAGCCAAAGGGGACACAGGCACACACACCCCAGGGCTGTCCATTGGCCAGGAGCTTCACAGCCAGGATGTTCTGCAGCCAACAGGGCAAGTGGGTTGGAAAGGTAGTGGTTAGCAGAGCTGTTACTGTAATCCTGGGGGACACTTACACACATGGACCAGTAACATTGGGAAAAACAGTACAATTAGAAGTCCAAAAACTAAATTTCTTAGACTACAAAACTTTTTAACCATTCAGATAAAAATGTCAGGAGTCTGGGTCTTCAGACCACCATGATCAAGGGCAAGCCACTTGATTAAAAATACTCCAGCTTAGCCTTTACCAAGTGTTTTAAGTGTTTTAATGTGACTTTCTCATGACATCTTTGAAAGGAAGAAAAGGAAATGGTTCTATTTTGAATGTAACAGACACCAATTATATACTCCTGAAGATTTTCTATTTCTGAAGGAGAGTTTAAAATAAGCTTTGGCCCAGCTGGCATGGGTCAGTGGTTGAGCATTGACCTATGAACCAGGAGGTCAAGGTTCGATTCCCAGTCAGGGCACATGCCCCGGTTGCAGGCCCAATCCCCAGTAGGGGGAATACAGGAGGCAGCTGATCAATGACTCTCTCTCATCAATGATGTTTCTATCTCTCTCTCCTTCTCCCTTCCTCCGTCTGAAATCAATAAAAACTATTTTTTTAAAAAATAACCTTTGACCCTGGCCAGTGTCACTCAGTTGGTTGAGTGCCGTCCCATGTACCAACAGGTTGCCAGTTCAATTCCTGGTCAGGGCACATGGCCCAGGTTGTGGGCTCAATCCCTAGTGGGGGGTGTGCAGGAGGCAGCCAATGGATGTATTTCTCTCATCAATGTTTTTTCCCCTCTCCCTTTCTCTAAAATCAATAAACATATTTTTTAAAAAAACAAAAATAAAATAACCTTTGGAACAAGATATATGTTAATATTACACTGGAGTTATTTCCAAGGCACTTGGAAGTGAGTCAATAGCCCTCAGCCCAGCAACAGAAACTGGTTTAACCTAACTATGAGCCATTATAATAACATCAAAGTGCCAAATACTTCTAGTTGGCTATTTGAGCCAACAGCTATGGGGACATGCAAGTCAGATACTTGTTCACAGTAAAGTTACAATAACCCAGATAACAATAACTCAAATTGGATTATATCTGGACATAATTTATTTTTTCTTTCAAATTTCAGTGACACACTTTAGACTCTTAACAGTACTCCTTCCATAATCATAGCTGCTAAGTTCCTCTGCCCTAGATTTATGTGACAAAGAGAAAATCATGTCAACAGCCCATGAAAGGAAAAACCCAGGAATTAAATAATAGGTACAAGTTTTTTGCCCCCAGATCTGTAAAATAACCTGACTAAGTGTAAAACAAGGTGGGAGGAAGGGTTCATAAATCCTACCACTATACTTTGGTATATTTCTTTCTTTTTTCTTTACAATTTTATGTAATTGTAATTATAGTAAATCCTGCAATTGAATCTTGTAACAAACTTTTCCCAGTTTTTAAAGTCATACTGCACTTTTCTAAAGATATATTTTAAAAAATAAAGTCATACTGCACTTTTAAATCAGAAAATCAGATACTTATAATTTACAGCCTAGTGGTACAAATTCTGCTTGAGCTGTCCCAGAAATTAAATTGGTAATCTGTTTTTTGTGCTAACTGCATGAATCATACCTTCATGTGGCAGAGACTTTAATTTCAAACTGCTACAAAGCATCAATGATCACATGGTTTTAAAGCCTGGATATCCTATGTGTTATTCTTCCTAGGAATAACCAACTACTGGAGTGATGGGCTGAAAATACCTATAGAGCAAAACTTGCAACTGCTTTTATTGTCCAAGTGGATTGGGGCTTTGAAAGGCAAATGTTTTCCTTTATTTAAGGTACTATAGTGGGAGTCATGCCCAGCACAATTAAGAGAGGATTACACTGCAATTTATGAGTTTCTCAAGGATGTCATTTAATATGAAATATAACAATCGTTTCTCCCCAAAGCGTGCCACCTACAATCCCACCCCCAAACTCTGCTCTGCTAAGGCAATAAACTAAATGGCAATGCGGCCAGCATCTAAGGCTTTTGAGACCAATTGCAGGAAATGTGCTGCCTTCCACCAGCTCCAGTAATAATGTCACCTTATACTGAAAGAGCATGCTGTTTTATATCTTTCATGCACAACATCTCACGTACATAACCTCACAAAAAGTAAAGTGGAAAAGACAGATATTACTTTCTGCATTCTATAGAAAAGGAAATACTCAGATTGGGGGCCTCTTGTCCACTTCATAAGAACTAAACCCTGAACATCTTAAGACTTAAGAATCCAGTGGCTCTTCCAAGCACACTGTATCAATGACACGTCTTCCCTCAGCTGGCCCCCTAAAAAATACTCAATAGGCACAGCAGAAAGCCCCCGACCCATGGTACGGCAAGGCTTCCAGAAAGAGGAACAGTTACTGCTGTGCAACATCACCCAGAAAGGCATCCTGCCACATCCTGCGAAGACACGCCAAAAATGACAAGGTAGCTTCATCCACAACATGGTCCTTCTACAAAGCAAAGCTTTCCCGGAATTAAGTTTCCTTGCTTATCTAAAGCATTGATGAGCAGACCCAACTACCATCGGAGTAAATGCCACACCATCGGCAGACCTGCAAACAGAGGAAGCGAAAACATTTCTGCAGAAAGGAGGAGTCTCCTCCCTGCTCCCCACCTTCTCAATGGATCAGAATCACAGCTAGGCGGGGGCGCCCGTTTGAGGGCAACAGGCTCGCGGCACTCACCTGGCGGCGCACAGGCCGAGCACGCCCTCCTCCTCCCGGTCCTCCTCCGCCGTGGCAGTCCCACTCGGCAGCGGCACCCCATCCCCCGACCCCGCAGCCCCGCCTCGCTGGAACCTCCCGCCCGACTTTTGACGTCACGGAGGAGGAGGTTCCACCCCGGCCCGGCCCTTTGTGACGTCACAATGACAACAGAACGCGGCCGGGAGCGGCCGGGAAACCGGGCGCAGCAGGGGGCGGAGGGAGGCAGGGGAGGCCGCGCGATGCGGGGGAAGAACCCGGGGCAGGGAGGGGTTGCGCTGACGTCTCGCCGGCTTAACCTGTTGCTCTCGAGACTGCACTGGAGCGGAGGAGCAGGGCCGCAGGCAGCGCCGGGCCGCCGCCGCCATGCTCGGCCGTGCGCCCCGCGGGGGGCGCTCCCTGCAGCTGTGCGCCTCCGCCCCCTCCCCGGCACGCCCCCACCCGTCCGCCACACGCTCCCAGCCCTCCCCCGCCACAGCAGGCCGCGCAGTCCTCGCGCCGCGCCCGCGGGCCCGGGCCGCCCACCCGGGGCCGCCTGGAGGGAGGAGGGAGCAGGGAGCCCGAAGCCCGAGCCCGGAGCCCGGAGCCCGGAGCCCGGAGCCCGGAGCCCGGAGCCCGGAGCCCGGAGCCCGCCCCCTACAGGCCGCGCGCGGCCGCCCAGCCCCGGCCCAGCCCGCCACGACCCCCGCACGCCCTCCCCTTCGCAGCCGTCTGGAGCTCGTCCGGCTCACGAGCTCTGCTTCCCGAACCTTAACTCGTGCTCTGCCTCCCGCGGCCGCCGCCGGCCACGAGCTTGCGGCCGGACGCCCGGACTCGACACGATCCGCTGACCACCAGCAACAAAAATCCCACCCCACACCGCTCTCCAACTTAGCGAGGCCTGGGACGGGGGGCCGAGGGGGCGGTCCTTGTCCAAGTTCTACCCCATTTGCTTTGTCGCTGCACCAGAATCGGATGTGCCCTGGGAAGGCGTCCACGCTCCAAGGCAAGGGTGTCTCCATGCAGTTTCTACAGCCCGAGTTTAAACTAGTCCTTTGCATTCTACCCAGCCCTCTGCAATGCGGATGTATTTTAATTCTTAAATTTTTAAGGCAACAGCTTTTTAAATAGGGCCTGATTATTTAACCTTGCATTTCTTTCTTAGTTGAAGTTTACGTGTCTACATTAGTATCAGCCCTCTCGAAAAAGGCATTCAGGTTTTCCATTAAATATATTTTTTACAAAACCAGTGCCCCGAAGGTCATCTCCCATTACACATATCACACTGCTCGAAAAGGGAAAATATTAACACCAATTTGTCGACTCGAGTTAAATAAAACTTTCTTATAATGTTGCATTATTTCTAACGTATGTTCATTTGGCCTTTTTAAAAATGGGTTATTTGATTTCAAGCACGCAGATAATCACCGATCACTCGAGTGCATATTTGGTTAATCCTTCGGTACCCCCTTCTACCCTCCTTCCCCCCAAACTTAAAAAAAAAAAGCAACCACACACAAAACAAAAACAGTCCCCATGCCAATCAACGTAGCTGTACTATGCACAAGGCAAATTTAACTACTCCAAACCATTTAAATCTCTGAATAATCACCCAATTTCAGAACCCAGTTAACAAGGAGAATTATTTGTAGTCGCTTACATAGGCACTCACATGCCTACTTAAAAACATTAACTATAATGTATGTCTTTTCCCCCTAAAACTGGAAACCATGAATTTTTAAACAAAACCAGTCCCATTATTAAAGTCAATCCCAACAAATGCATTCGCTGTAACATGATTCCCAACTGGTTTATGTTGCAAACCAGATAAGCCAAAACGACCACATACATTAAATTTGATGTGCCAGTGCAAGGAACAAGATCGCCATAATCGGACCCTCCACTGCAACTTAAAGGGCTTCCAACACACACGTTACACGATTTTCGAAAAACATTAATAATAACACACGCTCATTTGCATGCAAAGTGCAATATGGGGCCAAACCCGCCCGAGAATGCAGTTTAGTTACAGTACCACAGCCCCCACCCCACTCCCAAGCTCCACCAAAATCCCTTGCCTTTCATCTAAAACTAGATTATGGTTGTGTCATTCGAGGTCAATTTATTCACTTGAGGTATCTCTACACCAATCTGTTTTTTCATCAAAACTAGACAGACTCGACTTTGCTTGAAAAGCCCTCTTTCAGAAAAGAAAAGAAACAGCCTTATCATCGGACGCTGTGTTTAAAACCCTTCAGCTGCAGAATTATCTATAAACTTGACATTCACAGCCATTGCTTAAAACTGCAAGTCAAAGGATGTGTTGTTAGGAGCACTTACGTATTTCTTCTGAATGATATTCCTCTTGGGTCTTTCCTTGCTCATTCTGAGATCCAAATGCTGATTGCAGAAAGGGACAATTGCTTCATGAATTTAAAGCCGTCAGAAATTTGCAAAAAAATATCCTGGTGCTTTTTATTGTTGTTGGTGGTGGTTGATCTTGTAATCCGACTTTTCTTCCTCTTCCCCCAAAGCCCGATTCGCCTTGAAATAAATCCGAAATTGGGAAGGAAAAAAAAAAGAGCCAAAGACGAACGAAGCAAACAAACAAACAAAAAAAAAATCACTTTAGTAAAACACCCATAATGGAAAATTTCCCCCGAAACACACACACACAAAAAAAAAAGAAAACCGACGCCCTTCACTCCCCCCCTTTTTCCTCCAAAAACTACATCAGCGAAACGTGAAGGTCCTTAGTGTCTGATCTGTAGTTACATCTTGGAAAAGAAAAGGGAAAGGTAAATAAAAAATGTTGGAAGTCACGTTTGTGCTGCAGCAGCAGTGCGAGCAGAAGAGTCAACTCCAGCGGCGGCGGCAGCACCACAGCGAGGGCTCGCCGAGTCTCTTTTTTCCAAGCCCACTAACCAATGAGAGAGAGGCTATCCAGCCCAACTTTAAATGGACTCTGCTTTTATACAAGTTAGGGCTCCTCGGGTAATTCCCTGCCGGACGCTAGCCGAAAACTCCCACAGCTGAGCAACCAGGCGCCCGCCTACCCCGGCGCCGACCGCCCCCGGCCCAGTCAGGAGGACCCCCGCAGCCCCCTCGACTAGACACCGGAGAGGCCTCGACGAACCCTTCCCGGGCAACCCCTCAGGCATCTCTCCCACGCCGAGCCTAGGAGTGGAACTGAGAGAGGCTCCCTAGCTCAATGCATGGCACGCTCGGTCGCTCCACCTCACCCCCTTTCCCCAGCTTGCCGTTCACCCCACTGCCGCCAGACGCTAGCCCCAGCCACTGCCCTCACTTCTACCTGCAGCCGGGCTGCTGGGTACGAGTGCCCCAGGACGCCTGGCCCCGGGGAGAGCCGCCTATTCCCGGGGCACCTTAGAATCGTCCCCTTGATCTTCTGGAAGTTGTAGTCCCCTGACTACAAAATGGCTATGGCCACGGGAGCGAAGAACTACAATTCCCAGCCTGCCCCGCAAGCCTGTCACTCAACTCCCCTCCCTCCGCCTCCTCGCCCCCTCCCCCTCCCCGGTCCTGCCAACAAATGCTTGGACGTGTCCCGCGTGCGACACTGCTAGAGGCTGGCTCGGGAATGGCCCGCAGAGCGTGTGGTCCGCGAGCGAGGAACTCCCCGCGCCGGCCCGCCCCCAGCCCCCGGGTCCGGCCCCTCTCCCGTAGCGGCGCGCGGCCCCCTCCCCGCGCACCCCGCCCCCACCCGCGGCGCGAACCGCCTGTGGAATCGAGGAATCGCGCGCGCGCCGGGCCGAACGCGGCCGAGCGGCGGGGGAGGGACGGGAGGCTTCCCCGGGGAAGGCCTCGGAGCGTGGCGGCGCGGGGGGCGGTGTCAGCGAGGGATTGGAGCAGGTCCTGAGGAAAACTGGGCCACGCACCAAGAGGAATCCTCGGTGCGAACTAGTTGATCGGCGGCGCCTGCTGCCTCCGCCGCGCAGCCGGTGTCACCTCAGGACACCGCCTGGCGTAGTCGCGCCGAGCGCGCCGCGGCCGGGCCCCGGGTAGCCTTAAGGTCACCTCTGCCGGCTGCCGGCAGCCGCACGCGCCCGCACGCGCGGGGCTGCGGGGATGGCGGTGGGGACAGGCCACCTCCCGGCGCGGCGCGCAGCCCAGCGGCGGGGGCAGCTTCGGGGTGGCCCAAAAGGGGACCCCCGGGCGGCTGCCTCCTACCAAAAAAAATAACCGGCTTTAAAGAGGTCGAACTCGATCTTTGCCTTCACGGGCGTGTTTCGCGTCTGGGGGCCCCGGGAGCGAGACAGACATTGAGGCACAGCATGAGTGGAATATGGAGAGCGAGCCGCACGGCCCCGCTGCCGGGGAGGAAGCATCTGGACCCCCGGGCGCCGGGAATATCGGCTGCGGTGGGCACGCGGGAGGCTGCCTTTTACCTCCCCCCCCCCCCCCCGCAGTGGTCACCGAGTCCGCGGTACGAGTGACGCGTCGGGCCCTGATGTCTCTCTTCGGCCCTCGCCTTTTTAACAACTTGGTCAAGTCTCTCCTGGCCATTTGCCTTGTTCATTTCCTTGTTGTACCTGAGGGTTTGCAGAAGTACTGTTCCGTCTCCTCTCAGACTGGCCTCTAAGAAGTGAAAAGTGGGGTCAGTGCCCCTTCCTACTCACTCCTGTACATTTTATTCTGCTCCCCACTCCTTAGGTTCTCCTTAAACACGTAAGTGCTCGGGTAACACCGTTAGGTTCTGTTTGTAGCAGCGTTTGAAGAGACAGCCGTAGCGTCTGGAGAAGCCTCAGACACCGGAGGTGAGCGACCTGGATTGGGATCGCCTGGGCGCCACTCACCGCGAGGGAACCCAGGGCCTCCCTGGGCTTGCCAGGTTCGTCCACCTTGGGAGGGTTATGTCACAACGGGAGTCTAGCTGAGAACCAGACATGTGACTGAAAACTTTTAGTAAATGAAATAAAGTGCTTTTTCGTGAGAATGCTTTTTAATTATTGTTTTTACTGTTTCAGAACTAAATGCTTTCTAAGCAAATAAGTTTGCCTTGTATTCACTTCACGATCAGAAAAATAAATGACCTTCTCTGCCTTGATATTACAAAACTTTTTTGCTGGTGCCATTTGCGAGGAGGGACCCAATAAAACAGCATTTTTCGGTACCGGCCACCCAAGTGACTTTATGGTGTTTCCAAAAGACTTTCTGACCTGTGTACTGGAGGTCTCCACTTGTCCATACTGTTACGGTTTAATTCACTTACTGGAGATTTAATGTCAAATCTGTCATTTCCCAGGCAAAATATTCAAGGACAGAGGTGGGTTTCTTAGTTTCCTTAATCAGCCCCTGAGTCTGGGCTTCTCTTTCCAGGACTTGTGAACTCCCTGCTGGGCTACCAACTCCAAGTCACCACAGATTCAAAACCGTCCTCCTAGTTGAGACTTGGGAGCAGGGGAAAGAAAGAAATCTGCTCAAATCCAAAAGATCTGAATAACGTTAGTGTTGTTTTTTCCTAAAAAGGAAAATAGATTGGCCCTTTTTTAGCGTAGAAAGCCTTTCCTGTTGCAGAAGCAACTGTCTCCTGATGAACTTCCTTTTCCTGCCATCTTGGCAAGGCCACAGAATACTTTTCCTTTCTTTTCCCTCTTCTTTTATTTTCCAGAAGCCAATTCACTCTTTCTCCTGATGATTTTAACTCCTCACAGCACTTCTCTTGACTTCAAGTCTGAGAGTAGGGGGTGGGAGGCTGGGGGAATAGACCTCACTAGGTACATGGACTCTATAGGACACATGTGCCAGCACTGTCCTCGCCCCTGAGGACACAGAGAGTCTGAAAATCCGTTAAGAAACACAAAACTCATGCCCTAGCCCATTTGCCTCAGTGGTTAGAGAGTTGGCCGGAGGACTGAAGGGTCCTGGGTTCAATTCCTACCAAGGGCACAATTGGGGCCTGGGATTGGTTGCAGGCTCAGTCCCAGGCCCCAGTTGGGGCTTGTGCTGGAGGCAACCAATTGATGTGCCTCTCTCCTATCGATGTTTCTCTCTCTCTCTCCCTCTCTCTCTCTCCCCCCCTCCCCTCTCTCTCTCTCTCTGTGTGAAAAACAATGGAAAAAATATCCTTAGGTGAGGATAAAAAAAAAAAAAAGACAAAGCTCAGCAGAAAAAACAGACTTACAGACTTTACAATCAGTTGTGATATCTCCAAAAGGTGCTATATTAATTATTTGTGAAAGGTACTAAAGAGAACACATAGCTCAGGTCACCAGGAAGTAAGGCGTTTGGGAGGATGTGTAAGAGGTTCTGCCGTTTGAAGTAAGCTGAGCAACTTTGCTGCATAAAAAAAATAAATCATAAGGCCTAAGAGAAACTTACACCAATGGATGGGATTCAGTTTTTGTTCCGGAGTGACTAAAGATGAGATAGAGGTAAGCAGGAGCCAGGACCAGAAGGGTTCTGTATGCCAGGCAAAGGAGTTTGGGCTTTGCCAGTAGACTAATGAGAACCTTTGAAGGATTTTCACTAGAGGTGTAAAGCAGATTTGTGTTTTTGAAATATAATTCTAATTGTATGAGAGGTGAAATTGAAGATTGGAGAAGGGAGTGACAGGAGGCAGGGAGACCTAGAAATCAGTTGCAATGTTATTTCATAGATGAGGTGAGAACTGATTATGATCTGAATGCAGTGGCAGAGGAAATATATAGAACAGAGAACAGGTTGAGAAATATTTAGGATGCCAAAAGTTTATAGGACTTGGGAACTCGTTAGCTGAAGGGAATGGTGACTGATTCCTTGAACTGACCTTTTATGCTCTTTTAATTAGATCAATTATCCATTCTAGGAAGAATGGGAACATGATGGAGGTGAAAGAGGAAGAGTAGCAAATTATCAGACACAAAAGCAGGCACTCACTATTCTGGGTTCAAATCTGTATGGGCAATCATATTTAAGCAGTTTAGTCTACCATCTGATCTACTGT
Organism: Miniopterus schreibersii; assembly: GCF_964146895.1. Lineage (NCBI taxonomy): Eukaryota > Metazoa > Chordata > Mammalia > Chiroptera > Miniopteridae > Miniopterus > Miniopterus schreibersii. Next base: position 68,216,081 of record NC_138109.1, read on the forward strand.
AAGAAATGACAGGCCCTGGCCAGTGTGGCTCAATTGATTGGGCATCATCCTGTGCACCAAAAGATTGCCAGTTCCATTTCCGGTCAGGGCACATGCCAGGGTTTCAGGCTGGATGCCCTGTGGGGGGCATGCAGGAGGCAGCAGATTGGTGTGTGGTTGATCTCACAAGGATCTTTCTCTCCCTTTCTCTCCCTCTCCCTTCTCTAAAAAAAAATCAATTTAAAAACTCTTAAAAAAAAAAAAAAAGAAATGACACGGAAAAAATTTAAAAGTTAATAAAAACCAATAGAAGTTAATAAAGAGGAATAATCCACAGTCCTATATTACATGCATATCAAAATTTCTCTATTAGTGCAGGGGATAACACAGGTTATCACACATGCTGCAAAACACCAGTCATATCCATGGTTCTCCCAAGAAATAAAATTCATCTTCTCCAGAAATTCTTCCTTAAGGGCATATATTTCACCCCTTTGCACTGTATACTTATTTGCTTACATCCTCCAATTCTGTCTTATGTTCCCATCTTCTCTCTCCAAGTAAAAAAATAAGCTTTCTAAAGTCCAAAAGCATGTCTACTTTTCATATCCTCCACAAAGCTCCTAAAACTGCATAGAATCTGGAAGTGTCCAGTAAATGCTTAATGTTGAATATTTCACCAAAGCCATAATGCCCAATTATTTAGACTTGCCAGCCATTTAGTCTGTTACTATCATCTCCAATCTATTTTCGAACACAGCTATTTTTCCCCTTGCAGTATCCAAATCCAATAGCGTAAATTCTTCAAGGCCCCAGATAGGTCAAATCCCATCTTCAGTTCAGCCTGGCTGCTTGGCTTACTCATTCCTGAATTATCATTGCCCCTGTCACTTCAGCCACATTTTTAAAAAATAAAAATTGTATGTATTTAAGGTGTACAACATGATTTTTTAAATTGACTTTTAGAGAGAGGAGAATGGAGATAAGCCTTGGCCAGGAAGCTCAGGTGATTGGAGCGTCCTGATAGACCAAGGTTGTGGATTCAATCCTGGGTCAGGACACATACAAGAAGCAACCAATGATGCATAAATAGGCGAAACAACAATTTGATGTTTCTCTCTCTCTCCCCATATCTCTCTCTCTCTGTCAAATCAATAATTTTTTTTAAAAAAGGAGAGAAAAACATCAGTTCGTGATGTTTTGATATGCACATTTATTTTGTAATCACTGCTACAGTCAAGCTAACTAACATATTCATCACCTCACCCAGCTACCATCAGCCACATTTTTTGAGCTTTAAAATTTTGTTCCACCTTGACTTGTTTTCTGATTATGTCATGTGTATATCTTGTCTCTCCTAATTAGATCAAACGTTTCATGGGGCCAGGATTTGTCTCACATTGAGGCAGCCCTTGGCAAGGAGGCCAATCACTGCTTGGGAATTAGATGTTTCTAATATTAACTCTCTGAGGGGCCTTAAGCCATTCAGTTGACCCCTCTGGGTCCCACCCTAATCATCTATAAAGTGAGAGGGTTACATTCAATGATCGCCAAAGACTGTTCTGGATCCAACGTGCTCTAGTCCTACCTTGACCTTTTGTGCTTCTTTGCTCCCCTCTCAGTACTGGCCCCTAACCAGACAAATACACAGTTTTTGATTAAGGATTGCTAGGATAAGTTTTTTTATTCTTCTGCAGTATTAACTTCCTAACATAACCTTACACAGTTGCTCTTTGAAGGAGGCGGGTTCGAACTGCGCAGGTCCCCTTATAGGGGGATTTTTTTCAGTTGCCCTGCGCAGGCCCGCGTGGTTTGAGGGTGCATTGGCGGTTGGGAGTGGGGGAGGGGCGGGGCCCAACCTAACGTCTCCCCAGATTTTCACCTCCGCGGGCGCTCGATCCTGACCCCCTGGCGCGGTAACCGCTCTACTAACTATATTTCTCTGTGATACCTAACGAAACCTTTCATTTGTATAACTTCTTATAACGTTGAAAGGATAGCCATAATTAATACTTAAGATAGGCTCTTTTCTTCACTCTTCCCATGTGAAAATAAAATATTAAGTGGTGGTAGTTTGCTAAAGGCTATGAGGTGAGTAGGGTGGCAGAGCCAGGAGTCAAACCCAGAGCTCCTGACTCCACACCCCTTGTGCAGACCACCTCCCTGGATTTCAAAATGTGATCCCAGACATTATTCCCTGAAATGGTACTGGATATGGCGGGAAAGGAAAGCAGGCTTTGAAAGAAGAGATTTGGAAATTGATAACTTACACAAAGATAACCTGATTACCTAGGATGTTTAAAATCCCAAAGAGGCACATTGTTTCCTAAACTTATTTGGCCACGGAAGCCTTTTTGAAAGGAGCTGGTATCAGAGTGATAGTCGTAGAGACGTGCTTCACCCAATATGAATTTATGCTTCGTAAATGATGGCTGGCTGACAATAATTCTTACCTAAGTGACTGAACACTTTTATGTGAAGTCTCCGATTTTATATAGGTCTCTGTCCATATGTGGGGGGAAGGGAGTAAGCAGGAGAGATGTAAAAAATAATCTTTGATTGACATCAAATTTTTAAACAACGAGTTTGTGTACTCAAAGGGTGGGGGATTCTAGGGAAAGAAGACAGAAGAGCTATTTCAAGCTGACCGAGATTTGCAACAGTGTTTTAAAACACACTAGGAGGTAAACTCAGAAGTAAACATCCTTCTTAAGAGAGTGATGTCAAGGAGACATTAGTTCTTTTTGTTATTCACTGCTTCCTGTCCCTGAATTTATAGCCTTATTTGTCAAGCCTCACTAAAATGCCACAGCGCAAACCAGATACAATAAAATGTGGTTCTAAATCTACCCATTGACTACGGACTTCGTTTATACAAGTCACTGGAAGTCCCTGGTTCTTTGGATTATTTAAAATTTGAGGGCTAGCATTACTGTTCTGCTTAGATTGGGTCTTGCGTTATGGAAAGAGAGCTGGCCCTGATTCAGAAACTCAGGTAAGGCAGTCAAGGCATGAAACCTGCAGTTCTTAAGAAAGAAGTTACTGTTTAAAATAATACTCTACTTTGTGTTTGGGGGGTAAAATCTTATCGGTGATCAACTAATCCACAGGGGATCATTATGAGGAAACTGAGGCACAGAGCTGACAAGGCTGCCCTGAGTAGGCAGGGACAGGACACCTGTTGCAAGTGAAAGAAGCCCAAATGAAAATGGCTAAAGGAAAAAAGGGGGTCGGGGGGTGGAAGGGGTTTGGTGCCCCTATAACTGGGAAATCCAGAGTCCTAGTCTCAGTGCTACAAAGGATACTATCATCCTTCCCTCCCTCCTTTCTTTTCTTTCTCGTGACGTTCACCTTAGATTTCTTCTGTTGGTCTCTCGGGGCAGCCAGCAAAGAGCTCCTAAGAAAACTCTTTCCTACCATGAATGTGGGGGTGGAGCAGAATTTGTTATCAGAAAGGGTGGGAGAAAAACACTGTGAGCAGCAAAAAGCAATAGCAGCCACAGCCCACCACAGAAGTGGTCAGTGCTTCAGTCTGTCGGTCACAGACTGAGTAGAACAGGAGAAAAATACACTTTCACCAATGAGAAGCCTAAGGGTTCTTCCACCCCAGAACCGTCCAGCTCAGTCCAGGGCTACACTCTCATTGAACCCACCTTCCACACTTTGAGGTTTCCACAGACACAACACATGCCAAGATGCTGGTTGATCTCCATATCAGACACTTCTGCCCACAGCTCCTATGTGTACTGCTCAATGAAAGCACAGCCTGTCTCCTGTAAAATTGTGACATCTACAAAGTTCATATTAGTTTTTTTCTGAAACCTTAATGTTTCTGAAACCCCAGATTCACATACACCTTTACTGAAACCCAGCACCATCCTTCTTTCTGAGTCTATACACTACAGTAAAACAATAAAAGATTCTGACATCAGCAGTTACACTGTGGCTAAAACTTAGTGGATTATTACTTTCCAGATGTTTGTCTTTCTCAGCTGTCATGCATTCAGTGAAAACAAACATTTGTTGAACATTTATTAAGTGTGTAAAATTAAATAAAACATAGACCCTGTACTCAAAATGTGCACATAAAACACTAACAATTTTGCCCCTGTGAAAAGAATGTCAAGGAAGACAGAAGTAAGATGATATTTGCAGGTAGAAGGGAACTTCTAGGCTTTGCTCAACTCAGGACTTGCCAGGAGCTGCTCTGGTCTTAAGCCCCACAGCAGTTTGCAAAAGAGGCCCCCATCCCTTAACTCCAAACCTGTCTACCCATTCCTCAGCCCTAAGACTCAAGATGCTAAGGATTCAAAATATCAGCCCTTTTTTTCCCTTTTCTCTCCTCTAGCTTTCATTTGTTTTTTCTTTCATTTATTCATCCAAGGAGTACCCAGTGACTGCTTACAATTCTCCCCTTTCTCTGCACGCTCCTTTCTCTGGATCCTTGCAGCCCTCCGGAGTGAGCAGTCTAGAGCTTCTATTGCTGTAAACCCAACAGTCATCAGATGGGAAAAGCAGCTGGGGTAGAAGGGGAGGAGGGACTGACTCTAGAAAGTCCAGAGAACCTGGGACAAGGCAAGGAAACCTGGATTGTCATTACAAAATGACAGTGTTTATAGGTGTCCATGTTTGCAAGTACCTAAGATAAGGGAGGTGAAGGCTTTCAAACAGTGCATGGTATCTAGAGAATTGGGGCATTTATGATTCTAGATAAATAGATACAAAAGGAAGAATTATAAAATCAGTGAGATCAATACCATATGGTTTAATGGCAAGATTACACTGGAAATCTGAAGGCTCGAGGTTTAGTTTCAGCTTTTTGTGACTTTAAACAAGTCACTTCAATTGTGAAATGGGGGACTGACCTAGATGTGTCCTAGAGACCCTTCCAAATCTAGCATTCTATGATTATATAAAAATCAATACTAATCTTGGTAATTTGTGATCATATCAATTTTATGCAACATGGTTAATGTTGTAAATCTTGAGTACAACAATAAATTCTTAGGTAATACAATGCATAAACTATGGGCACAGACTATGCTGTGTTTGTAAATTCATAGTATATAAATAGACATTCTTTTCAGAAACCTAGAAAGAGATAGATAGATGATAGATAGATGATAGATAGATGATGATAGATAGATAGATGATAGATATAGATAGATAGATGATAGATAGATGATAGATAGATAGATAGATAGATAGATAGATAGATGATAGATGACAAACTGGTCACAGCTTTTCTTTTTTTGTTTTTAGAGAGAGAGAAACATCAATTTGTTTTTCCACTTATTTATGCATCTGTTAGTTACTTGTATGTGGCCTGACGGGGGGGAGGGGTCGAACCCGCAACTTTGGTGTATGAGGATGACGCTCTAACCAAGCTAGGGCACAGCTTATGCTTTGGGCACTCTGTTTAGATTAATATGTTTGAAGGTGAGACTAGGGTCCCAGTTAGTAGGAGAATCCATATCTCCCAAGAACCTAGGTAGGACCCAAAATGGATCCCAAGGGATTCTCTCAATCTAGAGGCCAGGAGAAAACAGGAAGAAAGAGGCTAGATTTTCCAAAGTTACAATAGAGCAGATTCTTGAAGCTCTCTCAGCTTGGTCAATATGCCTGCAGCTGTCCCAAGCTTTCCCAGGGCTCAGATATAGATGGTAGGAATCACATTCCTCATACTTTCCATCTACCCACTTCCAAAGTACCTAGCACTTACCCAGCAAAGTATCTATTGCGCAGTAGATAAATGCTTCATAAATAAATGAATGGAATGTGGCTCTGTGCCAATTATCATTTTGTTCACAAATAATTCTCTGCATCTGGAGCGCTCTTTCAAATAGGTCAGCTCCCACCAAGGAGCTGCGATTATTGAGGAAGTGAAACCGTTTGACAAGTGGCACTTAAAAGATCTCCGTTTTGCTTTCCAGCCAGCACTTCTCTTATGAAATGTCCAAAGAGAAAAGACAAAATGAAAAATTTCCTGTTACGTCAGTAATGTAACAGGCCCAGACATTTTCATGTAGTGAGTCTAAAACTCAAGGCCAGCATAGATGTAACCATCTGACAAATGATATTTGTCTGCTGCTGTTAGGGACTGAATTGTGCCCCCCACCAAATTAAAATGTTGAAGTCCTAACCTTCAGTACCTCAGAATGCATTTGTATTTGGAGGTAGGGTCTTTAAAAAGGTAATTAAGTTAAAATGAGGTCATTAGAGTGGAGTGTAATCCTTTATGTTTGGTGTCCTTATGAAAAGAGGAAATTTGGACACAGGCACAAAAAGAGGACACAAGAGAGAAGATGGCATCTACAAGCCAAGGAGAGAGGCGTTAAAAGAAACCAACTCAGCAGACACCTTGGTCTTTGACTTCTAGCCTTCAAGGAAATAATAGGAGGAAATAAATTTCTCGTTGTTTAAGCTACCCAGGCTTTGCTACTTTGTTATGGCAGCCCTAGCAAACTAATGCAGTTGCCTTGCAAATTTAACCTTAGATATAACATGAAAATGAAATGGACCAGTGGCCCAAAAGGCCTGATGTTGTTTTTGTAACAGGAATAGGCTGCATGGATCTATTCTCACATTCACTTCCCTTGTGACATAAATTTGCAAGATGATGTTGGTGAGATTGGGATCCTCAATAGATGACACTCCCAGCCTTTGGGCTCTTAGCCATGGTCTGCTGGCTTCAAAGATTTACAGCTTTCTGGGAGACATGAGCATAGGGAGTGGGAAGAAGGGTGGGGGTGGGTAAGAGATGAAGCTTCTCAGCTTTCTGTGTTGTGGCCCAAGGATGGGCCCAATGTCCCCAGCTGGGACAACGGCTTCCCTTTTAAGAAAACTACCTTGTTCCTCTCCAGCTTTCATCCCAGTTTCCTGCTTTTCCCCAAGAACTAGCACCATCAATTGGCTATTGGAAGATTTTTTTCTCCTAAAAAATAGGTAAAAAGAGTTTCAAAATATAGAATGTCTTTCTCTGTCTAAAAAATTTTCTCCTTCCACCCCATTTTAAAATAAAGAAGCAGCCCAAATATTTGATTTTGCTGGTTTAGTAGCTGGGTTATACTGTATAGAATATTATTTAAGCACAATTTAAGTTTTTATGATAGTTGACAACAATTTTAAAAGCCCAACCTGAATGGCCTTTACAACCCCAAAAGTAATTGGATCGTTATTTATGCACAGCCCAAATTATTATCTAGGCAAAGAGAGGCACTTAATAAAATATCTCCTTTCTTAAATCTATGGTCATAGTTGACCACAAATCATTTGCTGCCCTTTTAGGTAGTTAATTGGTCTACTAGTTAGAGTTTAACCATTAGACTATCATATCTTATATATATATGCATGTATGTATGTATATATGTACATATATATATACACACACACATATATATATATATATACACACACACATATATATGTATATGTATCCCTTTGGGATAAGGTACTACAAGAGCTAGGGACCTATTTTTAAATAAAAGTTCTATGAGAGAGTTTTTAAACCATTTTCAGGCATTAATATGTTAGCATGAATTAGGTATTAGAGATTAGTAAGTAAGGTCTAAGGAAACAAAATGAGGAAGAATTGATACTGTGTAAGGTTGTTACGCTTTAGAGTAGGAAGGCAAGAATCTTCTAGGGCACTTGTTCAAAATGCAGATTTGTGGCCATCAGCTTAGAATTATGCTTTAGTAAATCTAGGGTGGGATCCAGGAATTTGCCTTTGAACAAGTAATCCAGGTGTTCCTTATGCTGTAAATCTTGTCATCTACACTACTGAGAAGCACTGGCCTACATGACACCCCTCCGGTTCTGTCGTGTCTCCCAGGTCTTTCACAGATGGATCTCCTAAAAGCATCATTTGCTCATGTAGGGAGATCCCTGGCTTTTAATGTCCCCAGGATTAGAATTATTCCCTCTGGACCAGACATGCTAAAGTGACCAGAACTATGTTGTTTACTACTGACATCCCATACCACCCAGTTCTGTATGAACTGGCATCTCAGCTATAGAACCTCTGCACTCTAGCCACACCTTTGTCAAGAGTGTACTCTGAGCCAGATACAGAGTCTGGGTCAGATTCTGCCTGGGAAAGGTTGGCCCAAGATTAGCTGTTTGGGAAACAAACATTTGGAGGAGTAGGATTTGAGGAGACCAGAAAGGGAAGATAAATGAATGCCAGAGATAATTTCTTTTACATGCGTCCTGCTTTATAGACTGTCACTGTTCCGTTTTATTTATTCATTTCTGGAAGGTACAACATATTAAAAGTATTGTTTATGTTAGCTTTCTTGTTAATAAAATGGAGAAGTTATCACATGTTCTAGTATGGATTTTGATGATGGAAAAATAATGGAAATATAAAAATCAACTGAAAGGAAAAGCAGTAGAGGAACACAGGTATTCTTTAGTATCTGACACAGGTATCTTCCTGAAATTTTGATTATGAAGCAGATTCTGCATGGAGAACTTAATTTTCTAACTTCTCATTAGAGTACTCAAAATGTGTTCTGGAAAACAACTTCAATATAAACATCTGCAATAGCCCCCTCATATATATATATATATATATATATATATATTTAAATTTTTTATTGATTTTTAGAGAGAGGGAAAGGGAGAGGGCAGAGAGAGAGAAACATCATTCGGCTGCCTCTTGCATGTGCCCCAACTGGGGATCGAACCCGAAACTCAGGTATGTGCCTTGATCAGGAATCCAACCAGCAACCTTTCAGTGGACAGGATGACGACCAGCCAAGTGAGCCACATCAGCCAGGGTGCCCCGTCATATTTAATCTCTAAGCACCCAGTCTTCCTTCTACATGCCAGGTGTCCTGTCCTAAATTACTCATAACTACTCCCTTCTCAAAACCTGATGTCATGCCCTAATCATTACGAACGTGTATGATGACCCACAAGACCATTGCTAGGCTTGGCATCAGGGGACCAGGACAGGTGCTTTGCTACCCTCCTGTCTAATGCCTTCAGGTTGAAGGCCAGTCCAACGGACTCTTCTTTGCCTTTCCTGTTCTCTGAGTTCTTCAGCCAGAACTTCACCAAATCAAAACTACTGTATTCTTTGCCTTGGCCGGTGTGGCTCAGTTGGTTGGGCGTTGTCCCCTGTATGTAAAGGTTGCCGGTTCGATTCCCAGTCAGGGCACATGCCTGGATTTCCAGGCTCAATCCCCATGCAGGGGTTGGGGTGGTGTACAGGAGGCAGCTGATTGATGTTTCTCTCTCTCCCTCTCCATCCCTCTAAAAATAAATTTAAAAATCTTTAAAAAAAAAAAGGCAAAAAACTGTTTTCTTCAACCTCTCTGTACTTCTTTCTACTTTGAAAGTAATTTTTTTAAAAAACCAAACTACCTTTAATCCCCTTACCTCCTTTCCACAAAAACTATTATTTAACATTTGCTAATCAAAAGAGTACACCTCCCTCTCTTTCTTTCAATTTTTTTGACTTCTGCCTAGCTTTTCTTTCAACACCCCATATTTCCAGAGCTCAAAGCCATATATGCTACGAACAGTGGCTACCATTTTCAGCAGCACAGCTCTGTAGATTCAAGCAGAGTAATTTGCTATTCATGCACTCTTGAGCCCAGGTTCATGAATGGCAGCCATGGCCAGGAAATGTAGGATCCAGATAAGAGTACCTTTTGGTGTGTCTTAGATTTTCCCAGGAAAAGCACTGAGAGCACTACATCCCATAAAACCCCTCAGCCCCTCAGTGCTGGATAAACTGTCAAGATTGGTCACCCCAGCTTACAAAGATATTTGAGACTGCAAGCTCCATGAGGGCAGAGCCTTTGTTCTATCTTGACTGCATATCCAAATGAAGGGCAGAACCAGGCCCTCAATAAATATTTTTGGAACGATGGAATCAATAAATGTCCGCTGACCAAAGACTGCTCTCATTGTACCCATTCCTCTGAACACTTGGGAGAAAAGGCATGACAGAAATCCCAGACAGCAGTAGCCAATAGCATTCATTTAGCCTCTCTGGTACACAAAGCAGTCATTCTCCAACTGAATTACCTTTCCAGGACCCTCAGGAAATTCTTCCAAGTCTTGCTAGTCTTTTCAAAAAGCAGAAGTCTCAGTACAGACCAAGAAGCAAACCTTTAAAAGCTGCGATTTTAAAGCCAGCTGCAGTGGAGAATCATGGGAGTGGCACAACTTCCAAAATCCAAGGTTAATAGGCTATGATTTGCCACTTTCTTCATTCATTGTCTGTGCTTCAGCAGTTCCTTTAACCTACTGTCAATCAGCTTGGGGAGGAGAAGACAGTGGGACTAGCACCAGCTGCGAGGGGGCAGCAGACAACAATACTCTCTCCTCCCCTTGTCCTCACCCCTCCCACCCCACTTGCCCCCCAAAAGCATCAGGCATTCAGTTATACAGTAGATATTTATACAGCCTACCCAATGCAAATTCCAATTTATTTTCCAAGTCATTAGAGCCAATTACTCAACTTTGGGCCCTGTAATATTTGTTCCCTGACAAACTGATAATTTTTCCTGTTGAAAATATGATAAATCCTGCATAGTTTTTGCTCAGTCATGTTTAAACTGATTCAGACTGTTTCGAGGTTGGGATGAATGAATGACTGCACCGAGTCATGAGGTGGAGAGCTTATGGATGATTCTTTTCATCTGAGACTAATTCAGTCCCATAGGGGAGAACTGGGTTACTTGGAAGGCACAAGTATGAATACCAATACTACTTACCTCTAATTTGGCCAAAACTTGAAAGAATGCAAACATTTTCTTTTGCCTTTATTCTAGCCATTAAAGTTCCGATTTTCTTTTCCAGCTTTCACCAATGTATTGAATTGCACTCTGTGTATAATACTTTGCTAGGATTTGAGGATTTGGGGAGGTTAGGAAAAAAATGATAAAATAGTTCCTGTCCTGTGGGAGATTGAAGTCTATTGAAAGAAAAGATAGGCACACGGGGGGAAAAAGTAGCAACAGATTACTCAATGATGTTCCCCATGAGATTCCAAAATAGTTCAGCCCAGGGATTCTTTACATGTGCTGCCCCAGACCAGCAGTATGACAGTTACCTGGGACCTGTGAGAAATACAGATTCCTGGACTCTACCAGATCCACTGAATGAGAAATTTGGGGGCAGGCCTCAGTGATCTGTGTTTTAACAAGCTCTCTAGGGAATCCTGATGTTCACCCAGGTTTGAGAACCTCTGGGGTAGAGGTTTAGTTCAGAGAAGGTTGGGAGAGTGACGTGCAAACTGGAAAGGAACCTGAGTTCAGCCTGACAGCTCCTCTCTTGATTTCAATTTCCCAAATTACCCAGTAAATCTCTATGTAAATAACTCTCTTTATAACTTAGTTCTTTTAAAATCACTTGTGTTAATAGGCATTTACTTGTGATTGTCTTAGCCTCCTGCCTTCATTAAGATGCAAACCCCATGAAGGACCCTCATTTCTCCTTCCTTCCCAACTCTTCACAGTATGTTGAAGATAAAAGTTTAATATGCTTCCTGTTGGGTTTTATATTTCCATGATTTTAAATTTTTCCATTACTTCTTAAATAAAAATTAAGGAACTGTATTTCTGCCTGATATTGACATTGAAGGGGGTAAAAAGTTGTGCAAAAAATGACCCTTGGCCTTAGAATGTAGTCTGAACAAAAAACACATCCTCAAGAAAAAGTAAATAACAGCACAAGGTTAAGTACAAATAAACGATTTAGATTACATTAATAAATGCCATAAGATTCAGAAAAGAGGGGAGAGTGATTTACCTGGTTGAGAAAGCTTCCAAGAAGGGATGAGGCTCGAGCAAAAATTTCACAAAAAGACGGAGGCTTAGGCTGGCCCAGAACAATGGAGAAAGGGAGAGGAGGGCAGGAACAAAGGGGACTGCTCGGTTGAGGAACATAGGTAGCATTTGAGTTGCCTCAGGGTGACAGCCCTGCTACAGAGGCCCCTGTGCCTAGGGCAGTGGGTTGGAGTGGAGAATGGAAAATAAGTAGCTTCTGGAGAGCCACAAATGTCAGATTCTCTTAGATCTTTTCCCTTAACTGTGTGCTTTGTTTTGTTTTGTTTTATTTTGTTTTGAGGGCAAGGCAGATAATTAAAAGAAGGGTAGACTGAGAGCCTCGTGCTGATGGAATTGGAGGTGAGGAGGAAGAGAAGAAAGTTCAGAAAGGACTCTTATAATACGCTCAGTTATTCAACCCCATTCGGGGGTGCTTGCTTTAATGTCCTGAGATGGAAGAGAGCAGCGCTTCTCTGAAGGAGCTCATAGTCCACTGATGGGAGACAGAATATTCTAATGCAGTGCCATGAAGACTACCATAAAAGAGTTGAGAATGCCAAGCCTGGGCTATCACGGAAGGTTTTTCAGAGGAGGGGACACCAGAAGGACTAAGTGGAGTTAGCCAGGTACAGAAGTGGGGCAGGGTGATTCAGACAGAGGGAAGCATGCGCAGAGGCACCCAGGCAAGAGAACGGGCTCTGTGGGAGCTGTGGGCAGATTGGTGGCTTTGGGAAAAGGTGGACATGAGTAAGTGACCAGAGGTGAGTCTTGGAGAGATGGGTGGGACTGAGATCATGAAGGACTTTGGCAGGGCGTATGGAGAGCAGGACTGTGGGAAAGCCACAAAGCTTTAGAGTGAAAGAAGCAGCAAGACTTGGTGACAATGGTGAGGAACAAGAGGAAGCATTTTAAAAATTCTTTTTTTTTTTTTGAGCTTGGGCAGCTCAGAGAATGTTACTGTTGAAAGAAATAGGGAAGTTTGAAGGGAAACCGGTTTTTGGAGGGGAAACTGGGGGTGGAGGAAAGATTATTATTTCAGTTTTGGACAGACACACTGTTTTCTCTCTTGAGCTGCTTTGTTTTGTTTCTATAGCTGTTGCATCTTCCCTTAAAAGTTAGTTTCAGCACTTGGGAGTGGGGCAGGAAGAGCCCAGTTTTGTGTCTTGCACAAGATCTAGGTGCATCTATTTATACAACCTAAAATTACCCAAGAGCCTAAGGGATCAATAAACAACTGAGTTGCTCCAGATTTTCAGAGCCAAGCGCCCAGGTGAGGAGGTGCATTGAGAGAGGCGTTCCACCCAGTGTTTCGTTCTTGCCACCCCTGCAGCAGGTGAAGGGAGATGTGGGAAGCTCACTTCATTGGCTAAACTTTTGTCTTTCTGAGGAGTCCTTTCTCCAAGAATCAGGGCTTCCTGATGGACCCGTCTGACTAGAATCACAAGCCTCTCATCCCAGACCATCCTGGCTCAGCTCTCCAAAGACAAAGCTTTCGAAACAGATTCTAGCTCTCTGGGGACAGGAACAAAGGAACACAGGAACAAAGTGAGTGCAGCCTGAGACACTCACTTACCTTAGGTATTTTAGAGTCCTGCTCCAGCTGGTGGCTGGGCTACCTCTTAAAGAGAAAATAGGTCAGGCTGACTCTCCTGACCACTGAAGTGGAGCAAGTGCCATGATGTGGGGTCGAGGCGGGACAGAACAGCCTGACCTTGGCTTTTCTTTGGGGGGGCTACAGGAGAAGCGGGTTGGAAAGGGGCCAGCTGACCTCTCTGCCTCCCTCTCGAGCTACCAGCCACATCGTTTCCTTGACTCACACATGGACGCTGTATCACCGAATGACATGTTTAAGTACAATACGTTTAACTTGGATTTCTTGGAGTCAGACTAACCCTACTTGAGTGACTTCCTTAGCACGATTAAAGCATTGGTGGAAGATAAAATGCAGTGAGGAATGAGAAGGACTTTCTTAAACTGTGACTTGACAGAGCAAGGAGCAGATGCTCTGAAGTGAAGGAGGAACTCTGGTGTCATTCTTGACTCTTCTCTCTCCATTCTTCTGGCCCCAACTGCCGGTCACCTGACTCTTCCCATCTACTTCTCTCCATCTTCACCACCAGCCCAGACCTTTAACTCTTGCCTATTCCACTGTGACACTCTCCAAACCGGCCTTTCTGCCTACAATGCTGCCCAGCTACAGTCCATTCTCTGCACTGAAGAGAGGTTGGTCTTCCCTCGATGCAAACCTGTTTCTGTCCTGTGGTGATTGTCCACAAAGGTGGCACCAACAGTTACTACCATCCCCACACGTGTGCCCTTCCCGTGAAGAGGCAGAATCTATTCCCACTCTTGAATCTGAGCCTTATGACTTGCTTTTACCAACAGAAGTGTAAGTGGTGGAAGTGATATTCTGGGAGGGAAAACAGAAGGTGGTTTCTGAACCTCGGGGTTCAGAAACCACCTTCTGTTTTCCCTCTCTTGGGAGTCAGCTGCCATGGAAAGTAGTTCAGGCCAGATTACTAGTTAAGAGACCAGATAGAGACAGAGGACCAGCCACTCCCCACGTGTTGCAGCATTAGATAAGTGAAGCCGTATGAACATTCTAGTCCTAGAGATCTTGAATTCTCTAGTCCCAGTCAAGCCAGCAACACCTAGAGCATAGAAGGGCCACCTCTGCCATGCCCTAACCAAATTGCAGATAAATGGTTGCTGTTGTTTTAAGCCACTAAGTTGTGGCACGGTTTGTTACCACGGTGATAGCTGAAACATGTCCTACTCTTAAAGTCCATTTTGCTTGCAATGGTGCTGACCCAGCCCTTGCATCTTTAGCCTCATTTCGCATGAGAAGCAGGTTGGAATGGGGCCTGCTGACTTCTCTGCTTCCTTGTCTCCCACTCTAGGCCTTTGAACACTTATACCACATGTCTCATCTTCTTTGTCCCACCTACTCATTCATCCATCAGGGAAACATCTCTTCTTCCAGGAAATCTTTGATTTCATGAGAGTGGGTTGGGAGCCTTATCAGGCTCTCTGTTGAACTTGCACTTATTTTACTGCAGCACTTAGCAAGTCATATTGCAATGGCCTGGGCACTCATTAATCTGCACCAGTATGTTTTTAGCTCCAGGAAGGAGGAGACTATCTGCCTTTTTAATAAGTGTATCCCTTATCTAGCACAGGATGTGCTATTCAGTGCTTAATGAATGAATGAATGGCCAACCGAATAAGGGATTACAATTATGAAATATTCTTTTGAGATTTGATTGTGTTATCCTTCCCTTGTACCATCCCAGATCATCCCCAGATATTATTTTAGCAGATATTATCTTCTAAAAACTCTGTTTCAGATTCTCTGAATTTTAAGTGTCTCCTCTCTAACTCAGCTGTGTCCCAAAGGGACAGTAACTGGTGTTCATGATGAGTCCTGTGATACAATGAAGCCTTGAAGTAATGAATTGTCAGAAACTAAAAGTATAGTTGTAATTTTTGAAAATTCAGTAAGCCAATTTATGATCATCTGTCTTTGTAACTCTTCATCAACTCTAATGTTAAAAATTTCCAAACAACTTGCCCTGGCCAGTGTGGCTCAGTTGGTTGGGCGTTGTCCCATGCACCAGGCGACCTCCTGTTTCAATTCGAGGTCAGGGCACATGCCTGGTTGCAGGCTTAATCCCCAGTGAGGGTGTGTGCAGCAGGCAGCGACTGATTTTCCGTTCTTGCATCGATGTTTCTCCCTCTCCCTCTCCCATCTTCTCTCTCTAAAAATCAATGAAAAAAATATATATACGTATGAAAACAAGATGCCTCTGTGCTGAGAGATGTGGGAACGTATCCCCACTGACTCCAAGTCCTGTAAATAACAGCTGACTGCTCTGAATGGAAGATACTCCTTAGAACTGGATACTTTCAGTCCTAAAAATGCATTCCAGGGTCACGGCAATAAACTGGGTTGCTCTGCCCAGCACACCCAGCCCTGAGAGTGGCTCA
The DNA here is from genome assembly GCF_964146895.1 of Miniopterus schreibersii. Classification (NCBI taxonomy): domain Eukaryota; kingdom Metazoa; phylum Chordata; class Mammalia; order Chiroptera; family Miniopteridae; genus Miniopterus; species Miniopterus schreibersii. The sequence goes on from NC_138109.1 coordinate 68,231,833, forward strand.
GTTTGAGTGAAATCCACAATTGCCTGGCATGTATGTCTATGCACAAAGAAACATGGTTATAGTTTTAAAGAAGGAACGCAGACTGGCTAGTTTGTGTCAGTTCTGGAAAAACCATCTGACCACTTAGGAGAGAGAACAACTGAAATGCTTGTCCATGCTTGGGGGAAAAGTCCTTGCTTTTGTAAATGTTTTTACTTTCTCAGAGGTGATGCCTTATCTGTTATCCATTTCATTTTACCACAGTTTATGAGATAAATAGAAGAGTTGGTGGTGGTCTATTTCTATTTTGCAGGTTTGGAAGCAGGGGTTGTATGGGCATCCAAGGCCATGTAGCTGGTTGGTGATACAAATGTGAAAGGATCTATTCTACTGATGACTGACTAACCTTCTGTTTTTGTCCCATATGATCTGTGAGAATAGTAGGAAAGTCCAATTTATTGAATAGGTGAAAGTTGCACTTGACATTTGTATTTTTCTTTATAGTATTTAGCCATTAAGATTTCCTTGCCAGGCCAAGAGACACATGAGAAAATGCTCGAAGTCACTAATCATCAGAGAGATGCAAATTAAAACGACAATGAGGTATCACTTCACACCTGTCAGAATGGCTCCATCAACAAATCAACAAACAACATGTGCTGGTGAGGGTGTGGAGAAAGGGGAACCTAGTACACTGCTGGTGGGAATGCAGACTGATGCAACCACTATGGAAAACAGTATGGAGGTTCCTCAAAAAATTAAAAATGGAGCTGCCGTTCGACCCAGTGATTCCGCTCCTAAGAATGTATCCTAAGAATCCTGAAACATTCATCAGAAAGGATATATGTACCCCTATGTTCATAGCAGCACAGTTTACAATAGCTAAGATCTGGAAACAGCCCAAGTGCCCATCAGTAGCTGAGTGGATAAAAAAGCTGTGGGACATTTACATCATGGAATACTACACAGCTGTAAAGAAGAAGAATCTTGTACCCTTTGGGACAGTATGGATGGGCCTGGAGAATATTATGCTAAGTGAAATAAGCCAGGCAGTGAAAGACAAATATCACATGATTTCGCTTATACGTGGAATCTAAAGAACTTAATAAACTGATGAACAGAATAGATTCAATGACATGGAAGCATAGATGAGACTGATGAATGTCAGGGGGATGGAGGGGGCGGGGGGGTGGAGGGGGAGAGAGTAACCAAAGAATTTATGTGCATATATACACAACCCAAGGACATGGACAATAGTGGGGAGAGGGACTGGGGAGGGGGAAGGAACGGGGTGGAACGGGTCATTGGGGAGAAAAAAGGACATCTGTACTATTTTAAACAATAATAAAACTTAAAGAAAAAAAGGGAAAAAAATAAAAAATTAAAAATAAAAAAAAAAAGATTTCCTTGCCATTCCTTTTTTAAAATTTAACTTTTTATTATGGAAAATTTTAAACATATAGATAATAATATAAGCATACAGGATAGCATGATAAACCCCCAACTTTAACAATTATCAGTATTTTGTCATTCTTATTTCATCTGTTCCCTCTCTCTTTTTGTGTTTTTTTCCTGGAGTACTTAAAAATAAGTCCCAGATGTCATTCATTCCATTTTACCCATAAACATTTCATTACATATATCTAATAGATAAGGGGCTTTTTCTCTGTCTCAAACATAACAGTAATACTACTTCACACCTACCAAAATCAGCGGTAATGCTTTAATATCATCTAATATACATCTATATTCATTTTTTCAGGATTTTCTTTTTGCAGTTAGCTCATTCAAATCAGAATCTAAACAAGCTCCTTACGCTGTTTTTGGTTGGTATTTCTCTTTTAATCTCATTTTTTCACTCTGTTACAAATATGAAACACTTCCACATTCAGCAGATCTTTATTGAGCATCTACTCTGTACTAGTATCTTTCTAATCTCTCAGTTAATGGGTAACATCTTCCACACAAGAAGCAATGGTCAGATCTTTGCCTTCTTGTCTCCTCCATTTCCACATCACAGATCTGGCCATAAATCTGCTCAACAAACTAAAATTTACCACTTACTAAGTTCCTAGGATCAGTACTAGAAGATCTCAACTCAGTCTTAATGACTCCAGCTAGGTTGTAGGCTTTGTGTAAGCTTTATGGTACCTTGCCTGCTTACCAGATGGTTAAGTATAGATATGCCTAGTACTTAACACATTCTTCTACACACAGACAACAGATATTTGTTAAATATGACTGAATAAATGAATTTCTTGCCTCCAATCATTTCTTATCCAATGAGAACACTTAGGCTAGATTCATCTTCTTAAAACATCATCATTTCTCTGCCTTTTACTGAGGACCTTCTAGGTTTAGTGGTGAGCTAGAATCAGCTCACATTGCTTCACAAGACCTGACTGTTAAATTTTAAGAAATTTTGTGAGCTGATTGACATCACTTTGATAGTTTGAAATTGGCCATGATGAGAGTATTGACACCACAGAAATTGGCAAATGTTACAAATCAGCGTTGTCTTTCTGTTTGTTGTTCAAAGAGCGCAGTGTTAAATATAGTCTTAGCCTATGTTCCCCACTCACCACACAAAACCTATATTAGCTTCTGCCATCATTTGTAAATGTAGAAAGTGCTCAGCTTGCTCTTGGAGTCCCTCTGGTATTTGGACTCATCTGATGTATCAGAAATTTTTTTCTATACTCTCTGCTCATGAACTATCCAGTATCCCAACAACTTGACTTCTTCTACTTAACTCTGAGCTTCAGCAGGTATTCACCTTTGTAAACCAGTTTCTAGCACAATGGTTGGCATATAACAACAACTAATATTAATTGAGCACATTCTATGTGCTGTCTTTTTATTTTAATTAATCCTCATCATAGGCTTGTGAAGTAGGTACTATTATCCCAATTTTACAAATGAGAAAACCAAAAAACAGAGCTGTTTCCCCTGCGAAAACTTTTTACCCCCTTATTTCCACCTCATTAAATGTCACCACTGTCAATCCAGTTGCTCAAGACTAACCTATGAGTCATCTTTGGTTCCTCTTTTCCCTCAGTCTCCCAACAGCCAATCCATTGTCAGGTCCTGTTGTCTCTATCACCAAAATGCACCCCGAATCAGAATCTGCCCACTTCTTTCAATGCCTACTGCTATTATCTTAGTTTAAGCCACCGTCACCTCTTAACTGGATTACTGCTTTCCTTGATGGTACTCTCCCCTTTAATCTATTCTTCCACTGATGGTCAAAATGGTCTTTTAAAAATGCAAGTCAGATGATATTATTTCTGAGTAAAATTTGCCAGGACTTCCCATAGCCTTTGTTAAAGCAACCAGATTGGGCCCAAGACGGAGTTAGTCATGCTAGGGCCCACATCAGCAAACCAAAACTTAACTAAGTCTCTGTGCTTGGCTCTCCTAGAAAAGGAAGGCCTAAGTCAACAAATCAGCATTTGTCTGCTCAGCACAAGTTACCTGACCAGGCTCCAAGACTTCCTTTGCTCCATGTAAGGAGAGTAAACCTGCTTTAACCAATCAGCAAATGCCCAGTGTAGCTTCCTTATTCCTGCTCACTTGGGTCTATAAAACCCTCTCAAGTTGTACAACTCCTTGGACTTTCTTTCATCTGCTAGATTGAATGCAACCTAATTCATGAATTGCTGAATAAAGCCAATAAGATCTCTAAAATTCACTCAGTTGAATTTTGATTCTTTAACATATTTAAACTAAAACTTTATCTCCTACTTACTGTCTGTCAATGTAAAAGACCTCCAAATCTGTAGACAACTTTTATGAGTTAATTTGAGCCAAACTGACAACATATGCTGAGGAGCAAGAATTCAAATGCTCTGGAGAATATTAGTTTTGCAACTTCTTTATTGTATTTGAAATTAGGAAGTTTACATGAAGGTGCCAGAAAGCAAGGTGGGGATCGGATTACAACATAATTAAGATTATTTGCTATCTTGAGGGTGGTTACCACTCTTACAGGGGTCTAAAAGAGTGGTGTACAGGGGTCTGAAAAGAGGCATTTCAAAGGTGTGTTAACCTAGATGCACAAAAGCAATGGATAGGGCTTGCTTAAAGCAAAGATAAAACTGTTACTAAAGAAGTTATATGCCTGGGGCATGACTAACTGTGACCTGTCCAGTTAGGAATTTATGATCAGATCACCCTGTGGTTACTTTCCATAGAGCCCCCTTTTACATCCACATACTTCTCCCTTGCTGATAAGCTCCAGTCTCCTTTCTACTTGTAGTGGGCCAAGTGCCTGTATTTGCACTGGCCGTTCCTGGGAATGGCTCTTCTGATAGTCCCACATCTGAGACCTTCCTTTAGATCCTAGCTTAAATATTACTTTCTCAGCAAGACCTTCTCTGACCTCTATTCTACTCCTCATACATTACTCTGTTAATTTTCTTCATTGCAGTCATATCTTATTTCTTTTATTATTGTTGGTTTCCTTCACCAGAACGTAATGTGAACAAAAAGGGGCCACATACTAAACCTGACAAGCTCAGGAAAGGCCTGCATGGCAGCCTTGCAAACTCGGACCTAAAGTAACCACATTAGATGGTGCGAAATTAAAACTTTTTAACTAAAAGCAATTTATAGCACTTAGTCATGTCCTAGGCTAGAATCTTTCCTGACAAAAGTCAATCTTTACCTTAATTAAGCCTGTCTATTGTCTTTTGCATCCATCTAGATAACATACCTCTGGAATGTGAGGGTAACTTCCCTTCTTCCAGACCCCTCAGGGCACAACCAATGCACCAGGATGGAGACCACAGGTCCTCCCATTGTTAGTTTTATCATGTTAATGGCTGTTAACTATCCTGTAGCCACCTATGTAAAAGAGGTATGTGTCTATCATTTTACTTTTTATTGAATTCCAGAGGTGCCCTCTCCCCCAATCTATCACCAATGGATTTCATGTAACCCACTTGTAGCTCCTCTTTTGATTGTAACATATAAAATAAGATACAAAACTGCCATTCTTTGGAGCATTTTCTCAATCCGTTGAGATTTTGCTTCCCGGCAATTGTCAACAGTTTGGCTCAAATAAACTCACAAAAATTCTCTACAGGTTTGAATGTTTCTTACATTGACAGTAATTTCCACAAGTACAGAGTCCTTGTCTGCCATGTGGACTTCTGTAAACCCAGAGCTTAGAATAAATGCCTGTACATTGTAGGTGCCTAGGCTGATTTTTTTAAAAAAATAATTAATTAATGAGGAAAGCGATCCAAGACTCCAATCCAGGCTCCAGAGCTGAGTACTGGTTCAAACCAAGGAGCTCTCTGGCCTGTTTGTAGGCAGTTGGGCTGGGAGGTGAGAACTGAAGAACTTCTGCTTTGTGTAAGCTTTCTAAAGTTGGATACCCCTCCCTTTCACGTGAAGGGTGGAGGAAAGGGAAGACATACAGATGTGAGACCCCCATCAACCTTAGGAACTTTTCAGAGGAAGTTCAGTTCAATTTTGCAAAGAGTATTAGGGACAATTAAAAATATACAGCATGACTGAAAGTGCTTGAAGCGAGGTAGGGAGGTGAATTGTTTATATTTGGGAGGGTTTAAGATGAAAGGAATAGTTTAGAATTTAGATAATAACCATTGTTTTCTGAAAGGAGTCCCTAGACTCTGCCTGTGGGGCCGAGTGACAGCAATGCCGCAAGAGGCCAGTTTCTTGATTCTGCCAGTTCAGGGGAAAGCTGGGGGGGGGGGGGCACGCAAGGTCTGTGGTTCCTCAGAGGAAACCTGCAATTGTGTACCTACCAGAAGAGGCAAAGGGGGAAGGAGAAAAAGAGATTTGGGATATTCGGCTTTTGGATAATGTGCTGCTGATCATGGAACAAGATATTTCAGAAGGTTTTTAAAAAAAATTTAATTTTGTTTATCATTAACTTTGCTAATCTCAGAGACTTCCCCTTCTTTTGAGTTTCTATTGTCAGGATATTTAGGGAACAATTTTAAGAATTTCCACTTCCCAGCCCCATTAAGTACACATAAAATCATTTACCATTTGGATATACTGTAATTAAAGAGAGGAAGGGGCAGTTTCTTAAACCCAAAACAGACTTCCTTTTTACTGTGTGGGGGTTCAGAGTCATTTAAAGGTGAAGAGAGGACCCAGTGAGAGGGGGTTGGGCCACGGAGGGTGGCGGTGTAGGCGATGGTGTGGATGCTAAATTCGACAACAGAAAAAAATTGACGCTGGGTCAAATTATAAAACTTTAAATCCCACAGGATTTGACATTAGACAACTCTTTATAGTAAAATGTTAAGCACTTAATATTTTATTTTCATTGCAGGTCATTTTGTATCATACCCCAAAGCCATTTGTTCTTAGGACAAATACGCATATGCTTATTAGATTTAACAATGCGCTGCACACAGTCAGTGAAGGGGTCAGGCTAACCCGACTCCCTTGAATGCATAATCCTCATTTGCACTTGTGGTGACAAAAAGAGTTCTCAAACCAAAAGGATGAGCTGGGCTGGAGCGATATTGTGTGAGCAATGCTGAATCAATCCTTTTTTCCACCTTCATGTATTTTATTTTCCTGTGCCCCTGTGAGTGTGGATGATTTCCCCCAGATGAGTTCTAAATCTGAGACTGGTTTATTATCTAAGAAGTAATCAAGACAATTCTAGAACTGAAACCAAGTTGAAAAGCCAGTAGCAACTCAGACTCCCTTCTGCATCTACCTCCATATGAGTGGCTTTTATTGATTGTTTAATTGAGTAAACACCCAGAAAGAAGGGAAATACTTAGTTGAAAATTAGCGTTATTTAACCCATTCTGCTAATTTTGATCTGTTCTGATGCATTTTCCTAGACCAGTAATAACTTTCTAATTCTCTCTGAAAAAAGAAATGTTTTTTGGGGGCCAAGAGCTGAATCACGATGTTTAGTAGGAGGTGGACCCACCAACACAGACGACTAACTGGCCTGGGCTTCCTCAGCTCTTCCAACCTCCTTGTGACAGCCCTTCTGTGGGATGCGGGGGTGAAATGCAGGGGCTGAGGCCCTTTCCAATTGATGAAATGCTTCGTCATTGCTGTCATCACAGGCTGGGGCGAAGACGCATCTTCAGTAATAAGGCATGACTGTAATTCGTCGCCCTCTGGCTATTATTAATCATGATTCATTTCATGAAGGAAGGAATAAAAGCCTCCTAGGCCCAGAGCACATCTGAACTGGAAGGATTTCAGGTTTAGGCTTGTGCGGCCTTTCCTTCATGAAGGGGGAAATGAGCGTGTGTCCTCCTGAGAGAAAGAGGTCTGGCTCTACCCAGCAGAGCCAGCTCTGACTCTTGCATGGGAAAGGTCTTATTCATAATCAGGAGAAAATAAACTCAGCCTTCCTGACTCTTCATTAACAATCTGTATTGATTTAATATTCTGCAGTTATGTTATTTGCCATTTTTTCTCCTTAAAAAACAAGACATGTCCAAGGGCCTTGGGCTATCTACCGAGCTCTGATTTAGCCTGGAATTATTTGGGGATTATTCATCCAGCTAACGAAAAACTCCCAGGACTACAGAGCTGGAGGAATTCTTAGAGATCTTACAGTTCATCTCCTCTGTTCAAAGATAAGGGGAAAAGCCAGGTTGATAAGGTTTACAGGGACCAGCTCAAGGACACTACTACTTGACCTCAGAATGGAGGCTAGCTCCCAGTGCTTCTGACTGGTAAGGCCTGCCTTCCTTCCACTGCAACCGAGCTTCAGCTGAGGGGTAAGCTCTAGAGAGTCCATCTGTCACACTGGGGGGCAGTAAGAGGTGTGCCTAATTATTAATAGAGGACAACTCGGCACATAGGTAAGATGTTACAAGACTGAGGGCAGGCTTTTGGGAGTCAGAGACCCAGGTTCAAATGAAGACTATGCCATTGTTTGCATAGTTTTGGGCAAACTGTTTACCTTTAGCAAAACTACAAAACCTCAGTTTCTTTACGTATAAAATGGGCCTAATATGCCCAGTCGGGTATGGCTCAGAGGTTGAGCATTGACCTAGGATCCAGGAGATGGTGGTTCGATTCCAGGCCAGGGCACATGCCGGGGTTGTGGGCTTAATCCCAGCAGGGGCATGCAGGAGGCAGCCAATCAATGATGACTCTCACATCATTGATGTTTTTATCTCTCTCCCTCTCCCTTCCTCTCTCTGAAATCAATAAAGATATATTTTTAAAAATAAAAATTAAATAAAATAGGCCTAATAACATTTTCAACAAGCAATAGTGGTTGTAAAAATTAACATAATGCATCTGAAGTGCTCAGCGTTGTGATGGCATATAGTTAGCACTTGGTAAACAGTGGCTGGTATTGTTATTGTTAGTAATAAAGAGGTTTCCTAACTGAAGGCTAAAAGATTAGGGGGTAAAGAGCATGCAGATTTTCTCCCAGCCATGTCCTGGCAGGACACTCTTCCCTTCCTTCTCAGTGGGCCAGCTTTCTGTCCTCTGCCTAGCAGTGATGAGGCTGAGGACAATGGCAGTTCACCCACTCTTGAGAGAGAAAGGGTTCATCTCTGCCCTTAGCCCAGCTCGGGCTGACCTTTAAAAGGCTGGGAACCAAAGAAGGCTGGTTAGGGTTATTCCTCTCTGCCACCCCTTTCATTTCACCTTTCTTCTCACCCCTCCTCCTCTCTCCTTTTCTTTTCTTCCTTTGTCTTCTCATCAGTTGCTACCACTAATCCAGGACTGGGAATACTTCTAGTGGGTGTTAAAAGTAAATGAGTTTTCAGAGACTAGATAGACCTGATATGCACCTTGAAGAAAAGTCTGACTGCGGGGCTCAGAGCCCACGGCTCTCTCCACTAGGATCTATCTCAGCTTGAGGTCAGCTTCTCAGGCCTGACCCCCTACCTCCGGCCCCCACCCCCTGACCGTGGCTGAGAACACGAGGCTGGGGGGCTGGGTTATTTCTGCCCCATGAGGGATTCCTCTGACGGGTAGGTTTTGCCCCAGGGCTCCCTTGGGTTGGCAAAGACTTAGTCACATCTTCATCCTGGTTTGAAGGCCCCCCATCCCATCCTATTTCTACCTGTGTTCTTTCACGGGTATTTCCTATGAAACCCCATTCCAGTTCTGTTTCTCAGAGAACCCAAGAAAATATTCTAACCAGCATCACAACCCCAGGGCCGTATATGTAGGGCATATGCTTGTTGGGAAGGGGAGCAGATCACATACATGTAGGAAGGGATCAGAACAGAAGAAATGTCTGAGCCCCAACTGCATGCTGGACACTGAACCAGGCCCTTTGTATACATGACTTTATTTAGTCTTCGTAATGAAACTGTGACGTAGGTTTTGTTATCTCCATTTACTGGTAAAGACACTAAATCTCAGAAAGGTTAATAAAATTGCCTGAGGTCACCTACTTACTACAGGTGGAGCCAGGATTTGACCCTAGACAGTTTGACTCCAGTGTTTGAGCTCTTCCTACTGCAGTGCCCAGTGTGTAGCAGAAGGTAAGGCCGCATGAGTGTGGCTTCCTTCCCTAAAGCCTGGAAGCCGATGGCTTTCCCCAATAAGTAACTCTACAGAGCCAGGAGACTCATTCAGGGTGCTGTGCAGGAGGGAGAAATTAGAATCCTTCACCTCACCCTGCAAACACCTTTCGAATCTCCTGCTCTGATCCACCCCTTTCCCCACATCCAGTTTCAGACAAAGAGCTAAGCCTCACAAAAGTAAAAATCATAATAGTTATTATAATGATAATATAAAGGTAGCTCACACTTAATATGAGAGCTTTAGTGATACATACCTTTCCATTCACACACATTTTTTTTTAACGATATCTTTATTGATTTCAGAGAGAGGAAGTAAGAGGGAGAGAGAGATAGAAACATCAATGATGAGAGAGGCATTGATCGGCTGCCTCCTGCATGCCCCCGACCGGGGATCGAGCCCGCAGCCCGGGCATGTGCCCTGACTGGGAATAAAAAACCGTCATCTCCTGGATCCTAGGTTGATGCTCAACTGCTGAGCCACGCCTAGCCGAGCCACACGTTTTCTTGCCTAATATTTGTTCTTCCATCTGCCTTGCAAAGAACTATCTCCCCTTGCGAGTGTTCTTGCGGGTCTGTCCTCCTGCTGACCCTGAATTTCAAGGAGGAGGCAGATGCTCAGCTGCTGCTCAGCCCTCTGGCTATACTTTGAGCCTCAGAGAGACAAGCAGGTACATGATTTTCTGCAGGGTTACAAATAGGGAAACATGAAGGAGTAACTTGGGTTGTATGTATTATGTAGGATGGCTATATGGGACTTGATGACTTCCTGTGCTTTGGCTCAAAGGAAATTGCAAACATTATTAAGCATTTGTTACACTGTCTCGTGGGAATTTCATTTAGGCCCTTAATATATAAATGTTAGATCTGACCTGCAAGAAGAATGTTAGTACCACTTACTGGTGATTTACTATGTGTCAAGCACCGTGATAGGCACTTTACCTGCATTTGTTCTTTCGTAGCTTTTGCAGTAGGCATGATTGCCCCCTTTTACTTATGAGCACGCAGATTTTTAGAGAGGTTAAGCAACCGGCTAGTTAGAGGCAGACTTAGATTCAAGCCTAACTTCTTCTGACTCCAAAGGCTTTGGGAAGAAATAGGCTTATGATGCCCTGAAAATTAATATTTAAAAAAGATATTAAAGTGCCCTGGTTGGGCAGCTCAGATGGTTAGAGCTTCATCTGGATATGCCAAGGCTGCAGGTCCCTGGTCAGGACACATACAAGAATCAATCAATAAATGGATAAATAAGTGGAACAACAAACCCATGTTTCTCTCTCTCTCTTCTCCACCCTCTCTCTCTCTCTCCCAAATTAATAAATAAAATACAAAATAGATATTAAAGCTATTTGATATCTGTTGTATCCTCAAAACAATTCAGTGAGATAGACAATATTTTCCATCCTAAGACATCCTTCCCTTTTTACCCCTCCTCCTTCCCCAACTACCTCTTTCAAGGCCCAACTTCTAAAATAAAATCAGTCCTCACATCCCACTCTCACCTCAGCATACTTCCACTGGGCCTTCATGCTCTCGTTGTCACAGAGCCAGCTTGTCATTGTCCCTGATGACCTCCACGCTGCCAAACCCACTGCACTTGCTTCTCCCACCCCTATCTTTTCCACATTTTTAAGGAATATTTGACACAGTCGATCCCTCCCTCCTTGAAAGAATGTCCTCCTTTGGTTTTGGGGACACCCCACCGTCTCCTTGTTTTACCTTTTTGGACACTCCTCAGCTCCTTCATGGGTTCTTTTTATCCGCTGGGGCACATACCGCCAGCTGTTTATGCGACAGCCATTCCGTCCTGCTTCCCTGGGAAGGAAACTGAGTGTTATGCAGGGGAGCCAAGTGCCCAGCTAAACACACTTCTTTTCCGGACTCACTTGGAGTTAGGGGCTGATGTGTCATAGTGCTACGGGAAGGGGACCTGGCCCTTGGCGGGTCTGCCTCGGGTTCTTGACTTGGTAAAGGAAAAACTTCACAGCACAAATCCAGGTGAATTTTAGAGGATGTTATTTTCTTTTTCAAGATTTTTAAATTGATTTTTAGAGAGAGAGGAAGGGAGAGGGCTGCCTCCTGTACACCCTGTGTCGGGGATCGAACCCAAAACTCAGGCATGTCCCCTGACTGAAAATCGAACCGTGATTCCCCTGGTTCATGAGTTGATGCTCAACCACTGAGCCACGCTGGCCAGGCAGTTTTGAGGCATTTTAAAGGCTGGGCATTTAGGGAAGGTCTTAGGGGAGGATCTCAAGTGAATATTCATAAGCTTTACGCTGATGCACCAACATGAAATTTATTCCCTTATCTTCATCTGTCCTTGGGTGTGGTTAACAAATGGCACTAATTGGATTTCTGCTCTCTGTCTACCTGAGTCAGGTGATTTAAGCTATTTACCTTTGGTTGGAAGGAGTAATGCAAACCACTTACTTTTAAATGCCCTTGGTTTAGAGAAGATAGAATTTACTGGATGTCTGAAAACTCCTTGGCATCTAGATTTTCTAGATGGCTGCAAACTGCTTTTTAACTATGAGTCTCAGTTTCCCTATTCCACTTGCCCTGGCTTACTAGCCTGTCTCAGTAGTTCTGGGCAATGAAGAAGCCAGTTGAGTCCCGGCCGGTATGGCTCAGTTGATTGGAGTGTTGTCCCCTGCACCAAAAGGTTTCAGGTTTCAGGTTTCAGGTTCAATTCCCAGTCAGGGCACATACCCTGTTGTCGGGTGGATTCCTGGTGGGGGTGCATATGGGAGGCAATCCATTCATGTTTCTCTCTCTTAGATGTTTTCTCTCTCTCTTTCTCTTCCTCTCTCTCTAAAAGTCAATGAAAAAACATAACCTCAGGTGAGAATTAAAAAAAAAAAGAAGTTGGTTGAGTAAAAGCTTTTCTAGGTCCCCTTTTGTTTCTTGAGAAAAGGGGGCTGACTTGCCCTGTGCCCCTCCTCCTTCCTATCTGAGCTGTGGTTGTGTGTCTAAAAGTGCAGCTCCCATCTTGTGACCATGAAGTCACAGCTCAAGGACAGAGGCCTACTGGTAAAGATGGCAGGAGGGGAGATAAAAGAACTTGGGTCCCTCAAAGTATCATTGGCCAGCTGCACCCTCCTTGGCTTGTGCAGCTCCAGACTTCACATAGGGTGAGCATACACCCTGTCTGTTTTAGACACTATCCGTGTGTTCTGTTATTTGCCATCAAATACATTCTGGATTGATCTACTACCTGGTCCCCGAATGTTAGAAACACCCGGGATTTAGTCATTGGACCCTCTTATCTTTTATCTTTTTAATAATATGCAGATACTGGGAAAAAGAGGCTCTCACTAGGTGACTTGGTGCATTCCCTGAGCTCTAAATGGTAATTGGACCTCATTAACCCTCTGCCCAAACGCTCTGATTCAAATGCCTCATATCCTCTTCCCCCGTCCTCACATTACTTTTCAGCTGGGGCTGGGGTGGGCAGCCCCAGGCAGGCGTCAAGTCAATTCATAAGACAGTGGATACTTGCTGCGCACACCTGGATAAGGGCGGGCCTTTGCTTCCTGATGGGGATTCCTTTAAATTTGCACGTCAATAGGAAGCTTGGAGCAAAGGATAAACAGGCCCACCTCTAGTCCATCAGGACAGCAATTCTGGAAGGCTTGCTTTATGCTTTTCCGGAGGTTGGTGGCTGAAGCCCCACTGCTTCTGCTGCAAGTGGCAATTTACACATTGCGTTTTCTTCCTTCCCTGCCTTAATCTCTTGATCTCTCCTCTTTCCTGGGATCATACCAAGTAAACTACCTGCAGGTAGGTTTTCATTTTAGGCTTTGTTTTCTCCCTTAACCCAAGCTAAGGAATCCTGTACTGGCTTTCCTTTTCTCTTGGAATAATCTGCCAAGAAACTGCTGCTCACCTTTTATCTCATTTCACTCTACCCTGCCCTCTTGTACCTACTGTATGGCATTGGCCCCCTCCTGGTTTCTTGAATACATACAAAAATAAAAATGTCAGTGAAGGGTGGCAGAATATGCCACCCCAAAATATGCCTCTTTGGTATAAGGATTATTTTGAGCTGATTATTTTTGAGAAAAAGCAGACACAATAGAATTTGCTCTTTTGTAAGGGAAATTGACATTTATAAGGGAAACCTCCATTTGTAAGGTGTCTCCTTGTCTATACAAAGGATTACTCTAAATCATGAGAAACTCTCATTAATAGAGAAGGCACCAGAGGTAAATCTGCATACAACTTTACTGTACCTTTCCCGATAAACTTCTGTAACTGGACTCCCCACCCCTCAACAGTTTTCTTTTGTCTTTAGCTGAAGATGGTCCTTGAAGTGCTGGCTTGAGTAATTTCTGGGAGTTGCTCAGTTTTCCTGGGTATCTCCCATGTATAAATGTTATTAAATTTCTGTTTTTCTCTTTTTAACCTGTCTTTTATTATCTCTCAGTCATAGAACTTAGATGGGTAGATAAAATTATTTTTCCTCCCCTACACCAGTTTGTGAATTTCAGCTGGAATATATTCTGGCCAGAGAACCAGGGTTGTCCATTTCTGGAATAAGTAGGTGCATCCAGGAGACAAAGGATCAGTTCTGGGGAGTGTTTGAAGAGCAGAGAGTGAGAGCAAAGGGGAGAAGGAGCATGAGACCCCTAGAGGGGGACAGAGCCTTTCCCCTCTTCCTTCCAGGGGTCTTTCTGTGTAATAGGACTCTCCCTTGAGCAGGTTGACTTGATCAACAAAGGTGTTGTACTGGCATTCCTTTCCATGGGAGTTGTGCAGAACCCCCTTCCCTCTCTACAAGGTGCTTCCTCCCCCCTGCTTCCATTCTGTCAGGACAACTTTGCCTCAGCTATATTACAATTAATTGCATTATGATTTGAAAATGGCATGTATATTCTCGTCTGTTTCATGTAGGTTGAAACATATCCTAGTCTCTCTGATGAAAACTTTGTAGATTTTTTGGTTTCATCAACAATGTATTTCTATAAGTTTTTGTAATTTTAATCTTATTGTCAAATTAATGCAGTTCCTTGCAGAGTGTTTGGAAAGCACAGAAAGTATAAAGAAGCAAACGGACAAACCAGAATTCCACTAGAAAGAAAATAGTTTGGTAATGTCCAAACTATTTTTTTCTATGCATGGCTTCCCTGTACATAAAACCACCAGCATGCTTTAAAACTCTCCTGGAACATGAGTGACTTGCATGGATGACTGCTCTCATCTTGGCTCCTCTTAGGCCTGCCAGTCACTCTGGCAATGGGACTGGGCACATGACCCAAGCAGGCCCAATCAGAGCCCTTCCCTGGGAATGATATATGGACTCTGGGAATAGGGAGCTTCCTTTTTCTACTAGAACAGCTAGACTGGGATGTGAAATGACTGGCAGCATTGGTGGACATTTTTCTTATGACAGAAGAAGCCTATTGTAGAGAGAGAAAGAAACAAATACACACGATTAAGAATAGCCAAGAAACGAAGAGAGAAAAGGAGAAAAAGAGCAAGGACTATTGATCACATTTGAACACCTGCATCTTTTCAAGCCAATCATATCTGTGGACTTCCCTGTTTATAGGAGCCGATAAGTTCCTTTTGTAAAAAATTAATTTTAACTGGGGTTTTAATGTTTGAACCAAGAAGTCATGATTAGAACAGTGCTTGTAGACTTCTCATTTAATCCTTCAACACTTCTGTGAACTACATTTTAACCATGTTTTACAGATAGGAGACTGAAATTTAAGAAGGTTAAATATCTTGCTTAAAATCCCTTGGACAGAAAGTTTAACTCTAAACCTGAATTCTTGTTATGTGACAGTTACACTTTTTATTTTAAGTAATTGTTTTAAAAGTTTCAGTTTTGTTGATTAAATTTATTTGCTGCTGCTTAATTTAAATGTTAATCAGTCTTTAGCATAATATCTCCTTTTTACTTTATCAAAAGGTGTCAGGGGGGCAAGGCCGAAGTGACTCAGTTGGTTGAGTACCATCATATGCACTGAAAGGTTGCTGGTTCAGTTCCAGTCAGGGCACATACTTGGGTTGTGGACTTGATCCCTGGTTGGGGCAAGGCAACGGATCAATGTTTCTCTCTCTCCCTTCCTCTCTCTAAGCATGTCTCAGGTAAGGATTAAAAAATAAAAGGGTGCCAGGGGTGGAACAGGACAGGCAACCTCTCTGGGCAAGGTACAATTTGGCCACAGAGCCTAGAGAGGGCCCAATGGTGTTCCCCTTTTATGGGAGGAGCCTGCTCTAAGTATTTTCCATTCCTCCCTCCAGCCCAACTCCCCCCAACACACACAGACTGGCCTGTGTCTGTCCATCATTAATGATGCTCTCAAGGTGAGTTGAGCACATAAACATGACATATTCTCCTCATAATCAGTGACTTGTGACAGCCATGGTGTGGAGAGGAGCGGGGATGAGGCTTATTCAAGTCAGGGAATGGCCTTCAAGTATGATCCAGAAACTCATCTCTAAAGGGGCAGGCTCCGTGCTCCTCCAACCCTGAGAATCCACTTCTGTTCCTGGAATTTTCTGACGTTACTCTCTGCATATTCTCCTCTCAGACAGATAGTGATAGCGTAGTAGTTGTACGAGTTTCCTAGGGATGCTATAACAAAGAACGACAGACTAAGTGGTTTAAAACAATAGAAATTTATTCTCTCACAGTTCTGGAGGTTAGACGTCCAAAATCACAGTGACAGCAGGGTTATGCTTCCTTTGAAGGCTCTAGGAGGGAATCAGTTCTTCCTTGTGGTTTTTCTTTTAGCTTCCAGTGGCCTCAAGTTTTCCTTGGCTTGTGGTAGCATAACTCCAATTTTTGCCTATGTTTTCACATGACTTTCCCCTATGGATATTATTAAGATTACCCCCCCCCCATATAAGGCCTGGTTTAAATGTAGAAATTGTAGGATAGAAAATAAAACTTTTTCCTCTACCTTCTTAGGTCCAGTAGTTTGGGGCCTGCAAATTAAACTGACAAAAGCCATTAACAGGAGAATAAAACACAGTTTGTTTACACATGCTACATGCAAAAGAACTCAGTTATGCATAATTCAAGGGGTGGTTAGAATATGGGGTTTGTATACCACCTTAACAAAGGGTGATAAATTTATGGAGAAGTGACAAGACAAAGGAAAGGGTTTGGGCTCCTAAGGGTGGTAAATTGTAGGAAGGTGAATATGCTAGGGAAACTAATAGAAGATAGGAGTTATTTTAGTAAGATTTGTTTATGCAGACCTACCTTGGTACTGACTTTCTGTCTCTAGTGATAATGGTGGTTTTCCTCCTCCTGTATAGGGAAGGTAAGGGGGACACCTTTACAAAGGGAAATTTATGACCTACTTTTAAGCAGATAGAGGAAGAGAAGAAAAAGGAAAGAAAAGCCCAGCCAGGTGTGGCTCAGCAGTGGAGCGTCGACCTAGGATCCAGGAGATATGGTTTGATTCCTGGTCAGGACACATCCCCGGGGTTGTGGGCTCGATCCCCAGTCAGGGGTGTGCAGGAGGCAGCGGATCAGTCGTCTCTCTCATCATTGATATTTCTATCTCCCTCTCTTCCTCTCTCTGGAATCAAAGATATATTTTAAAAAAAGAAAAAAAGCTGCTTCTGCTTTTGTTACTGCCTAATTGCTTTCAGCTCAAAACAATTCATATGCCAAAGTGGCTTATTTGGGGGTAGCATATTCTGATCCCCTTCACAAGGTAATTGATGGAGCACATAAATTACGAGTATGTTTCTATTAGAATCATGGACTTCTACATATGAAAGGACTTGAAAAACAATTTCTATACACAAATATTAGAGGTGAGGGAACTGGGACCCAGGGACTTTAAGAAACTTGCTACTATTTCTCTCTTGCCTCATGTCCTTCATGGCTCCTCGTCATTACATACAGGGTGGGGCAAAAGTAGGCTTACAGTTGTATGTGAAACACACTTTATTCTTGTATTACTTATTATTTTTTAAATACATCATCTGTATTGTGTGTTCACCACCCCAAATCAAGTTATTATTTATTAATTATTGCAGAATATATTCTAAACATGGCGAACAAGTTATTCAGGTCTGTCTGCCTTTCCAGACTCATTTTCTACCTATTGACTTGTCTTTGGTTGCTCTCGTAAAAGCAAACTTCTTGTAATCCTTCTGTGAATATCATATTATTTTATGTCTTGGTGGCTATGCCCATGTAAGTTTTCCCCTGACTAACTTGTACTCAGAAGCTTTCTCCAATCCCTCAGTTGCTCTAAACCCCCACTACTCTGCCTTCACAGAACTTTGTGCACCCATCTGATATAGCAATTGAAATTAATGGAATCTCTCAAACTGCAAGTCCCTTTAGCTCAGGGGTCATGCCACATTTATTCTTATGACCCCAGACCTAGCACAGTGTCTGGCACATAATAGACACTCACCTAATGTTTATTAAATTAAAGTTGCTTTCACTCACAGGTTAATCTGTGGGTAAACATTTTGCCCTGTTTTTAAATTACTTGGTTGCCTCCTATTTAAGAACATGCAATTTCCTTCTTGAGCCAACAGACCACCTCATTAGGTTTCTCTTTCATGCATGTGTGTGTCTGTGAAGGGAATCATGCTTATGTTTCTGGCCATTTTAATTGGTCTACAACACAATTCAGTCCTACAGAGCACACCCAGGTGGGGAAGATCAGAAATTAGCATGAGGGTTCCACTATTTTTGATCATTTTGAGGAAACTGGTCTAATATTTCTTGTAAAGTCATGGTTTAGAAACAGAGAGATCTTATTACAAAATTCCCCCTCTTTTCTCTTGGCTTTATCATTAACTAACAGCTAAAACATAGGAGATGAACTTACCCTAATTACTGACAAAAAAGCACCTAAAATCCCTTCTAGACTAAACCTCATCATACTATCAATTCTAGAAAATACTTACTATCCTGAGACTTCAAAAGCTATGGTAGTAAGAACCCATAAAATTAGCACACAGTCTGAATGCTAAAAAGTTATTGAAATCTCAGTTTAATTTCAAGTAATTAATTTTTATTACCATTTTAAGATAACTGTTATCGAACTGCAGTCAAAAATTTAAAATAAGAGTAAGGTATTTCTAATTTTAACTAAAATATAGAAAACCAAATTGGAATCTAGAAATTACAATGTTTGCTTTGCTACATATACAGGGTAGCAAGAGCCTTCCTCCTAACTTAAGATACTCAGAAATTATTTTTAAACGAATGATTTATCACTGTCTCAGTTTTAACATTACTTCAATTGAGTAAAAAATAAAACTTTAAAAATGAAATGTGAAAGTGCTATAAAGTAAGGATGATTGAAAAATAATTTGGTATTGAGAAAATTTTCTAAATATGCCACAGAATGTTCAAGCAAATGTAAAGAAATTTTTTGTAAAGTGCGTGACAAGGTTAATGTTGATAATACACAAAGAACTCTACATATCAATAAGAAAAAGCAGAAGAGAAAAAAATGGCAAGGGATATAAGCAGGCAATTCACAAAAGAATAAAAAGATAAGCAATAATAATCACAAGGATACACTTAGTAGTGAGAGAAATGACTGTAATAATTGAAGAATGCAAATGAAACGTATTATTTCTATCATATTGTCAGCGATAAAAATCGAAAAAGTATGTTGAAGAAGTAGAAAAGTGAATATCATCATATATTTATTGCTTGCAGTTGGAATTTATCTCACCTTTCTGAATCCCAGTGGTACAATATTTATCAAAATTTAAAGTACATATTTTCATTGACCTCGAAATCTCACTTTTTTTTACCTTTAATTTTTAAATTTTAATTTTTTTAAATCCTCACCCAAGGAAATTTTTTTATTGATTTGAGAGACAGAGAGAGAGAAAAAAACATCGATATGAGAGAGAAACATCGATTGGTTGCCTCCTGTACATACCCCAACTGGGGACTCAACCTGCAACTTATGTATGTGCCCTGACCATAAACTGAACCCACAACCTTTGGTGTACAGGCCTACGGTCCAACCAGCTGAGCCATCCAGCCAGGGCCAAATCCCACTTTTTATATATTGTTTAATCACAAGTGCAAAGATGTGCCCATGAATGTTTACTGTATTATTTTAATTTCTCTATTTTTATTAAAATTATACATGCACATAATTTTAAGAGTGAAATAGTTCTACAAGGCTTGTTGCTAAAAACAGCAAACCCTGATCATCCCTACCTATTTCCTGCTCCACAGACACTTCCAACACTTTAGTTGATTATTTCAGTATTCATCTTCATAATTTTAAATAATAAGTTGCATGTTTATTTCTTGAGGTTTCAGTTTTAGGAATCATCAGTTGATTTCCCAGTAGGGGGCTGAGACCATAAGCTCCCTCCCTTTCACAGCCCAACCCCGGACACACACACACTCCTTGCCTTCTGAAGTTCCCAACAGTTTTAAACCATCCTTTAGTCTGGATCAATACTCAGTGTGTGCATTATTAGCAGTATGTAAATGTAACCATAACTCAGTCATACGATATCGTGTGATTAGTTTTCACTCCTTGCACAAAATGTGCTTTTCCTGTTAATAACTGCCTTTTCTGCCCCTCTTCAGTTTCATCTCAAACTTGCTTCATTGGTGTGTGCCAGCGGCCTGAGGGAAGCTCAGTGAGCACTGGGCGAAGGGCAGGGTGTCCCAGGCGCATGCTGCGGACTCTGACCGCACAGAAGGCTCTCAGGGGACACAGCAGTGACTCAGAGCAGGGGCCCGAGTTCTAGTTCTTCCACTGCCCAGCTAGTAAGTTACTTCACCTTGGTGAGGGGTAGCATCCTCACCGGAAAGATGGTGACAATATCAGCACCTACGTTGCAGTTTTATTGCGAGCAGTGATGATTAAATGAGTAGCAGTGTTGGACACGAAGTAAATACTTATTAAGAGCTGTTATTTTAATTATTCTATGAGAGTAAAAGTAGTAGGAATTTAGGAGGCTATTTCTCATCCAGAAATTTATTACTAACTTTTCCCCTTAATCTCTTTCCTGATTAAGCAATGCATACATATTCATCAATAGAAAACTTGAAGAGTATACTAAAGTATAAAGAAGCACAGAAGAAAACTTTTCATTATCCCACTACACAGAGGCAACTGCAATTAACCCTTTGGCATATATATATGTGTGAGAGAGAGAAACATAGATCAGCTACCTCCTGCTCGTCCCCCACTGGGGACCGAGCCTGAAATGCAGACACCTGCCTGACCGGGAATGGGACTGGCGACCTCTAGGTGAATGGGACTACGCTCAACCAACTGAGCTCACTGACCAGGGCTATGTTTTTTAATTTTTTAAAATTTGATTTTAGAGATTTTTAATGTTTTAAAACTTATTGATTTGAGAGAGAGAGAGGGAAGGAGAGAAAGAGAGAGAGAGAAACATCAGTTTGTTGTTCCACTTATTTATGCATTCATTGGTTGCCTCTTGTATGTGCCCTGACCAGGGTTTGAACCCACAACCTTGGTGTATTGGAACTATGCTCTAACCAACTGAGCTACCCAGCTAGGGCTCTTTGGTATATTTTGTACCAGTTGTGTTTTTTTTTGGTAAAAAGATTTTGTAATTTTCTTGATTACAATGATATTGCTTATACTACTTTGAATACTCTTTTGTGCATAACATGATATTAAAAGTTTCCCATGTCATCAAAAAAATTTTATTTGCATACTTTTTAAATAAAAATTGCATAGTATTCCACTGCATTGCTGTAGGGTGACGACAACCATCCCTGTTTGACTAGGCCTGATAGGGTTTCTGGACAAAGAACTTTTATTGGAAAGTCCAGGGCAAACCAGGATTGAGTTGGTTGTCCTACTTTTACACACCCTTTTAATTGGATTATTAGGTTTTCCCCCATTTTTTTAACTTTATAAACAGTACTGATGTGAATTTTTATAGCACTTAATTGTCATTCAAATTGTTTTTATAATAACTGCCCTCCTCCAACTTCTTGAGGTCAAAAGAACATATCTTTTGACTTAAATTTTTCTGTTTAACCCGCAGGGCCTGCCTGGAGCAGTTATGTAGATGCTCAATTAATTTGGTACCAACTAATTGACTGACTGACTGTTTATTGTAGATTGAATTGCATCTCCCCAAAAGATATATTGAAGTCCTAAACCCTGATTCTTGTGAATGTGACTGTTGCAGATGTAATTAATATGTAAGTTAAGATGAGGTCATACTGGATTAGGGTGATCCCTAAATCCAATATGTCTGGTGTCTATATAAGAAGAGAAGTGACACAGACACAGAGCACACAGAGAGGAGAATGCTATGTGCAGACACAGATGCACAGAGGAAAGACGGCCATATAATGACAAAGGCAGAGATTGGAGTGATGCAGCTGCAGGTCAAGTTTCTCAGTCCATTCGGGCTGCTATAGCCAAGCACCACAGATGGGGTAACTTACAGATAACAGAAATTTATTTCTCGCCGTCATGGAGGCTGGAAGCCCCAAATCAGGGGGCCAGCATGGTTGGGTGAGGGCTCTTTTCTGGGCCACTGGCTTCTCATTGTGTTCCCACATGGAGGAGCCTCTTTTATAAGGCACTAATCCCATACATGAGGGTTCTACCTCTATGATTTAATTACCCCCAAATCTCCATCTACTCATATTATCACCTCTGAGGGTAGGTGTTCCAACATTCATGGATTTTGGAGGGCACAAACATTCAGACCATAGCACCGAGGAACACCAAGTACCGCTGGCAGCTACCAAAAGCTAGGAGACAGCATGGCCTTGCTGACACCTCAGTTTCAAATTTCTGGCTTCCAGAACTGTGAGAGAATAAATTCTTGCTTTAAGCCAGTCAGTTTGTGGGATATTGTTACAGCAGACCTAGAAAACTAATAACACAGGTGCCCTGTGTGAAAATGGAAGACACTAATGTCATAAGCCTAGCAACATGCGTGTGACTGTGCAAGCAGAATGTCCCAAATTAGTCCTAGTCCATTTATGCTGCTATAACAGGATACCATAGACTGGGCAGCTTATAAACAGTAGAAATTTATTTCTTACAGTTGTAGGGGCTTGGAAGTCCAAGATCAAGGTGCTGACAGATGCGGTGTCTGGTTAGGACCTGTGTCCTAGTTCATAGATGGGCAACTGCCTTCTCACTGTGTCCTCACATGGCAGAAGGGAGGGGGAAGCTTTTGGGGGTCTCCTTCACGAGGGCACTAATCCTGTTCATGAGAGCTTCACCCTCGTGACCTAATCACCCCATAAAGCCCACCTCCTAATACCATCATCCTGGGGAATAGGTTTCAACGTATGAATTTGGGGAGGGATATAAACATTCAATTTATAGCAGTTGGTATTTTCCATTTCCTCCTTTGCTCCTAGCCTTTGATTTAAGAGGTATTTCATGTCCGCTCCTATTCTTGAAGTGGATCTCCCTAAAATGAGGACAAAAAATAAATTAATTGCCCATAACAGACTTTTAATAGTCTAAAATGATTTATGACTTTTTTTTCCTCTGGATGTTCCCTTATATTAATTACGAAGGCTCCCCAAATATTGCTAGTCTTACAGTTTTGTATTTCATGAGTGACAATAATTGATGGGTCCTATGGGTATTGGCTGTGTTCTGGAAGCTTTTCTCAAGGTAGTGAGACACTTTGCTATTCTGATAAATTCTCTCAGCATCCTCTTGCTTTCCCTGAGCACATCTGAAGCGCCTCTTGCTCACATCTTGTATATGGAGTCTTACTGAATAACAAATAACATGTTGGCCTATCTTTAAGAGTTTGATGAAAACATGTTAAAGGAGTAGACAAAGGGGGACTATTTTCCTCAATCTTGTCCCCCAGTTAATCAGCAGTAAAAGTTCAGCCCTTCCCTCACCCATCTTGGTCTTGAAGACCACCTATGTAGGATCACTCGCTTTCCACAAAAACACAATTTGACCTCACCTTTGTGGTCTGCTTTAAATTTTTTAATAAAATATTAATGCTACACAATATTTCAAAGATGTGGTCAAGACCTCTGCCCAGAACATCTGAGAACATAAATCATGCGAGGCATGTGCTGGGCCATCCTATCTATTTTTAGGATGGACATTATGGAACTTTCCTTAGTTGCTTATTCTAGTGTTAAATGACCATTACCATTAGTAGGTCTAATCTGTGTCTTCTTACCATCTTTGTGGAATTTAAAGGTGTTTTTTTTTATTTGTTTTTATCTTTGCTTTATTAGTGCTTTATTTAAAAAATTATAGTTTTGTAATTTTGGAAGAGTAGAGCTGGTGATTGAAGTCTGGGGAGAAGGCAGGAGAAATCAAAACACTTGGGAGACATATTAGTTACATTATTCTTTGGTTTAGAATACTGTGATTTGCATTTCCGTTTCTATAGAGCAATCATAGATTAGAGCTTCAATTGTTTAAGAATTCTTGCCATTCTTTGAAACGGCACGTGTTAAACATAAATGATTCTTAGAGACAAAGAAAACATTGTATGAGGACTGGATGCCAAGAGTACATGGCCTTCTCTGACGAGGTCAATTATGTTTTAAAAGGAACAGAATATTTTGTAACATTTGTTCTTCTAATGTGCTCCCTGACAGAACCAATCCAGGATGTACAAAAGAATTTTAAAAAGCAGCTGTATTACTATAATTTGTCAGCAAATGGATTATGTAAAGTCTTTTATCCAATCAGGATTGTAGGGAAAATGCCTTAGTCCCTGCTGATCAAAATAATAACATTAATCAGTAGTGATTTCTGTGGTGATCAAGATGCTGCTTCTCCAAGAGGAACAGGTAAGCCGCTCCCCTGTACAAAGACCAGCACTATCTCCAAGATGAACTCAAAGGTCAGAACCTATTTCTGTCATAGAGATCAGCGCTTCTCTGCCCAAGCCCACCCAACACTTTATCCTGTGTCTTCTAAGAAAAGGGATATTCTTCTTCTTAATCACAATACTATTCTCATTTCCAAGGTCATTAACATTTACTTAATAATTATCATCTAATATGTAATCTATATTTAAATTATCTCAGTGTAACCCCAAATATCTTTTTTATAGCTTCTTATTCCTGATCTAGAATTTAAAGTTCCCATATTACATATGGTTATTCTTACTTATTTTATTATTATTATTTTAAAAATATATCTTTATTGATTTCAGAGAGAGGAAGGGAGAGGAAGAGAGTTGAAACATCAATGATGAGAGTCATTGATCTGCTGCCTCCTGCATGCCCCTGACTGAGAATCGAGCCCACAACCTGGGCATGTGCCCTGACCGGGACTTGAACTGCAATCTCCTGGATCCTAGGTCGATGCTCAGCTGCTAAGCCATACCCGGCCAGGCTATTCTTATTTATTTTAAAAATCAAAATGAGTTTAAGCAAATTGTTTGCACCCATGATTGAGAACTCTTTTGTGAACATCTTGACTTTTTCTGAGGTGGGACCTCCTTGGGTTTGGAAATAAAACTCTATTATACCTATTATATTACAGTGGCAAGAGAACTGGGCTAAGCATTAAGCATTCTGGATTCCAGGCCTTGTCCTGCCACTAATTGTCTGAACAGTCAGGTAAGTGACTTTGTCCTTCTGGGCCTTGTTTTTCACCTGTAATAGGTGTACGGTGTGATAAGAAACAAAGGGTTTAGAGGCCCAGTTTTGGTCTTGGTTCTGCACTAATTGTGTGACCTTGAGCACACCTCTTTCCTTCCCACTCATTTATGAACTGATTTGAGAAATTTGTCCTGAGTGCTTATCAGGGGCTCATGTGAATAGCACAGATTCAGTTTCTGTCCTCACAGAGCTTAGTGTCATTCAAGAGGCAGACATTACACACATAGTCATATCCATGGACTTCCCTGCTTATAGGAGCCAGTAAATTCCTTTAAAAAAATTTAATTTAAGCCCTGGCCAGGTAACTCAGTTGGTTGTAATGTGGTCTGGATATGCCAAGCTTGTGGGTTTGATCTCAGGTCAGGGTACATGCAGGAATCAACCAGTGAATGCATGCGTGAATAAATGGCACAACAAATAGATGTTTCTCTCTCCCTTCCTCTCTCAATCTAAAATCAATCAATAAATAAAAATTTAAAAAAATTTAATTTTAGCCCTGGCTGGTGTGGCTCTGTTGACTGTCATCCCATGCACTGAAAGTTGTTGGTTTGATTCCTGGTCGGGGCACGTGCCCAGGTTGCAGGTTTGATCACCAATCAGGGTACCGATCAATGTTTCTCTCTCACATCGATATTTCTCTCTCCCTCTGTCTGTCTCTCTCAAATCAATAAAAACATTAAAAAAAATAATTTTAACTGGGATTTTAATATTTGAACCAAGAGAGTCATGATTACAACAGTGCTTGTAGACATCTCACTTAATCCTTCAACACTTCTGTGAACTGCATTTTAGCCATGATTTATAGATAAGGAGACTGAAATTTAGGGAGGTGAAATATCTTGCTTAAAATCCCTTGGGCAGAGAGTTTATCTAACTCTAAATCTGAATTCTTATTCTTGTTCTGTGACAGTTATACTTTTATTCTATTTTAAGTAATTGTTTTAAAAATTTCAGTTTTGTTGATGAAATTTATTTACTGCTTCTTAATTCAAATGTTAACCAATCCCTAGCATAATGATACCTCCTTTTTACTTTATCAAAAGGTGCCAGGGGTGGAATAAGACAAGCAACCTCTCTGGGGATTTTAGTACAGCGTTTGTAGACATCACTTTGTTTAATCCTTCAGCAGTTCTTGTGGCCTTGTGATGAATTTTGGCCACAGGAAGTGCTGTTTCTGGGATGCATCCTTACAGTGTCCTTACACCTTCCTCTACTCTGTGGCTTGTTACAAGAACTTGGCAGTGAGTCATCATTGGCCACATGGGCAGGGCAACATCTGGGGGTGCATGGGATGGTAACTTGGTCTCCCCTCCACCCCTTACTGCCTATAGTTGTGCTTATATCTGAGAGAGAAATAAACTATTGTCTTGTTTAAGCCATTTTGGACAGGCAGGGTGGGGGTAAGATGAATCTCTGTTACATATAGTTGAACTTAAATCCTAAGCAATACAGTGTGCCTATCAAAATATTCAAATAGAATAAAAGGGAATATAATGAAATTATCATGCACATGCCTCAGAATTGCTTTTAAGACACCATGATAACCAGAACTGAACACCAAACTTCAAGTGTAACCTTACCACTCTTTAAAACAGGGATGGGGAACCTTTTTTCTGCGGAGGGCCATTTGGATATTTATAACATCATTCAAGGGCCATACAAAATTACCAACTTAAAAATTAGCTATGAAAAAAGCTCCTAGATTTATTGAATTTTGAGTCCTGCCTGCGGTTGCCTTGGCAGGGCCAGACCAAATGATTTCAAGGGCTGCATACGGGCCTGGGGCCAGACGTTCCCCACCCCTGCCCTAAAAGATTAGGACCAGACTGCCCTTTGCTCTAGTCATTGCATCTTCATTAGTGTATTTGGGGACATTACTCACTTGGTAGGCTGCCAGTTGATATTGCTGACTTTTTGTATTGCTCTATGACATCAAGGCCACTTCAAGCTACCTCCATTGACTGAGCCTTGTCGCAGGATTTCAGGTCCAGAGCTCTGGTTTTATAGAATTTTCGGATTTGTGAAACATCTTACCAAGCAAAACAGAAGCAACGGAGGTCACATATCCCCACCTTACTGTGCCCACCATTGTGATAACTAAGATCATGTATATAGAGGTCATCATGCAATTCCTGCACATAGTAGGCATTCAGTATTTTTTTTTAAAAATATATCTTTATTGATTTCAGAGAGAGGAAGGGAGAGGAGAGAGAGAGATAGAAACATCAATGATGAGAGTCATTGATCGGCTGCCTCCTGCACGTCCCCAGATGGAGCCCGCAACCCGGGCATGTGCCCTGACCGGGAATCGAACCCCGATCTCCTGAGCCATGCCCGGCCGGGCGGCACTCGGGCAATGTTAGTTCTTTTTCCTTTCCCTTCATTTTACAGAGAAGGGAGTTGAGCCCACAGCGGTGAAGTAATTGGCTCAGAGTTAAATAGTTTAGTCACAGAAGAGACAGGCTCTGCGTCTTCTGGTCCAGTGACTCCTTTTCTTCTACAGCATTGGAAACATGGGATGTAGGACTGACCCTTGACCCTAACAGTAATATGTTTACAGAGAACTTTTTATTATTCAAACGCATACAAAAGCACAGAGAATGGCAGTGTGAGCCCTGTGTGCCCATCACTCAGCTCTAAAAATGATCAATTCTTTGTCAATCTTTTTTCATCTTTATCCACCTATATCTCCCTCTCCCACAGAGTATTTTGAGGCTAATTCTAAACACACTATCAAATTCTGACTGTATTTTTCATGAAACTCTTTTTCATGTGTTTAATCTCTAGAAAAGGTGCATATTAGATCCTCCAAGCACCCATGATATTTGCAGGCCTTAGAATCGTGCTGAGGTACATAAATAACATCTGATTTGCCTTAATCTCTAGATTTCTTCCAATTTTTGTATCTCTGCTGGTTTCCATGCCTTTGCATTGTCATTTCCAACCTGTCTCCATCATTGTTTGTATCCAGCCCTTAATAGCAGCCTTTGTGTTTTCTTTGTGTAGTTTTACTTCTCTTCTTTCTTCCAAAAGCTATCAGTTCTTCAAGACCCATTTCAGGAACTCTGTCCTACTAAAACCATTTTAGATGATCTCACCCTTGGATTGTGATGGAGTTTCTGGTCCCAGCACAGTTATACACTTATTCTTATTTAATTGTTTCATATGTATCAGTTTCACCTACTTAACAAAATTTCAGGTGCCTTGATGGCTAGAATTGTCAGAACTCTCTCTGTCTTTTTTTTTAAATTTCCTCTCATTTCTCCTGCCTCCTTCCCAAGGTTACTGTCAATGGAGAGCTAATACTAAATTGCTCATCAGTGTGTTGATTAATCTTTGCACACTCACATTTTGGGTCAATCATACCCTCTTACAGTGATATAGTTGAACCTATGTAGTCGTATTGCCAAAAAAATATCAAATTTAAATCTGATCTGTTTTCCTGATCCAACTTGCAGTTTTCCAGAAGACAGAGAACACAGGACTCCACAAAGGTGCAAACAGCAAAATCTGGACTGCGGAAAACTACAGGAAAACTTCTTCAATAAATAAATTGCGATGAGTGAAAAACAGACGGAGGTGGAACATAAAGATTTAAAGCGACCTGACAACCAACCACAGTGTGTGAACCTCACGCAGATTCTGATCCAAGCAAACAAACTGAACAAAATTTATGACATTTATGTGATAATTAAACACTTAATAAGTACTTTATGATGTGAAGATTTTTATATTTAATTTACCATTTAAAAAATTGTGGTAAAATACATACACCTAACATAAAATGTATCACCTTAACCATTTTTAAATGCACAGTTCATTAGCACCGAGCACATTTACATTGCTGTGCGGCCATCACCGCCGTCAGAACACAGAACTCTACTCATCTTGCAAAACTGAAACTGTACCCATTAAACCATAATTCCCATTCCCTCCTCCCTTAGCCCCAGGCAACCACCATTTCACTGTTTTTCTCTATAAATTTTAGTACTCTAGGAACCTTGGATAAGTGGAATTACATATTTGTCCTTTTGTGAATGGCTTATTTCATTTAGCAAACTGTCACTTGATTTTTTTAGGGAAATAATTGTTTTGTATTTGGTAATAATGAAAAGAACCTTTCTTTTTTGGATATACACGCTGAAATATTTATGGATGAAATGATAGAAAGTCTGGGATTTGCTTCAAGACAGCACAGCGGCAGGGAGTGGATGGGGGTGCAGCTGAAATAAGATTGGCTGTAAGTTATTAACTGTTGTAGCTGGGTAATAAGTACATAGGGAGTCATTATAAGATTATGAGGCGGTTATTATAATATTATGTCGATTTTGATCTATGTTTGATATTTTTCATAATGAATTGTTAAAAAATGAAAAAGTATCTGTAAGGGAATGTGTCGGTCCTTTAACACTTCTCTGTCTTCTGCTCTCTGCTCTTTGGCAGTGAGGACGCTGTGGTCCAGGAGGTGACAACCTCTGTTCTCCGTCGGCCAGGACGGGAGCCTGTGCAGAACTGTTGACACTGGCACTTTGTGCCCAGTGATACACTGCTAAGGCTGCATATAAATCAGGTATTCCTTAGCCACTCTTGTTGATAGATTGATCTGGCTCTGCCGTCAGAATCCAGGGAGGTGTTTAGAATCCAGACACACAAAGTCAAGGGATTTGTCCTTGTGCTTGTTCCTCGCATGCACGGATTTACTCAGCATTACCCGGTAGCCTGAGCTTACAGCCCCCCCTCCCCACGGAAGAATGCGAGGTGACCCTCCCAGCACACCCCATCTTGGGCTTGTCCACTGTCAGGGGGCTGCAGCTTGGGGAGCGGAGGGGAAGGCTGGTATAAAACAGCTTCATTGTGTTAAGCTCCGTAAGAGGCCGGCTCATCCTCCTGGGGACTAGAAAGTAAATTGCTTCCCTTTAGGAGTTGAATTAACTCTTTCGGGCCAATAGAATTAGTTTAGTAATGACTATCCCGTTGCCTGAGGATTTCCCCAAATGGTGTTTTTAATGAGCTGTGTCTACCCATTGCTACCAACGCCACAATTTAATGGAATTGACTGGTAAACTCCGGCAACAACAGGTCTGACTAATTTTTTTTCTTTCTCAGAATACACCAGGTGTTCTCGCGAAGGGATCAATTGACGGCTTGTTTCGGAACTGAGAAGGCACAGCCTCATTAGGGGCGCGGGTAGGTGAGCCCGCGAAGCCTTATTCATTTCAGAGCCAGGCCTGTCGGCTCTCGGCCCCAGCCCATCAGCCGCTCTTTTGTGTTGCTATCAAGTCTTAGTTCCTTGTTTCTAATTTGCTACATAATTTCTCTTCAGGCTTACAGCTTCGGAGAAAAGGAGTAACAGTAAGCAAGTTTTAACTGACAGGTTTTGAAACCTGAAAGTTAAACATCTAGACAGGTTAGCAGTTGCATTGAAAAAGCTTTAAAGAAGAGCGCAGTTGATTTCCAACTTTGCAGGTGGCTGTGTTTGTAACTGAACAGCTCTGAAATTTGAAGACAAGGTCTCCTTTTATTTGCAAATATCTCATCTCCCCCAGCAACACAGAAGGTTGGAGAAATAGGAAAAACAAGAAATCATATTTTTTTCCTTTAAAGCAATCTTGGAAAGTTTTAAGGACTTCTCCCGCCTTCTTTTAAGCAGAAAAGTAATGATCTTGTCTGCAACTGGCCTTTTAAAGAAAAGCTGCTCAAGACGGGAGAATTGATGCCTGAAGTAGGTTAGTCAATGGCTCCCATTTGAGAGATACATTTACTCAGCGAGACCATGGGGTGCCATTTAGTAACCTGGAGAGATAATTAAACCAAATATTAAACCCTTGAAAGAGTTAACTCCTCTCTAAAGTCCACACAGTTTATTTCTAGAGAGTTGTTATGTTTGCCTCAGCCACCTCCCCCGCTCCAGGACACAGCCCTGTGTCCCCAGGCCCTCCTCTGCGTGGAGGCTGTGCAGCTGGAATCAAACAGGTGGGACTTCCAAAAAAATTAAGTGTCTTCAGAATCACGGTTCCCCCAAGGAGGCGACAGTCTGCTGGATGTGAGCACACGGATTTGTCATTTGTGAAGCTGCCATGTGCTGGTTAATTCTTAATAAAATCATAGGTCCATAGCCTTGGCGGGGTGGCTCAGTTGGTTGGAGCATCGTCCTGTACACCGTGGGTTTGATTCCGGTCAGGATTCCTCTTTTCTAAAATTGATAAAGCCCTATCTTCGGGTGAGGGTTAAAAAAAAGCGAAACAAAACAAAAAACCCCTACATGTCCATAAACTCAGAGGGCACTGCGTGGCTCCTTGGAGCTTTAGCTTTGGAGTCAGGCACGTTCCAGTTCAGATCCTGGCCTTCCTAGCTGGGAGACTCTAAGCTTTAGTTTCTCTGTAACGTGGGGTTGATAGGACTACATACCTCTGGGAGGGCTCAGTGATGCTGCGGTTCATGGGGTGAGTTCTCAGTCGGTGTCAGCTATTGCGGTTATTACTGTTATTATTACAAAGTGCCCCCCCCCCCCGGCCCTGCCTCCTTCTCTTCTGGATGAAATCCTCGTATTTCTCTGTGTAGTCTCTACAAATTCCTTCTCACTAGTTCCTATCATACTTTGTAGGTGCCATAATTAAAGCCCTTAGCAGATTGTTTTAAAGCTGCTTGTTACCCTACCTGGACAGTTGTTGTA
Organism: Miniopterus schreibersii; assembly: GCF_964146895.1. Lineage (NCBI taxonomy): Eukaryota > Metazoa > Chordata > Mammalia > Chiroptera > Miniopteridae > Miniopterus > Miniopterus schreibersii. The sequence continues at coordinate 68,263,571 of NC_138109.1, forward strand.
AGAATTAAAGTAATGTATGTGCCTGGCACAGAGGAGGCAATCAGTGGAGTGTAACTTCATTTTACTTGTGCAGTACCTGGCTCAGTAGGCGCAATTTTATCCAACAAATGTTCACTGAATGCCTACTGTAAGCAATTATCTCAGGCAACCCTTAAAACAATTCCAGGGAAGTAGATCCTTTTACCTCCCGGTTTCACAATGGAGCAGGAGGTTTGCAGTGGCCAAGTGAGTTGCCCAAAGCTAACTAAAAGTAAGGATGTAGAGCTGGGACTCAAGCTCAGGCCTGTCTGTGAGAGCTGGGATGATATGTTATCTATCTTTGCATTCTTAGCACCTAGAATAGTACCTAATGCCTGGGAAATGCTCCACAAATATTGCAGGACTGCATGGGAGTTGGCTCTCATTCTTCACCCTACCGAGCTAGAGAGGACCAAAGTGGGTTTTAGTTTAGCCCCTGTACTGGTCATTTGGCTGGTTGTGCTCAGATCCAGTCTTCATACTTCCCTGTTCTGCTCTGGATTATGCACAAGGGGCTGATCTGCAAATGGCATTTCCCAGACTCCCTTGCCAACTGGCTTCCACTTAGGTTCAGCCAGTGGGAGGTTGCCCTGTAGGAGCTGCAACCATGGAGTTGGTGCAGCCATGGCCAAGCATGCTGCCTGAGACAGACAAAGGGGGAAAAACACTCTGACTTCTCCCTTTCCTCCTGCTCCCCAGTCTCTGTCCAGTGCCTCCCGTTGACTACACCTAGCTGGATGCCAGTTGGCAAGGGGCATGAGAAATGGACTTTGTAACAGGCCAGTTTTGGTGATGCAGAACAGAGGGGCAATGAACGGACCTGAGAGCAATCAGGCAAACTCTCCCACCTTGTCTCTAGGTCAAAGTTTCTTCCAATCAGGAACTTTGCTCAGGTACAGATGGTCCTAAACTGGGAGTGGCTATTTGGAAAAGCAGATGGTGGGTGTAGGGGGTGGGGGTGGGGAGCAGAAAACCTGTCTTTTTGTGTTCTGTTATTGGCATACTTAACTTTTGCTGGTTGATTGGGGCTTATGGAGCAAGTCAAAATATATCTTAATATGTGTTTTTAACTTTCACATTTAAAAAAATGCCCTGTGAAAAATGGCCACTTATCTTGAAGATGTATTTACTTAAGACTTCCACTAGAGTGGCCACGGGAACGTTGTTCATGGATTTGTGGCAGAATGAGACTTGTCAATAGCTGGCTTAATAAATATGGATTAAAAGGATATCCAATATCTGCTGTAAACCCACAAAGGAATATAAATTTGCAGCAAGAGATCAAGACTCTAATGAAGGCAGCAGGAGACGTCTTTAAAGAGAATTCCCTGTTGTAACTTGATGATGAAAACCAGTCTTAACTGTGCATTTAATTTCTTTTGTGGGTTCAAAGCACATCCCTAAAGTTTTATTCCAGGAAGGTTAATCATGATAGTCTATGGAGCTATAAAGCTCCTAATATTGGGTAGAGTTAGTAAAAGATACTTGTGCGAATAAAACATTTTGCTTATTTTAAGTGAGGTGTTATATTAAAAAAAAAGAATCTGAAGAATTACCATCTTTGTAGATCCCATGGAAAAAACAAATGTGGGAAAATACATGGGATTCATAGCATGTATTTGTAAAAACAAAAAAACGAAAACCTTTCTCACTCTCAAAAAGGCCCATATTTTCTTAGCGAAATTCTGTGCATTGAATAGGGAAGGAATCTTTTTATATAAAAAGGAAAGAAAAAGAAGGAAGAAACAAAGGAAGGAAGGAAGGAAGGAAGGAAGGAAGGAAGGAAGGAAGGAAGGAAGGAAGGACAAAACTCTTTCCTTGGTGAGGTGGCAAAGACCTATTTAACGTAGGACAACATTTTAGAGGCACATGGCAGGTCCATAAAACTTGTGCACTTTTTCTTTCCTTTTTTCTCATTGATTTTCCCTTTTGGCCTTCTCTGTGCCTTCCAAGACTGGCTTAACTTGTCAAAAAAGCCGTGCTTTATGAGTATTTACCTTTGATTCCACATACAACCCCAGGCCCACACAGTCTATTTTTGCTTTCCCTTTATTTCTCTCTAGTTCTAACCAGAAGTTCTCACACTTCACTATGCAGACTGAAATGAGACTTTTGGTTACAATTCAGATTCCTGGGCTCCAGGGGCACCCAGGATTCTGATTCAGTGATTCTGTGTGGATCACTGAATCTGAGCTTTAACCAACACCATACGTATTTCTGTTGTAGGTGTTGAGTGTGCTCTTAGGTCATCAAATAAGACATGACTTTCCTCTGGGTTATTCCATTTTATTGAGAGAGGGGCGAATCTTTAATTGTGAGACTCTAGGCCTCAGCCGTCCTGTGTCTGGAGTTTCCAGGAGCATAGCTTCCTGACAGATGCTGCTGTCAGGCCTGCGGTTCTTGCTTCTCCTGTTGCTCCTCCCTCCCCCATAGCAGTGGGGTGCAGTGGGGTGCAGTGGGGCGCAGGGGGCCACTGGAGGTCTAAGGGGATCATCCATCTCTGGTTTGCAATTCAGGGACTTGGAGAGACCATGATCCTCACTCTTTGGCAGACTACTTTCCAGCTTTCTTAGTGTTCTTTTATTTTTATTTTTAATTTTTTATTAAATACATATTTATTGATTTCAGAGAGAGGAAGGGAGAGGGAGAGAGAGATAGAAACATCAATGATGAGAGAGTCATTGATCGGCTGCCTCCTGCACGCCCCGTACTAGGGATCGAGCCCCCAACCCGGGCATGTGCCCTGACCGGGAATCAAACCGTCATCTCCTGGATCCTAGGTCGATGCTCAACCGCTGAGCCACGCCTGCTGGGCCAGCTTTGTTAGGTTTTTAAAATTTAAGGCAAATTGAAAAGTATTAAAACCTGTACTCAGAATTTGCCTCACATATAAGAAGTTACTTTTGTGGCGAATTGAGGGGATTGACTCCAGTTTCAAAAGTGGCTCCCCCACCGTCTGTCAACGTACCTGAAATTCTGCCATTACAAATGGCAACGGCCTTTGGACCCTGGGAAACTGTTAGGCCTCAAAAGCTAGCTACAATGCACATACTTCTGGGTCAATATCACCTTAAATTGCAGTCAGTGAACATTTTGGTGACAGTCTCAGATGATTGAAACTAGTGACCAAAAAAAAAAAAAAGTGGGGAGAGGGGCTGGAGAAAGGAAAGTTTTGCTGGAGGCTGGCTATGCTCCCAGGTGAGAACATCACCCTTTCTCCTTACTTACTCTAACCACTTGAACTCTAAGCAAATAAAAAACATTAAATCGAAGGGGGAAAAACCCCCACGAAGTAGGAGTGGCTCTTGGGATGAATTTCAGACAAACAGAAATAATCCCTACAACACTGCAAATCAACATTCCAAAACCTGAATACATTGAAGAGTGGAAATGTATTTTTATTTTGTATGTTACTTGACATCAATGCACAATAAAGTAACAGTAGACATATTTTTATATGACATAGTACAGATTGAAATCAATTTAAAATGTCGCTTTAAAATATTGAAGGCCACTGTATTAAGTTTGAAACATTAGGTGAAAGTATTCAATATATTTTAAAATTCTGAAATGATAAAGGAGAACTTTCAGCACAGAAGTATGTATTTGAGTCATGAAGTTGTATTAAATTAGGCTAAAACTTTCTAAGATTCTGAAAAATGGTCTTCTTTTGAACAATTATAGAAATAACTTCTTTGAGGAGTCACAGATCAGCCTTTGTTTTTGTCTGTATTCTCTTTCCTGCTTATTTCTCACTTACTTCAGTCAGCAGGTGCTCTACGAAAGTTACTCCTGGTGTGTGTGCACAGGAATGTGATCTCTGAGCTGAGAACGTAAGACCGCCTCTAGGATGAGCTTGTCCTCTAGGGGTCCGAGGCTGCTGGTGACATTGAGGACTCTTATGACTTCTCCGACTTTGGATGCCTTGATCTCCCCACTGATAAAGTGGAGATAACAATGCCCATTATTCAAAAAGAATTCATAAGATAGCATCTATAACCTTTCCTGAAGTCTGGGATCAGAGCATTTTATAAGTGCCATTGTTTTTGTTCTCATTAGCATTATTGTAGTTATACCTGGCGTCTTTAATCTAGTTTTAGGCCCTCTAGAATGCAGCTATTTTATAAGAAGAGGTGGGTTTTACCATTTACTCTGTGACAAGGGGAAGGGAAGGGAAAGTGCCCCCCCCCCAAAAAAAGTAAAAATATGAACTATCTTGCCCTGCCGGGCGTGGCTCAGCGGTTGAGCATTGACCTAGGATCCAGGGGATCGAGGTTCGATTCCCAGTCAGGGAACATCCCCGGGCTGTGGGCTTGATCCCCAATGACTCATCATTGATGCTTCTGTCTCTCTCTCTCCCTCTCCTTTCCTCTCTCTGAAATCGATAAAGATATATTTAAAAAAAATAAAAAGAACTATCTTATAGCAAATTGAGACTTGCTGTTAATGTTATCTTCAACTTTAGTGAAAATCATTTTAGTAGAATCTCTTTTGATAGTTTAAAATTTTTGTGTGTCATTTAAAAAATATATATAATTGATTTTAGAGACAGGAAGGGAGACAGAGAAAAAGAGAGAGAGAACATTGATATGAGAGAGAAACATTGATTGATTGCTTCCTGCACGCACCCCGACCAGGGATCCAAACCTGCAACCTGGCTATGCATGTGCCCTGACTGGGAAATGGAACCAGGAGTGTAGGGGAGGATGCTCCAACCAACTGAGCCACACTGGCCAGAGCTGTATCATTTTTTAACTGCACTCTCTAGCACTTGTTTTACATTGAAACAAAAGTTGCCAAACTGTAAGATATGTTGAAAATGGCCAATTCTTATTCAAGGAATTAAGGCTGCAACAATCTGAGCTATGCCTGTTGCATCTAATCAGATGGGGGTGTCCTCCCAAGACTATTTAGGGAGCTTGCTTTCTCACTGTTTAGGCTCTGAGCTATGACAATAATAAGTGCAAACAAGTGTTAACCTTGGATCCGTTTTCTGATACTCCATCCAAATCACCCAGTGTGTGCATTTTGCTTGGAGAACTGCACACTTTGCAGCAGGCACTTGCACATTTATACGCGTGCATGGCCTTAATGGGAAACATTTGAGTCTGGTTGCAAAGATTTGCTCAGTGTGAAATCTGTTCCTAACACAATGGTCAGATTGAAAGGAGTTTCATTACATGGCTGGGCATTTCTTCTTTCTTTGGGGAATATAAAAGGTGAATGCAATACTTTCCAGTTTAAAGTTACCACAAAACTTCATAATCTTAACCTCAAAATCTACTCCTAAATTTATACAGAGAACCAGAGGCCTGGAGCTGGCTGCAACTGCCTGCTTGATCTTGGTTAAGTTCCAAAAAGCCAGGGAGAGTTCAAAGCAGGGCCAGGGGCAACTCCACACTTTATTCCACACTCCCCTTTTTCGTCCCTCTTTACTCAGGCTCTATTCTCTGGTATGAACTACAGCATACATACATTTCAATAACCCTGGACACTGTGGATTCTAGAACAATGAGGAAAGCATCTTTCCTTATTGATACTGACAGGACCTCTGGTCAGAAAATGTCCCTCAACAGATGTTAGAGAATGTGGTCATAAACCAGAAAGATATCTGTTACAACTTTTAAGGCTGTCTTATTTCTAGCTCTCTAAATTCCCCTGGATAAGGTGTAATTTCGCCCCCCTTTTTCTGCGGAAACCCCTCTTGAGGGTTTAGGATACAGGAAAAGCAGTTATGGCTTTAGATAAGTTACTGGCTTTGCTTTTGCATTAGTCACCCCTTCCCCATCTTTTGAGAAAAAAATGAAGAGAGAACATAAAGAACAATTATGAAGCGATACCAGCAATGAGATAAGAATGCATTCTTTAAATTTGTTATTCAAGGTACTGTATTTGGAAATTGAATAATGCCAATTTGTTTTCAATATAAGCACTCTGGATGTTATTTTAGTCTAATCATTTTGTTGGAAGAGGGTTTTAGATGATTTTAACTCTGGCTAATGAATATATCCATTGATAGTAAAAATAATTGAATTGCACCCTGACATTGAGAGCCCAGAAGTGTATTACTGCCTTAGTATTGACCTAGTTGGAAATTCACTTTCTGTCAAGTGGGTCGCCCAGCATAAATGAATTTAGCTGAAAATTCCTAATGATGCCATAAGCATTGTCCGTAAATAAACGAACCTAGAGTTTTAACATTGTACAGTAATGTCTTCCTCTTTCCCAAGAAGATTTATTCCCTATAATATAAGCCAAACAAGTATGATAAATAAGCAATGAAAATGAGGAGTAAAAAGGAACTGAAATGGTAAGCTGACACAGGTGACGTGACAGTGATGACAGTTGTATGTGGCTTTGCTCCCAAGTCACCCAGAGCCCAAACGAGGCCTCTACGTGATGAGATAAACATTCCCAATGTTCCACTTTTGCATTCCCCAACCACTCTGGCCCCTCCAGTTCTGAGTGTTGGCAAGAATGGGAAGGAGTGCTGTTCTGTTCATATTTGTATTGCAGGGCTCCTGAATACCACACAAAAATGTGAAGGTGCCCTGGCTGGTGTGGCTCAGTTGGTTGGGTGTCCTCCTGTGCACCAAAAGGTTGCCAGTTCGATTCCCAGTCAGGGCCCGTGCCAGGTTTCGGGCCAGATCCCCTGTAGGAGGTGTGCAAGAGGCAGCCGATCAATGTTTCTCTTCCTCTTTCCCTCTCCCTTCCTTTCTCTCTAAACATCAATAAAAAAAAAATCTTTAAAAAAAAAGTGAAGGTTAGGATGGAGGATGGCTGATAACGTGGGTGCAGGGGAAAGTTTGAGTGCTATGGCAGATTGTATTTTCCAAGAGATGTATACATATGCATCCTCTGGAATATATAATGTATATAATATATTATATGCATAATCACCCTACATGTTCTTTTTGCAATACAATGTTGACATTCCTCCATTGAGAAGGTATGTTCCCTATGTTTGAACTTGGGAAAATCTTTGTGACTATCTCAACAAATAGAATGATGCAGTGGATGTGATCCAGTTTGACCTCTGAGGCTAGGTCATAAAAAGCACTGTGGCTTCTGTATGGCTTCCTCTCTCTCAGGATGCTCACCTTTGCAACCCAGCACCATGCTGGGTGGAAGCCCTGGGCACCTGGAGAAGCCACTTACAGGTGTATCAGTCCACAGTCTTAGCTAAGAGGTGTTCCTAGGCAGGGGAAGTGTGGAAGAAAGGTAGCAGGGAGGAGAGGGAATAAAGGAGAGAAGTGACTATGGCACGCTCAGTAACTGACTCTATGAATACTATTGAGTTTCTCGTATGTACTAGGCACTGCTCTAGAAGCTGGGATATGGCTATGAACAAAAGAGATAAAAATAGCCATGTTCTTAGCTCTTTCTGTAGATTGTACATTTAACTTACTAGCCTTCTACAGCTGGAAGAACCAAATTCAGATTTTACATAATCCTGACTAAACTCTGTAATTACAGTGAATATATTTCATGGAAATTAATTTGTTCTTTGAAATAGAGTCTCCCTTTGTTTACAGATGAATAAACAAAGCCTAGGGAAGTAGGTGGTGATTCGCTTTCATATGACTATTGAAAATGGCACCTAAGTCATTTTTGCCCCTAAGTTTTACTTTTTCCTTAAGTCTTCATGGGTGTGCTCTATCATAGATAGCAGTGTCTGCCTAGTTAGTTATATGGCAGGCGTACCTGTCCAGAAAGCACTTACGTGGGAAGATAGGAAGAATCCTGACCCCTTCCCCACCCTGGCTGGGTGAGGTGGCCCTCCTCTGCCCCACAGCCCCTCTGCATGCATGTCTGCCTACTCTCCCTGAATGGATGGTGTTTAAGGACAGAGATGGTGTGAGTCTCGGTTCTGGTTCCACTGGGCCTAGTAGAGCTCTAGGTCCAGTATAAGTGCCCAGTGAGTGTTTGGGAGTGATGAATGAACAGGTGCTTGGGTGGAACCATCCCCTCCTTGACCCCATTCCCCTTCAGTATAGTGAGCTCCATTTTCGTGGCCACTGCTGCTCAGGAAACATGGAAATGCACTAGCCAGCTCCTCATTCAATGAAAGACTTGCTGCCCAGCTGCAGGGAGTGTGGTCAGAAGAAAGCCTCCTGCTGTCCACTCCTTCAGAGTCTGCTGCATCTGCAAGAGCCACCTTGCCCGTGGTCATGCTGCATCGGGCATTCTGAATCCCATGACTGATGCTGAGAGGATGAAAAGGTCTGACCCTTTTGGCCCAACAGGGGCCCACTGAGAGGGGTAATATTTACTCTAAAGCTCCCTGCTGGTTGAGCCTGCATCACACTTCATCTCCCACCTCTGCCCATTCCTTCTTCCTGTCTCCCTTTCACAGGTGTTGGTCCTTAATAAACATTTTAGACTCCAACTCCATCTCAGCGTCTGCTTCTGGGGAACCCAACCTGGCTCATTTGTAAGGCTCTTTACCTTTGCTTACCAGGCTGTTCACCAAGGTGATTTACAACGTTTATTTTGTTAAGGCTTAAAAATACTCATTTCTGATTATGAGAGCTTGACAACTCTAAATGAAGGGCAGGCACAATATCATTGGAGTGCTCGCTTAGAAGGATGTCAGGGACTTTCTCATTGGTGCTTAGTAATATATATATTTGTCCAAAATTAGACTTATTTTCATGAAATCACTACATCAACTGATAATGCACAGATTGCTGATTTTCTTTTTTCTTGACCACTATTCTGCTGTTTTGGGACATTAAATGCCCTGGAGAGAAAAATTGCTTCAGCTGACAAATATCCGATTCTCTTCTCTCCAGAATTTTGCCCCCTCAGGTGCTAGGTGCCTAGGTTCCTCTCTGCTGCCCTCCAGCTGACTCTTCTCCCCCATCTCCATTTTCTCCCAGTTGTTTCTAGGGGGAGTGCTGGTCTGTTACAAATTAATCTGCCACAGCTGGAGGCAGAATCATCCAGGATCACCTTCCCTCTGACTCATTAATCTTAACCAACAGGGTGATTTGAAAAAGTAGATGTTATCTTTCAGCAAAGAAAAGAAAAATTAAAAGATTTTTAAAGATTAAAAGGTTATTACAAAAAAATAAGATTGAGTAGGTTTTGGAAAAGCATGTGTTGCTTTTTTAATAAGAATTGTATTCCTTAATTCATCCTTAATTAGAAAAACATGACTTTCACTTACCCATAAACACATTCACATTTTAGTTCTTCCTGTTATTAGTTTTTGTTTCCTTTTGTTAGTTATAATTCAATCATTTTAATTATACTTAACCGAAAGGAAATTTATCATAAGTTAAATTTTTAAGAATTTAAGAATTCATTTCTTTATCCTGAAAAAAGGCTTTAAGTCTCCAGTTAACTCTCAATTATTTCACAGTAAAATGTAGGGGTATTTTTTTTTAATCCATAATTCAAATCAATGAACAATTTAAAAAATTTTAGTGTTGACTTTGAATGCAGGTCATGTTTTACTTGTTAACGGTTTGTCTTCCCGATTGTATTTTACTTAAACAAATATATTTAATTTTAAAGCTATCTTTCTTGGCCAAACAACTTTTCCTTTTCACTGTGTGTGTCAGTGCTTACATGTGCTTTTAAGATTGTATACAGCCTTCCTTCATCAGTTATGTGACATTCCACGGTCTTCGTAAGACACCCACAACAATTAATTATGGTAATTGGAGTCCTTTGTAAATATTGATGTTTTCAGCTGTGCATACAGTTAAATTTTCTTTTTCTCCTCAGTGTTCATTGTGTTTGTTTCATATTCAAGGAATTTAAGAGACTCATCAGTCAGTGCCAAACCCCTGATGGCTAGTTGGTGAAGATCTCTACCATCAAGAAAAAAACACTCACACACAAAGAGAAGCCTCTTTGAGCAGATTAGAGCAGAATTCAGTCTATTGACAAGCCTGCTAGAATGACCTTTCCCCAGACATCTGCTGGGTGTCAGTGCCTTGAGAAGGAATTGGAACAAGTGTGATTAAGTTAGGCCTTTCTCTTAAGGAGAGCCTCACTGCGACTGTAACAGAACAGCTTCCCTGGTCAACTGCATTCAGCCCTTTTTAAGATCTTTACTTTTTAAATCTCAAGACACAAAGATTTTTTAACTTATAGTCAGTTTATGTCCAGTTTTCTCATTCATTCATTCATTCATTCATTCACTCACTCACTCACTCACTCACAGATTTATTTCTCTTTGTCGATGCTACCCAGTTACCAGTGCCCCATTGTTTACAGCATCTTCCCCGTAAGACCCTTGCTCTGGGCCCTCCTTCTTTGAGCAGTGGTGACACCCACTCTCCTGCACCACTTCAAATCCTTGGGCAAATGACTAACGATGACTCAAGGAAGGAAGGGGAAGATCTCTCCAGAAACGACTTCAGTCTGACTGCTCTTGGTTCTCCAGCCTCTGTTCTAGTTTGTTGTTCAGTCCACAGTCTGAAAACAGAAAAACTCCCCTAGCTTTTCTGTTGAAAAACCCATGATCTATTATTTAATTTTTCTTTGAAATGTAGATGAGTTTTACTTCAAGTCTTTAATGTACCCAGACTCACCTCTAGTATCTGTGCTTGGCCCTGTCATTCCACGTAGAATAGAGAAGTGAATAAATGAGGAGAGTTGGAGCAAAAAATGTTTTTGTTCATCATTTTTTCTTTCTTTCTTTTTTTTTTTTTAGAGAGAGAGAGGGGGAGGAAGGGGAAGAGAGAGAGGTATCGATTTGTTATTCTACTTATTGATGCATTCATTGGTCGATTCTTTTATTTTTTTAATCCTCACTGGAGAAGGATATTTTTCCATTGCTTTTCAGAGATTGTGGAAGGGAGAGAGAGAAACACCGATGTGAGAGACACATCGACTGGTTGCCTCTCCCACGGGCCCAGACAGGGGCGGGGATCAAGCCTGCAACAGAGGTACACGCCCTTGACGGGGACTGAACCGGAGACTTCAGTCTGCGGGCCGATGCTCTAACCGCTGAGCCAAACCAGCCAGGGTCCTTGGTTGATTCTTGCATGTGCCCTGACCAGGGATCGAACCTGCAACCTTGGCGTATCTGGGTGACACCCTAACCAACTGAGCTATCTGGCCAGGGCTGTTCTTCATTTCTTCTAGCTATAAGCAGTAAAGATCTTTAGAAAACTTCTAAGCGACTCTCTATTTCAGAAACAGGAGGGAAGGGAGAAGTTATTGGACCATATTGTATCCTTCAGCAAGCCAGGGAGAAGAGAGACTTTGGTCATAAGGAACAGATGGTGGTGATAGGATAGGAGGTCTAGGGCTAATCCTGGGACCATCAGAAGAAAATAAAAGGCTTGTGGAGCGCCATCTGTACAGCTCACACGCGCATGATCTAATTTAGTGTTTCCAAATGTCTTCCTTGGAACACTAGTCCCAGGAGATGTTCTATAAGAAAAGGCGCCTGAGTTGAAATATATTTGGGAAAAGCTACATATTACATTCCTGTCTTGAAGAAGCCCTGCAATAAGAAATCAACTTAATCTCTCCCCTCCATCTCATTAGCAGGATTGCTGTGTCAAAGGATGTGTGCATTTAAAATGTTGGCGGACATTGCAAATTAGCATGTAATTGTATAGCCATCAATGATCCAGCATTGTGACCCAGAATTTCTCATTTTGGTAATACCTGCTAATATCCTATAAAACTGCTGCTCCAGAAAACACAGGTTTTGAATACTGATCAATTATTATTTCTTCCAACCTATGTACAGTGTAAACTACTGTCTTTTTTCTATGGATGAGGAATCCAAGCTTGACCGCTTCTTGTGAGGTTGACTCTCTTTCTTTACCTCCCACATGCTGGGACCACCCCCTGTCTCCCACCCGGGGCACAGATGCCAGCAGATCCTGTACTTGGAGAAGCATCTACTCTTCTGCTGGGCGTTAAACTCGGGATATTTTCCTCTAGAAATGTTGTTAAGTATATGATCATTTTCCATGGTTTTTAAAGCACAGTTCTTTATTTCTGGCAGTCTGCAAGTTATCAGTTTTGTGGTTTTCCCCTGTGATTCTAACCACCATATCTAGCAGGTTTTTTAACAACAGTAATAATAGCCATCATTTATTGAACATCTACTGTATGCCAGGCACTTGAGAGACATCATTATTGGTCACAACAATCTTGCATTAGAGATATACTTCTAAGAAGGTATCCTCTTGTGCATCTGAGGCTAGGAGAGGTTGTTACTTGCTCAAGGTTACGTGGAACCATGATTCACTCAGTTTTGTCTGATTTCTCTGAATCATAATGCCTTTATTTGAAAAGGCATTTTCAGCCCCAAGCAACAGCCAATGTTTGAAACACACCTTGTTGCATAATTCGAGACTGCCCTCATCCCAAGTCTCATTAACAATGACTGGCTGCCTCTGTCTCCAGATATGACTCTTTTGTGCTATTTGCCTATTTGATTAAGATCTGCTTTGGTTGAAACCGAGTTAAACTACGAGATTACCCACTGCGAGCCGTCTCTTTACTCTTTCCCTCTTTCGTCTGTCCCTCTGTTCTTTTCCTTCTTTGATTTTTCAGACGACTGGTGAGGCTTTGTCTTCCCTCAGAACATAACACCTTTGCCGTCTGCCCTGCTGGACATCAAACAAAAGACCTTGTGAAATAAATCAGGAGGGGAGGGAAAAGTCAGTGATTCTCAGTGTTCTTATCCTGCAACCTTCCTTCCCCCACCTTTCTCCTCATTAATTCCATAACCCGTCTCTCCCTACACCTTCCTTCACCTTCTTACTCCCCCGTTTCCCCCAAACGGGGAGGTGTTCCTTTGAAGAGGTAAGGAATAGGGAAGGATGATGCAGGCATAGAGAAGACCAGGTTTGGGAGGGGTGCACGGGGAGGGGACCTTCAGGCAAGGCAGGAGATGGAGGTGAGAGGAAACGTCTTTGCGGTGCAGGGAAGGTGGAGTATGTGCAGCTGAAAGCTCCAGCAGGGACCCTGCGGGTGCAGAGAAAGAGCCACGCAAAGGGCAGGAGGCAGACATCGGAGGCCGGCGGTAGGAACCTGCGGGAGAGGTAAAGCAGACGAGCGAACAGGACCAGGTGGAGGCAGGTGACAACGCAGACATTTTGGAAAACAGAAGGGCATTCAGGGAGGAGAGCCAAGGCCCTATAGGGTCGACTATTTTTTTTGTTTGTTTTTTTTAAGGATTAAGGATGAATCACTGTTTTCATAAGCATCAGTGCACACGCCATATGTTAGGTGTTGCTAGAGTGGAAAACACGTTATGCTGACTTAGAACAGGCCTGACAGCCTCGCACTCCGCCCTGTCGGAGGCTTGGGAGAGAGCCCTGTGGGGTTAGATTCCCCCAGGGATGAGGTAATGCTGCTCAGGCGTCTCTTGGTGCATGACCCTCACCCCGCCCTCCTATAAAGTGAAACCCAAACCAACATAAACCCTGTAAACCTTCCTTGACTGCTCACGGGTTAGAAGAGAAGTGGAGGTTAGCTGCACCACTAATGACAGATTCCATGGTAAAGGCTCAATAAACACTTGGTAATTAATTACAGAGAAAAGAGGAACAGGATACTAATTTAGGCCATAGACTTCTTTGAAAATCTGATGAAAGCTACAGACCCTCTCCCCAGAAAAAAAGCATATGTGCATGTACACATTCAATTTTATTTATAACTTCATAATGTTCACTAGAATCCTGAGGCCAAGGCCTGTCGGTTCCATGGCCCTGGGTATGAAGCCCTGACTCTGAGTGTATAAAATACTTTTGCATCCGTGAAATATTTTATCCAACCAAAATCTTGGAGGGAAGGCAGATGTTGCCCACATTGGACAGACCTAGATACAGAGGTGGGTGACTTGCTCCCATACCTGCTAAGAGGCGGGGTGGGGGCTAAAAGTTAGCATTCCTACCTCCAAGGCTGGACTTGTTCCATTGCATGCAGAAAATTTGGAACCTGCTGTTAGGAAGACAGAATTTCTATTTTTTAAAAAAATATTTCTTTATTGATTTCAGATAGAGGAAGGGAAAGGGAGAGAGAGAGAGAAACATCAATGATGAGTGTCATTGATCAGCTGCCTCCTGCACGCCCTCCCTGGGGATTGAGCCCGCAACCTGGGCATGTGCCCTGACTGGGAATCAAACTTGGATCTCCTGGATCAAAGGTCGATGCTCAACCTATGCCAGCTGGGCCAGAATTTTTATTTTTACTTAATTTTACATTTTGGTAGTTATCAGGGCTTTTAGAAAAGGGGGAAATTAGATTGTACTTCTTTATTCTTTGACTGAGTCAAGAGCACATTTTCCAGCTTTCTTCCTTCTGCTTTACTCAAAATAGAAGACAGGGAGAATATCAAGTGACTTTGAGATCCAGTGAGAAACTACCCATGATGAAAAATAATATTAATAGCAACTATACATATTACAGTTGTTGCATCTTCCCTTTGTCAGAAAAACCTATTTATCATGTGGTCGCTTTATGATTAGATAACAAATATTACAGGGAGCAGAGTTGATAGAAGCCCCAAAATGCAATCGGGATATACTGACTGTGGTGCAGTCTTCTAACCAATGCCCAGACCAAGCAACATTCCAGCCACTTGTTGCCAGTCTGAAAACTTCTCGTCAAACAGGCCATTCATCTCCTTTCGGGTTTAATAATGGAACCATGTATGCCAATGACTGGTGAGTCATGGAAAATGAATATGATACTGCTTGGAAGTTTTATTTCATTAGATGATGAACTAGTGGGAATTTATATATTGTTTTATTGGAATCTTAATAGTTATTTTTGGCTTTGGACTATCCCTATTATAACATAATGTATACACAAACCTCAAAAATTTATGACTAGGAGAGTAGCTCTCAATATATGATGTGCGTAAAAATCACTCAGGATGTTTTCAAAAAACTCCAGGGCCAAGAAATAAGTGTTGGGGAGAACGTGGAGAAAAGGGAACCCTTGTACACCACTGGTGGGAATGTAAGTTGGCACAGCCACTATGGAAAACAGTATGGAGCTTCCTCAAAAAATTAAGAATAGAACTCTCAGATGATCCAGTTATTCTACTTCTGGATATTTATCTGAAGAAATCCAAAACACTAATTTTAAAAAAATGCACCCTTATATTCATTGCAGCATTATTTACAATAGCCAAGATATGGAAACAACGTAAGCATCCATCGATGAATGAATAGATAAAGAAGCTGTGGTACATATTTACAATGGAATATTACTCAGCCATAAAAAAGACTCAAATCTTGCTATTTGTGACAACATGGAAAGGCCTTGAGGGTATTACGCTAAGGGAGAGAAGTCACACAGAGAGAGACAAATACCACATTATTTTACTATGTGAAATCCAAAAGCATAACAAAACAAGAACAAACTCATAGATGCAGAGAACAGATTGGTGGTTACCAGAGGGGAAGGAGGTTGGGGAAGGGAAAATCAGTGAAGGGGGTCAATTATATGGTGAAAGATGGTGACTAGATTTTTGGTGGTGATCACTATGTAGTGCATACAGATGTCAAATTACAATGTTGTACCCCTGACACTTATATAATGTTATATACCAATTTTTCCTCAATTAAAATATAAGAAAAATAAAAATAAAAAACCTCCCAGGCCTCAAGCACTAGGCTAAATACTTGATTCTATGGGCCAGGCATGGGGCGAGGCACCTACAGTATAAGAAGTTTGTTGCAGGAAGTCTGAGGATGTGCTTTGAGAAACACTGACATAGAGAATGAGAGGCACCTAGCCTGTACCTCTGGCATACAGATTCTCATACTGCAAGTGCTGCTTTATTTTTTCACCCCCCACTCATCAAGGTGGATGAGCTCCTTGAAGGCAGAGACAAATATGATGCCCACATTTATTTTATATTCCTGGATCTTGGCATAATTACTTGTTGTAGGCTTAGCGAGAGAATAGGAATAGTAGTTGAAATGTCAGAGGATGAATATTAATATGTTGAGGTATTTCAATTTAACACCACAATCATGAGAAAGAAATCTTTATTTAACCAGTAGAATCCCCTACACCATAGAATCCTACAACAAAGGAGTCTCGATTGTGCAGTTTAGTGCTCAGGGTAATTCACTGCTTCCTACCCTTCACCCTACTTTCTGGATATACATCTTCTTGAAGGAAGACATTTTCTGCCATTTTGGAAAACAATTTGGAAACCAACAACAGTATATAAACACACACTTTGTATGTAGGTGCTGTGATAGATAAAAGAGCTAAAAGATTTGGTTCCTGCCCTCCAAGAGATTACAATCTGGTGGGGGAAATACAATGAGCACAAACACAGGGTTGTGTACAAAACAAGGCAGATGCAGTGAGTGCTGGAAGGGGAGGGGAGCGGGATCCAGGTTGCTAGTTAGAATTGCCTGGAGGTGGAAGAGGTCCTTACAGGTTTGAGCCAAAGCAGGAATGTGAGTTTGGTAAACATTTGTTGTTTTTTGTCTGTCCAGCATTGTTTTCCGGTAACAGCACCTCCTTTTACTTTGGAGGACTCCCCATCTCTTTTTGCATGTGGTCTAAGTGGTATTGGCCTTTCTCTGGGCAAGGAGTGGCATCCATTTAGACTAAGCAGACTCAGTTCCCTAAAATTTGGAACTTCAACCCAGAGTTTCTGAGGTAGGAAACCACTGAACCTGATTAATTTTGAGTGAGATTCCCAAAACGCTGCACTGGTGCTCCTGTGGCCTTGATCCAGGTGTCTACCCTTCACAGGGCCTGAACTTTTACCTTTTCCTTCTGTTCTTCCCAGCATATTTCTTGCTTATTAAGGTAATGAGAGTTGAGATCTTCTGCTTGAAGCTGAAGAATCCTAACTAGTGGATACAGAGAGTGAGAAAGCAGAAATTTTATTGGGGGTACATGTACAGCCTGTATTTGGCTGGGGTGCAATGTTCTGGTACAGGAAAAGATGGATTAAGGCTTCATACATGAGATGGAACAAGACTTGAGGAATGGAAGTGTTTGGGGAGGTAATGGGTTCCTTGTTACTGGAGGTATTCTGGTGTTGGCTAGAAGACTACTTGGTAAGGATGTTACCTAAGAGATTCAAGCATTAGATAAAATGACCTTGAAGTTCACCTTCAATCTAAAATTCTAAAACTCTTGCAGTCATCCATTGGCAGCGATTAAGCCCCATAACCTCTGCCTGGGCAACCCAGCACAGTCACGGCACACAGTGATGAAGAATGCACAGATGTGAGTTGTCCCAGGACTGTCTGTGGTACCTTTAACAGGCACCTCCACTGTTATAGAATCTCAGCTCTAAACATGTAAACAACATCATAGGATTTGGCCAAGTGCACATCTAGTTGGAGAAATATAATTTTGCTTTCCCTACATGAAGCAATAATTTGTAAGCCATATGCATTGCGATTGGCGTTTAAAGCAGCAGTCGCTGTAATAAAAAATTCAACTTATGGGAAATTTCAACCATGTTTCTGCTATAGTTCAACCATAGTTCAACCATAGTTCTTTCATTCCCAGTGGGACTTGGCTGGGGACTTGAGAAAGAAAAAAATTTCATAGTAGTAGTTATTTAAAACCAAGCTGTTAGAGTGTAGTCATGAATGAGATTGGGGTGAGAAGCGGGAAATAACAAGGTGAATTTATGATTGATTTCAATGCCTTCAATTCTCAAAGAGTGTTTTAAAAAATATGTATATTTTTACTGGATATCAACTTACCTATCCACAAAGGCTGTTGTTGTGTGCTCCTGCATTGAGGAAGAAAAACACTGCCAGGGCCTATTTTGGATTATCAAGGCTCCTAGTGATGGGATACACTACACTCTGCAATTTACTATCACCTGCCCAAGATGATCAGGCGCAAACAATTTTTTTGTTTCAGTACATCAGTGAGGACGTATGCAAAAATATAATCTTAAATTTCTGCGTCAAGATGGCCTGTCATTCAGCAAGCACATCGGCGTAGGCATTTGCTGTGTGTTAATGTGGCACAGTAAAATCTGGTGGGATGTCTTATAAATCACATGGCTTCTTCTGGAACCTACTGAACATGTAAAATGACAAAGAGCATGGAGCTAGTGCCAATATTTATTCAATGAACATTTCTTGAGCACATACCATATGCGGGGTTGATAAGTAAACATGGTCCCTACTGTTGAACAACTTAATCCTGCTGGAGAGACCAATACATATAGGCAACTAATTATAGTTACAGGTGGTTAGAAATGCATATGTAGAGTTGGAGAGGCAATTATTATTAATCATTCTTTTGCTTAGTGCAAAGATGGGTGCTCTGATGATTTCTGAAATTGAGTAGAATTCAGAGAGGTGGGCAAGAGTATTGTAAACAGAAGGAATAATATGAGCAAAGGCTTGGAGGTAAAACCATGTGTGACTTCTTTAGGGGATGATGGGAAATTTAGAGCCTTGCTACTCCAAGTATAGCCCCCAGACAAGCAGCATTGTCATCACCTGGGGATTTTGTTAAAAGGCAGGTCCTTGTTTAGTACATCTGGGGATGGGCACATAATTCTGCATTTCTTTTTTTTTCTTTCTAAATATATCTTTCTTGATTTCAGAGAGAGGACGGGAGAGGGAGAGAGAGAGAGAGAAACATCAATGATGAGAGTCATTGATCAGCTGCCTCCTGCACGTCCCTGACTGGGGATCGAGCCTGTAACCCGGGCATGTGCTCTGACCAGGAATCAAACCTCGATCTCCTGGATCCTAGGTCGCGATGCTCAACCGCTGAGCCACGCCTGGCCAGGCTCGATTCTGCATTTCTTACAAGTCCCTGGATGATGCTGATGCTGATGGTCCATACACACACTCTGAGTAGCAAGGAATTGGAACATCTATCTGAGCATAAGATTTGTGATGTGGAGTGACAGAACCCAGACTGTGACCATTGTCCATGCCATTCTGAGGAATGTGGAGCTGATCCTGTAGGCAATGTTTTTGGGGTAAGGACACCTGAGTTCTATTTTTACCTTTGTAATTCTCTCCCTTTATCCATAGACATCATTTCATAGGACTTTTAATTATTGTCACTCACCTTGAACTACTTTGAATTCCCTGGCTAAGAGGTATTATCGAATGGCCATGAGTATGCCAGTGCTTGGGAGGTTGGAGGGAGCTAAGAGAAATGACAAAAACAAACACTGTAAAGTGTCAAGATACAAAGCAGATGGCCTGTGTCCTAGCACACTTGACACAGTGCCCAAACCTGCTGAAACAATTGTTCACTCAATTATTCAACCCTGTGCCTAGCTCTATATGTAAGTACTGGGGGCCTTGGAAGGCGGTTGGTGGTGAGATGGTGAGGAGGGGAAGAGGGACCATTTTGACCTGTATTTGAACCCAGACTTGGAAAGCAGCTTTCTTTAGCCAGATAACTCCGAGGCAGAGCACAATCTGGGTTATATGTAGGATTTGAATAATTGTAGGATAGGAGTTCATTCAATATAGGGGACTGATGAAGTGTCACTGAAACGTGGATAGATGAGGCACACAGTTATGGGCCAACCACAGTCTAAATGTGTACTTTCTGAGCAGTGTACGAAGCACTATCAGAGGTCATCTAGATAAGACCTAATGTGAACAAAACATGGCCCAACATACCATGTTGGAAGTGCTTGCGGGAGACAACCAATCGATGTCTCTCTCTCTCCCCCTTCCACTGTCTCTGAAAAACAATGAAAAAATATCCTCGGGTAAGGGTTAAAAAAAAAAAGAAATCTGGAAAATTAAGCTGAATCAAAGATCTTGAGCCTTAGAATAAAGTCTTCCCTTTTCTGGGAAGGCTCTAAATAGGTGTTTAAAGAAGGGTAAATTAAGGCTCTGGCACAGAATACTCTATTTTATTTGGAAAGGTATGATAGTTCATTGGGAAGTTGTCCATAGGAGTATGATCCTAAAGGCTATCTGTGGAGCTGGGAGAAGACTCAGATACAGAGTAGTCTGGTAAAGAAAACAAACAAACAAACAAACAAACAAACAAACAGAAATAGTTACAGAGCAAATAGACCTGAGTTTTTAATTTTCAGTGCGACCACTTAGTACCAAGTGAGCGTGAATGAGTTATTTAAACTCTGAGAATCAAATTCCCCAGCTATAAAATGAGACTAATAATACTTATATTTCATGGGGGATAAATGAGACGATGTCTATGTAAGGAGCCTAGCGTAATGTCTAGTATCTCCCAGATGCCCAGAACATGGTGCTACAGTGAAAGATTATTTACCTAGGAGTTTAAACTTTGAAGTAGGAAACAATGAAATTATGAAGTGGTTCTAAAAGGATTTTTCAAAAGATCATCCATTAAAAAAATAAAAGCACTATAATAACTGAATGAAGAACCACTTGTTATGAACTTTCAGTTAAGATGATGTTTAGGTGATGGAGGGTTGATCTATGAAATGCACAAAGCAGATACAATATCAGGGAGACTGGGTACTTACACCAAGAGCAGGTCCTTGCTGACTAATCTGTTTTGATGGGTAATACCTGTTTTATATTATTTTTTTAATCCTCACCCAAGGACATTCTGAGAGAGAGAGACAGACAGACAGACAGACAGAGAGAAAGAGAGAGAACAAAGACAGAGAGACATCAATGTGAAAGAGAATCCAGGTATGTGCCCTGACTAGGAATTGAACTTGCAACCTTTTGACACTCAACCAACCAACTGAGCTGTCCTGGTGGGGTGGGTAACAGCTGTTTTTTAAATTTATTTATTTAAATATATCTTTATTGATTTTAGAGAGAGGAAGAGAGAGGGAGAGAGAGATAGAAACATCAATGATCAAAGAGTCATTGATCGGCTGCCTCCTGCAGGCCCCCCCGAGGATTGAGCCCGCAACCCGGGCATGTGCCCCGACCGGGAATTGAACCCGGATCTCCTGGATCCTAGGTCGATGCTCAAGCACTGAGCCACGCCCGGCCGGGCGGTAACAGCTGTTTTAAAGCTTTAAATTACTAGTGGGCAA